>NC_136067.1:1212849968-1213507942 GCF_964261635.1 Lissotriton helveticus | reverse complement strand
AGCGGTTTGGACGATATGTTAACTACTAGCGATTCTTTTTCCTGCTTGGTTTTCCTGAACCTGCCACCTCTCCTTGTTTGGTGTTTGACCCTTGAGGTGGTTCGTTGGAGGCTGGGCTTTTCGCCAAAAAAGCCGGTTGGGCTGTGGTCGAGGTTGTTGGGGGATCTTTGTCTATGCTAGCTCCTACTTTGGGTGGTGGGCGTGTGATGCGAGTGTCGGTATCAGATACTACACTTTCCTCAGATGAGGTCTTTCCTGGTTGACTCCAAGTTCTTTTTTGCGCATAAACTTCAGCCCACGAGTATACCTCGTCAAGCTTGTAATCAATAGTGTCCCGGCGGAACTTTCGTACTTTACGTTCATGAATATCTTTTGCATAGCCATCTAATCTGTTGTTAATCTCTTCTAGTGTGGTTGTCAAAACATCACATTCCATATGTTGTGTGAGTACATTTTGTAAATCTTTTATTTCAGTCTCTAGTCCTACAAGTACTTGGGATAACTCCTCAACAATTAAAAGGATTAGATCGAGTGAGCACTTGTTCAAAATGGCATACCATTTATCCATGAATTTCTTATTCATCTTGAACAACATGGGCTTGATGGCCAAGCGTAATCCTCTAGGGATACGGCTGGCTCGGTGATATTGGATTAATGTGGTGGCGTGCAGACGTTGGTTGACTTCGCGTCTCATAAGATATTCCAGTTGTTTTATTTGTTGTTGGACTGGACCTGCTGTGACATCAAATTTCCTGACCTCTTTAATGAGACCATATATGTCTGTCGCTTCTTCCGCTGAGTATACTTTAGTTTGTGCTTTGTTCTCTGTCAGGTGTAAGATGTCATCAAAAGTGGCCATGTTAAAACTATAAACAAAAAAGTGGTGCAGTTGCTGTCTGCTGAGCAGTATACGTGAAACAAGGAGATTAGCGCAGCAGCGTTTGCACTCAGTAATCTAATTAGTTTATTTTCAACTTTTTGTGTTACGTGGAGTAACTTAACCGTGGCGTGCAACAGTCGTAGGGATTCTGCTAAGGCCCTTATTCTGAAAGTGTTATAGGATTCCTGGATTCAGTCCAGGCTACTGATGCACTGCTATAATCACTCATTAGGAGTGTAAATCCAAAGTTTCAAATGGTGTACAATCTGTTTCATACAAATTCGTTACTTATACACATTGTAATCATGCATAGTTTCACGTTTCAAAACATTTTCATTTTATTCAATTGTTAGTTCCTATATAAATTCTCAAAAAGCACAATGTGTGATGTTGTTGCAAATTCACAAGCATCTACATTTAAACAACATTATAATAATGCGCATCCCAATGCATTTCGGGCAGATTGTTATGCCCTTCATCAGGGGAATCTGTGGAATAATATAACATGATGTGAGTCTCTATTAACAACAGAGTATACAAGGTGACATTTAGAGATGGTCAGGATTAAACAAGTGCGACTATTTAAATGTTCAAACTATAACAACCAAAATAACTTAAAAGGTTAAACGTGACCAATTGAATGCACAATTGATTCATACCTAAACGTAAAACCTTAATCTACACCAAAAAGAAGACATGTGTGGTGTGATGAATCCCGTGTTTCTATCCTCAGTCGGGAATTCCTCGTGTTCGATAATTGGTGACATGCAATTACATGCAATGCGTTAGCAAGTGACTAGAATTTACTCGGTGCCATGCAAATCTTGACTTGATCGGAAAAAATATATCGCAAGTGCGGGAACCCATCGGGGACATGCATAGGGTGAAGCTTGCATGCATATAGAGCTCTGACTTCAATGCGCTAATCGGGTTCCGGATATCCGGAGTTACCCTTCCGTGATTAAAACCCTATTAGGGATGAAAATGACCCAACACGTTTTAGTCAATGGACCTGAGGTGTACACCCGTGTTACACAAAAAAGGAGACGCAGTTACCGTTTTAGCTGGTTTGCAAGTTCCTCTATAAAAAACAAAGAACGCGGGCCAGTTAGTCGTCGTTTGCTACAAAGACGGTGCTCGACATATATCATATCGCGGTGGTGCTCTTACCGTGAATAGTAGACGCGAGTGCTCTTCTAAGTGCTCAACGATGCCGGTGTGGTGAAAAGAGCTAACAGGAAGTGCCTGGTTATGTGGCAATAGTAAACAGAAATAACGGACTATAATCGCGCCATGTTGGGAGAATGAATGGAGAAAATAAATGAGTCTCAACCGAACGTACAGACTTGTGATCAGATAGCTGAACTGTCTCGGTGTAAAAACCCTATTATACAGAGTATATCAATTCGTATCAAGATCATTACAGAAGCTATTAAGTAATATCTGCCACTTTAGATGTGCACAATCTACTTAGCTTAATTAAGTGCATGACTAACTATGAAATAATAGTGAACACCAATAACAGACTATAGTTATAGTCACGCCATCTTGGGAAGGTGAATAGGATGGAAGCATATCTAACTTTGAAACAATGCAAAACACAAAAACACAAATAACCAACTATAATTTAGTCGCGCCATGTTGGGAGGTTAAGTGGAAAAGATGAATGAGTCACAGCAGAATGCGCAAACTCGCTAATAGACGGCAGAACAATCTTGGTATGTAAACACTAGTATGCAAAATATGTCAGTTCATGTCTGTTAAGTTAAAAAAAACGATTACAGGAGCTTTTGAATAGAATCTGCCACTATTAGTGTGCACAGTCTAATTAGTCAAATTGGATGTAGTTCTTATTACATGAAACATAACAGTTCAAACTTATCGTTAAGCCCTGTCGGTGTCAAGGTTTGTAAATACCATATCCAATGTGTCTCGCGCTGAGACAAAATCTTAGCTCGATCCTGTTCTGTGCTTGGTTCTATGGCTTGGAGAACCCCGAATCTCAATTGAGATATGTTATGTTTTGCAGAGACCCAATGTGTGGCCAGAGGGGAGGTTGTATTTTGCGTGCGTATACGGCTTTTATGCTCTGTAATTCTTGTGCGCACACTGCGTTCTGTTTTCCCAACGTAATATAGGTCACAAGGACATTTGATGTAATAAACAACAAAGTCACTATTACAATTTGTGGTGTGCGAAAAAGTAATAGTTTTACCCGATCTCGGGTGGTTCATCGACTTGCCAGTCACTGCATTGTTACAATTAGAGCAATTGAAACATTTACTGAACCCTCTGTGTGTGACCTTAGGTTGAGGTTGTTTTTTGTTAAGAATCTCCTTCAAATTACTCGCCCTTTTGTATGCAAATAGTGGGGGAGCATTGAATATTCCAACGAAATCAGGTTCTGATTGCATGAGACTCCAACGGTTTAGAATGATCGATTTTACTTGTCGTGATTGGGTTGAGTATGTTGACACAAAAACTTCTCTAGAAGAAGTCTTGGTCGTTTGTTTCTTCTCAAGAAGTGACTCACGGGTCACTTGTGCAATTCTGTTGGTGGCTTGATTTAAAACAGGATCAGGGTAACCTCTCTGCCTGTATTTACTTTTGGCGACTTCAACCATCTGCAAGCCATCACTATACTCAGAGTGGATCCTTTTAATCCGGAGAAACTGGGAGTACGGGAGATGTTTTTTCAAAGGCCAAGGGTGAAAGCTATGGTACTGTAAAGCATTATTCCTGTCGGTAGGTTTAGTGTAAATGGAAGTAGTTATGCTTGAATCTGATAGTTTAACAAGCACATCCAAAACTGCTATTTGCTCATTGGAGATGTGGTGGGTAAACTGTATCCGGGGATTAATGTTGTTGAGTTGCAGAATGTTTTGTTCCAACTCATGCTTGGTGCCCTGCCACATGATGAAGATATCATCAATGTAGCGCTTATATATTAGCAATTTGGTGTTCCATTGGGGGCGAGAGAGGATGTTCTCCTGCTCATACTTCATCATGAAGACGTTCGCATAGCTAGGAGCTCCGGAAAAACCCATAGAGGTCCCATTGGACTGGAGGAAATAACAATCCTTCCACTTAAAATAGCTGTGAAACAGGCAAAACTGTAAAATTTCCATCAGGAAAATTTGGTTTGCTTTCAGAGTGTCCGTTCTCAGGAGTGCCCATTCTACAGCCTCCATTCCCTCAAGATGAGGGATGGAGGTGTAGAGTGCACGGAACCCGATTAGCGCATTGAAGTAAGAGCTCTATATGCATGCAAGCTTCACCCTATGTATGTCCCCGATGGGTTCCCGCACTTGCGATATATTTTTTCCGATCAAGTCAAGATTTGCATGGCACCGAGTAAATTCTAGTCACTTGCTAACGCATTGCATGTAATTGCATGTCACCAATTATCGAACACGAGGAATTCCCGACTGAGGATAGAAACACGGGATTCATCACACCACACACGTCTTCTTTTTGGTGTAGATTAAGGTTTTACGTTTAGGTATGAATCAATTGTGCATTCAATTGGTCACGTTTAACCTTTTAAGTTATTTTGGTTGTTATAGTTTGAACATTTAAATAGTCGCACTTGTTTAATCCTGACCATCTCTAAATGTCACCTTGTATACTCTGTCGTTAATAGAGACTCACATCATGTTATATTATTCCACAGATTCCCCTGATGAAGGGCATAACAATCTGCCCGAAATGCATTGGGATGCGCATTATTATAATGTTGTTTAAATGTAGATGCTTGTGAATTTGCAACAACATCACACATTGTGCTTTTTGAGAATTTATATAGGAACTAACAATTGAATAAAATGAAAATGTTTTGAAACGTGAAACTATGCATGATTACAATGTGTATAAGTAACGAATTTGTATGAAACAGATTGTACACCATTTGAAACTTTGGATTTACACTCCTAATGAGTGATTATAGCAGTGCATCAGTAGCCTGGACTGAATCCAGGAATCCTATAACACTTTCAGAATAAGGGCCTTAGCAGAATCCCTACGACTGTTGCACGCCACGGTTAAGTTACTCCACGTAACACAAAAAGTTGAAAATAAACTAATTAGATTACTGAGTGCAAACGCTGCTGCGCTAATCTCCTTGTTTCACGTATACTGCTCAGCAGACAGCAACTGCACCACTTTTTTGTTTATATTTTTAACATGGCCACTTTTGATGACATCTTACACCTGACAGAGAACAAAGCACAAACTAAAGTATACTCAGCGGAAGAAGCGACAGACATATATGGTCTCATTAAAGAGGTCAGGAAATTTGATGTCACAGCAGGTCCAGTCCAACAACAAATAAAACAACTGGAATATCTTATGAGACGCGAAGTCAACCAACGTCTGCACGCCACCACATTAATCCAATATCACCGAGCCAGCCGTATCCCTAGAGGATCACGCTTGGCCATCAAGCCCATGTTGTTCAAGATGAATAAGAAATTCATGGATAAATGGTATGCCATTTTGAACAAGTGCTCACTCGATCTAATCCTTTTAATTGTAGAGGAGTTATCCCAAGTACTTGTAGGACTAGAGACTGAAATAAAAGATTTACAAAATGTACTCACACAACGTATGGAATGTGATGTTTTGACAACCACACTAGAAGAGATTAACAACAGATTAGATGGCTATGCAAAAGATATTCATGAACGTAAAGTACGAAAGTTCCGCCGGGACACTATTGATTACAAGCTTGACGAGGTATACTCGTGGGCTGAAGTTTATGCGCAAAAAAGAACTTGGAGTCAACCAGGAAAGACCTCATCTGAGGAAAGTGTAGTATCTGATACCGACACTCGCATCACACGCCCACCACCCAAAGTAGGAGCTAGCATAGACAAAGATCCCCCAACAACCTCGACCACAGCCCAACCGGCTTTTTTGGCGAAAAGCCCAGCCTCCAACGAACCACCTCAAGGGTCAAACACCAAACAAGGAGAGGTGGCAGGTTCAGGAAAACCAAGCAGGAAAAAGAATCGCTAGTAGTTAACATATCGTCCAAACCGCTTACACCACTTCAAACACAGGTATTAGAGAAAGGATGCTCGTTCGTACCCACAAATCAAGCCAAGAGTCTTGATGCACAGATTGATGTGTTTAAATTCACTAGAAAGTTAAGATTAAGACACTTTTTTTCCACTATTGACGCCACCAAACCTAGTGAGAAAGAGACAGAATACCAAGAATTTAAACCAAAAAGTACGTTCATCTCGCCCATCTCCCACAAGACCATTGATTTGTTTGAGACTCTTGTTAAACAAGATATCACTAAACTACCTAAAGAGACTAAATCCACGCCCAATATGAGTTTAAGTGAAAAGTCAGCTCTACGTTCCTTGCAGACTAACCAAACTTTACATTTCACCAAGGCAGACAAAGGTGGAGCACTGGTGATTATGGACAAAGATAAATATGAAACTAAAGTCGAGACCATGATAGCTGATACCACCACGTACCTACCATTACCTAAAGACCCTACCCATGAATTTCAGACGGTCTTGAACACCATTCTAGATCATGCATTAGAAATGAAGTGGATAAGTCCTAAAACTAAGGAGTATTTACGCACCACATTTCCACGTAGACCCAGGCTCTATATGGTGCCTAAAATACATAAATCTCTGCAGGATCCCCCCTTGAGACCTATCGTCTCAGGGTGTGGTTCGATCCATGACTCATTGGGACGCTATTTGGACACTTTTTTACAACCAATTGTTCAAGCAGGAGACACGTACATACAAGATACAACTCATTTCTTGAATATCTTAAAAGACATCAATTTCACTAACAACAGAGACATCCTTTTGTGTACAATTGATGTTGTTGCACTCTACACCTCCATCCCTCATCTTGAGGGAATGGAGGCTGTAGAATGGGCACTCCTGAGAACGGACACTCTGAAAGCAAACCAAATTTTCCTGATGGAAATTTTACAGTTTTGCCTGTTTCACAGCTATTTTAAGTGGAAGGATTGTTATTTCCTCCAGTCCAATGGGACCTCTATGGGTTTTTCCGGAGCTCCTAGCTATGCGAACGTCTTCATGATGAAGTATGAGCAGGAGAACTTCCTCTCTCGCCCCCAATGGAACACCAAATTGCTAATATATAAGCGCTACATTGATGATATCTTCATCATGTGGCAGGGCACCAAGCATGAGTTGGAACAAAACATTCTGCAACTCAACAACATTAATCCCCGGATACAGTTTACCCACCACATCTCCAATGAGCAAATAGCATTTTTGGATGTGCTTGTTAAACTATCAGATTCAAGCATAACTACTTCCATTTACACTAAACCTACCGACAGGAATAATGCTTTACAGTACCATAGCTTTCACCCTTGGCCTTTGAAAAAACATCTCCCGTACTCCCAGTTTCTCCGGATTAAAAGGATCCACTCTGAGTATAGTGATGGCTTGCAGATGGTTGAAGTCGCCAAAAGTAAATACAGGCAGAGAGGTTACCCTGATCCTGTTTTAAATCAAGCCACCAACAGAATTGCACAAGTGACCCGTGAGTCACTTCTTGAGAAGAAACAAACGACCAAGACTTCTTCTAGAGAAGTTTTTGTGTCAACATACTCAACCCAATCACGACAAGTAAAATCGATCATTCTAAACCGTTGGAGTCTCATGCAATCAGAACCTGATTTCGTTGGAATATTCAATGCTCCCCCACTATTTGCATACAAAAGGGCGAGTAATTTGAAGGAGATTCTTAACAAAAAACAACCTCAACCTAAGGTCACACACAGAGGGTTCAGTAAATGTTTCAATTGCTCTAATTGTAACAATGCAGTGACTGGCAAGTCGATGAACCACCCGAGATCGGGTAAAACTATTACTTTTTCGCACACCACAAATTGTAATAGTGACTTTGTTGTTTATTACATCAAATGTCCTTGTGACCTATATTACGTTGGGAAAACAGAACGCAGTGTGCGCACAAGAATTACAGAGCATAAAAGCCGTATACGCACGCAAAATACAACCTCCCCTCTGGCCACACATTGGGTCTCTGCAAAACATAACATATCTCAATTGAGATTCGGGGTTCTCCAAGCCATAGAACCAAGCACAGAACAGGATCGAGCTAAGATTTTGTCTCAGCGCGAGACACATTGGATATGGTATTTACAAACCTTGACACCGACAGGGCTTAACGATAAGTTTGAACTGTTATGTTTCATGTAATAAGAACTACATCCAATTTGACTAATTAGACTGTGCACACTAATAGTGGCAGATTCTATTCAAAAGCTCCTGTAATCGTTTTTTTTAACTTAACAGACATGAACTGACATATTTTGCATACTAGTGTTTACATACCAAGATTGTTCTGCCGTCTATTAGCGAGTTTGCGCATTCTGCTGTGACTCATTCATCTTTTCCACTTAACCTCCCAACATGGCGCGACTAAATTATAGTTGGTTATTTGTGTTTTTGTGTTTTGCATTGTTTCAAAGTTAGATATGCTTCCATCCTATTCACCTTCCCAAGATGGCGTGACTATAACTATAGTCTGTTATTGGTGTTCACTATTATTTATTTCATAGATAGTCATGCACTTAATTAAGCTAAGTAGATTGTGCACATCTAAAGTGGCAGATATTACTTAATAGCTTCTGTAATGATCTTGATACGAATTGATATACTCTGTATAATAGGGTTTTTACACCGAGACAGTTCAGCTATCTGATCACAAGTCTGTACGTTCGGTTGAGACTCATTTATTTTCTCCATTTATTCTCCCAACATGGCGCGATTATAGTCCGTTATTTCTGTTTACTATTGCCACATAACCAGGCACTTCCTGTTAGCTCTTTTCACCACACCGGCATCGTTGAGCACTTAGAGGAGCACTCGCGTCTACTATTCACGGTAAGAGCACCACCGCGATATGATATATGTCGAGCACCGTCTTTGTAGCAAACGACGACTAACTGGCCCGCGTTCTTTGTTTTTTATAGAGGAACTTGCAAACCAGCTAAAACGGTAACTGCGTCTCCTTTTTTGTGTAACACGGGTGTACACCTCAGGTCCATTGACTAAAACGTGTTGGGTCATTTTCATCCCTAATAGGGTTTTAATCACGGAAGGGTATCTCCAGATATCCGGAACCCGATTAGCGCATTGAAGTAAGAGCTCTATATGCATGCAAGCTTCACCCTATGCATGTCCCCGATGGGTTCCCGCACTTGCGATATATTTTTTCCGATCAAGTCAAGATTTGCATGGCACCGAGTAAATTCTAGTCACTTGCTAACGCATTGCATGTAATTGCATGTCACCAATTATCGAACACGAGGAATTCCCGACTGAGGATAGAAACACGGGATTCATCACACCACACACGTCTTCTTTTTGGTGTAGATTAAGGTTTTACGTTTAGGTATGAATCAATTGTGCATTCAATTGGTCACGTTTAACCTTTTAAGTTATTTTGGTTGTTATAGTTTGAACATTTAAATAGTCGCACTTGTTTAATCCTGACCATCTCTAAATGTCACCTTGTATACTCTGTCGTTAATAGAGACTCACATCATGTTATATTATTCCACAGATTCCCCTGATGAAGGGCATAACAATCTGCCCGAAATGCATTGGGATGCGCATTATTATAATGTTGTTTAAATGTAGATGCTTGTGAATTTGCAACAACATCACACATTGTGCTTTTTGAGAATTTATATAGGAACTAACAATTGAATAAAATGAAAATGTTTTGAAACGTGAAACTATGCATGATTACAATGTGTATAAGTAACGAATTTGTATGAAACAGATTGTACACCATTTGAAACTTTGGATTTACACTCCTAATGAGTGATTATAGCAGTGCATCAGTAGCCTGGACTGAATCCAGGAATCCTATAACACTTTCAGAATAAGGGCCTTAGCAGAATCCCTACGACTGTTGCACGCCACGGTTAAGTTACTCCACGTAACACAAAAAGTTGAAAATAAACTAATTAGATTACTGAGTGCAAACGCTGCTGCGCTAATCTCCTTGTCTCTGTACAGCAGCCTTTATGGAAGCTCGATTGGTGAAGGGCCAAGAGGTAGATGCTGTACATGTGTTAAGTCAGTTGTAGGAGAACACACCTTTCCAGTATTTCAGATAGAAGAGGAAGATTGGAGACGGGTCTGAAGTTATTCAGATCGTTACTGTCCAAGCCCGGTTTTTTCAGAAGTGGTGTGACTTGGACGACTTTGGTTCCGGTTCTCAGGGAGCTGTTTATGATCTTGCTCCAGAGCGGGGCTAGGGACGGTTTGAGTTTTTGGGCCAGTTGGGTAGGTGTACGATCAAGGACATGTGATGAGGGTTTGGAGGTGGAGATGAGTTTAACTACCACCGATTCAGAGACGGAGTTGAAGGATTTCCAGAGTTAGGTGAGTGATTAGGTGCAATATCTTCTGTCCTTGGGGACTGGCTCCTGTGGGAGAGCCTGCAGTTGGCATCCAAGGAGAGCTCTATCTTGGTGATTTTGTTGTTGAAGGACTTGGCGAAGTTATCGCACAGGTCTTTGGAGGCCAAAGCTGAGGATGAGGGGGGCTTGGAAGTTTGTTGCTTGATGAGGTTGAAGAGTTCTTTGGGCCTGTTTTTTGCGCTGTCAAGAGCAGTGCAGAAAAAGGATTTTTTTTCTCGTTTATGATGTGTCTTTTGTACTTCCTACGAGCTGATTTGAGTTTCTCTGACTTTTTTTGTTTCAAAGGGGCTAGTTTGTCCAGCAAAGAAGTCATAGTTGTATTATAGTGAGAGGTGAGTTCTATTGTGAAGAGGTCATCCATGGAGATGGGAAGGAGAGATCTCACCTTTTCTTCCAGGTTTGCCAGGGGGATCTGAGTCAGATTTCCCATCCATTTGCGGGGGGTCCACCGTGGGGGGTTGGCATAGGATCGGTTGGCTGATTGGGAATAAGACGATGTTTGGTCAGACCAGTCAACGGGCAGGATGTGGTCAATAAGGACTGTGTCGCGTTGGGCAACAATGGCACCCAGGATAGATCCTCTGTCATGTGTTTCTTCTGAGCAGTGTTGGGTAAGGTTGTTGTTATTTAGGAGATCGTTCAAGGATTGGATTAGAGGGTTGTTTTCCTCATTCCAGTGTAGGTTGAGGCCACCTAAAATTAATTAGAGTCTCGGAGTGAGCAGTGAGTAATCAGATTGGACAGGTGTTCCCCGAATGCTGTGGTGTTGCCTGACAGATGGTAGAGGAGGTGGCAGAGTAGAGATTCGTTGTCACTTGTCTTAATGTTGGCAGTTAGGCATTCAAAAGTGTTGTATTTGAAGGTGCAGGCTTCCATCACGGAGATGTTGATCTTGTGCATGATTGCTATGCCCCCTCCTCGTTGGTCTTTTCTGTCTTTGTTAATGAGAGCAAAGCCTGGGGGCACAAGCATGTCCAAGATTGGGGAAGAGAGTACATTTAACCAGGTTTCAGTGATGAAGGAGATGTCTTTGTCAAGGGTGAGGATGGTTTCCGCCAGCTCAGTTGCATGTTTGGCGGCTTATCTGCCATTTATGAGCATGCATTTGGTGGAGGTCACCCCGTTTTTGTGTTTTTTCATTAGGGGGGCCCTAGGAATATTGGTGAGGAAGGCAGGAGGTCCTAAGGGTCTCGTAGGGGAGCAGTCTCTTCTGAATCCAGTGATAACCTGGATCCTGGATTTTGGGGTGGGAGAAGTGGGAGTGTCATAAGAGGTGGCGAGATCCAATGCTTCACTCAAGGACATAGCCGCTCTTGTTCTTTTGGGTCTCTGTGATTTGTTTGAGAGGGGGGTTGAGATTCAACTGGGAAATAGAGCCTTGGGAGGCCATTGCTGGCTAGTGATGGGAAAAGTAGGAGTCGAGTGAGGGCATTGGCTAGGCTCTCGGAGTGTGGTAAGGTTTAGTAAGAGTACGTTTAGGCCCAGTATTACAGTTTCTAGCTGGATTTCCAGCAGAGCGAGACATTGCGTTGCCTCCTCAGAGGAGGGGGTGGGGGTGTTCTGGGCAGGGTCGTCCCCTGGGGAGAGAGTTTGTCATTGATATGTTGGCTTTTGGCATTCATGATGCCGGTGTTGTCTCTGTGTGGAGCCGTGGGCAAGGGGCTTGAGGGATCGCTTCGTGATTCCATAGTCCTCTTGATGGTGGTAAGAGATATGGAGTTAGGTGTCATAGATAGCGGGTTGGGGTCGTTAGTTGATAGTTGGGTAAGGTGGATTGGGGAGGGAGGGGGTAGGTGGCGATCATCCAGGGGATGCAGAGCATCCTTGGTGTCGTATATCCTGTATGTATTGGAAAGGAAGAGTTTATTTTGCATGTTTTGGGCGGGGAGGATGGAGGGGAGGTTGTTGTCCAGGGGGAAAGGATGGAGAGGTTGACGGAGGGCGTGGGATTGGTTTGTGGGATCTCCTGGTGGGTCAGTCTGTCAAGAGATGGGGAGTAGATCGGGCATGGGCGATGTGTGTGAGAGGGGGGCGTTTCACAGCGAGGGGAAGAGGGTGTTGAATGCTTCTAGGTTGTCATTGTTGGCTTGAATCACGACTGTGTCATTGGAGTAGATGGTCGCAGAGGTGTTGCCCTTAGGCCTAGGGCAATTGAGGATAGAGAATGTCAGCTTGCAGCTGTAGGGAGTGTTGGTTGATTTGGATATGTGGAGCTGAGATAAGAGAATGGAATTCCAGTTTTCTGGTCTTATGCTATGAAAAATTAGATACATTTTCAGCTGACCCTTGGAGGAGCAGTGGTAAATATCCATGACTAGTGTTTCTGGGTGTTGTCTAATCAGTCTGTGTTTGAAGTTTCTTTTCGATTTCGAAGAGAGGTTAGGGGGAAAGTGATGGAGAAGGAGTTAGGGCCATGTGGATTAAGGTAACTTGATGTGGAGGGGCTAAAGGGGACTGTGGTGGCAGATGTCATTTTGTGCTAGTTAGACAGGAGGATGGCTCCACGGAGCTCTTCTCAGGCTGTGTGTCTATTGCCATGACCAGCTGTTTATTGTAGGCACTACGTGATCAACAATCACAGCAATTTTCTGAGTTCCCTGGTCTTGGTTGTCACGGTCCAACGTCTCTTCAGGATCAGGGTGATGCTAAAAAGGGTTCCACCTCCAGCTTTCCCCGTTCTCTGATTACAATAACTAACAGAGTACGGTAGTAAGCAGGTGAGGGATAAAGCCGGGGCGAGGACTGTCGTGGAAGGGATGCCTGTAACAACAAGAACCACACATTAATCCTGGCTCTGCGCTGACTATAGAAACAATGCTACAGATGAATACAGTCCGTACCTGATAATTTTCAGGCGTGGTCTCCCTTCCTGTGAATCTTGAATAATGAGATAAATCTCTCATTAATGGGACGGTATCCCTGAAAAAGGCAAACCCCTTGTTATTCTGATCTCTAATCTATTTCTCCTTCTCTGAAACACACATGACCCATGTGCATGCCTACCATTTGTTCTCACCCCTTTTGAACTCCTAAAGAAATCCAGCACCAAAGAAACGATTCTCAATAAGCCCAGAAGATGGCGCTGTTGCTCCGTGTTGCCTGAAGTTAACAGGTCGAATTTACCTGTCGAATTCACTCCGATCGGCAAATAAAACTGATGAATCCCAACTAATATTCCAATAGCTAGCCACTAATATACTCAAATATTCCCGGCCACGGGAGGGGGCAAATCCGGCGTCTCCCGGCCAGGCAAGCAACTAAATGGTTTTGTACGGACTCGGGAGGGGGAAATCCAGCGTCTCCCGTTCCGGCAATTGCTCTTACTATTCACGGATACCTGAATGACACGAGAGGGGGCAATCCGGCGTCTCCCGGCCTATTCCGTCTCCGCACTATGTCTCCGGTCACGGGAGGGTGCAAATCCAGCGTCTCCCGTTCCGGCAATGAAACGTTCCGCAAATTCACTCGGGCACCAACTCAGTGTCCCAATTAACACCACAGCCGTGGGTTCTTTCCAGAAGTCTTCCGATTTAGGATACAGTTAACCGGCAACGCAGGAGCAGAGCGTTCGCCATTACCAAATTCCAATCACCAGGACAAAATCACGTGCACAGCACCAAACCTCTCACGTGAATATATAGCTACCACACTACCTCCCACAACAGATGGCCTTTTGGGAGATGTAGTTCGTTACATTCAGGTAGGCACACCACGAGCCCTGACAGTATGCCCCCCTCCCAAGTGCCTCCTAGCGCCCGGCTTCCCTGGATGCCGCAAAAAGAACTTCCTGATCTCCCTCGGAGCATGGACAGCGGAGCTAGGTTCCCACGAATCATCTTCAGATTGATACCCCTTCCAGGAAATCAAATCCACAAACGCCCCTGGCGGAACTTGGAGTCCAGAATGCCACGCACCTCGTATTCCAGCTGGCCATCCCTCAGGACAGGAGGCGCCGCCTTCCTCCGTGCTCCACCAGCAGGTTTCAACAGGCTGCAATGAAACACGGGATGGATCCGCAGGATAGCGGGCAACTTCAACTTATAGGCCACCGGGTTTATCCTGCGGATGATAACATAAGGGCCAATAAAGCGAGGATGAAAGATACTGCGATAACGGAAACAAATGTTCGAGTAGAAAGCCAGACTTTATCGCCCACTTGAAAATCCGGCCCGTCCTGCCGATGCGTGTCCGCCCACCTTTTGTAGACGGCCTTTGACTGGTCCAGAGACATCTGGATATGCTTATGGATTCTGAGTAGCGACTTTACATGAGCAGCCACCGTAGGATGATTTAATACCTCACTAGGAATCGCCACCGGTAGAGTGTTGGCATGAAACCCGGCGTTGGCCTTAAAAGGCGTTTCCTTGATAGAACTATGCCACATATTGTTGTACGACAACTCAGTCAACCACAACATGGAAACCCAAGATTGGGCCGCTTCCTTGGAATAACTCCGTAAATATTTTTTGAGTGTCTGATTCATCCTTTCGGTTTGTCCATCCGATTGCGGATGGAAACTAGTGGACAACGCGTCCTCCGTGTGTAGCGCTTTGCACCACATATGCCAAAAACGAGCTACGAACTGGGGTCCTCGGTCCGATATGATGACTAGCGGGATTCCATGCAGTCATACCACATGAGTCAACAACAGTTGTGCGGTTTGGCTGGCTGTCGGAAGGTTTCGACATGGAATAAAATGTCCCATTTTTGTCAGACTATCCACGACCACCAGTATCGCATTACATCCCTGGTCAGTCGGCAGACCCACAACAAAGTCCATACTGATGGTTTGCCATGGATGAGCAGGTGTTGGTAATGGCAGCAGATTTCCCTTCATTTTTTCCTGCTCGCCCTTGGCCGGAGCACAGGTATCACATTGTTGTACCCAACTTTCCACTTCCTTGGGCATTCCCTCCCACCAGAAAGATCGTTGTACCAGGTGTAGTGTTTTTTTATTTCCTGGATGTCCAGCCACCACCGCATTATGGCACCAGTTGAAGGCTTGTAACCTAAGGGAATGAGTAGGTAGATATAATTTCCCCTTATACAGCGGCAAACCATGCTTCAATGTTCGATTGAGGTCTTTGCCTGCCCACAACTGCCACCTCACTGGACTCCGTTGACCAGACACCTGATACATGAAGTGTTTTGCTGTAATCGCACAGAGTACTTTTTCCGGAGAGATGATGGCCTGTGGTTTCTCTCTAAAGGAAACTGCCTCATCCATTTGTCTTGACAGGGAATCAGCCTTTCGGTTATCGGTCCCGGGGCGGAACGTAATGATGAAGTCGTACCCCGCAAAAAACAACATCCATCTCATCTGGCGTTGAGACAGATGACAGGTCGTCTTCATAAAAACCAAGTTTCGATGATCCGAATACACTGTGATGGTGTGTTGTGCTCCCCACAAGTAGTGTCTCCACTCCATAAAGGCCTTCTTTATCGCAAAAAGCTCCTTCTCTGCTACTGTGTAGTTGAGTTCAGCAGAGGTTAGCTTTTTTGATAGGAACGCCACAGGATGTAATTGTCCGGTTCCTCTGTCTCTCTGTGAGAGAATCGCTCCCACTGCTGTATCTGAAGCGTCTGCCTCCACCACGAATGGAACATCCATCTGTGGATGTCGTAGGATGGGAGCAGTACTAAAGGATTTCTTCAGGAGTTCAAAAGCCTCCCCGGCTTCGGGGGTCCACTCGAAAGATACTCCTTTCCTCAAGAATCGAGTGATCGGGGATGCTACCAAGGAGAATTGAGATATGAACCTCCTGTAATAGTTAGAGAAGCCCAGGAAGCACTGCACCTCTTTCACACTCCTAGGGACTGGCCACTGTCGAACTGCCTCCACTTTCCTGTCTGCCATACGAAACCCCTGAGGATTTAGAATGACCCCCAGGAATTCTACCTCTGCCACCCCGAACTCACACTTACTGAGTTTGCAATAAAGACAGTTCTCCAATAACCTTTTCAGGACTAGGATGACATGGCTGGCGTGTTGGGGTATGGAGACCGAATAGACCAGAATGTCATCGATGTAAACTACGACAAACCGGTCTATATAGTCTTTGAGAACATCATTTAAGAAGTATTGGAAAGCCGCCGGGGCATTACACAGCCCGAACGGCATTACCAAATACTCGAAAAGTCCGTATCTGGTTTTGAAAGCCGCCTTCCACTCATCCCCCTCTCGGATTCTCACAAGATGATATGCTCCTCGGAGGTCCAACCGAGTGTATATAATGGCCTCCCTTACTTGATCCAAAAGGACGGGGATGAGTGGAAGTGGATACCGATTCCTCACTGTTTGTCTATTCAACAGGCGGTAGTCTATGCAAGTTCGGAGTTCACCATTGGCTTTCGCAGTGAAAAACAAAGGAGAAGCTGCCGGGGACCTAGATGGACGGATAAACCCCAAGGCACAGAATTGTTTCAGATACTCCTGCAGGTGCTTGGTCTCAGGCTCCGAAAGGGCATACACCCTATAAGAAGGTATCACCGCGCCGTCAATAAGATCAATGCGACAATCATACTCACGGTGTGGAGGTAATGTCGCCGCCTTGATCTCACTGAACACCTCCCTATACTTCTCGTATACTGCTGGTAACTCCACTTCTTTTTCTGCAGCCGTGGCCACCTGAAAAACCTGAGCCAATGCGACCAAATGTTGATCCGCCTCCCTCAAACAAGACATCTTACACTCCTCCGAAAGGAACCTGATGGTCTTCAGTTTCCAGTCCATAGTGGGATTATGGAGCCCTAGCCAAGGCATACCCAAGATTACCTCATATTAAGGAGCCTCGATTATATTCAGGACGATATTCTCAACATGGTCTAAGGGATTCCCTGGAGGCTGTAACTCTACCATTTCCGTATGTTCTGTGATCGGCCCAGACTTCAACGGAGTCCCATCCACCACCAATACCTTCTCCGGTTTATGAATGGGCACCCGTTACAATCCCAGCCGACGCACCAACCCATCGTCAATAAAGTTACCGGTGGCTCCGGAATCAAGCATACTATGCACCGGATGTTTTTGGCCTTTCACCAACAGTAACATAGAAAGGACTATGTGTGATTCGGTGTTCATTGAATAGGCCCCCGCTAGAGACGGCAACTGCCATCCTACTTCTTCTGGGACTCTGCCTAGTTCCTGAGTATCTTCCTGGGTACTACTTTGTATCGCAGGAAGAGCTAGATTTTTTCCAATCCCAAAAGAGCGTGGCCTCTTTGGCTTTACAGTGTAATCCTTCACATAATGCCCCTTTTTGCCACAGTACATGCAGAGGCCCAGGGTCCGTCGACTTTCCCTCTCTGCTCTAGATAACGGTGTCCTTACAGCTCCCACTTCCATGGGTTCCGATGGACTACCCTTCTCTGCCGATGTGGTCGACTCAACCCTTCCCAACCCCCCAGGGTTCCGGTATCCCCTTCTCCTGTCTCCTTTACGCTCGGCCAGGCGATGGTCTAGTCTCAATGTCAAATTGACCAACCCCGTACAGGTGGTGGGCTGAGGGTCTATTTGGGCTAGTACATCCTTCAGCTCCTCGGAAAGGTCCTGATAATACAGAGCCATCCTTTTTCATCGGGCCAAGCAGTTTCAGCAACCAATCGGTTAAACGTAGTCATATATGTTACCAAGTCCTTCCTACCCTGTTTTAACCCAAGCAATTCTCTGTCTGCACTAAGGGTAGTGGCTCTCCTGTCAAAGACTCGTTCGAACTCTCTTCTAAATGCGGTCCAGTCGGAAAGAAGGGGGTCATCATTCCGTACTAGTGGTCCAGCCCAATTGGCAGCATCTCCTGTTAAATACGAAACGGCAAACGCCACCCTGGATAGATTTGTTGGAAACGATGCTGGTCTACAGGAAAAATGCAAAGATATCTGCGTCAGAAAAGCCTGTATGGCATGAGGGTCTCCCGAATACCTCTCAGGGCTAGCCAATGGAATGGGGGGGCGGGACGGTTACTTGAATTTGTTGAGCACCTGCCGAAGCATTGAAAGGATTTCTGGCCTGCCTGTCTACCTGTTCCTTCAAAGCAGCGGACTCTGCCCGAGAGGCAACCAACTCTTGCTGCACTAGAACCAGAGCAGCCAATACATCATCCAGAGTAGTCATGACTCAGAACCCTATACCCCCGATCAGGAGGAGGAATTGTCGTGGGCACGTGATTCTGTCACGGTCCAACGTCTCCTCAGGATCAGGGTGATGCTAAAAAGGGTTCCACCTCCAGCTTTCCCCGTTCTCTGATTACAATAACTAACAGAGTACGGTAGTAAGCAGGTGAGGGATAAAGCCGGGGCGAGGACTGTCGTGGAAGGGATGCATGTAACAACAAGAACCACACATTAATCCTGGCTCTGCGCTGAATATATAAACAATGCTACAGATGAATACAGTCCCTACCTGATAATTCTCAGGCGTGGTCTCCCTTCCTGTGAATCTTGAATAATGAGATAAATCTCTCATTAATGGGACGGTATCCCTGAAAAAGACAAACCCCTTGTTATTCTGATCTCTAATCTATTTCTCCTTCTCTGAAACACACATGACCCATGTGCATACCTACCATTTGTTCTCACCCCTTTTGAACTCCTAAAGAAATCCAGCACCAAAGAAACGATTCTCAATAAGCCCAGAAGTTGGCGCTGTTGCTCCGTGTTGCCTGAAGTTAACAGGTCGAAATTACCTGTCGAATTCACTCCGATCGGCAAATAAAACTGATGAATCCCAACTAATATTCCAATAGCTAGCCACTAATATACACGAATATTCCCGGCCACGGGAGGGGGCAAATCCGGCGTCTCCCGGCCAGGCAAGCAACTAGATGGTTTTGTACGGACTCGGGAGGGGGAAATCCAGCGTCTCCCGTTCCGGCAATTGCTCTTACTATTCACGGATACCTGAATGACACGAGAGGGGGCAATCCGGCGTCTCCCGGCCTATTCCGTCTCCGCACTATGTCTCCGGTCACGGGAGGGTGCAAACCCAGCGTCTCCCGTTCCGGCAATGAAACGTTCCGCAAATTCACTCGGGCACCAACTCAGTGTCCCAATTAACACCGCAGCCGTGGGTTCTTTCCAGAAGTCTTCCGATTTAGGATACAGTTAACCGGCAACGCAGGAGCAGAGCGTTCGCCATTACCAAATTCCAATCACCAGGACAAAATCACGTGCACAGCACCAAACCTCTCACGTGAATATATAGCTCCTACACTACCTCCCACAACAGATGGCCTTTTGGGAGATGTAGTTCGTTACATTCAGGTAGGCACACCACGAGCCCTGACATTGGTTGGGTCTGAATGGGTAACCCTCAGAGAACACCCCAGACTGAAGGTTTGAGAGGAGAAGCGGTGATTAAGCCGAGGTGACGGCTTGAACAAGTTAGTGTGTGATAGGCCTAGATGCATGTGGGTTCCTCCGGGATCTCCATTGGTTGTGGGTGGTGTATGAGTAAGGCACATGGTGATGTCCGGGCTTGTTTTTACTCATAGGTGTCTTGGGGATAGTCCTATAGTCATTGCCTTTCCTGTCTGGAGGAGATTTGTAGCAAGAGGCTGCTTGTTGCGACTATCTGGTGCTTGGTCGGGTGAGAGGCTGTTGTTAGAAGACAGAGGCTCCCGTCTTGGGGGCAGGTATCAGGTTGCTGTCGGCCTTACCTGCTAATGCTAGGGCTAGTTCTAACATATTGGTTATTCAAGGGAGGCTGGGGATGCACTTGAGGGTTGGTTAATTGGGATTGGTCCAAGAAGATGTAGGTTATTTATATCATTGGTGTTATAACCTTTTGTTCTCTGTAGAAGTGGGAGGGGGCCGTTGCTATTGCGAGGGGGAGACTCTCAGCAGCTTATCAAGCAACTCCTCACCACTTGATCTCCACTTTCCCATTGGGGTATAATTATATCCAGTTTAGCTCCTTGGGCTGTTCTTGCTAGAAGTGCTTCGCTGTTGTGGGGACTCGGTGAGCCGCCATCTCTGGGTCAGGCATCTGCGTCCTAGTGAGCGGCCATATGAGGACCAGGCATCCCAGTGATTACAGAGCTCATATCTTTCTCTGAAGTCTATAAAGAGGTTTACCAACAGCGCAATTAAGGGAATTTACTTTGTCACAATGATTATCTTTTTAACACCTCTGTCCTGAGATAGTTCCAGTGATACAACATGCCTTTCTCTAGCCGTGAGCAGAATAGTGACACTCAGTGCTCTTAAGAGGCTATCATTGATAGGTACACATTGGCCAACATTTTTACCTCATCAAACAGGGATTATCTCTCATTTGAAGAATTGCTATTTACCCTCTAGAATATTATTTCTGCTTAGAGACTAGGGCTGAATGGAATCCCAGGAAAGTTGCATAAAGAAATGGCTGCCATAGTGTCATGCATTTTCTGGTAACCATTTGTTTCTATAACTCTGCTGTCAAATGTCTCTTTCCTTGAAGGGCCCTCTCTCCCTAGACATTCCTAATATCTCCTGATAGAGCTTTCAGCCCAGGCACCAAGGTAAAGGGCAAAGAAGATAAGGGTGACTTCCTGCAGAGATGTTAATTTTTGTGCCTGTTACAGTCTAGTGGGGCCTAGCAACTCATACCCATCTTGTCTGGTCGACTTTCCCATGCAGTCTCTCTATCTGTGCCCACCTTCTTCCCTCCACACCACCTGATGCCATTCCCTTTGGTTTGATGGGTGGTTCAGGAACCAGTATCTTCCAAAAGTTGCACCTCTGTCATTCCTGGGTAGTCCGTATTTCTTTTTTGAAAACAGATTTTATTGATTGCATAGTAAGCACATATTACGCAATGCTCTGTCATCCAGAGACAATCGCCATTATCAATGGGGTAGTCCGTATTTCTGAAATTTCTTATAGTTTTAAGACGTCCTCCTGCTTTTTTTTTGTTTTTTTTACAATAACTGTACCCTTCTGCATTTCGATAAGCAGTGTCAACATATCTCTTTCAAAGCTCTATACTTCACCCATCGGGACATCAATGGAGATGGACCGTTCTCCTATAACACAAATAACTTATCTATTAACCATGAAGGATTCTCAGTTCCCCGTCTGACCATATCCAGGTTCAGAAAATTCCACATTCAAGGACGTCCTTTGCTGAACAGATGTCCAAGATCTGGTACTCTCTCCAGAGCAAGATTAAGGAATCTTCAAAACCACATGAAATTCCAAGAATGTGTAAATATCTGGCTGTTACCAACTACTTGATTAACATTTCGCTGCAACTAAGTCATGCCCTATGAGGAGACAATACGACCGTGGAGGCTGACAAGGCAAAGTATAAGAAAAACTCGAACTTCATTGAAGGGGCGTCTGCCAGCAAGACATGGTTAAAGTTAAACCTCCTCTCGAAATAAGTTAGGCATGACTTTTTCACGAAGGTCGATGTTTCCCAAAAAAGATTTACTTTGAGTGAAGAGTTGCACTTAACCTTCTTCAAGGTATCTGGGGTATTTTTCAATGTGATAATTCTGCTCTATTTTTTAATCAGAGTAATATTGGCATACGTATTTATATTCATTGTGGTGAAACATTCTCTATGAAAAAATACAAAATATAAAGAGAAATACGTGGATTTTCTTTAAACGTTTTCCTTTTGTGTTGTTTAGTTATCAGTATGCTAGATTCATGTGTCAGCTTAATCAAAAAGCAAAATAGATTTTAATAAAAGTGTCTACCGGTTAGAGTTTAATATTTGAGCTCATCTTTCTGATCTTCATCATTTATGGAAAAGATGCCACTCTGCAATGAAGCACGTCCTCTTTAGCATGCATTGTGTCATGAGGGTGTGTAGGTACACGCTGAGATTACGAGGACACCACTATAAATTCTACTCCTTTTATTTTCATGTTTTTTTAGTGAAACATTGAAATTAGCTACCCTGGTGTGTTGGGGCACGATCACTTAAGACTCAGGGATGGTCAACCCGTCAGGCACAGAGGACACTGGTCTTTCTGTGTTTTACACTACCTCTATGGTGCTCTGCTGTGACGTTTAAAGCTTGCATGGACAATGAAGTGAGTGATGCTGGATGTAGATACCGTATTGTTGAAGCACACCTTTGGTAGAGAGCAACACACCAAGAGCTAGGACATCACCAGACTGAGAACAAAAAGAAAAATATAACACAAATCCTTTCCATCTACGCACCCTAGATCTGGAACAAGGCCACTATTGACATCAGAAGTGCTTCGAACCTCCTGCAAATTAGAAAGACACTGAAAATCCATCTCTTCGAAGGAGACGCCCTCTCCAAAGCATTAAAGCTTTATAGCACCTAATGTACTAATGAAATAAAAAACAAAAAACACTACAACAGGTACATATATGCACCTCCTATTCAAGCCACATTCTGAACGTCGTAACTCTCATTTATACGTGACATCAACGTATGCCTGACAGTATTGTTACTGTATTGTCCTTGAGTGCCATAATGACCGCTGCGTGCCACCCCTCTTCAGACAGAGGGCTTTATCCAAGAAACTGGCCTCTCTGTGGTGAATCCAAGAGTGAAGACACCCGGCATAGCACATAGAGGCCTAGATGTATAAAGATTCCATTTTGCGAATCTTAAATAGCGATTTTTAGCGAATCGCTATTTAGAATTCGCAAAATGGAATGTATGTAAAAAATCGCTTTTTTAGCGATTCTTTATTATTCTTTATTTGCGAATTCGCATTTTGCGAATTCGCAAATAAGGAATCATTTCCCATGCATTCCTATGGGCCAGGAGGCCCATAGGAATGATTGTGAAGTAATTCTCAAATTGCGAATTCGCAAGTTGCTAATCGCAATTTGAGAATTATTTCAAGAGTGCAGGGGTGTCTCATGGACACCCTGCTGCACGCCTGAAACTTACATGTGTGTGCATATGGCGCACATATATACCCTATGGGCATGTATGTGTGTCACATGCCACCCTCAAAATTGCCAAATTTGGGGTTTTGAAAGGATTTCGCAAATTAACACGAACCTCAAATTGGTGTTAATTTGCGATTCCTTAACCTGAATTCGCAATTTAAAAAAGCTTCATACATGGCATTTAAGGAATCTCTAAATTGCGATTCCTTATTTTGCTAATTTTACATACATCCCAAAAGATGCAAAATGTCCGTTTGCGATTCGTTAAGGCCGAAAATCTGCGATTTTCGGCCTTAACGAATCGCAAAAGGCTTGATACATCTAGGCCAGAAAGTCATAATGTAGGCTAGAGTGCAGTTGCAATGTTCACTAGATAAATGTGCCACTGCACACAATATAGCAGAGTTTAACTGCAATGCGGCCTTGTATAGAGGGTTTCCTGAGACCTTGAAGCTGTTACATGATGACTAATGCTAGTGGAAGATTTCTGAATATACTACAAATAATGTATTATAAACTTTTCTCTTTTTGTTATGAAATTATTACGCAATAATGATACCAAAGATAGACCCTATTTAAAAGTTGAATAATTTGATACCATGCTTTTTTCAAATATGTTTTATTAATTCACTTAATCCCCCTGCTGGACAAAATGCTTTAGATATGTAGAAGAAATTAACCGCAATATGGTGACTCGGACTCGTTCCACACAGGGTCAGATTTCTGGAGACACATTTAATCGGTTATTTCAGTGAGACACACACAGTGTTTGCCAAGGGCGAAACAGATGACGATTGAAAACAGAAGGCGCATTGAAGCTTGAATGTGATTGTGTTAGATGCCTATCAGCCCAGTCAACCGTAACGAAAAGATGGCCTCTAGGTTACCTCAAAATTCCAATGATTTTGAGTTTCTGGAGGCTTTTTTGACTCTTCGTTTCATGGTCCTGCAATGTTTGTTTAACACAGCCCCTTGCATTAACGGGTTCTAAAGAGTTATTGTAATTGAAGCCTTATAACAAAATCTTAGAGAGGTTTTCCATGGTTTCATAACCACGCTCACAATGTATAGCAGCATAGTTTATGTACTTTGAAAGTTTGAAAGTCCGAGGACAAATCCTACTTTCCTGAAACCACGCGTTCTCTATCTCAGAGAACATGGAAATAGATTATTCACTTGATTAGTAGGTCCCCCACACGTGTGTTGGACAAGCCATTTCGATGTGAACCAGCATTCTCAATGCTAATAGATACGATATATAAATGAAAGTGTGTTTTCATTGACTGATGACATATTTGTGGAATTTTATGTCGGTGAATGCAAGAAAAGCTCAATGGATAGAAGAAAAGATTAATAGATGTGTGAGATGTATGAGTGACCGACAGCATGGATAAGTGAGAGCATGGACGGAAGAGTCCATTAATCCACTTAACTCATTCATGCACTTACCCACTCACTCCTCCAAAGTACTATGCACACAAACTCAACAATCAATGACTGGCGCAGAATGTGGTCCCTACCTGGAAAGACGGTTTGCTTCTCTGATGGACATGCTATGCTAAACACATGAGCGAAGAAAATATGGGACACATGTCTCGTGGGGACATAGGACTCGCACCAGACTTGCAAATGGCAGTGACCATCTTGAATGCTAAGAGCATAAGTTCCTTGTAGTCTATATTGTCCTTGCTCAGCTATCTGATACATAGTTGTTGCAGCTTGGACTTTGCTTTTAGAATTTGGGAAACTTTTGGATACGTCGTACTCTGTTATTTCTTGCTAGTCAACGAGAGACCACCCACTTTCACAGTCAATGAGAGACTGAACTGGAGTCAGAGAAGTATTTTTCCACAACACTTGTGTTAAATAATATAGGCCTCACACCAGAACATATCAGGGGGTATATTTACAAGCCCCTATTGCCACCAGAACATCACTTTTTTGTTGTTGTGTTGGCGATACAGGCTTTGCCTTATTTAGAAGGCAGTGTTAAGCCACGTAACGTGACTTAACGCTGTCTTGTAAATAAGGCACCCTTTCACACTATACTTAGCGTGAAAGGTGTGGGCAATGGGTGTTGCGATGGGCATTCTGCTCAGGGCTGGACTGACTACCGTGCGTTTTGGAATTCTTCCGAGCTGGGGGCAGAGTTCACTGCAGTGGGGGCTGATTTCGTTCATGCAGACCTGCGTGTACTTCGAAATAATTAAAGCAAAACAAATTTCGTTCAGTACACGCAGGTCCCCATCAACGAAATCTGCCCTCAGGTTGTCGTGTATTTCTATAGGTTCTGAATCAGTCCCCCTATTCCTGACCCTATTCTGGTTAAACTAACTATCAAGTTAACTAACAGTCAGCCCATGAGGCAAGAAAACCCCCATGATGCAGATACCGTTATCTGACGCAGTCACACTACGGCACAGGAACGTGTTATCTGATTAGGTCATAACGCTTGAGATCTAATTAGACAAGCGACATTCCTCCAGCCCCTGATAAGGCATACGACGTTCTCATAACAAATCAAACCTATGACAACCTGGATAATCCGTGCAGCCATTGTTTTGATTTCACAGAGAACTTTAGTAAAGAATGTGCTAACGAGCAAGTCGTATGACATCTTTATTGACGTACCTATGTCCATCCTTACGTCAATCTCGGCACCTTTAAGGTATAAATATTGCCGACCTTGCCCTATGCAAACACACGCGTGGTGACAAGACGGAGAAGCCATACTTGCCGAAGCCGAGAGCAGAAGCAGACCCCGCTGGCAGCAGCCCCGCCTTCCTGACGCGCTGAGAGACGCGCTGCTATCTCAAGCCGAGAGACCCAGCACCGGCGCTTCCGGGTAGCCCTCGCAGGCAGCCTGGAATATCGAGAGCAGAGAAAGAGATACCATTCCTCATTCATCCTAACTTCCAGGTACAGAACTGAATAACCCCTCACAGAGAATTCTTTAGTTATTCACTTGGCAAAAACAAACTTAACTTAAACTGTAACTTTCTATTCCCGCCCACGCATTAGACTTAGGTCAGGTACACGGGGTAGGCGTATTTAGAAACACCAGTTGAGTATGTTTAGTCAAATGTATATGTGTATGTAAATATATTTTAATCATTTTAAAACATCATATGGCTCAGAAACCATATCAATGTTTTTACAGTATTATTTTATACTATTGCTTTTAATGTATGCACTTTACTTAACTATAAGTATTGCAATAATATCGATCCATTTCTCTTGTACGAGAAAAGAGACTGATCAATAAATAACACCTTTTTATTGAACACGCCCGTCTCTTCCTTTTCTCTACATTCTGATGAGACTAAGAATGCACGTACTGACTGAGTAAAATAATTGCCTTGTGCTCACACGACTCTTGAGATTGACTCTTGATTAGGGGAGAGCAAAGTTGTCATGTTCTATGGTTGTCAGAAACTAAATCCCTTCTTGTCTAATCAGGGGAGTTAATCCTTCCTTGAACATTCGAGAAAGTTTCTAGCGAACTCTGAGCTTAGCTGGCAAACCCAAAAATTAAGTCTAGTATCGACAGTAGTAGACCTAGTTAACGTCTGGTCTAGGCCTTTACTGCTGTAGGTACTATTCCAATGCGCAGAGCCTATTGGGAAAATAGGAGCTACACTACATGGCGCCCAACGTGTTTGGAAAGGGCGATAAAACTAACGTAAGACATTTAGAGTAACTCAGTCGTGCTTTCTCACTCAGACCCCTTTTCCCAAATACTCCAAAGACGTCTGGAGTGGGTGAAAGGTTATATCCTCCAAAACCTCGCAGGAGGGAACTCCTATGTATGGTTTTTGGTCAAGTCAACGTTGAAGGATAAAACAGTTCCAGAATATTGTGCATCTAATCTCTGTTTCCATAAAGAAACCTGATCTGCAAATAAACATAATACCATCCTGTCTGTAAAATGGGAGACAGTGATGAAGAAAGAGAAGCAATTAGATTAGCTACTGAAATAGCAGATGCTGATGCTACCATGCAAACAGCAGACCCGGATATAATACTCATCCAGGTCGCCAAAAGGAGATCTATAACCTTAAAACTTATAGAAAATGGACTGACACCTAGAGGTGGCACAGTCATATTCGTAATTGAGGCACACGAATATCGGCAGACAGAGGTATACTATACATGGATACATTTTCCAGCAGCAAATGCTGTAACAAAGTACTTCCACTATTACAAAGTAGAGGAACCTCCTGACATTTACACTCCTTTCGAGGAGGTGGAAGTACCACTCAAATTCCAAGAGCATTTGCTCTTATTTGATGGCGCCCTAATACATAACAATCACATTACAAGGCTCGGTCCTTTAGGAAGACCAGGAGCAACGTGGCCGGTCCTAGCCGGATACACACCACATCCAGACATCGATAGGATGCCTGCAGCTGAATTATTAACACAGCTGAAACAATTACTAAAAATTCATAGACAATTAGTTCAGTATGTAATGCGGACTTCAACAATTCAGCCAGCGATTAAACTACCACAGCTGACCCCACACCAGGGGAACACAAATAAAATTACACCACAGAACATCCAATCCTGCCTAGGTAAGGTTCCAGCTAAACGGGAACAAATACCATTCTGGTTGGCACAGAAAATTACCCAAATAGAGGCGGTGTTTCCTGACACCACCCCGCTGGAAAAACACAGGATTCTGACTATATGTCTCCCAATGGGAATCGCACCACACATTGAGGACTGTGACACTTGGGGTACAGTCTTTGCTTCCATCTACACAAAAACGCACGGTGTTCCATCCATTTCGGTAATACCAGATGTGCTAAAACAAATTCAAGATGAATACGGTCCAGAACCTGCTTTAACTCTTGGTATGAAATTACTGAAAGACTTCAAGCAGGTCTCGGCTATATTACTAGCCAACATAAAAGGTGAAGCAGCGAACGTGGCGATCCGCCAGAGGTTAAAAGAGACAGATATAGCAGACCAACCAGCTGAAATTGCCAGAATCATAGAAAACTCCTATGAAGAACTAGGCAGAGATAGTCTAGGTGGAATACCAGTAAAACCGCAACTGACTACAAGTCCAGAAAAAATGCTTTTTAACAATAATAAAAATTCACCAAAAAAGAACTGGGATGGAAACAAACAATCCAATCCTAAAGAAAAGAAATTCCAGTCCAGAGGAAGGTCTCCTAGGCGAAGAGAGAAATCTCCAACCCCGAGACAAAGGTCACCCCAGAGTGACCCCTCTGGGAATAGATATAACCTTAGAAATAGGAATAATATTAAAAAACCTGATAGATATCAAGACATTGATACACGTCCCTCTCAATCTTTTCAGAATTCCTCGCAGAAATCGGAAAGAAGAGGACGATCAGAAGAGCACGCCAAGTCCAAAGACAAGGAACCTGCTCAACTGAAAAAGAAATTACAATTTCCAAAAAAGAAGGTAGCCAGTATCAAGGTAGTTAACAATGCCGAGAATACTGAGGACACAACTGAAAAACGGAGAGTGGGCTCAGACAATGCTAGACAGCGCAGCAGAGGTGAGCATAGCTCGCAAAGTCCTTATGAATCATCTGGAGACAGTGGACACGAATGAATACCTTCAAGTGGAAACTGCAGATACCAGAGTTAGCAAGCCCCACAAGATATACGAGATAACATTACGTATAGAGGGAGATAAGACTAGGAAAATAAGGGGACTATTTTGGGATAACCTATCCAAGGGCTATGACATCCTTCTAGCTGAAAAAGACTGGCCACCAGAGTTTGTCAGGGAGTGCCCTCATGGCGAAGAAGTAATTATGCCTGCCTTCTCGAATCAAATGCCGATTCATAAAAAATATACACTTGCTAGAAAGTGGGCAGTGGCCTTAGCACCTGCTTTATATAAAAATCATGTAGGATGGGATGAGGATTCTCCTCCTCACAAAATCCAGTTAAAATCACAACCAACTGCACAAAGGCAGTACCCAATTAATCAAGAAGCTAAAAAACAAGTAAATGAAATACTAGACCAGCTAGAATACCAGGGGGTGATTGAAACTTGCACCTCACAAATGAACAATCCTTTGTTTCCGGTCTCCAAACCAGAAAATTCATACCGTCTAGTTTTGGATTACCGACACCTTAACACATGTTGCAAAACTTTTACAGTGCAAAACTCACACAGTACTGCACTAATGAATAACATAGTGCGCAAAAAATACAAAACAACCCTGGACATCTCCAATGGATTCTTTTGTCAAAACATAGCACCGGAGAGCAGATATTTAACTGCATTCTCAGTAAATGGCACTCAAAAACAATTCTGTCGGTTAGCCCAGGGGTACAAGAACAGCCCAGGGGTATTCTCAGCGAGAGTAACAGAATTACTACAACTATATGATGATGAAGCATTATCTTATGTTGATGACATTTACTTAACAGATGATGACTTGGAGACTCACTTGAAAAGAGTGAACACCATAATACTTGGGTTCGCTGCAGAGGGTTACAAATTCAACTTTAAAAAGTCCAGAATTGCCCATCTGACGGTCCTATTCTTAGGATATGAGCTATCAAGTGAAGGTAAAAGCCTGGCAGACAATTTCCTAGAGAAATGTGCCGTAATCCAAGCTCCTAAAACACTAAAAAACCTACAGTCAATTTTAGGCTTCCTAAATTTCGGGAGAACATACATTGCAAATTACGCAGAAAGGGTGAAACCCCTTTACGATCTAATTAAACCAGACTTTAAAAGATCCAGTTGGACTCAAACACACACAGAAATTTTGAGATCCTTACAAACAGACATGCTAATTAAAACAAAATTAGAAACCCGTGATAATACACGCAACCTTGTGATCCGAGTCATCCCAGGGAGATGCGGATTCACATACCTGACCTCTAATGAGGGAGAAAAGGTACCAATTGCATTCAAATCACACATGTACACAGAAGCTGAACAGAAATTCAGTAATACAGAAAAAATAATTCGTGCAGTTCAAACCGCAATAGCTAGAGAAAAAGACGTAGCTGACGGTCGACATATCACAGTCAGAACAGCAGAATCAGCTTTCGAGGCACTAACACCGTGTAATTTACCAACAACAACATTGAATCCGGATTGGATACAATGGGTGAATTCAATCACAACGGACAAAGTATACTTCTACTTTGATCCAGAACTAGAAGAATTAAAAAATCTAAAATATGAAAAGACGTATCCTCTGCCAATCGACATTCTTCCTCTACGACATTACGCCTGTGTAATCTATACAGACGGACATGCTCAACCCTCCGTTTGGGGAGAACATGCATACAACCCCACATGTGAGATTACAAAAGAAGTGTGGCGCGGAGGTAAACTAAAACCTCTATTAACAAAATCACACTCCGTAGAAACTAATTCAGAACTACAAACTGAAATAATAGCTTTGAAAATGGCGCTAGGTAATGCGGATCGCGAATTCCCGACACTTATAGTGTCAGATTCATATTACTGCGTCAAAGCATATAACAAGGATTTGCAGACATGGATTCAGAACGGTTACAAAGATGACACAGATGCACCAATAAAGCAGAGACTACTCTGGGAACAAGTAGCTCTTTTGAAAAAAGAACTACCAAAGACTCACGTGACACACTCACTGAGTCATCAACGTGATGGCGTTCATGTTGTGGGGAATTCATTGGCTGAAACAGCCGCAGCGGCAGCCACTAAATCGGCTCCCGTAGATCGAAAAAAGCGTACATTAAAATACATTGACGGTGAAACATTGCTGGCGGTGAAAACATCATCAAAAGGCGACTGCTCAGCGTTACCGATCAACTATCCACTCAATTATACATACATAATCGATGCAAACTCCGTCCCTTTTGCTCGAATCCCTGGAGTGGGGGATAGAGTGATTCCAAACATGGACAGGAGAAACTTGTTAATCGCAGACGCACACATGGGCGAGGGTCACAGACACCTTAAATTAAAAGATTCTCTGGAAGAATTACAATCACGGTACTGGTGGCCAGGCATGAGCCTGCACTACACCATGTTTGTAAAAAACTGCCCAAACTGCAACAGAGATCGCAGAGGGGAGAGAAGCAGTTTAATACCTCGTCGAATCAAGGCAGATAATATTACCAGCAAAAAGAATGGCTTGCGATTAACATATACAGGCTAGTTTCCACTTATAATGTAGATCCACAGCACTCGGCTGACGTCCGTACTATTATACAAGATTTGCGAGTCTAAATGGCATATACGCTAAGAGCATGCTACGTTCGACCATTTCTCTCACTCAGGCAAACCAGCCTGGGGGGGAAACATGGCCAAATGAGCACAGCCCAGCGGGAATCTTCTCACTTCCTTCCTGAGGGTATGGGATGGTGTAAAGAAAAAACCAAGGCAGAAAGCAATCTATAATAGAAAGGATATTAGGTTCGGGAGCTGGGTGGGTCAAACATTTAATAAGTGTCCAACGTAGTCTAAATAACTTGCCAAGAAATTCTCTGAAGGGATTCAGTCCGTACGAATTATTATTCGGAACTAGGATGTTGATCTCTGACCTTGATAGTCAGACTTCAGTGGTAATAGAAAAAAGCTTTGATGTCAAAGACCGTTTGGCTATTTTGCAGGACTTAAACAAAACAAGAAAAGACCTGAGCAACATACAGTTGAAACAACAGCCAACGACCACTGAAGAATCACCACCTGTCCCAGCAAGACCTGTCTGGATTCCAAAAGTCGGGGATCTAGTCAGGGAGAAGATCGCGGTAAAGAAGGAATTTGGGCCTTCTTACAGAAAAGCAGTTCCTGTCTTGTCTGTCAACGGGACAAGATCAGTTGTACTACCGCCACTTGCTGGAAAAAAGGAGAACCGAGTTGTATCCATCGACCTGGTAAAACCACAACATGTGGCCGATAACAAACGGTAGGCCAAGTGGACTCCCAATAAGTAGCAGAACACCAAGGTTTGCTACCAGTACAGAGGTCCTAACAAAGAGGCTCATCACATTCGAAACGCCTACAGAAGAACAACAAGGACTATGCAACAATGCAATAGAACTCAGACCTCTGAAAACCCAAATAAAGACATTTAGCAGAGACACACCAATCTATACTGAAGTACCAAGTGAAAATGCAAAAAACAGAAATCCTGAACCAATTGGAACAATTGACAGAACTGCATCTGGTTACTTCATCAACTTCGATGATTCCTCTGACGGCTTCAGTGAATCAAAGACACAGCCATCATCAAAATCCTTTAAAGACAAAGCGAAGGAACTTTTGAAACAACTGAAAGAAACATATCTGATTTCTCCATGGATTGAATTTTGGGTGGGTTTTGGTGCATTTATCCTCATACTTTGGCTCATCATGGTATTTACTTTGGGACGCTTCATTGAGGGAAAATATGCTAAAATGGACACAGCAAGTCAGAACATCAACTTGGTCCTCAAACCACACACATCTTCACACGTCGAGAAAAGAGAACTTTCTTCAGAACTTTCTTCAGCCAACTTCACAGCAATTCCAATACCTGGTGGGGTAGCCTGGGACAACACTGACTATGAAATTTATGGTCCGGTCGAGATCCTGAAATATCCACACCAAATCAAGATCTCCTTGAGTGACTTTGCAAAACCAAACTCATTTGCTGATGATTGGGACTTTGAAAGTATAAACAATATGATGTCTGACTTAGTAATGTCTGCTAAATTTACAAAACATGATTATTTGCAAGGTTCTACAAATTATGATAGTATGTATTGCTATAACCATTATGGTAACAGTTTTTTGCATAAATCTGCACAACCAAGAAATGTTTTAAATTATAATCAATGGGAACATTGTGCTACACCTCCAAAAGGGAGCTCTAGAACCGTTTATGACAAATATTCATACTTTCAAGGTTTTAACACTAGTAATGCTGAAACATTTTATTATAAATTGTCAAACAAGACAGGGATGAAAACCATGATAACAAACACAAAATTGATATATTCAGATATATTCTTTGAAAAGATGAATACTTTTGGATTTGATTATTGGGACAAAAATGTTGATTTGAAAAGTGTTTGGGGTACAAAAGAATGGCAAGTACAGGGTTTAGAAGCTTTGTTTAGAGCCTGCATGATCCCAGAACAAATGATATTTTTAAATGACACTGTTCAACAAACCACCTGTCTTGGCTTAGCCAAAATCAAAGATTTAAATAACCCGTCTATTCCAAAGCCAACAATGTTTAGCAATAGCTCTGAAACAGATGAAGAAATAGACATAAACCATATACTTAACCAAAACAGAACACATCCTGATTGGAAACAATGGTTGATCTGGCCCACAGATACAAATAACTGTCAAGATAGATTCCTGAATAAAACACAGGGTTTCAAAATGACCAGGCCAGACCCTAGATATCCCCAAAGACATCACCCAGGGATAATAACAACCTACAGTGTGGGCAAATTATGCCTTCAATGGCTACAAACTTCCACACTGCCTGAAATTAAGCAACACCTAACTTTACTTACTGATGGTGCTGACTTGCGTGATTTCATACTGGGACCACGCAAATAGCGTCAAAAGCGTTTCATAGCAGCCTCTGTATATGCAGCATACAATGAGGCCTGGAAGGTTACTCAAATTGAAACAGCAGAGAGAATACGTGAAATTGATCGTATTAATTTGGAAAAATCACTTTCTGTAGTGGACAATGGGTTAATGACTCTGTCCTCCAGAATATTTTCATTGGACAGCATTGTGTCTTCAGCAATCGATATATTATCGCAAGACTTACTATTATTACAACATGGTCAGTCACAATTGCGTTCTATTGTACAGCTTGGCTGGACGTTACAAAATCTGCGTTCAGGCTATGTGCCTTGGCGTTTAATCAACACAACGTCACTATTCCAAATCTTTAACCTTACTGATAGACAAATCGGTATGGCGCAAAAGGGTGCTGATTATACAATCTTGAGCATTGAAAAACTAGAAAGATTACCGTTGACAATGTCAGAACGACCTGTCAGTGAATGGATAATCCACGGAATCATAAATATTCCAATCTCAACCTTCAGGTTTCAATACTGCCAAAAATATATACAGGCTGGCATGTACGAGAAATTGGGAAAGGGGTACCTTAAAACAACTTGGAGCCTGCCCTATTCACATGCATGTGTCAGTAATAAAGGACAGAAAGTGTTTCTTAGTGGCAACAATTGTGCTATGTCACTAAGCGGCACACTTCTGTGTAACGGTATTAGTTTGCACGGAGCCTGTGAAGGGAATTCATACAACCTTTCATGTCACCAGCAAGGCGCACCTGCAACTGAAATAGAACCATTCTTTCAAAGACTCTATAATGGGAGTTACATTCTTATTGTAGACCGCAGATGTTGTAGTCTTATGCCCGGGACTCCTTATCTCGTCACTACGACGGCGAAGGTCAAGTGCTGTGGACGTTCTTTGTTCCCCAGCTCCTTTCCAGACAGGGAGGCGAGGGCATGGCCCAGTTTGAAAATTACTTCTATTCGAATAGACACTTTAAGCAGAATGAAAACAGTGCTTCTTCAGACGCCTACAAGGCTCACGTCATCCAAAGAAACGTATGATCTACAAGTCGCAAGGACGACTGCAGAGATACATACATTATTATCAACTAATTCCCCCGTACATTTCGCGGAAATCCTAAGCGAAATCTTAAATATTTCTGATACCACTGGGGTCTCAAAGGTATTTAAGACAGTATTTTCGATGGCATTAACACCATTCAAAGCCATACTGGGTATTTTTCCAGATTTCGTCCATTCGATTTTTGGCGGACTTCCCCTGATCCTGGGACTAATTGCAGGAATCCTATTCCTAGTCCTTATTTTTCGTTATGGCAACCCATGTCACAGATCAAACTCTCGCGACAATGGAAGATACGATCCTAGCCATTGGATACCGGGACCGGATATCAAAAATCCTGGGACTCTCCCGGCTTAGAGACCTAAACATGACTTGGTTTCTATCATTTCGACCAATGTGGCAAAGGTATGTTTTACCTGTACCAAGGGTCTGCTATGCGGAGAAGAATGCGTGTTAGACACCTGTCTGACGCTACAATCGGATGCGCCGGTGGATGCAGATACACTGCTGGTTCCTACCAAGGTTCACGCTTTGTGCTGCCCTCAAAGGCTGCCAATTCTGATGACGGCATTCCTGGAATCTTCACCACTACGATTGAAGGGTAGTGAAGTTCAAGATGAAAGCAGCATCGAACAGGTACGACCTTCTGTCAGCAATGCAAATCAGAATGTCAATGCAGACAATCATGCGCATGAATGCATGGTCACCCCTATTTCCGACTTAGTGGAACTTTCCCATGAAGCTGTTGACAGTTTTTTCGAAAGCCTGAATGATATGATGTTCTCTCCGGAACAGAAATAGAGACTTTTGAGTAAACTCGCACACGGCGTTCCCTGAATTCGGCCTTCAACTTTTAAAAAAATAAAGTCACATGAACAATTACAATCCAGTTCACGGACAGCAACTTTTTTCAGCAAGCCCCTTAAAATATTTTTCTATATATTTTTTTCCCGGGACACTGATCTTCTGCTTAAAGTAAGAAACTATTCCTAGAGAACTAAGATTTCTATTTTTAGATACTTTATATAGACTTTAGCTGCCCGCTGGTAGGTTCACAAATATTTTATTATGTGATGAAATGGTCTCGAACTTCCTTTCTGTATAGCCGTATTAAGAGCCATTTCATGTGTATTTCACATATACCAAAAAGCAATAATGCATAACAATGCGTGTTTACTTTTGCATTTAATTCATAGCTTAAGTGCATACAATATATATGACTGCAATGTTTCAGTATATTTGAAAATTTCAAAATGCATTTATGTATTTTGGGGTGGTAAGGTATACACTTTACTCTATAGTATGTTGTACTATGTTATACTATGCATAGATTAGTAGATATGACCATAGTTAGCGTGGAGTGGGTGTCGTGTATTTCTATAGGTTCTGAATCAGTCCCCCTATTCCTGACCCTATTCTGGTTAAACTAACTATCAAGTTAACTAACAGTCAGCCCATGAGGCAAGAAAACCCCCATGATGCAGATACCGTTATCTGACGCAGTCACACTACGGCACAGGAACGTGTTATCTGATTAGGTCATAACGCTTGAGATCTAATTAGACAAGCGACATTCCTCCAGCCCCTGATAAGGCATACGACGTTCTCATAACAAATCAAACCTATGACAACCTGGATAATCCGTGCGGCCATTGTTTTGATTTCACAGAGAACTTTAGTAAAGAATGTGCTAACGAGCAAGTCGTATGACATCTTTATTGACGTACCTATGTCCATCCTTACGTCAATCTCGGCACCTTTAAGGTATAAATATTGCCGACCTTGCCCTATGCAAACACACGCGTGGTGACAAGACGGAGCAGCCATACTTGCCGAAGCCGAGAGCAGAAGCAGACCCCGCTGGCAGCAGCCCCGCCTTCCTGACGCGCTGAGAGACGCGCTGCTATCTCAAGCCGAGAGACCCAGCACCGGCACTTCCGGGTAGCCCTCGCAGGCAGCCTGGAATATCGAGAGCAGAGAAAGAGATACCATTCCTCATTCATCCTAACTTCCAGGTACAGAACTGAATAACCCCTCACAGAGAATTCTTTAGTTATTCACTTGGCAAAAACAAACTTAACTTAAACTGTAACTTTCTATTCCCGCCCACGCATTAGACTTAGGTCAGGTACACGGGGTAGGCGTATTTAGAAACACCAGTTGAGTACGTTTAGTCAAATGTATATGTGTATGTAAATATATTTTAATCATTTTAAAACATCATACGGCTCAGAAACCATATCAATGTTTTTACAGTATTATTTTATACTATTGCTTTTAATGTATGCACTTTACTTAACTATAAGTATTGCAATAATATCGATCCATTTCTCTTGTACGAGAAAAGAGACTGATCAATAAATAACACCTTTTTATTGAACACGCCCGTCTCTTCCTTTTCTCTACATTCTGATGAGACTAAGAATGCACGTACTGACTGAGTAAAATAATTGCCTTGTGCTCACACGACTCTTGAGATTGACTCTTGATTAGGGGAGAGCAAAGTTGTCATGTTCTATGGTTGTCAGAAACTAAATCCCTTCTTGTCTAATCAGGGGAGTTAATCCTTCCTTGAACATTCGAGAAAGTTTCTAGCGAACTCTGAGCTTAGCTGGCAAACCCAAAAATTAAGTCTAGTATCGACAGTAGTAGACCTAGTTAACGTCTGGTCTAGGCCTTTACTGCTGTAGGTACTATTCCAATGCGCAGAGCCTATTGGGAAAATAGGAGCTACACTACAAGGTCAGCAGCATTCCATAACGCCCGGTAGTCAGTCCGGCCCTGGTTCTGCTGCAGTACCCATTGATTTTGATGCTGCCCCCTTTTCCAAGAGTGGGGTAAATATGGAGCAGCGCTAAAATTAAGACCAAGGAAAACCTGGTCTTACAGGGCACAACAAGAAGAAATGCTTTATTTCGCCTCGTTTTTGCTGTATTTATGTGTGCTAAATCGTGCAGCACACATAAAAATAGCAAAATGCCATGCATGATTTTTTATGTAAGTCAAAATTGCTTTATTTTGATAACACGTATCATAAAAGCATCAAAAAAACCTTTTAAAAATAAACTATGTACATATAAAAGATACCATAATAAGTCACACGAAGTACATAGTATTTGATCAATCAGAACATGATAACACATCATTTCATCATAATAAAATGTTCATTTTTATAAAACATGAGTTAAAAGAATTTGTGATTTAAAAGATTAAAGCCAGCTGTACATTATATGAGTGACAGAGCGTAGATATTAATTCAAGCAATATTTAGTGGTTCATCTTGTGCTATAGTGTATTCTCTATGGGGCTTATAAAATGAAGTTAAATCATTTGTTTATGTGCAAGACGGTGTTCCTTCCTGTACATAATAAATCATTCAAAAAATGACGAGTTGCAACTTCTATGTGTGCTGCACAAAGCAGCACCCATAGAAGTTACAAATCGCCTTTTAAGATTGTTTATGTACAGGAAGGGATGCCGTGTGGCCTGTCCCGCCCTTATTGCTCCTGTGTGTGTCCTTCCAAACCCTTACAACCCAACAGTGTACCCACCCACCATCCTTGACCTCTCTCTGCAACCCTCCCTTACCCCTACAACCCACATGTGTGTCTTGGTAGCCACTGTATTTCCTCTTTGTGGCTCCATTTCCTTGAAACCTGTCTGTGTGGTCCTGCTCGCTGCAGTCCTTGTGTGCTGTTCTGTACCACTACACATTCCTGTCTGTGGGTCCCATGCATTACTAAACAGTGGAAACAACAACAACAACACTGGTTATGGCTGAGAAATTGCACACAAAACCAGTTCCAGTACTTGACAGTTTTAAGGTCAGAAGAGTCCCTGGTGATCCAAGGAGAAACCTCTTTTGGTTCATCTAACGGTTAGTAGCTCTAACTGAGGGATTTTCCAAAATCCATCCCACTCCGCAGTCTAATCTGGTGGAGGGGAAGCAAGAGGTTTAGACTGAAGAGTGGGATACATTTAGTAAAATCCCTCAGTTAGAGCTGCAACCGTTAGATAAACCAAAAGAGGAGGCCAAGTGTTGGCCCTACGGCTTCAGCATAATCTGAGGGCTATAAATGGCAGGACCAAATCTGATTCTAATGGTGGAACGATTTTCAATAGACCTGGCTATGAAGTTAGAATTGACTATTGTTTGGTTGACCTCAATCTGTGGCCCATGTGTCTGATATGAAAGTGGTAGAAAGATCTGATAGTGACCACAATTCTTTGAGTCTATCTTTATCTAACCCTGGGGAGCGAGAAGCCATCGCTAGGGGTCCTAGCGACCTGGGAAAGTTATCCCACACTAATAATTTGAGAATGATCAAATGGGATTGGGTGGAGCAAAATCTATAGATCCTTAAGCTGTTAAGTCCAAAGTCTCAGAGGAAGTGATGGTGCTGTCTAAACTCCCTATGATGGATAGAATAGAGAATTTGATTAATCTGCATTGTGTATTCTATATGCAGATTGGGGAAATTCTGGGCCAAATGAAAAATGGGTGGAACTGTTAAGCCAAACTAGGAGGGATAAAGCGGTTTACTGTGGCAGAGTGGTATACTCAGGAATGTAGGAAGGCCAAAGGTGAGCTCCTACAAGCAGGGAAATCCTGATCTCGCCTGGACATGGTGGGATGCAGAGCTAGATATAGACAGGCACTAGATCATGCCAAGAAACTATAGGAATCCTCACTATAGTCTTCCTTACATAGTGCTCTGGTAGCAAAGGACAATACATCTTTTTGGAAGAAAATGGCACTGTGTTTGAACTGTCCTAGGACTTCCCTAGAGTTTACTCTACAGCCGGAAGAGTGGGCATCCCATTCCAGGGGCCTGTATGCTAATGGCAGTGAGAAGGTTTAGGAGGATGTAGGTTATGGGATATTTTTCCACTTGGAAGTGTTGAAGTTCTTGGAATTTCACTCCATGAAGCCCATGCAGCAATTTGCTCCTGCATCCCAGCTAGAGATCCTGGCCCCACTAGTATCCCTAATGATTTGTACAGATAAGATTTTGAAACATTTTTGTGACAAGCGTGGACGGGAGCTCAATGATTTAAACAAAATATATGGTATTTTCTAAGGGTATTTTGAAGACATCCAAGAGATGTATGCATGTAAGGGACCTCACTATTGAATTTGGTTTCTACTTTTGAATATTTAGGGATTCGTTTAACCCCCAATCTATGCTGCATCCCTCATATGGAGAAAGCTCATCTGTCTCTAATCCAGCTCACCGCCCATATAACTAAGATCCACAGAAGAACGGTGTCTAAGAAAGTCGCTAAAGCGTTGTAAATCTATATATATTAAAACAAATGTATGTCTGTCTGTCTGTTTGTCCTTTATGCATTACTACACCATTCATCCGATCGCCATGAAACTCTGGGAAGTTGTTAAGTACACTCCCACGAAGGATTCTGGCATAAATTTGTTTTAAATATCGGCCCCCCCTAGGGCCCTCATAATCTTTCGAATACTGATGTACGCACCAGACGGAAACACAACAAATTGTGCATCCACAAGGACTCGAATAAATAAATAGAATTAAAACATCATTCATCCGATCGCCATGAAACTTTGGGAAGTTGTTGAGTACACTCCCGTGAAGGTTTCTGTCATACATTTGTTTAAAATATCGGCCCCAGGCCCCTCATAATCTGTCGAATACTGATGTACGCACAAGACGGAAAAACAAAAAATCGTGTATCCACAAGCCCTCTAATAAATAAATAGAATTAAAGCAGCATTCATCCGATCACCAGGACACTTTGGGAAGTTGTTGAGTACACTACCGCGAACGTTTCTGGCACTAAAAGTTTTTAAATATCGGCCCCCCAGGGCCCTCATAATCTTTCGAATACTGATGTACGCACCAGACGGAAAAACAAAAAATCGTGTATCCACAAGCACTCGAATAAATAAATAGAATTAAAACAACACTTTGAAATGTTTTCCATATTAAATGAATACGTTTCAATAAAAATGACACAATGTAAATTGAATGTTATCATAACGAGTTTCCTTGAATTTCCTTTCTTCGGAGATCGCAGCAACGCGCGACGGGTAAGCTAGTATATAATAAAAAGCCCTAGGATAAGTTATATATGGAGCAGAACTGTGGGGAAGTTGGAACATCGATTGCCTTTCTGTTATTGAACATCACTTTATAAGATCACTTCTTAATCTACCGGCTAGTACTCTGCTGACTCCTATTTTCCTTGATTTGGGCCAAGGAAAAGATTTTCATAAAAAGGACTATAAGCACTGATTGTTTTGGCCTCACCTATGGATGACTGGGGAGCTTACCTTTTACTGAGTGGGCATGAGGGATCTTATGGAACTGTCCAGAGTAAATAATATTCCCTGGATTTGGTCTCTTAGGGAACAATTGAGGAAGCTGGGGTTGGAGGATTATTGGCTTAACCCGGAGGAGATGTGCTTGATTTCGAAAAACAGGGTAAAGGCTATTTATTGAGAGTTTGTCTTGGTGAAGAATGTGTCAAACCCTATGGGTTTACTCACTCCAGAGATCATAGATTTTAAATCCTTCCCCCTTTTTGAAGATACCATTGATTACATATTCAGTCCATTAGCCTGGAAATTGTTCCTTCAATTTAGATACAAGACTCTCCCCAACAAACTGTTTTGCAGCAAGTGGTGTAGTCATGTTCGTTCTGATTTTACATGTCCCCCTTGCAAAGGAAGTCCTGAATCCTTAGTCCATCTGCTATTTTTTTATCCACACTATGAGAATCTGAGGGCCAAGTGGATCATCCCCTTGTGTAGGTTCATTGGACCTGGGCACTATTTAGTGTCACTGCAAATACTTAGCACAGAAACTAGCAGAGTTATAGTATTTGGCCTGGCCAAAATCCTGTTGGCTTTATGGATCAGATGCTCAAAGTGTTATGTGCAATATATTTAGTTTATAGTATTTAATAAGTTATATTTTTATATTAATGATATGTATTGTTTTACAAGGTTTTTACTCTGACATGGGATTTTAAATACTCCTTTTTTATAAAATAATGTATTTTGTGGCATTTTATTATCATCTTTGTGCTTGTGATGTATGTATGTGTGGATTGTTTGTGATGAACTTTTTAAGACCTTTGTGATTGACAATAAAGTGATGATGATGATGATGGTGTGCCCCACCAAGCCAGCAGTCTCTTTGTGTGCACTCCACCTCCCATGCAGTACTTGTGTAATACTCTGCCCACCTTTGCAGCTACTCTCTCTGATCCTGCGCTACTACAGCCCCTCTGTATGCTTCTGCCTTTTGCCACCCACATGTGCTCCTCTTAGAAACCCAGGAAACTTGGCTACTAAGGCACTGCAACAGACATGAGCACATGGACGTCCTGCTCCAATAGGTACAGTTGAACAGAAGACAAGACTTTTTAAACAATTAGTCCTGGGCAAGGGTTGGGGGGGTGTAAAGGAAACACCACACCAATTTCTGGGCACAGTTTCACTACACGGGCTCTACCAATGACCGAAATCTTTGGAAGAGATTTTGTTTTTTACAGAAAATGCTGCCAGGGGGAAGAAATCTGGCCCACTTGCCATGCCAGAAAGTAGGTTAGTGGACAGCATTAAGGCCATGTGAGCAAAAGGCAAAGGAGATGTGTTTTCTAACATTCAATATTGTGGCCTTTCTGCAATTCAAAAGCGGGCGTATAAGGAGATACCAGTAAGCATGGGCGGATTTTGCGGATCCACGATTCACGAATTTGCGAATTCACGGATCGTGGATCCGCAAAATCCGCGGATTTAGCGGATCGGCGGATTTGGGGGCGGGGCTTCCTCGAGTGTGTGGGCGGGGCCAAACGGACGGGGCTTCCATGCGAGCGCACATGCCTCTTGTGTGTATAAAAGGTCAGAGACCGATCAGAGCAGCAGATTAAGAGACAGAAGCCCCTGGTCACAGGAACAGCACGGGGATTGCGCTCGTGAAAGTCAAAGATGCAAATGCCTCTGGCCAGCATCACAGCGGATTTTCGATGGTATATTTGGGAAGAAGGCACATCTGCCCAGCCTCCCAACGCTCACGATTTTTTTTGGGCTGATGAATGAGTCACTGCATTTGCGCTTCAACTAGTTCCAGCGACCAAGTGTGTGTTAATATGCAATCGCGCCGAAGTGCGCAGGGGTCCCTTGAGTGAAATGTCCATCATAGTGGGTAAATGGCGGGAAGACGGTGCACACCTCGAGTGTGTGGGCGGGGCCAAACGGACGGGGCTTCCATGCGAGCGCACATGCCTCTTGTGTGTATAAAAGGTCAGAGACCAGCATCACAGCGGATTTTCGATGGTATATTTGGGAACAAGGCACACCTGCCCAGCCTCCACAACGCTCACGATTATTTTTGGGCTGATGAATGAGTCACTGAATTTAAGCTTCAACTAGGGCACATGCGTTATTGATATCTGCAAGTGTTTCCTGTTGAGGTTTATTTTTTGTGCCAGGACCGTCGTGCCAGAATGAACCCTGCCCTTCATATTTATTCAAGAAGACACCATGTAAATAATTTACGATGGCGCCGGCAAGCTGCCAGCGCCATCCTGCAAAAGTTACTTAATTAGCTTCAGCAGGAAGCTCCAACTGATAAAATAAAGCAGGCGCTCGAGCCCCTGCTTTATCTTATCTGTTAGAGCTTCCTGTCGAAGCTAATTAAGTAACCATTTGAGGATGGCGCTGGCAGCTTGCCGGCGCCATCGTAAATTATGCATTAGGCTTGAACTTTTGACCGCAAAATCCGCTCCGATCGCGGATTGCGGATTCTCGGTAAATTCGCGAGAGTTCGCGGATTTACCGAAAATCCGCAAAATCCGCGATCGGAGCGGATTTTGCGCTCATGCTTAGATACCAGCTGATCTGCTCCTCTGTGGGCTGCATAATGATGTTTCATGCCTCTCTCTGGCCTATCAAGCAAACTGGGAAGATATAGTCATAAGTATGTGTGCTTACTCACCCACTTATGGATTATGTTGATTCTCGTTTCATACTTTGCTGTTTTTTTCATCTTTTTATTGTGCTTTCCATGCAGTGTTTGTTAACATTGGGAGGAAAACCCTTCTGACTATCCACTGCTCATACACAACGTGTTGTACATGCACCCAGGTTTCTTGTTGTCTGAGACTGAGCCACAGACAATTTGAAACATTTTAATAACATGACATGCACACACTGGACTTTCACATTTTGCTGTCCGTCTTCAATATAGGTCAATACATTTCCACCAAATCAAGAAAAGATGGTGAATGAATAAAATGTGCACAAAAACATTTTATGGAAAGACATATGTTAAAGGCAAGAAAAATCTATTTGGGGCCTACCTATTAAATGTTGAACCAGTTGACTAATCTATATATAAAAACGAATGTATGTCTGTCTGTCTGTCTGTTTGTCCTTTATGTATTACTACACCATTCATCCGTTCACGATGAAACTTTGGGAAGTTGTTGAGTACACTCCCGCAAAGGTTTCTGGCATAGATTTGTTTTAAATATCGGCCCCCGAGGGCCCTCATAATCTTTTGAATACTGATTTACGCACCAGACGGAAAAACAACTAATCGTGTATCCACAAGCATTTGAATAAATAAATAGAATTAAAACACCATTCATTCGATCGCCATGAAGCTTTGGGAAGTTGTTGAGTACACTCCAGCGAAGGTTTCTGTCATAATTTGTTTTTAAATATCGGCCCCCCCAGGGCCCTCATAAACTTTCGAATACTGATGTACGCACAAGAAGGAAAAACAAAAAATCGTGTATCCACAAGCACTCGAATAAATAAATAGAATTAAAACGACACTTTGAAATGTTTTCCATATTAAAATGAATAACGAGTTTCCTTGAATTTCCTTTCTTCGGAGATCGCAGCAACGCACGACGGGTAAGCTAGTGTGTTATAAATACTACATGTTGTAAGATATCCTCCAATACAGGGGTACTCGAAAACATTCTCCAAGGGCCACAAAGTTTGGTATGTGATGTGACAGAAGGCCACATCAATGGCAGGGGGTTGGCGATCCGGTGTGGGGGGGGAAGTAAGGTGGTTATAGGGGTATCAAAGCACATACATCTAATGACTGTATTGCACAATGTGAAACCAGAAACCCTTGGATTAATCCCAGCTACCCCCACTTTACCAAATTGTGTGACCCTAGTCAATTATTTAATTTCACTTTCCCTCCTTTCTCTTTTATTATCACATATAAGAGGATCTGAAAATACATGACTTCAGGAAGTGTGCTGTACACAACTTTCTCCTGTGTTTGATTTAACAAACTATAATGCTGTTCATGTGTAATAGGAACCTAGTCTACATGAAGATTGCACATAACTTCTGACTTGTCTCTTAGTTCACTATCGGCTTGTTTGTCAGTGAGAGGGGATGAATGAATGTTTCTAAATTCATATTCGAAAACTATCACTTAGAAAAAGATCAGTTCACTGATATAATCTGATATACTAAGGTGAAAGGGTTCTGCATGTTAATGAAATACACTTTTTGAATTTTGAAGAGGCCTTATCACGTTTTTACAAAATGTTTGAATATCTGTATCACTTTGTCAGTTGTTGTGTAAACTGCTTCTCCAGTTGGTTACTAGCTTTGTGAAAGTCTGTATTAGTTATTGATTAGTTAACTGAGTATTTGTATGGGAGAGTGAATCTGTGTGTGGTTCGGTGGGGGGTGTGTGACTGCCCAAAGATGTGTGAATAGTTGATTCACTAGATATATGAAGTTAAAACTACATGTTCTAACAGTTGTTTGGGTGAGTGAATATCTTTATGGGTGTGGTGATGAGCAAATATATTTCTCAATGGTACATGTCCAACAAACTAGAAAAATAAAAGGCAGTGTATGTGTCAGTTGTTGTATATTAATAAGTATACATAAGACTCAATGAGTGTGTGAGTGACTGTATGGATAACTTTATACTTGTAATAATGATTTTATAATTCACTAAGTATGACTTACTATCTAAATGAATAGATGAAGTTGTGTTTGTATAAGTGTGTAGCTAAGTAAATATGTAAGTATGATCCGTTGTTTGCATAAGTGAGTAGGATGACTTCATATGTGAATAGGATGTGTGCTGGTGTGTAATGTCGATTTAGGTGTATAAGTATTTTTGATAGTGTTCTATTGTTCATTGACAGCATGTATGAGTGAATCTACAGGTAAGTGATTAGATGTGTGTATACATCTAAAATCACTGAGTGGGTTTTTATATACTTGTATTGCTGTAACAATGGATTCAAATATGATACTTTTATTTTACAAAGAGTGATGAAAGATTTTACTAGTGTATGAAAAGTTGTATGTGATTGTCACGTGGATGATGTCATCAGTGATGTCATTTGAGATGTCATCAGTGATGTCACTGACCATGTCATGAATGATGTAATATGTGACCTCATCAGCAGTGCATTGCGGGTGCACGAAATATAGTTAGTACAACTAACTATATAGGAGCAATTTCAATGGTTTTGTATGAGTGAAATGTCCAGCTAAATATAACACCCCTAAAACTTATAGTTTTTTGAGTGAATTTTAAAGGTTTTTTAAATGCTAATTCCTAACTATATAAGGCTTGAAACCTATGGTTTTTTCAGTGAATTTCAAAGGTTTTTTAAATGCTAATTCTTAACTATATAAGGCCTGAAACCTATGTTTTTTTCAGTGAATTTGCAAGGTTTTTTAAATGCTAATTCCTAACTATATAAGGCATGAAACCTATGTTTTTTTCAGTGAATTTCAAAGTTTTTTTATGCTAATTCCTAACTATATAAGACCTGAAAGCCCACCAGGAATCTCCAGTATGCGCCAGGGGACTGCATTGCAGAGAGGTGTAATGAAGCCACGCCCCTTTTTACACCTCTCTGCAACGCAGCCCCCGTGCATGTTTGAAGAGGGGGAACTAATTTCCTTTGAATACTGGGGGCCCCTGGGGGCCAACTAGCCCACCTTGAACCTCCAGTATGCACCAGGGGGCTGCATTGCAGAGGTTTAATGAGGCTATGCCCCTTGTTACACCTCTCTGCAATGCAGCCCCCTGGCGCGTTTGCAGAGGGGGAACTAGTTCCCCTTGCATACTGGGGGTCCCTGGGGGCCAACTAGCCCACCAGGAGCCTCCAGTATGCGCCAGGGGGCTGCATTGCAGAGAGGTGTAATGAGGCCACACCCTTTTTTACACCTCTCTGCAACGCAGCCCCCGTGCATGTTTGAAGAGGGGGAACTAATTCCCCTTGCATACTGGGGGTCCCTGGGGGCCAACTAGCCCACCTGGAACCTCCAGTATGCGCCAGGGGGCTGCATTGCACAGAGGTGTAATGAGGCTATGCCTCTTTTTACACCTCTTCGCAACACAGGCCACTGGCGCATTTGCAGAGGGGGGACTAATTCCCCTTGCATACTGGGGGTCCCTGGGTCATATCTGCCCAAACGCCGAAATTCCGAACGATTGAAAATGACTTTTCTTGAGAAACATTTGGATTATCATGTCCTATACTTTGGAATTTTCGAAAGACTGACTTTGAGGATGCTATAAAGTACTCCAGTCTGCCCGAATTGTGTGGGTAAAAATGATACCTAGTCACCTTGAATACGAATGTACTTACGTCTCGCCTAACATTTGGAAGAAATATCTAGTTATATGACAACAGGATACCGACATAACTTGAAGGAAATAAGAACGCCCTGAAGAAGTTCTGTTGTACAGAACGAAACGCGTCAGCTGGCTGTGGTACATAAACTTAAGCAAAATAAAAGCATTTGAATATACACCAAGATTCAGCGCTTCAATAAGGACTCTAAGTGATATGATTTGATTGGACTTATTGTGTAAGTGGTGCTGTGCCAAACTTTGGAATATTCTCCACTACTCTCTACTACTTACTCTCTACTACTCCACTACTCTCTAATACTCACTCTCTACTACTCATTCTCTATTACTCTACTACTCTCTACTACTCTCTCTCTACTACTCACTCCCTACTACTCACTATCTACTACTCTCTACTACTCACTCTCTACTACTCTCTACTCTCTACTACTCACTCTCTACTACTCACTCTCTACTACTCTCTCTCTACTACTCACTCTTTACTACTCACTATCTACTACTCTCTACTACTCACCCTCTACTTCTCACTCTCTACTACTCTCTACTACTCACTCTCTACTACTCTCTCTCTACTACTCTCTACTACTCACTCTACTACTCAATCTCTACTACTCTCTACTATTCTCCCTCTCTGCTACTCACTCTCTACTACTCTCTACTACTCACTCTTTACTACTCTCTACTACTCACTCTCTACTGCTCTCTACTACTCACTTTACTACTTACTCTCTACTACTCTCTACTACTCACTCTCTACTACTCACTCTCTACTACTCTCTCCTACTCACTCTACTATTCATTCTTCTACTCTCTACTACTCACTCTCTGCTACTCGCTCTAGTGCTCTCTACTCTCTCTACTACTCACTCTCTACTCTATTACTCACTCTCTTCTCTCTACCTCTCTACCTCTCTCTACTTCTCTCTCTACTAGTTTCTACCTCTCTACCTCTACCTCTCTACCTCTACCTCTCTACCTCTCTCTACACGCACACATATACACATATATATATATGCATATGCATTTATGTATGTGTGTATATATATATATACATACATATATAATCATATATAATCTGCATATCTATATAAATACAAATATAAATGCATGCATACATATACATATATGCATACATATGCATGTTATTTACATGAAAGTTTTAAAAACACTAATAAAAGCAAAGCTAAAAATCCACCTCATTACAAACAGAATGGCTTTAACTTAAACGAGGGCGAGATCTATTGCATTTTCAATGCTTGTTTACTTTGGTTCCATCAAGAAGGCATTCAGATGTGTCACACATTTGCCATAAATTCTGAATGTTAGCACTCTAGTTGCTCATTAGATCACTGTAGTAAAGCTACTGCTCACAAGGGAAGTCTGCTGCTAATCAAACTTTCTATGGCAAAATGAACCCCCTCATTTTGTTCCTTTTTAAATTAAATGTTTTCAGACTTACCACTTCATTCGAATCAAGATGGCTTCTGGTGTACTGTCAGTGATGTCATCAGTGATGTCATTTGAGATGTCATCAGTGATGTCATCAGTGATGTCACTGACCATGTCATGAATGATGTAATATGTGACATCATCAGCAGTGGATTGCGGGTGCGCGATATATAGTTAGTGCAACTAACTATATATGGAATTTCAATGGTTTTGTGTGGGTAAAATAAGGTTTTTTAAATGCTAATTCCTAACGATATATGGTCTATAACCTATGGTTTTTTCAGTGAATTTTCAAGGTTTTGTAAATGCTAATTCCTAACTATATATGGTCTATAATCTATGGTTTTTTCAGTGAATTTTCAAGGTTTTGTAAATGCTAATTCCTAACTATATATGGTCTATAACCTATGTTTTTTTCAGTGAATTTCAATGGTTTTTTAATAGCAAATATCATAAGCTGTCGAATGTCAAGTACGTGGTAAGTAAAAACATTTTCGTGTTTATGCACACTGATCTGCTTTGAATGCTGCCCCCCCCCTCATTTCTATTAGGAGTACTCTCTCTTTGCAGATAGTGAAAGGTAGTTAACGCAGGCCTTTGCCCCCGTTGTAATACGTCGTGCCTGCTTCTCTCTCCATTTGATTGATTGTTATCCAAGCATTTACTGTTTTAGAATTGGTTCTCTTTGGTTCATTCTCTATTTACAAACAAACACAGAGTCGCAATACTCTGTTTAGTCTTTGCAGATAACGAAAAATCGTGTAAAAAAACAAAAGGAATCGAGCAAAATCAGTAGGCCACTAATGGGATCTCTTTTTGACCTCGCTAAAATAGAAACATTAAGAACAACCCCTCATGACAAATACGAAACTAGTGAGATGAACTGAACTCCACACCATGATGGCTGCAATACAGCTCGGCTCCGCCACCCACCCCGCCCAAAATAACGATAAAGAGCGGCTGCCATGATTGCTCGCGGAATGGCCACGACGGAGCTACGAAATGGTGGTGCTCTCATGCTAACCCCAGCTTCAGTCTGAAACATCCAGAAACACTGTAGACTACCAATTCAATCAGTTCCGGTAGCGCCCCAATGTAACCCGGTAGAGAAGAACTAGCCCTCCCCTCTTTGACTGATGGTTCTTGTTGCCTGTCCCTTCTGTTGTCATTTAACAGAACTATTTAGCCTGCTGAAAGGGGTTGTGTTCCGACCGCTGGTTGGTGGAGACATTTTGACTATATTCTGGACCTGCGTTGTCGCGTAATGCGTCATATGACGCGCCGCGTTAGCGCATCCGGAAGTCATCCGGGGCGCGACGCGCAGCGCGTAACGTAAGCATAACAGGTCATGTGACTTGTTAATAAAACTTTTCATTGGTTCATTTTACTTTTCTTATTCTAATGATGAAAGGCTTGGTCATATGACCTAAAAATTACGCTTTTTATTACTTCCGAACATTATTTTTTCTTACATATATGTTATAATGTTCCAGGCTAATGTACTTTCCCGGAAAATTTACAACTGTCCTGCAAGTAAAATATATTCTTTTTTCGAGAAAAAGGGCGTTTCTTCGTCCCATGACGGAGCCGTTGAGCAAAAGAGGGTCGACCTGCTGTCTTAGTCGCCGATACGCCTGAATATGAGATTCTTATCGATCACTTTATGTTGCAGGAGTAGAAAACACAACAGCCCTTGACCATTTATCTTTACTGCGTTCCTGCGTATTATACCTTTTACCCTTCATGTAATTGGTCTGCTTTATTTCACTTGCCTTTTAATGATTCTAAAACAGTGACTATTATTAAAAACTTTACCAATGTATATACTACTACCATGTTTTCTTTTAAAAACCTTTATTGTGAAAATTTCATTATACAAATACGAGCCTATAACCACGTGGGCCGGCCACGGAGCAAACTGTAATCGTATATGATGAGTAGACATTTACACTGTAGAAGAACGTAACGGGTGGGCCATTAGGTTGCAAGAACTAAGGTGTCTAACAGTTGCGGAATCGGTGGACGTACATTTTATAATTAAAATACGACAGGGCCAGTTACAATAAAATTATCTAGATATACATTTGCGGGCAAGTACCATGCGTGACGTTAATTCGAACTTTCAATAGTACAGTAATCAATAACACATCAGAACTTAATATCAATAGGGATGTTGAAATACTCAATCAATTCTCGTCCCCGCCCGCCATGTGCTTCAAAACTGCATACGTATCTCGTGATTTCAAGGTTCTGCAACCAGTACACAACAAGGAGTTACGAGTCCCATTTATTCCGGCGCCATTTTGGGCGAGGACGGGCAGGTCCAGGATATAGTCAAAATGTCTCTACCAACCATCGACTATGATGATGTTCATATGCTGTATTTATAGAGTAACACTCATCTGTCCACATGAAATTAATTTGCCACAATCTAAACATGTCATTTTAATCTTTCCAAAGTTCTTCTAAATATTTGGGACCGTTTCCCTTGCCTCTGATGCTGTCAGTGCCACTTCTTTGATGAATGTACTGGCAGGTCGGGGGTTCTCCTCCAAATCTCTCTTTTATGCAGCACTATAATTAATTGGTGCCACCTCTCCATATGACGATGCATGGTATAGTTACCATAACTATATTTTTTTTCGGTTCCTCTGGAGAGTACATCGTGGCAGATGAAGCGTATAACGTACCGGGCATTTACCTTTTTTTGCATGTAGAGGAAAGGAAAAAAAAATCAAGCGTCCGAGTTCTAAGGTGTCCCAGGGCCATTTTAGTGGACCAGGCCCAAATCCAAAGAACAGGCCGCCATTTTGAGAGTCCTGTTGCAGCCGCCTGTCGCTGTAGCATCAAGAGCGGCCGAAACTCAGCTGAATGGCAACTGAAACGGTAAAGGGGCGCCCCACTACAGCAGACGAGCCTCCACCTAGCAAGGCCCGTTCACGCCGCCTCCCCCCCCCTTCGGGCACCCCACGCCGTTATTCGGAGCAGTATTGTAGGATGGCCACACCAGTGCAGCAACTTGCTAGACACCACCTCGGTGGTAACCGAATCTCAGCGCCTTGTGGTGTCTTCTATTCAGAAAACATTGTTGTGCTGCCTTCGACCTATTCGCCGCAAGTGCGCACGCAACTCAGCTGCATAGCTTGCTAGACACCACCTCGGTGCTAACCGAATCTCAGCGCCTTGTGGTGTCTTCTATTCCAAAAATATTGTTGCGCTGCCTTTGGCCCCATTCGCACATCGGTCCGCTACTGCCGCCATCTCACAGGCCAACGGGGCGCCCCACGCCGACTTTCAGCATTGTAGGATGGCCACACCAGTGCACCTTACTAGACACCACCTCGGTGCCATCCGGATCTTGGCATCTCAGCGCCTTGTGGTGTCTTCTATTCAGAAAATATTGTTGCGCTGCCTTTGGCCCCATTCGCACATCGGTCCGCTACTGACGCCATCTCACAGGCTAATGGGGCGCCCCACGCCGAGTTTCAGCATTGTAGGATGGCCACACCAGTACAGCAACTTGCTAGACATCACCTCGGTGCCATCCGGATCTTGGCATCTCAGCGCCTTGTGGTGTCTTCTAGTCAGAAAATATTGTTGCGCTGCCTTTGGCCCCATTCGCACATCGGTCCGCTACTGACACCATCTCACAGGCCAACAGGGCGCCCCACGCCGACTTTTACCATTGTAGGATGGCCACACCAGTGCCACAACTTGCTAGACACCACCTCGGTGCCATCCGGATCTTGGCATCTCAGCGCCTTGTGGTGTCTTCTATTCCGAAAATATTGTTGCGCTGCCTTTGGCCCCATTCGCACATCGGTCCGCTACTGACGCCATCTCACAGGCCAACGGGGCGCCCCACGCCGACTTTCAACATTGTAGGATGGCCACACCAGTGCGGCAACTTACTAGACACCACCTCGGTGCCATCCGGATCTTGGCGCGTTGTGCTGCCTTCGGCCTATTCGCACATCGGTCCGCTACTGACGCGAACTCACAGGCCAACGGGGCGCCCCACGCCGACTTTCAGCATTGTAGGATGGCCACACCAGTGCTGCAACTTGCTGGACACCACCTCGGTGCCATCCGGATCTTGGCGCGTTGTGTTGCCTTCGGCCTATTCGCACATCGGTCCGCTACTGACGCCGCCTCACGTGCCAACGTATTTTCTCCGCATTTTATACCCTATGCCGCATAACAGGTCATGTGACTTGTTTATAAAACTTTTCATTGGTTCATTTTACTTTTGGTTTCCTAATGATGGAAGGCTTGATCATATGACCTAAAAATAACACTTTTCATTGGATGAAAACTTTTTTTTTTCCCAAACGATGAAAGCCCCACCTTGTTTCTGGATGTTTCACACTGAAGCTGGCGTCACCATGAAAGCACCACCATCTCGTGGCTCCGTCGTGGTCATTCCGCGAGCAATCATGGCAGCCGCTCCCCACCAGAAGCCTGCAGGAGTCGGGGGCCCCCAAAACTTTTGTTGAATCCTCAAGGCGGAGGGGACGCTTTCGAGAATGGGGTCCAAGACCTAGCAGACAAGCGTCCGATTTCCAAGGTGTCCCAGGGCCATTTCAGTGGACCAGGCCCAAAAAGGAAAGAGCCTGCCGCCATTTTGAGAGTCCTGTGGCAGCCGCCTATCGCTGCACCGCAAGTGTGGGCGCAACTCAGCTGAATTGCGGCTTTTGACACAGTGGACCAAAAGCGGACGGAATGGCAACTGAAACGGTAAAGGGGCGCCCCACTACAACAGACGAGACTCCACCTGGAGAGGCCCGTTCATGACGCCTCCCCCCCCCCCCCCCGGGGCGCCCCACGCCGTTATTCGGAGCAGCATTGTAGGATACCAAAACCAGTGCGGCAACTTACTGGACATCACCTTGGTGCCATCGTTCTGCTGCCTTGGAACTATTCGCACAACAGTTTGCTACTGATGACCCACCCCCCGCGACGCCCCCGCCGGATGCCGAAATCAGTGCGGCACCCAGGCAACATCACCTGGGTGCCGTCCAGAAATCTGGACGTTGTGCTGCGTTGGGACTATTCGCACAGCCGACCGCTACTTAGTTGTTTTTCCCTAAAAATGTTTAAATGTTTTTACTGTTTTTGTTTTGTTGTATATATTTATAAGTTATTAAAGTTTTATAATCTTACTACTTTGTTGGAGTGCTATATATTTTTAATGTGACACATAATTGTAAAAACTTTGATGTACAAAGAGTCATCCCTGGAATCTTCCGCTTCAGGCTCGGTCCCCTCCCCAATCACAATACAGGATGGTTTTCAGATAGTAGGAACGCGTGTGCTGTGACGGATCTCATCGAGTGTGGGCCTTGATCTACTATAACTCCTTTGAAGAGGGGTGATACTTTACAGCTGGGGCCATAAACTACATCTGCAGGGCTAGCTGATAGCCTAGGACCGGCCTGGACAATCGGACACAGAGGAAAAGGAGTGTCAGAGGGTGCGGTAGTGAATAGGGCGAAAGGGAAGTGTCGGGCGGGCACAGGGTGTGATTCTCAGGGAAGAGCAGCGCAGATGGGGGGAGGTTTATTACCCATGCATAAGACAGAGAACGGGGGTGACCAGTGCCTGGGGGAGATGCTTGCGAGGGTGGGGAGCCATGCTAAGGATCGACAGCGTGCAGAGAGTGGGTCTGGTCAAGGCATCTAAAATGACTGCCGTGCACGACAAAAGTGTGGCATTTGAAAAAAGGCAAGATGGCGCAGACAATGTTTTTCAACACTTCCTGATTTCCTTCAAATCGAACGTTAACAGACGTTGGGGCATATTACCAAAGTTAAGCGATATTTATCCCTAACGATGCTTAGCAACGAATTTTTTACCGCTAAGCATCGTCAGAAATTATCGCAGATAAACCTTGCTATTATCAAGGTTTATCGCAAATGCCATAAAAAACGACCGCAATGCATTAATATCGCTGAAAACTCAGCGATATTCATGCATTACCGAGCTAATGCTCTTAGCCATGTTATCCACCTCCCATTGGATAACATGGCTAAGAACTGCTCAGGGCAGGTGGTAGCTTTTGGAGATATTCGCGCTTAGCGCGAATATCTCCAAAAGTTGGTAATAGGAGATAGCGATGTTAGCGACTGTTTCCAGTCACTAACATCTTGGCATGCCCACTTTGCATGTCATTAGTGATAAATATCACTGACATGCAAAGTGGGGCCCAAGATGGTCGCTATCTCCTACTAGCGGTCGCTAACTGGTGTTAGCAACAGCTAGGTAATACAGAGATAATTTTATCTCCGCGAAGCGGAGCGCTGTTACAGATATATATCTTTTTTTGAACGTTAATTACTCAAAATCCACTGAAGCACATATATTGAGACCTAGCAAAGGCACATCGAGCTACCAGTCCCTACAATTTTGCCAAGTTTCGTGCAAATCCATTCAGCCGTTCGATTATTATTATTATTTTTTTTGTTTGCCCCGCGGGGCCCTTTTAAAACCTCCACATCAAACCTAGGGGGTCAGGGAGGATCTACTATGCCCCCTTATGGTCATTTGCCCCTTCGCTTTGGCCTCCTCTTGTCTCTCGATCCTACCGAGAGACAAGATGGCGGCCGCTACGGACTGTTTGGAATGTTTACAGACGCCGGAGAACCAATCAGCTTCGCAAAGCTCCGTTACGCGAAAAGTACGCGAAGCGGAGCGCTGTTACAGATATATATCTTTTTTTGAACGTTAATTTCTCAAAATCCACTGGAGCACATATATTGAGACCTAGCAAAGGCACATCGGGCTACCAGTCCCTACAATTTTGCCAAGTTTCGTGCAAATCCATTCAGCCGTTCGATTATTATTATTTTTTTTTTTTTTGCCCCGCGGGGCCCTTTTAAAACCTCCACATCAAACCTAGAGGGTCAGGGAGGATCTACTATGCCCCCTTATGGTCATTTGCCCCTTCGCTTTGGCCTCCTCTTGTCTCTCGATCCTACCGAGAGACAAGATGGCGGCCGCTACGGACTGTTTGGAATGTTTACAGACGCCGGAGAACCAATCAGCTTCGCTTCACAAAGCTCCGTAACGCGTAAAGTCCGCGAACCGGAGCGCTGCCTGGTCCGCTGTTACAGATATATATCTTTTTTTGAACGTTAATTTCTCAAAATCCACTGGAGCACATATATTGAGACCTAGCAAAGGCACATCGGGCTACCAGTCCCTACAATTTTGCCAAGTTTCGTGCAAATCCATTCAGCCGTTCGGGCTAAAAGTGAGGCCAACCGCCCTATGGAAAACTCAATGTTAAAAACACGTTTTGGGACCCCCCTTTTTTCTCGGCCCCCCCTTGACGAACCCCCCCCCCAAATTTTCAGGGGCTGCTCAGAAACAAAATGTTCCATTTTCCTGAAAATTTCAGCCAATTCCGTCCACAAACGCCAAAGTTATTAGACATAGAATTTTCAAAAATCCCATAGAGAAAAAATCCTAACTATATATACCTACTGGCGACCGCCAGTAGGTAATATATATATATATATATATATATATTACCTACTGGCGGTCGCCAGTAGGTATATATAGTTAGGATTTTTTCTCTATGGGATTTTTGAAAATTCTATGTCTAATAACTTTGGCGTTTGTGGACGGAATTGGGGGGGGGTTCGTCAAGGGGGGGCCGAGAAAAAAGGGGGGTCCCAAAACGCGTTTTTCCCATGTTAATTTCCATAGGGCGGTTGGCCTCACTTTTAGCCCGAACGGCTGAATGGATTTGCACGAAACTTGGCAAAATTGTAGGGACTGTTAGTCCGATGTGCCTTTGCTAGGTCTGAATATATGTGCTCCAGTGGATTTTGAGAAATTAACGTTCAAAAAAATATATATATCTGTAAGCGCGCTCCGGGCAGCGCCCCGGTTCGCGTACCTGACGCGTAACGGAACTTCGCGAAGCGAAGCTGATTGGCTCTCCGGTGTCTGTCAACATTCTAAACAGTCCGGAGCGGCCGTCATCTTGTCTCTCGGTAGGATCGAGAGACAAGAGGAGGCCAAAACAAAGGGGGAAATGACCATAAGGGGGCATAGTAGATCCTCCCTGACCCCCTAGGTTTGATGTGGAGGCTTTAAAAGGGCCCCGCGGGGCAAAAAAAGAGGCACACGGCTATTATAAATTTGTCCCTAACATTTTAAATGATTGATTCAGGATGACAATAAGGTATGGCCTATCCAGAGGTTTGTTTGAGGTGAGGCCTACTCAGGGTTGCAGATGAAATTTAGGCTTGTTGAAGACTACAGAGGAGATAATACATGTGCAGGCCTACCAATGAAGTGAGTCATGTCCACTGCACTCTTGAACAAAGGTCAGATCTCTTCTGTGTCCGTGAACAGGCCTAAACCTCATCTGCACAATGTGATTCGTAAAGTTAGGAAACACAGGTGATGTAATTGAAAAAAGGGGAATTTCTTTTGCTCATTTCACAATCACATCACCTGTGTTTCCTTTGCTTAGATATCTCATTGTGCAGATGGAGTCTAGCATATCAAAGACTACGCAGAAAGTGAGCACTGTATGGAACATGGCCATGTAACTCAAAGAATCAAAATCTAAACTTGCCAAGCACACATGGGGGCGTATTTACAAGGACCTTGCACCACGGGGAAATGTCTTTAATTAAAATGGGAAAAATAACATCAAAGGGACTCAAATGGCTTTTAAATATACCCCAAGCAACCTATGAAACTCTAGCACTACATATCAAGAAACCTAATTGATTTCAAAAAACGTTTTTAAACACATCATGTAAATCAATTATATACCTACATTCAAGGGGAAATGACTTAAAATGCCCTAAGACACATGAAAGCGTTTTTTTAAGACCCTTGCACCATTTTTGGGTCACTTTTAACATGGCTATGTAACTCAAAGAATCAAAATCTAAATTTGCCAAGCACAGATGGGGGCGTATTTACAAGGACCTTGCACCACGGGGAAAGGTCTTAAATTAAAATGGGAAAAATAACATCAGAGAGACTCAAAGGCCTTATAAATATGCCCGAAGCAACCTATGAAACTCTAGCAGTACATATCCAGAAATCTAATTGATTTCAAAAAACGTTTTTAAACACATCATGTAAAGCAATTATATACCTACATTCATCGGGAAGTGACTTAAAATGCCCTAAGACACGTGAAATCGTTATCTCCTCTGTACTCTTCAACAAGCCTAAATTTCATCTGCAACCCTGAGTAGGCCTCACCTCAAACAAACCTCTGGATAGGCCACACCTTATCGTCATCAAGAATCAATCATTTAAAATGTTAGGGACAGATTTATGATAGCCGTGTGCCTCTTTTGCGCCGCTGTGTGTCACTTTTGTGACGCAGCGGCGGTGCAAAAGATGTGCTATGTTGCGACATATTTACAACTTGATGCATCTAGGCAGATGTGTCATGGTGTAAAGTCCTGTGCCACATGAAACCTGCGTCAGGTTTCATATAGGCGTTTTGTTGCAGGGTGGGCATTCATTTGCATGAAAGCCCTGTAAAACTAACACAGTCAAATTTAGAAGATTTCACTGAGTCAGCTTTATGGCATTGCTGAATCAAATCCTTACGCCTGTTTGAAACAGGCATAAGGAGTGATGCACCATGCAATGTGTGGCTTGCCCCTGTGCATTGCAGTAGACATGTCGCTCTTACGACGTGATTCCTGCAATGTGATGCTTTTGCGACACAGATGCGTGACGCATCTGTGCTGTTTTTGCTCAATGGTGCTCCACATTGTAAATGCGGCACATCATGGGTGGCAGAACAACAACGCACGTTAACTGGTGCATCCTTGGGGATGCGCCTGTTAACATAAATCTGCCCCTTTACATTTAAGTATGAGCAGGGGACACAGAGTTGGTGAGGCTTATCCAAGGTTAAGAAGAAATGAGTCCTGTTCACTGAAAAATTGGACATAGGCCTCACCTCCGCAGCATCGCTGGACATGGTTAAATAATATCTGCAAAATGTTACTCTTGTTAAAAAATTGTACAATTATAGTCTCTGAGATTTGTCTCTTACTCTGCAACATCTCATTGTTGTTCTCTTTCTTTAAAGATAACGACAACATCAAGCATGAGTGATAATGAGCAATATGTTGCTCTCGATATTATCATTGAAATTGTGATTGAAACATCAGTGGAAGTAGATCCCTTGGATGATTTAAATCCTGAGGATAATGAAGAACATGATGAGGATGCCGATTTGTCAGAATTGTATGACATAGGGTGGGAAGCTGACCTGCTTGAGCCTATGGAACTATACACATTTATTTTTAAAAGTTACTGGAAATGAAAAGTAAACATGTAAACCGTATCATTTAAAATTAAACACAACTTCAAAAACAGGCTGTGTGTAGTGTCTTTAATAAAATAGTCAAATATGCTAATAAAATTAGTTCAGATTCACATATAAAACAGCACAGGTGAAATGTAGAAGTATTCCATTTCTTTGCTACTATTTGTGACTACTAAATTTGCCAATGCACTAAAAATTATTATATATGAAAAAATGACAAGTAGTGTGTTAAATTTTAGACGACTGTTATTGATTTACTGTTTGCTAATAGTGGTTAATAACATTTTTAATTATATTTTACCACAGATTCAACTGCAGATCAATTCAAAAGTACGTAATGCCGTCTAAACAACGAAACCGAAAGGCTACAAAACGTCAAAGACAGCAGCTTACAAAATTTTTGCAGCAGTCCTCTACAATAAAAACTCGTCAAGTCACCAAGAAAGCTCCGGGTAAGACAACGAAATCATTCATAAGAAATATTTGTAGATGGCATAGTAAGATTATTTCCCCATCTCTTAATGATACTACCTCACAGAGGTGGGAGCGTTTAGGCATCAACACAGTCGGTGTTTTTCTAGGACATAATATCCCCATCTCTTTTGAATCTTTCCAAGAAAAATATCCCATTCCCATGTATGATTTCCTCAAATATTTTTAAATATTGCTGAGCATTCGTAACGTCATACCAATAACAACAGTATTAGATAACTTGCCACTTCTCGAATCTATAGGCAAAAAAACTACAAGAATAGGGGCTCTATATCAGATGCTGATGGATAAAACCCCTGATGATCTTGAACGAACCGAACAATCCTGGGCTGTAAAACTAGCAAACCCCAATGTGGATATTGATCTCTCACTTGCTCTTTCCGCAAAATACTTTATAGCTTCCAATTTAAAAGCGCAATATTATAGACTCATACATAATTTATACTACACACCGGCAAAATTATTCACTTGGGGCCTTCGGGCCGATGATAACTGCCCAAGATGTAAACAACCACTGGCTAACCTTGTACATATGTTTTCAGAATGCTCGGAACTTACAAGGTTAAAGACTATGATGCTGGAGTTTTGGGCCCAGGTCTTTGGACATCAGATAAGAGATTCATTAACTCTATATATATTAGGCCATGATGACTCTCTGGGTCATAATAGCGAGGAACAAGCGGTTGTTTTTCTGGGATATGCTGTTTTTCGTATCATTCTGGCAGCTCGCTGGAAAGATCCGGAACCCCCCACTTTTCGTACGTGGCTAAGTCGATTCCTTTCAATTTATAAACAAGAAATTGCAATATATGCTTCTAGAGGTAGAAAAGCAAGAGTAGTCGGAGCACAGATTTGGGACCCCATTGTTAGATGGTATACCAATGAGAGGGGTTATTCAGAATCTATCAGCGATTAACTAATTTGATATATTTTTCTGTTTACCCTGCTTTTCCCTCCTGTATACAGCTATTTTGCCAGTGATATTTTAAATGCTTCTCATTTTATTTGTATTATTCAAGCTATGACATGAATTGATAATTCTTTTTCTTCTTCTTTTTTTTTTATTATTTATCCTGTTTGTCTTCGGGAACTTGTATTGCGTTTGAATTTGCCAATAAAAAAAAAAAAAAAAAAAGAAATATTTGTAGAAAAAAAAGTAATACTACAGAAAATGTTTTAGTCCAGAAAAGGAGAACGAATTTAAACGGAAAGTAAGGCCAATCAAAAATGTTACTGCTAGAGCAGGAGATAACTCTGTGCATGGTAGTAGAAGGAAAAATCAGTTTAGGGACATTCGTAGACGAATGTTACGCAACAGGATAATTGGCAATTTGTTAAAAAATATTAAGAAAGGTCAACAGAAAGTGGTTTTTTATAAGAGAAAAAAAAAAGTGGAGAAAATTATTGATCAGGCATTTGAAATTAAGCGAAAGTTATTTATTTTGATAATCAATAGAATTAGGAAGCTAAACAAGGCAATTTATGATTTCAAAAGAAATAGTAGATGGAAGAGAACAGTTAATCGTAGTAATTTTTGTGAAGTTTTTTCAGGAGAATGGATGCATAGTTCAAGTTGTGAGGCATTTTTTAATGAGGAGAGTTATTTCCAGGATAATGATTTGGTGCATGCAGTTGACACCAGTGGTCGAGCTTATGAGGTGAAAGATGGTTGTCCAGTTGAAAAAGAAAAACTTGTGACAACAGAGGCAGAAGAGGTGTTAGGTAATGAGGTTTTAGGAAGACGTCCTAAGGGACCAGTGTATATCTGGAAGTGTAGTAGTATTTGCAGTGTGCAACAGGATTCCATTAATTTGCTTTGTGATTTTGTACGGACATTTAATAAAAAAAGTTTAAAGCAGAAAATGAAGTTGTTGCAAGAATTAGATCCTTGCAGAGTGAGAGAAGTGACAGGTTTGCATGGTCATTCACTGGCTTGTCTTTCCAGGAGAGTATGCCAGAGTGTTTTTCATCATTTCAGGATGCTAGCAGTGCATCATAATAAAGTGAGGAAATTAGTTAGAATGTTGTATTATGCTAAGAGTCCAGCAATTATGCTTAAACAATTATGCACTGCTCTTTTGCATGGTTCTGAAATAGATGTGAAGAATATTTGTGAAGAAATTGAGTTTTGTTACTTTGCAAGTAAAGAGGAGAATGTTGAAATTGACCCAGAAGAAGAGGGTAATGTGGAAGAGAGTGTACAGGTTTCCAGTACAGATAATTTTCAGAAGGAAATTGCCACGTTTCAGGTGAAATCAAGTGAAAGGCCTAATTTCACTTGTGTGTGTTGTCGACGCACTTATTATAAGAATCAGACTAAGTTAGTGGATTTATATGCGAAAAGTGAAAGGGAAAATAATAGTGAATGGAAGGATTTTGCTACATACTTGATGGTAGAAAATTGTTTTGATTTGGGATTGGACCAACGTGTGTGTACTTATTGTTGTAACAAATTAAATCAAAACCGGATGCCTGCTAGAGCGGTTCATAATAATCTGGAATTGGTTGAGATTCCTTCTGAATTGAAGGATTTAAATACTTATGAATCTATTTTGATTCAAAGTATCCATCCCTTTCAGGCTATTGTAAGAATGGAGCCAAAGACAGGGAAATTGCCTCCATCAGATTTACAGAGAGGATTAAAGGGAAGAGTTGTTTATTTGCCTCTAGATTTGAAGAAAAACATTAATACAATTGGAGTAGAAAAAGTGGAAGAGGAACCTCTGGTTATCTTAGTTAATGGGGTTCCGACAAAGAGTAAGAAAATATGGCAAGATTTAGTGGATGTTAGGAAAGTCAAAAAGGCAACATTGTATTTGAAGAAAAACAATAAGTACTTCAAGAATGTATGTGTTGCAGAAGAGGAAGTAAGTGAAGAAGAGGATAGCGATTTGTGTGGTGGTCAAATTGAGAAAGTAGAACCCTCTAAAAATGAAGAAATATATGAACATTATAGTGTTCATCCTTTGCATTCCAAGGAAGTCATGGGGAATGCTATTGAGTTGTTTCAAATGAAACAAGCCAAAGGGAGTCCCATTAGTGTTTGGGAGGAAAGTTTGGAAGCTCGGTGTTACCCACAGCTATTTCCAACAGGTCAAGGAGGAAGATATGATGAGCGACCTGATCAAATTCCTGCTTCTGAATACCGGACTTTACGATTGTATGCAGAAGATCCTAGGTTTCGTCAATGCATTCCCTATTTGTTTCATCTCCTGTTTGAAAGCGATCTGTCTGGACTGTCATATGCAGTGAACCACATCTTGAAAAGTGGTGTACAGATGCAAAACATCTCGGCAAGTGACTTTATGGATAAAGTCAATGTGCAAAACAGTATTTTGGATTCTCACCTGATTAATCTCATGGCGTGTCAGCGTGGTACTAATGAGTACTGGTACCATCGTCATGGTGATTTAAAATGTATGCTGAGGAACTTAGGAACTCCCACATGGTTCCTCACTCTGAGCTGTGCCGAGTATGGCTGGGAAGACTTACTTGAATTTCTACGAGAGGCAAATGGAAACATTGAAAATATCGAATTCAAGACACCCGGAGAACTGTGCTCTTTGGATACAGTGAATGTATGCAGGTACTTCAATCATAGATTTGAAGCTATGATGTCTTTCATCATGAACAAGAAAAATCCACCTCTTGGAGAGGTGTTGGATTTCTTCTGGAGAAAGGAATACCAAGCAAGAGGTGCTCCTCATATACATATGCTGCTGTGGATCAAAGATGCACCCAAATTTGGAACAGATCCGGATGACTTAGTGATTTGTTTCATAGAACAGTATTCTACATGTGCTGTTCCAAAGGCAAAGGAAGACAAAAGTCTAAGAGAACAAGTTTTACGCTTCCAAAGCCATCGTTGCGGAAAGTACTGTCGTCGTAAATTCAGAAACAAGGACAAGTTCTACACAAAATGTCGTTTCGGCTTTCCACGACCGGTGATTTCAAAAGCAAGAGTGAACAGTTTGATGTCTTCGCTGCGACATAATGTGATGAAGAAATCACCTAAAAACACATACAATTTGAAAAGGAACGAAGAGTCCAAGTACATCAACGACTACAACCCAGTGATTTTGTCCATGTGGAATGCTAACATGGATATACAGTTTGTGGCTGATAACTGTATGGCTGTGGCTCGGTATGTGACATCTTACATCACCAAAAAGGAAAAGACAGAATTGAAGGATATGTGGGAGGACATTTCCCATGAAAAGAGCCTCAGTAAGAAGTTGTACAGTTTCAGTCTGAAGATGTTGTCGCATCGAGAAATCGGAGCTTACGAATGTTCTGACCGGTTATCTTCAGCAAGTCTCTATGCCAAATCCAGGAGTATCATTTGGGCGAGTCTTGGTCTTGCTGGAACGCGTAATCGAGTTCTGAAACCTGTGCGGGATATTGAGTATTTGGCGGAAAAGGAGCCAAACAGTACCGATATTTTGAAGACAAACATGTTGGATACATATTATCCAAATAGAAGCAGTCACCTCGAGAATGTTTGTCTGTATGAGGTTCTACAAAATTACATATTCAAGAGGAACATCAAAGAAGATATTGATAAAGGAGTGTATGCTGTAATTGGAAGTGAGGGATGTCTGGTCAAGCAAAGAAAATGCCACTTGGTAAACCATCGAAAATTGAGTGGCGAATCTGCTGAAAAAAAAGAGTTTTTCTATTTAGCACTTTTGCAACTTTTCAAGCCTTGGCGTGCAGAAGAGGAACTGCTTGGAGATTTCCTCTGTTACGAAGACTCTTTCAATGCCGCCAAGGAGACCATAGAATGTCCTGTTTTTCCCAAATATCTAGAAATGTTGAATGCGGAAATCGAGCAGGAAGCAACGATTGCAGCCGAGATTGCTAGAGACAGTTCTCAGGACAGTCAGAGTTCTGTTTCATTGAGTCAGGATCCACTAGGAGGACCAGTTATCGAAAATGAAGTTGCCACTGCCATGATTGAAGTGGAAAGAGCCATGGCACATGCTCAGGAGGATGCGGTTAACTTAGAAGACTTGGAAAGACAACTCAACGTTGAGCAGAGGAAAATATATGACGAAGTTACCAACCAAATTGATCATGGATTAAGTCATGAGAAGAAAGAGTGCTCATGTACGTCGTTGAAGCCTGTCCGACTGTACGTGAGTGGAGAAGCGGGAACTGGAAAAAGTTTCCTCATTAAAGCAATTTCATGTTATTTGCAGAAAAGGACTGAGTCATCGCTGTCTTGTGTTGTCACCGCTCCAACTGGACTGGCAGCACATAACATTAAAGGTATTACTTTGCATCGTCTACTGATGCTGCCAGTGGAGCATGATAACAAATTACAATACCACTAGTTATCTGGAGATGCTTGTTGTGAAGTTTCAAGAGTCTTGAAGAAAATGAAACTTCTTATCATTGACGAAGTAAGCATGGTTTCCAATGTCATGCTTGCCTTTGTGCATTTGAGAATGCAAGAAGTTCTCAAAACAGAGTATGATGTGTTATTTGGTGGCAAACACATCATTGTTTTCGGTGATCTTCTGCAGCTGACACCAGTGAAAGGACAACCTGTGTTCAAAATGCTCACGCATGAAGATACCAGGAAGTGCCTAGGGAGCATTGGCAACGTTAATATATGGTTAAACTTCAATTATGCTGAACTGCGTGAAAATATGCGTCAGGCGAAGGATGAAGATTACAAGAATATTCTACAAGATGTTAGAATCGGAAAAGTGACCGAGCATGGGAAAGAAGCTTTACATGCACGATTACTGTCAAATTTGTATCCAGAACAAGACGTTGTGCCTGAGAATATTTTTCAGAAAATTACTGAGAAGAAATCTGGAATATGTTTGATGCCAACTCTTGCAGAATGTGCGATCTTCAACAACAAAATGTTGTATTTAGAAAACCAAGAGATTGTGAAACTGGAAGCTATTGACAGAGTAGAGCATATGGGATCAACAATTATTTTGTCTGAGAATTTGAAATCAAAATTGGATTCATTAGAGAAGACTATATCTAAAACTGCAGGTTTTGAAAAGACTCTGAATGTGTGCTTAAATTGCCGTATAATTTTAAGAAGGAATTTACATGTTGAAAGAGTTCTGGTAAATGGATCAATGGGTAATGTTGTTGATTTTGTGAAATACAGAAATAGAGATGGAATTGAATTTTTAAAAATTAAATTTGATGGCATTGAGGAAGTACAGCTAATTGGTCGTTGCTCTGCTAGGTTTTTGCTTGTAAAAGACTTATATGTTCGCCGTAAGCAGTTTCCTGTTTGCTTGGCATATGCGGTGACAATCCATAAATCGCAAGGTTTAAGTGTAGACAGTGCATTGGTGAATATTGGCAGTTCTGTGTTCAAGGAGGGTATGGCATATGTGGCATTGTCACGAGTTAGAACTTTATCGGGATTGTACTTGATTGAGTGTGATGTCACAAACATTTGTGCGGATCTAGATTGTGTTAAGGAATACAATAGGTTAAGAAGAGAGTATGCGCCACATTTGCCTCAATATCCTTTGTTTGAGAAACGTGTGGTAGGCCGGAAACGAAGAAATGTGACCAATAGTAGGGAGGTTGTAGCAAAAAGACGAAAAGTCGATGAACCAGAAATTATAAGCAGAAAGAAAAAGGATTTTGTTGAAGATGTTGTTGGTTTTCAATTTGAAAACAGTTCTGGTGTCAACTGCTATGCTAATGTAGTGGTTAATGTTTTGTTTTCTCTAGAAAATGTAAAAGAAGAGATTGTGGTCAATTCGGATCAAAGATTTTGCAGTTTGTTGAATTCTGTGTTAGAGAAATGTAGCACTGATAGAACAAAAATAGAAAGTGTGTCTGAAATTCGAAATCTGTTAGACAGATGTTCAGGTCAAACACAATTCTCTCAAAATATTCAGCAAGATTGTCAGGAGTTTTTAATGTATATGCTTGATGTATTGCATGATGAAGGTGTAGATGTAGATCACCTGTTTGGGCTTTCTTATCAATGGCAGCATGACTGCGAGAACTGTAGGGTATCAAGTACTACTAGTGTAGACTCAGAAAAATTTATATATTTAACTTTGCCAGACAGTAAATCAGTGTCCTTTAATAAGCTAGTAAAAGCAGCTGATCACAACATGGAGTGTAGCCAATGTAAGTCTGAAATGTTGTCAACATTATTTATACGAACATATGGCCAGTATGTCATTTTAATGTTCCAACGATGTAGGCCTGATGGAACAAAATTGACAACTTTAATTAAAAATTTTGTGGCTTCGCAGTTGTCAATATCAGGAAGGACTTTTGTAACTGCAGCAATTATATATCATGACGGTCCTTCAACAACATCAGGACATTACACAGCTTATTTAAAGTCTAGAAACGGCTGGTCATTCTGCAATGATTCTGTTTTAACTTTAAAAAAAAATTGCCTTTTGACCTTAAAAATTCTTACCTGGTGTTTTTAAAACCAAAATTTTAGGGAAGGAATCTCGGGATTTGCTCTGAGGAATTTCAAGAGGTTCTAATGGCTCCTACACTATTTGGCCTTGAGGATAAGTGTAGTACAGAGTCAAAAGTTATTTTTGAGTTTTATATAGTTCCTGGAAAAAAAGAAGGTTTTCTTACAGAAAGTGGTGGGCACGGATTAGTTAAAGGACAACAGAGTATTTCCCAAAGCAAACGGTGTTCTTACCATAACACTTAACGTCATGGAAAAATAACTGCACTTTGAATGAGTTCAGAAAAACTGTTTCTTTTTATAAGCTAATTCAAGCAGCCAATCAAAACATGGAGTCGAGGTAATGTAAGTCTGCAATGCTGTCTAGATTATTTGTCCAAACTTTTGGTTATAATGTCATTTTAAAATTCCAACTATATAAACCTGATGAAAGTAAGTCTTCAACTTTAATTACAAATGTTGTGGCTACACAGTCGTTGATTTTAGGAAGAACATTTGTAACTGCAGCTATTATATGACACGATGGTCCTTTGACAAGATCCGCTTATTACACAGCTTATTGAAAATGTAAAAAAAGCTGCTGTTTCGGAAATCATTCCCATTTGACTACGATACAATGTTGCCTTTTTACTTAAAAATATTCTTACTTTCTGTTTTCAGAAAAGAGAATTTAGGGTAGGTAACTGGCCTATAATGATTCTAGGGGTTGATATAATTTTATCTACTGTTTTAAATTGCTTTGTGATTAAAAGTGATGTAGAGAATTAAATAATTGTAGTAGTCATAGAGGTAGTGTAAGTCTGCTTCATAGTAAGCAGTATCAGTGTCATAGGAAATGTGGAACATGAGTGAGCAAGAAGGGTGAGATATTACTAGTACAGGATTGTGAAAGTGATCTTGAACGTTTTCTTTCTGAAAGTTGCGGAAATACAAAATGACGGGATTTGCTTAGAAGAATTCCAAGAGTTATAAATGGCTCTTACATGATTTGGCCTTGTGGAAAAGTGCGGTAGAGAGCGAGAAGTCATTTATTGTATGTAACATATTTGTCAAAACGATGGAGCTTTTCTTTCAGAAAGTAGCGGACTGAAAATAATAACAGCACAACAGAGTGTAAGCTGTTCATAGGATATCCTTCGACGTCATGGAAAGTAAGTTACTTTTCAGGAGTTCTGATTTCTGATTAGTTATGTTATATGGGTTTTTTAAACACAATCATTTTGATTGTGTTTTTTTTCCCCGCTGTTATATGATGAATACCTTCAAGTCACTGTTTTTAGTGAAATTTGATAAATTCTGAGAACAGCAAAAATAAACCATTTAACATGTATAATTAATTCTGTACTTTTTGTATTTATGATATACATTTAGAACTGTGTAGGAGGCATGGAGAAGCTGAGGCTTCTGTAAGTGTCAAAGTTGTTGCATACAGTGCTCACATTCTGCGTAGTCTTTCATATGATAGACTACATCTGCACAATGAGATACCTAAGCAAAGGAAACACAGGTGATGTGATTGTGGAATGAGCAAAAAACATTACACGTTTTTCAATTACATTACATGTGTTTCCTAACATTACGCATCACATTGTGTAGATGAGGTTTAGGCCTGTTCCAGGAGACAGAGGAGGTCTGACATTTGTTCAAGACTGCAGTGGACATGACTCACTTCGTTGGTAGGTCTGCACATGTATTATCTTCTCTGTACTCTTCAACAAGCCTAAATTTCATCTGCAACCCTGAGTAGGACTCACCTGAAACAAATCTGTGGATAGGCAACACCTTATCAGCATCTAGAAACAATCTTTAAAATGTTAAGGGCATATTTATGATGGCCGTGCGCCTCTTTTGCGCCGCTGTTCCGTCACTTTTGTGACGCAGCAGCAGTGTAAAAGATGCACCATGTTGCAAGATAGGCCTCACTTCATCTCCAACAAGATACTGTCAGTTTAAAATGTATATAATTAGGACTGTGTAGGGGGCATGCAGAAGCTGAGGCTTCAGTAAGTGTCAAAGTTGTTGCATGCAGTGCTGCACTTCTGCGTACTCTTTCATACGCTGGACTACATCTGCACAATGAGATACCTAAGCAAAGGAAACACAAGTGATGTGATTGTGAAATGAGCAAAAGAATTTGCACTTTTTTCAATTACATCACCTGTGTTTCCTAACATTATGAATCACATTGTGCAGATCAGGTTTAGGCCTGTCCAGGGAGACAGAGGAGGTCTGGCCTTTGTTAAAGAGTGCAGTGGACATGACTCACTTCATTGGTAGGCATGGACATGTATTATCTCCTCTGTACTCTTCAACAAGTCTAAATTTCATCTGCAACCCTGTGTAGGCCTCACCTCAAACAAACCCCTGGATAGGCCACACCTTATCGGCATCCTGAATCAATCATTTAAAATGTTAGGGGCAGATTTATGATGGCCATGCGCCTCTTTTGCGCCGCTGTTGCATCACTTATGTGATGCAGCAGTGATGCAAAAGATGCACCATGTTACAAGATAGGCCTCACTTCATCTGCAACAAGATACTGTTAGTTTAAAATGTATATATTTAGGACTGTGTAGGGGGCATGGAGAAGCAGAGGCTTCTGTAAGTGTCAAAGTTGTTGAAAAACTGTTTGTCCTTCAATCTTTTCCCTTGTCTTTTCTAATTTTTAAATACATGTTTTAATATTTTTCAAATTTTTGTTCTTTCTTTCACAGATTGAAAGTATAAAAATAACAAGTGACTAAGTTAACGACAATTATAAGGTAAATGTTTTATACTCTTTTCGTTGCATTTCTATCACATTTAACTTCTATTAGTTACACTACTTCATTTCTTTAACCCTCAGTTTCCTGCCTTTGCTATTTCCCTCATTCCTTTCTCTATTACTTACTTACTCTACTCCTTTTACTCCTTTTCTCAGTCCCTCTGTTCTCATAGTTCCTCACTCCTGTTCTATTACTCTCACTGTCTCTGACTGATCACTCTTTCACTACTTGTTCATTATGCTTTCTCCCTGTAGTTCAAGCACACTAAGGGGCATATTATCAACACAGGCAATAAAATTATCGCTGCTTTTATTGGCATAAAACTGCTGCAAAAGCGGCTTTAGCGGCAGTTTTCTGCCGCAAAAGCGGCTTTAGCGGCAGTTTTCTGCCGATAAAAGCAGTGAAAATGTAATCGTCTGTGTTGATAATATGCCCCTATGTTATTTACATTTCTTTGCTGTTTCAATCATTCCTTTTCTGTCACTTCTTCTTTTCTGCTTTCTGTTTTTCTCTCTGTTATTCCACATGTTTTAACCTTAGTCACTATCATACATCTTGTTTTATTCCTATTTACTTTTGCTCACTGTTTTCTTAACACTTTCCCTCAGGATTGTTCTTTTAGTCCGGTTCTATCCCTACCTCTCATTCCACATCCTTTACTATTTTTCTTCTTATTTTGCTCTCCTTCTCTTGTTTTTTTTTTTTTGTTTCTTTTTTTATTGCGCTAACGGGGCGCTCTCCGGTGCGCGCACCGGGAAGCGCACCAATGAGAAAAATGAAGTCAAGAGTGCTTAAAATTTTAGTAATTTTTTTAAAGTGGGAGGTAGTTCTGAAAATAACTTTTTTTATGTTTTTGTTGTTTTATATTTTTTTTGATTTTTCTGAACATTTTTTGTTTTTTTTGTATTTTTTGAACAATTTTATGTTTTTTGGGGGTTTTTTGGGGGGAAACAACGAAAAACAGCCATTATAAAGGGCTCAACAAAAAACAAGAAACAAAAAACTGGGAATTAACAGTGGCTCGAGAGGAGAAAAAATAAAAAAAACTACTGCTTTCTTCTCTTGCTGCAGTTGTGGTTGTCGATGGAAGCATTAATAAGGTGAATGCTTAGTTCCCCGTAGCAGAGGGTCTTTCCGCAAAAAATGCAGACCATTTTTATTACACCAAATTTTTCTTGTATATTTGGTACTGTTTCGCGCCCTTCTGGTGCTGCAAATGAAGATTCACCTGATGAGGTGCTGGCCTGATGGTCTCTTTTTTTCTGAGCCAGATCCCGTACCTCAGCTTGTGCCTGATTGTTAGGGTGCCACCTCTGCATGTGGCGGATCATTGTGTAGTTCCCAAATGAATATTTTTTATTTGGGTTGCCCCTGGACATGACCTCTTTGCAAATTAAGCATGTCACCTTCGGGGCATTCACTTTTTTTTGCCCAGCAGGAATGGAAAAATACTGCCATATATAATGAACTTTGACATGGCTTTGTCTTGGTTCTTCAGGCAAGTATGTTATGGTTTGTTGGTCCTCATCATCTTCTTCCTCCTCTTCTTCAACTCCTGGAAGGATCTGTGGTGGTGGACCTTCCTTTCTGGGTGGTGGTGGTGGTGGTGGGGGTGCACTAGCTGCAGCTACTACTGAAGCCATGTCTCACAGATAGCTCTTGCTTTCTCAAAGAAAAAAGTAAGAATGAGGAAAAGAGGAGGGGGCTCTCATCATTTGTAGAAAAAAAAAGTTGAGAACCAAAGAAAAGTGTTATTTTCAGGTCACATGTCCCGACGCGCTTACGCTACGCGCCCCGGCGCGCTTACGTTTCGCGCTCCGGGTCACGCCACGGAGCGCTTCCGGGTACGTTTACGGAGCGCGCCGAAGAAACGCATCACGCGGTTACGAGATGCGTCACGTTTACGCGGCGCATCACGCGACTACGCGAAACGTCATCATGTTGTTTTCGTTCGCGGGAGCAGCGCTCACGGAACGCTCCCCGGTACGTTCACCAGTACGTGCCCCGGGAGCGCCCCGGGGCGCGTACCGGGGCACATAATAAAAAAAAAAAATATTTACACATTTTAAAATTTCTAATAAAAATTATTACTTTCATACATATAGATATTTGCTATTAAAAACCCTATGAAATTCACTGAAAAAACCATAGGTTATAGACCATATATAGTTAGGAATTAGCATTTACAAAACCTTGAAAATTCACTGAAAAAACCATAGGTTATACACCATATACAGTTAGGAATTAGCATTTACAAAACCATTGAAATTCACTGAAAAAACCATAGGTTATAGACCATATATAGTTAGGAATTAGCATTTACAAAACCTTGAAAATTCACTGAAAAAACCATAGGTTATAGACCATATATAGTTAGGTATTAGCATTTACAAAACCTTATTTTACTCACACAAAACCATTGAAATTCCATATATAGTTAGTTGCACTAACTATATATCGCGCACCCGCAATCCACTGCTGATCATGTCACATATTACATCATTCATGACATGGTCAGTGACATCACTGATGACATCACTGATGACATCTCAAATGACATCACTGATGACATCACTGATGACATCTCAAATGACATCACTGATGACATCACTGATGACATCTCAATTGACATTACTGATCACATCACTGATGACATCATTCATGTGATAATACGATGAACCTCTTCAGACTCTAATATAACCTTAGATAAACTCAGTGTAAACAGACACTCACAGACTGTCACTCATCCATGGAGTTACTCACACACCTACTCAGTCATGCAAAGAATCAATCACACCTCCATTTTCTCAACTATACAGTTATACACACCTTACTTATTCAAACATATAGTAAAACATATTTACTCTCTTATAAAATCCCTGATACAAGTTCACAATGATCCATACAGCCACTCACACATTCACTAGCTCTTATGCACAGTTATTTATATATGTCAACTCTCACATGTACTGTGTTTTACATATGTACTTACTTTGACATGTAGCACTGAGATATCCATTCACTCACCAATACACTCATGCACACAGTCAACCGCCCATACAGCTGTTTCCACATGCACTTTTGAACCCATACATCTAGTGAATCAACTGCTCACACATCTATGCACAGAGCCATACACCTCCCAGCCACCCACACACACACTCAGTCTCCCATACAAATACTTGGGCAACCAATCAATAACCCATATAGTTACTCATATAGCTACTGATCAACACATGCAGCAGTTTACAGAACAACAGACATAATGATGCACAAATTAAGACAGTTTAGTCACTAACCCATGCACTCAGTGAGACACATTTAATCACTCACTCATACAGTCAGTCATGCACCTACTAAATCCTTCATCCAAACACTTATACATCCACTCATTCTTCAATATGTAAGACATATTTTAACTTTACAGAAACATACAGTCACTGGATGTTGTCATCAGTGATGTCATCAGTGATGTCATTTGAGATGTCATCAGTGATGTCATCAGTGATGTCACTGACCATGTCATGAATGATGTAATATGTGACATGATCAGCAGTGGATTGCGGGTGCGCGATATATAGTTAGTGCAACTAACTATATATGGAATTTCAATGGTTTTGTGTGAGTAAAATAAGGTTTTGTAAATGCTAATTCCTAACTATATATGGTCTATAACCTATGGTTTTTTCAGTGAATATATATATATATATATATATGTATATATATATATATATATATATATGTATATATAGCACTTTGATAGGAGACATTATGTTTACAATGGCAGAAGTCAAATAGTGTAGGAAATTGGGTTGTTGGTTGACTAGGGTGTGAGCCCTGGTAAAGCAGCCGCCACAATCGTTTCAAGGTGAATTCACAAGCAATCCCCAAATTAACCTATGTATAACCTTCTGGTGACTTGGCACAGAGCAGTCCGGTGTAACTTAGAGGAAATGTGTAAATTATTTGTGTAAAACTTCAAAAACAATAACACAGTGAAAACACACCACAAAAGGACCCCACACTTGTTTAGAAAAATAGAGCAAGTTTTAATAAATAAAACAATACCAAAACAACAGACATCCAATCAATAGAACCAGCACTCTGATTTTTTAGTGCAAAAAGCTCCAAAATTACAAAGCACCAACTCTGGATATATGGTTGCACCGGACTAGGTCAAAGTCATAATTTCAGGCCAACCGTGATGGAGCACATGCTGGCTACAGTCACAAGGTTAAGCCCGCTGATGTTTACCTTCTCAAGTTCATGCTAAGAATTCTATTGGTGTTGAAGAGGGCCACGAGGAGCAGGGAGAGCATTGGTGTAGGCTGCCAGTGAAGCGCGAAGAGCCAGCTGGCATCATGGGTAAGCTTTACTGGTGTCCCGCGTTGGCAGTCCCCACAAGTGATGTGTCACAAAGAGTCAGACTGATGGAGCTTTGGGTTCAAATGTGGTCTGATCTGTGAGGTCTCGATGTAGACAGGCCCGTATGTGGTTGCAAAGAGCCCAAAAGCTTGATTTCTGCTCACTTCGCCACACCATGGATCCAGGACCTGAGTGGCACCAGCATGTTGGGTTGCCTTTTATATCCCTGGAGGCCAGAAGACTAGCCCTTGAAGTCACTCTTGAGTCCCTGGATTCAAGATTGAAGTTGCAGGTCCAATCTCTTCTCACCCAAGCAAGAGGTCAGCAGGCAGCAAGTCAGCACGGCAGACCAGCAGTTCCTTTAGAGCAGCAATCCAGCAGAGTGGCAGACTTTGTAGCAGCCCAGCAGTCCTTCTTCCTAGCAGAGTATCCACAGGTCTAGAAGTGTACTGACAAGTTGGTATCTAAGGTTCAGTACTTATACTTAGTTGTGCCTTTGAAGTGGGGAAAAGCTTCTAGAGGTTTCCCTTTGAAGTCCCCAGGCGTCCTACTATCCCTATTGAAAGCACGAACATCTTATCTCATTTGTAGGGGTGCATCATAATCACACATAGAGTGCACCCGCATATAATCATTTGTTGTATTAACGTGAAGTGTTAGATCTATGAATTGTATTAACATGGAAACGTGATGTAATTTGGGCCATTGAAAGGTAACATGAAGAATGAATGTAGAAGATTAATGTAACTAGCAGAAAATCATTATTATGAAGTACATGTGTTGTGCAACTGACAATTATATACGTATTAGATGTGCTTATTCATTTTGTCATTTCATACGTAGGTAAATGTATTAGTTGGATTTTACATGAACTTTATGTGAATTTGTAAAACTAATATGGTGCTTTCTTATGTTAGCTGAATTTTGTAGGCCTGACATGCAAGTCCCTGACACTCTTGCTTTAGAATTAACAGTTGAATTTCATATATACTGTGGAATTTGATCTTTCTCAAATTTTGTGTTGCAGGTGAAAGAAGCACACTAACTAGATAGAATAATGTCTTTGTTTTACTAGTTAGGCTAGGAGAGAGGTTACAATTGTGTGGTTTGAGCCGTTAAAGGAAGGTTGTTGTGCTTCACACAGGCCTGGGAACCAAGGACAAACTATCAAAGAAAGTACGCAGTTGTCCCAGGGAAGAATTTCCTTCAGGACTGTGCCCAGGGTGGATGGCGTGATCCGATGTGCACCATGGGAGTGCCACCTGGGAATAATTGTATTTTGGAATTAAGTATAGTGCGCACATCTCTTTGTCTTCAGAGAGAGAGCATTTTAGAATGAGCTCTGCCTTTGGTAGCTTTATGCTACCTGAGGTATTGATCATGGAGAGACTTCTTGGGAGATTCCACGTACTGACACCTTTTATCCTTCCTCCCAAAAATGCTTATTTAGGGCTGTCACCTTTGTGCTATTGATCCAGCGGTTCATCAAACAACAGATACTCCACTACCATATACTCACTTGGGCCCATGCACTCACTGTTTGTAAACCGCTGGGGTCAAGTTGAACATTTTCACAAACTGTTTGGATTAGTTTATTAAATATCTTTGTTCATCTCTAACTAACCCTTCACAGATCAAAAAGTTATTTCCTCTAGTCGATGGATCATTAGTTGAACTAGTTTATGGTGACACTTAACATACAATCTAACTTTAATGAACTTAGAAGTAAAATAGCCACAGACTCTGGAAAGTTTTAAATCTGTATCTTAAATATCAGGTGCATGTGAACAATCTCAAATACAGCGCAGTCACCAACATTCATGGGAGAGGAAAATTCAATTAATAACACAATGCATTTGCCTCGGATTCACGCAATAATCAATGCTCAACAAGAGAGAGTAGAAAGACAAGATAAAGAACATCAGCAAATAACAGAAAATCATAGTTACCAAGGAGGGTGTGGAAGACGAACCCCTTGGCCAAAGGGCTGGTAAGGGTACCATGGGATAGGCCAGGAGACAAAGGCTTCAGGACAGGAATCAGGACAGGACAGTGGACCTCTCTTAGATACCGACGGTTGCGCCTCACCCCTCTCTGACACTCTCTTCCTCCTCGAGATTCTTGCGCAATCTTCAGATCTAACCCAATTAGATCAGGATGGAAATTTCTGCTTCATATTCTGCAATCAACTCCTTCCACCCCTGCTCTGCGCTTCTTCAAGCTCCCCAGCTCTCCGTCAGCAACTTCACCAACTCCCAGCATCATCGTCTAGCATCCGCAACTCTCTAACTAACTAAAACTATCTTAATTATACCTTTCGTTTCTCCATGTTCCACCCAATAAAGTTTCAATATCGGGAAAATACAAGATTTGATTGGTCAGGCAAGGGGGGAATTTTCATCACACCATGCTTATATGTCACAAAATCAATTCAGTTATTGTTCGTAAACCCATCCCCTTACTTTTTATTCATACATTTTATTCCCATGTACTAATTGTATCAATATAGCAACAATTAACTTTATTCATGAATACGACTCTTCACAGTTGAACTCTGCACTATCCTGTTCCCATGATGTTTCTCTTGTTCTTGGCTCCCATTCAAACGCACTGTCATTGTTTCATGGCTCCCTTCCAAAGGATATGCGCCGACATTACATCACTCCGTTCAGTTCAGTTATGCGAGAAAGGCCAAATTACGTAATAATGATAAAAGTCAGAAGACAAATGTTATTTTCTAAAATAAAGTGTTTGCACTGTATAACACCCTCCTCTATTCTATCCCATATTTATTAATACTTTTCCCTGCATTAGCATTAGTGAAATAGCACGCTTTGATTTCAGCTAAGCAGGAGGCATGCATGTGAGTCTTTAAGACTCCATTTTAATAGCTTCTGCTCATGCGTAAGAATTTCCCTCCAAGCGTTACCTCGTCATCCTACTTAGATGTAGTTGACCATGCGCAAAACAATTTTTCCCGTTTAAAGCGGTATTAGTCCTACTTCATTGTTATTTGCATTAGTACATGCATACACAAGCTTCACTAACCCACAGGCTCATGTAATTGCGTATTAGTTTCAACCAAACTTTATTAATATCTTGTTAGGGAGTTAAACGAGTGGATTGCTTCCGAGCAAGTCTCTTTTCCTCGAAACCTTGCTCCGTCAATCCCCTCTCTGATGGCATTTTGAGCCATCCCAAAATTACCCAACCCTTCCCAGATGCCAACTTCAACATTTCTCAGTTTTCCTCTTCTTCTCTCTGAATTTCATCATTAACTTCTTTTCTTTCTAATTCTTTAATCTTTTTATACAGCTTTCCTTTCATTTCTTCTAATTGGATTTCTTCAAATTCGCTTTTTCTTTTCTTTTCTTTCCTTTCCCATCTATTTCTGCATGTATTCTCCTTTTTCCCTTGCTCCTGCAACACTTCCATGTGATCATTATTATTGATACTTTTGTCATTATCATAACTACTGGTAGTATTATTGGACCTAGGAAACTCTTTCCGAAATTAGTAAACCAATTCCCTATTGATGTGATGCTCTTTGTTAGTCTCTCCCATACACCGTCAACCTACAGTGGGGTCAAATCTTCATGAATCCTTGTAATATTTTAAATATACCATTTAATTTCCTTATTTTTTATCAGGAATGTAAGTGCAACAATGTTGAATTTTCAACATACCACAGACTCCACCCTCCTTTGCCAATAAAATATCAAGAGCAAGATGATTTTGCAAAACCATAGACCTTATTGCAACCATTTCTGTGTTAATCATTAAGAATCCTCCAGCAGTATCAGTCGAGAGACGATCAACTACTGTTGATAATTTACAAATTTTGTGTGAATTCAGAACGACTCCAACTGAGAGTATCAATGCACCAAATATATCACCCACTATTTCAGAAAAACTAGCTCTTCTTCTTCGTGTTAGTCCATTAGATATTTCATTGATTCCATTGATTCTATCCATGTGGTAAATCTTTGGAAATACAATTCCAAAGTAACAGCTACCACACCACCTTGCAGGTAACCTATAATATGCATTCCTCCTGCACACATAATATATTCCTGGAAATACAGGATCAGTTCCACCTTTTAGTCCCCATCCCACTATAATTACGAAGTTGTGTTCACACTCACTGGAACCAATGAACTTGTAATCATAATCAGTCCTCAACCTGTGGAGGCAGAATTTTCCCTTCTTCACAAAGTCTAGGGACATTGCAGCATAAGTCTCGCCCTCTGCATAATTTCCCTCTTTCCTAACCCATGGAGGTACATGGGATTTCTGTTCAGCAGTTTTCTTTGTTAAATCCTGTCTCCTTTCTTCGACTAAATGTAAAAACTCTTTCTCTTCTTCACGCAATATACATGTTAGTTTATTCTTGTGTGCCTGTGCTATATCTATTGGGCTCATTGTTAGGAAGAAATCGCCCAGGAACTGTGCATCCTTACTACTAAATACTGGATTCATATTCTTTCAAACTGGTAATTCTGAAAACGCTAAATTTAGGTTTGAATAAAAGCACTGGAGCTTTCCAGTTACATAATATAAACTTGATAAAACACTACATGATACACCATATGTCAAAGGTATATGGTGGTAAGTCACTCTTTCTGATACAGATGAAGGAAATTTCATACAGACATAACAATTACTAATTTCCATTGTATCAACGTACTGAAACACCAATTTAGTATACACATTTAAAGATGAATCATTATTTGATTCATTATGACGATAGATAGTCTCATCTACTTGCTCTAGTTCTGTTTTAGTTCTCTTCATCACTGTATCTGCTTTCTCATTAGTAACTGTATTATCCCTGTTATTTGTTACCATTAATAAAGATACCACCACTGTTAGAAATACCCACAATTAATATCAGCAGTAAAATACTACATAGGCAAACTTTAAGACATCTTCGTTTTAAACGTCATTTTGGTTGTTCAGTGACTTCAACTTCTGCCATTTAACAATCTGAGAACATTTTCTTTTCTCTTTTTCTTTATTTGAATTTTTCTTTAAATGCAGTCCTTTTTTTAGTGTGGTCAAATTTGCTTTCATCACCCTGTGCAACATGAACTCTCTCTGATTCTTCACGTAAATCTAAATTTTCAAATTCTTCTAGTATGACTTAGGTCCACTCAGGGGCCTTGTATTTTCTGGTCAGAATCCTCAGCCTTGGGCATCTTCGTGTGAGTCTTGCTATTAGCTGTTTAGGTTGAGTTTGGCTTGAAACCTCATTTACTTGCTCTGGTTTCTTCCCTGACTTTCTTAAGAAGTATCTTAATGTTTTTACTCCACATAGCCAATTATCACCTTTTCTGACTCTTTTGACCTGAACTGCATTTTCACCTTCTCCGTCTTTTTCTAAGGTTTGTTTATTTTCATTTTGTCTGGGGACAATCTGTTCTTGTTCTTTTCCACTTTCTAATTGTCTTCGATGTGAGAAGTTGGCCTGGTGTATGCTGTACACTAATTAAAGTGGGCACCTTACCCTAGTCCAAACAACCCTTATTAATGAATAGGTCAAAGACAACCTTTAAAGAAAGCTATCCTAGTGGTAGATGTGGAGAGCAGCCTTCAGGCTAAGTCTCAAAGGAATGTAAAGCAGCTTGTTTTACCAGATTAGAACCTCCTGAATAACCAAATGAAAGGAGAACCACACAAGAGATATATAAAATATATGCATTTATCACTGAACACTCTCTACCAACCTCTATGCGAGATTAGAGCACAAGGCACACAATATTTAATCAATAGAACAACAGTAAATAGCACAATACACAGCAGGCTCCAGGGGGAGACCGAACCATATATTAAAATAATGGTATAACAACCACGACTTGACTAGACACAGTGGCTAGATCACATAGAATCGCTGGGAACCCTAGGAACCACCCAAAGTAGTGACACAGGGGACCCACGAAGGACAGGTGCAGTGTGAAAACACAAACGCGAGCTCCGTACAGCTCTATGGGAAAGTCACGGTTGGAAAATTACAGTTTAAGAGCACTTCGGAGAGGACTTCAAGCAAACCTTTTGGAACATAGAAGGTTCTAAGGCCAGCACCCTTGTGAGTACTGAAGTACCTGTGTTACCTATCCCAGGGGAGCCGGGTGCATAGGGGTCAAGTGGTGTCGGAAACCTTCGTTGTTTTCAATGGCGTGGCTCAAAGTGCTGCTGCTGGGAAGATGAAAAGTGTCCGGTGGAATACAAGCCTGGATACGAGGTCAGAAGAACTTGAAAGCAGAGGGCACAGAGTCTGGGTCACTTCAGGATGACCAGGGGCTCGGTAGATGAATGCCCACCAATGTGCTTCAGGTGAGATGACAGGATGCTTGACTCTGAAGCCACGGGGACCAGGAGATGTCGACAACAACCAGAGTCCGGAGGTGAGCTTTCCCACAAAGGATGTCGAGTGCTGAAGGGTCAGTGTCTAGATTGAACGCCAACAAGCCATGACAAATGCAACCCACGCGGGCAAAGGAAACCAGTCACAGTGAGGACCAGCAAGGTCCGGGAGATTCTCTAAGCTATGGGAAGTCATAGGACATCTGGAGCAATCAGAGAAGCTCAAGAGAAATCAAAGTTACCTTCACAGGGACCCACAGGCCAACAGACCAGGGATTGCAGAGGGATCTCAAGCTGAATCACAAAATACCAGCCCACGGAACACTCGTGGAGTGTAGGTTGGAAATCTTCATTGCAATTACTGGACGGGGTCAGGACTACATGTAGCTCAAAGCACAGCCTCAAGGATTGCCAAAAAGCGTATGCTGCTGCAAAAATACACAGTAAACAGGGGTTCGAGTTGCACGGTCCCCACGAGGGATACTGGTCTCAGAATTGCTGAGAGGACATATCAACCTCAGTGACGCTCAGAAATCCACCTCCTGTGTTGCAGGAATCTTCTGAGTCCTCAGGAGCTCAGGAGATGCAAACCAGTCAGACGCATTAAAGGTGCCTGCCTTGCAGGGGAGTAACTCCTTTACTCCAAGGGAGATTCTTCAGTCATCCAGCGTAGTGTAGATAGTCGAAGTACTTGGTTTCTGCTTGCAGAGTTTAGTCCAGGTAAAATCTAAAGTGCTGTAGTTAGGGTTCCTACTTTATACCCAAGGAAGGGGTGGGACAAACTCTGGGGACCCACCTATGGGAGGGTCAAGACAGAGGGGTGGTTAAACCCATCTTCTTTTTCCAGTTTTGCACCAGAGCAGGAGAAAATGGCGCCTGCCACCAGTTTGAACTGAACTATGCACAGGGAAACCAAATGTGCTCCCAGTGCAGACTGTCATGCACTCTCAGAGTGCCCCCACCCAGCCCCAATACAGTAAATCCTGTCTGGGAGGTTGTCATACCTCCCTGTGGCAGGAAACCTATTGTCAAGCCTTCCCCTGCTCGAGCTCAGCTCAGCAGCAGGAGGGCAGACGCGTGTCTGCGGCTGGCAGGATCCATTTTGTGATGCCCAGGTCGAGAAAGCTGGTACCGGGTAGCCCGATGACCCACAGTAGTTGATCTACAAGGGAGGATTCATACCTCCCACACCAGTTACTGGTATGGAGGTATGATTCTACGGTGTTTGACACCAAACACAACATGTTTCCAAGCAGCCATTTTAAAGTTAGCATTTACTGCGAGGTTATAATACACCTAAATATATATGGTTGGCTGCATCAAAAACAACCCCAGATAATAGGTTATGAAGGCTGAAGAGGGGCTCTGCTCATGCAGGAGCACCCTCTCACATAAAACCCAGCATCCTGCCTTCAGGGTTGATAAGGTCTGCCATAGGGGTGACTGAAAGGTTTATATGTGCAGTGATTTAGAATAGATGTACCATGCACCACCTTACACAGGCTGCAATAGCAGACCTGTGGTGTAAGTTTGAATGGTCTCTCAGGAGTGGCATAATACATGCTGCAGCCCCTGGGAGGCCTCTGGGGTACCTATGCCCTGGGTACATGGTGTACCATATACTAGGGACTGATAAGGGTACCCTAGTATCCAATCTGGAGTATACCTAAAGTACATGCAATCAATTTAGAGGAGAAAGCAGCTTGACTGGGGTCCTGGATAGCAGGATCCCAGTCAGTCTAAGTCTAAAACAGTGATACATCAGCAAAAAGTGGGGGTAACTATAAGAAGCAGATCCTACTCTCCTACATTCATTCTGTATTTTGTGTATTTTGATCTTCTTCCTATACCTCTTCAGGTCTTATTGTCGTTATATCTTCTTTCACCTGAACCTGTTTTTCTTCTTCTAACTGGTCCTATTCAGGTCTTATTACAATTTGTTCTTCTTCTGCCTGGACCTGTTCTTCTACCTCTATCTGATCCTGCTCAGGTCTTATTATAATGTATTCTTCTTCTGCCTGAACTTGTTCTTCTTCTTCTATCTGGCCCTGCTTAGGTTTCTGAGTAGCTTTGTTAACTTCTACCTGAGTGTGTTCTTCATTCACTCTCTTTTCCTTTCTACTTCCCTGTTTCCCAAATTGATTTCTTCTTCTTGCTTTGCTAACAACTTCAGGTATTTCAATCACTGGTACCCACCTTTCCTGACATGTACTTGGTTGCTCTTCATCTATTTGTCTATCAGAATCTGTCACTCTAGATGTTTCGACTTCACAGCCTTCAGCTTCTGACATTTCAGCTTGTTCAGTCAGTTGCTGCTTTTTCTGTTCAGAAGGGCTTGGAACTCTTCTGGTATGTTTAGCATAAATCCAATTGGGTAAACCTGCACACTTCACTGCTGTGGTAGTGACCAGTATGACTTGACATGGTTTGTCCCACCTGGGTGCTAGACACGATTTCCTTGTGTGTTTCTTCACCAAACCCAGTCTCCAGGATTCAAATCATGCACATGGCTTGGCCGTCTTGCAACTGCGTCTTCTCCAACCTGATGAGAGACAGAACGCACCACATCAGCCAATCCTTTGCAATAGTCCAATACCAGATCATCAGTTATATTCATCAATTTATTTCCAGGAATAAATGCTTGTCTCATTGCCCTTCCCATGAGTATTTCATGAGGACTCAATCCTGTTTTCCTGTCAGGAATGCTTCTGAGACCCATCAGTACAAGTGGGCTTATCAGGTGGTGGCAGCTCCTGTTTCCCACTGTGGGTATTGCGACAGTGAGGGGCAGCATTTACAGCATTGGGAAACATCCTTTACGACGCACCTTTTACCACGCAGTGCCTTTACAACGCAGGATTTACAACGCAAGTCATTACAACGAATTGCGCTGGGGGCGCTCAAAGATAGGTAATAGTTTAATTTACTATCCAACACCTTCCCTACTATCCACGGGGACTGGAGTTGGAATAGTAAATTAAACTATTCACTATCCAGCACCCCCCAGCGCAAGTTGTTGTAACGACTTGCGTTGTAAATCCTGCGTTGTAAAGGCATGCATAGTAAAAGCATGCGTTGTAACAACGTACATCCACAGCATATGCATTTTAAACCTTGATGACATTTGGTGCTGGAATCACGCTGACTGCTCCTGCATGATTTAGATGCAGGCGCTGAACATTTTTTAACCACTGTTCCTTTGCACTTTGAAGGTTCGTTTTTTTAAAATCTATTATTGTCCGAGCATCTCCTACCTTTCTTTGTGGCCTCCCCTGCACCGGTCCACTGCAGCTGTTGGTGCCGATTGTGTGGAGGGCAGACGCCATTTTGGGTGTGTCCTGAAGCGCGGTTGGACCGAAGTTAGCGTTTCAGCTGCTCGGGGGTGCACGCCATAAAGCGGCAGACTTCACAGGGCTCACTGTGGGCTAATCAGGTGGTGGCAGCTCCTGTTTCTCACTGGGGATACTGTGACAGCGAGGGGCAGCATTTACAGCATTTGCATTTTAAACCTTGATGACATTTGGTGCTGGAATCACGCTGACTGCTCCTGCTTTATTTAGATGCAGGCGGGTGAACATTTTTTAACCACTGTTCCTTTGCACTTTGAAGCTTCGTTTTTTTAAATCTATTATTGTCAGAGCATCTACTACCTTTCTTTGTGGCCTCCCCTGCCCTGGTCCACCGCGGCTGTTGGTGACGATTGTGTGGAGGGGGGCGCCATATTGGGTGTGTCCTGAAGCGCGGTTGGACCGAACTTAGCGGTCCAGCTGCTCGGGGGAGCACGCCATAAAACGTGCATGTGTCCTCGTGCGTGCAGCGGACGAGCGCAGCGGGCGCGCCAAGAGCCGCCAAAGGTGCACCTAGGGTAAGCCCGTCTGCGCCCGTTCGTGACTCGGCAGCGCACAGGGCCAGGAACGCTGGCCGTGACAGGGCCAGGGATGTGCCAGAAAGGATCTCCTATGACCGGGAGTCATTACTAAGGCTAGACAATGTTTCCTGTTGCACTGCCAGTGAGTGGGAGGTCCTTAATGATAGGTCGAGGACCTGCCCCTCATGCCACTTTCACTTTCTCATGAACCAGCCTGATCGCCCCCCCCACCACAGTATGGAAATCTAATATTCGTGCGGCTCTCATCAATGCACGGTCGATGGCGAAACACGCCGCGGACGTACACAAGCTGATTGTGGACGAACAATTGAGCTCCTTTTTATCACGGAGACCTGGTTGAATGATTCTTGCTCCCCAGTGGTTGAATTAGCTATCCCTCAGGGTTATAAGATAGTAAGGGTTGACCGTCAGTCAGGTAGAGGGGGTGGTGTTGCAATAGTGTTCAGAGAAACATGGACGCTCACCAAAGAACTCACGGGGGAGATTATGGAGGGCGAAGCATTGGAGTTCTCATTGAAGATATCTCCGCACTTTACTTTGGGTGGTTTACTGGCCTACCATCCCCCAGGCCCGCCGAGCACCTTTCTTAAATCTCTCGACGAGGTTATTGCCTCACGAGTGCTTCGGTTCTCCAGGTTTCTATTGTTCTGAGACTTTAATATTCTTCTGGAGAACCCGCTGGCCCCAGGGACAAGGGACCTGTCAGATCTATGTAATTTGACCCATATGACCCAGCGGGTCATGGTTGCCACTCATAAATGCGGTCACTTATTAGATCCAGTATGCTCCAACTTCAAGCTTAATGTGTCAGCGCCCAGGCCCGTCACCTGGACTGATCACTTTCTGGTTAGTTTTTCATGGAACATTGGCAGTTCTCATTTGCCGGCTGGCATGGCTTCTGGACAGTATCCTAATAAGATTAAATCCCAGCCCTGTCCAGAGCACTGTCCCTCACGCGCCCGGACGATGCTTCTAATCTTGATGGAGTGGTGGAAGGGTTTTCGAACTGGATTAGCCAGGCCGTCAACTCTCTCCCTCAGTCCTCCTCGAGATGCCTTCCACGGAGCTCTCCCTCTCAGCCGTGGTTCACCGATTCCCTTAAATCACTGAAACTAGGATGTAAAAAATTAGAACAGGAATGGCGCCAGGAGTACTGCCCCCGTGCTAAGATGGCACTCTGTGCCGCCCAGAGAGAGTATTACGCTGCCATTAAAGAAGCCAAAGGCAATTTTTTTGCTGATAGAATTTCTAAAGCCAAGAATAACAGCAAGGACATTTTTGCCATTGTTCGCAGCTTCCTGTCACCTGCTGCTGAACTCACCACCCCTCCTATCTCATCCAAATGGTGCGACGATCTATCTACTTTTTTAATTGCTAAGATACAAAAAATACAAGATAGCCTACGGACCACCCCCTTAGCGCAATACTCACCATCCATACCACTCGCCCCTTGCTCCTCCGCACCCAACCAGCTCTTCTTGCATTTTATCTCTGCAGATGAGAGAGACGTCTTTGCCATCCTAAACTCATTAAAAGCTGGTTCTCCTGCAGGCCCCTGCCCTGCTAGGGTCCTGAGTGGGGTGGCGGAGATAGTCTCTCCGGAGGTCATGGTGCTGGTTAATAACTCACTGCAATCTGGAAGAGTGCCCCTGCAATGGAAACATGCCAAACTCCTCCCTCTCCTTAAGAAACCGTCAGCTGATTCCACACTTCTCGCCAACTATCGACCCATCTCCCTTCTTCCAGCCTTAGCTAAGGTGTGTGAAAAAGAGGCCTTTAAACAACTGGAGAGATTTGTGGAATCCTCGGGAGCTCTTCACCCAGCGCAATCCGGGTTTAGGACATCATTTAGCACCGAGACAGCTCTAGTGGAGATTGCGGAGGCCATCAGGGAGTGCCTGGACGTGGGCGGCAGGGCGGCTCTGATTTTACTCGACCTCTCTGCCGCCTTCGATACAGTACCCCACCTCCAGCTCCTTTCCCGCCTGTCTGACATCGGCATTACAGGCACGGCTTGGGAATGGGTCAAGTCCTTCTTGGACAACCGCTCCCAACAGGTGTGGATGCCCGCCTTCTCCTCATCGGATAGTAGAGTGGCCACGGGTGTTCCTCAGGGGTCCAAATTGAGCCCTCTTTTGTTCAATGTTTACCTTACACCCCTGATCTACTTGGCGGAGAAGCTGGGCGCCAAAATTATGGCTTACGCCGATGACACCCAGCTTCTCTTCACGTGGAAGGGTGATGATCTTCATACTGAGGTGGCTGATCGGTGTTTGTCATCAGTATTTTCATGGTTAGCCCAGGCTAGCCTGAAGTGCAATAAAGAGAAATATGAGGTGCTCCTCTATGGCCATTTCCCCCCTGCTTTTAGAGAGTCTCTCTGGCCTCCTGGGTTCCCATGCCCTTCAGGAGACTGTGGAGTTGCCAAGAATTTGGGAATTTGGTTTGGGGGCGATCTAGGCTTTCATGAGCAGATCAAGAGACTGTCAGGGGTATGCTTTGGCACACTCAAAGCCCTGAGAAGGTTTTTTCCCCTGCTACCCCGCTCTGCCAGGGAGACGGTGGCCAGGGCGCTCATCTTGTCTCGCCTAGACTATGCCAACGCCCTCTACCTCAGCATCCCAGGGTATCTCCTGGGAAAGCTGCAGGTTATTCAGAATGCTACAGTTAGGCTTTTATTCAACATCCCGAGGTGCCTAAGAGTTCGCAAGCAGCTAAGCTACCTACATTGGCTGCCCGTTGCTCAGCGGGTGCAGTTTAAAGCTCTTACCATGACTCACAAGGCACTACACGGCTCGGGCCCTGCTTATATCAGTGCCAGGTTTGCCATCTATCTTCCCAGCCGGCCCCTTCGCTCGGCCCTGCAAAGACGGCTGGTGATCCCCAGATTCCGGAGAGCACGTCTTGGGGGGGCAGTCCTTTGCGGTTAAGGCTGCCACTCTGTGGAATGCTCTACCAGATGACCTTCGGTACACTAAGGAACTGTCCATCTTCAAAAAGCGCCTAAAAACCCATCTGTTTAAACAATCCATCTAGCCCTTGCCGCCTCCCATGTTACTGTTTCCCCACGCGCCAGAACACTCTTGAGTAGCAGTGCGCGATATAAATCCCTTTGTAACATAACATAACATAACAGGCAATGCATTTGGCCATTTTAGCATTGTGGATGCACACACCTTTCCTAATCTTGACTTGATTGTGCCGTTAAGCTGTTCAAATACTCCAGAAGCCTCTGAGCGATAAGCACAATGCAGTTTTTGTTCAATGTTAAATGCAGCACAGATTAATCAAATTATTTCATTATTAAAATGAGGTCCTCTATCAGATTGCAAAGTGACTGGAATACCGATCCGAGGTATCAACTCTCTCAACAGTAATTTAGCATCTGTGAGACTGTCATTTCTTCTAGTGGGGTATGCCTCCACCCATCTTGAAAACAAGCACACTATGAAAAGGATATACTTCAATCCATTGTACAGAGGCAACTCAATGAAGTCTAACTGCAGCCTGGCTAATGGTCCTTCTGCCTTTCCAATTTTCCCCTAAATAACCACAGTTTTTCTACCTGGATTTTGCTGCTGACAGATTAAATATTGTTGGCAAAGGCTCTCTGCAACTAACCTAAACTTTGGGTGATACCAATTTTGCTTGAATAGTCTGATCATTGAGTCCCTACCAATGTGTGTTTTTCCATGATATACCCTCACATTTGAGAGAGCAGACAATCTGGCATGACTGGTCTGCTGTCTGAGTATACCCACTGTCATCTTCGGTCCTTTTTGTGCAACCTGACCTCATCCAGATTTCCCTTTCCTTCTCAACTTCTTCCTGCAACTGTCTGACCTCATTCCATGTTTCTAGAGCTGAGAAAAACATAAGTTGGCAGCTGGTTTAATCTGTTTCCATTTTCTTGTTGATTGACATTGTATTTCTTGCACAATATTGAGCAATCTGGTCAGTATATGATTACCTGCCATCACATAGTCATTTTCTGACTGATGTGCAGCACACTTGACCACTGCTATTTCTTTTGGAAATTGTAATGCTTCCAACAACTCCTTTACATTTTTGCTATTTCTAATGGGAGATCCTGAATATGGTTATTCTCCAAGTCGTCCCAATTTTGCATGCCTTCGTTAGGGCCACCAATTTGGCCACTTGCGCAGACTTCACTCCAGGTAAACAGGATGCTTCAATGACTCCTGATATTTTACATACAGCATATGTAGCAATTAGCCCTCCTTCTTCTGTCCTCAACATGACCCATCCACAAATAACACATGATCTGATTCCGCCAGGGGTACCTCTTGTATATCTGGGTGGGGCTTAGTACACATCTCAGCCACATCCAAACAATCATGATCAACTTCATCTTTCACTTCTTCACAATATGGTCTGGTAATAAGGTGGCAGGATTCATCACTGTGCACCTTATCACTGTCACATTCTCTGCTCCCAAAATCACTCTTTCATACTTAGTCATCCGACTAGGAGTGAGGTGCTGTGTTCGAGTTCTTGTTATAAGAATCTCAACTGAGTGTGGCACATAAACCTTAACAGGATGTCCCATCACAATTGATTCACTTTGTTCCAGACTTATACATGTAGCAGTTACTGCCTTTAAGCAGCTAGGTAAGGCTGAAGGCAATGGATCCAAGGTGGCAGAAAAATACGCCACTGGACGCCGGCTCAATCCATGCCTCTGATTCAAAATGAAAGAGCACAACTTTCTCTCTCACAACAAAACAGCGCAAATTCTTTTGAATAATCAGGCATTCCTAAAGCAGGCGCCTCACACAAACAATTTTACAATTTCACAAATGCTTCCAAACATTCATCATTTAAATCAATTGGATCCTTTGCTCTTTTCCAAGTCAATTATACCAATGGTTTTGCAAGCAGGGAAAATCCATTTATCCACTGTCTACAATGCCCAACCACTCCAAGAAACATTCTCATCTCTTTCTGGGACTGAGGTTGTTGTATTTGCCTGAATATTTTTAATCTTTCTGGGGTCACTTTTCTAACTACTCTTTCTATATTATGCCCTAAATATTTAACTTCTTGTTGACAAATTGCAACTTCTCTGGAGACACCTTGTGTCCTCCTTTAGCCAAATGGTTCAGCAATGCAATTGTGTCTATGACATCATCCTCTTGTGTCTTTGATGCCACCAATAGGTCATCAATGTACTGAACCAGAACCGATTTCCCAGGCATGGCTAGTGACTCTAGACCCTTTTTCAGAATTTGATTGAAAATCGAGGGACTCTGTGTATACCTTTGAGGAACACAGCACCATGCCAAAACACGATCTCCAAACTGGAAGGCAAAAAGATACTGGCTGTCTGTGTGTAAAGGAATGGAAAAAAAAGCTTGACACAAATCAAATACTGTGTACCAATTAGCATTGTAAGGTATCTGGTAAAGGATCACTGCGCATTTGGCACCACTGGGCAAAAGGCACTACAATGTTATTCATTTTTCATAAATCCTGCACTATCCTGTACTTACCACTAGGCTTTTTCAGTCCCATAAGTGGTGAATTACAAAGACTACCCATTATTTCTTTCAGAATTCCTTGCTCAATCATTTGGTCAATTACTGGAGCAACTCCTGCTTTTACTTCCGGACTCATTTTCTACTGTTGTATGTTTGGATAAACTGCACCTTCTTTCACCACTATTTTCACTGCATCTACATTTGCCATGAGCCCTATATCTTTTCCCGGAAAATCCCACACCTCTGGTTTTACTGTGTTTTTCAATTCTTCAGGCAATTCACTTTCAGTCAGTAGTGAAAACATCTCATCCACTTCTGTACCTTGCTTAGCTAGCATCATTTTGTAGGCCACGTCCTCATCAGGTGTTTCAAAGGCAACACCATCAGGAGTACAATACATTGTGCAGTTCATCTTGCGCGATAGGTCTCTTCCTAGCAAGTTCACAGGGCTTGAATCACATAGTACAAACCGATTCATGTCTTAAAAATGTCCTATATGCACTTCCATTGGTTTTGTAACTGGTGTTCTAATCTGTTTGTTTGAAACTCTTACAACTTGGATAGTTTCTCCCGAAAGGGGTAGGTTTGGGACATCTGCTGCTCTCACAGTAGATCGGGAAGCACCAGTGTCCAATAGAAAAGTGATATCACTGCCTTCCACTTTCCCATCTATAAATGTACCTGTCTGGTCTACCGGTAAGGATGCGTCAAGCACGCCCTCCTCCCCCCCCCCCTCGGGCACCGTCATTGCGAAAAGTCTGAGTCGTTTTTATCGCTCTGCAAAAAATATTGTGAAACCATAGAGGTATTCTTACCACTTTCTCAAAGGAAATCCGGTGTACACACTGTAGTTTTTGAATGTTCACATGGTTTGGAATAGGAGCTTGTGGTACGTGATTCTGTGGAGTAACTACCTGCTGCTTCTGTTGCTGGTTCACAACCACTTCATTCTGCTGATTTAAATTTTGATTTACCCCATTATTATTCTGGACATTTTTACACTTGTTCTTCCAATGTCCATGCTTTCTGTACGCATGGCAAGAACACTTCTTCTATGCTTCCTTTCTACTCATTCATCCTCTCCCTTTACCACTATTTAACACTTGTTCACTCTGACTGTGCCCTTTCGTCTGATTATCAGTTTGGGAAATTAAATTTGTTTCCTGCTGCTCTGCAAATTTCACCTGTGCCCACATTATTTTCTCTTTTAGATTTCTATGTTTTGCCTCAATGTCATCGCTACAATACTTTGCATATTTCAATATTTTGTCTATTGTCTTACTCTGCCAGCACAACATGTGCTGTTGAATCATCTGACTAATCTCTGGTTTCAGACCATACACAAACCGATATACAAAATGTCCATATCCTTATCACCAACGTTTTCAAACCCACTATACTGCTTGAACACCTGTAATAATCTCTCATAATATGCATGTACAGACTCTTTTGGCCCTTGAGTTGTTCTGTCCATTTTTACCCAATCCGTTTCTTTAGGAGGAATTTTCCCCTTCAGGAAAGTAATCACCTGATATTTCTTCATCACATCTTCTGATGGCGCCCCTGTTTTGGAATCTCTTGCATACTCCTCACTCGGCCAATCAACTGTGATCTTACACTCAGTCCAGACATCAGCGGGTACCACAATATCAAACAAACCATCCAAATCCTTAAAAAAACCTTTGAAACTTTCATAAATCTTTTCTCTCAATCTAGGGAAAGCATTCGTAAATGACAAAATATCCTGTCTGCTCCAAGGAACATGAACATATCAACCACCAGCAACTTCTCTCATTGGACATATTCTCTCAATCTTTTCTGACTCCCTCACTGGAAATGCAGACATCGCTTCTCTTGCTTTTGCTTCCTCTTTCTTTCTTGTCCACCTGGTCCTCGATTTGTCAATGTCTCCCTTCTTTCTCAAAAGGTTCATCAACTCTTTTATCTGTAGTCTTTTACCAGAAGCATTTGTTTTCTAAATCCTTTTCAGTAAACTCCACTCGATATTGTTTCTGCAACAATTTCAATCTCTCCATATCTATTCCATTCTCTGAGACAACCTCTGTTAATTTCTCATGAAATATTTTTGCTCTTCTGGTTATACTCTTGCATAAGAACAACAACTCCTCATCATTATAGATGTTTAATCTTTCTGTGCTCACATTGCCAGCTATAATTTCTTCCAAATCCACTTTCTATCTGCTAATATCTAGGACCTTTGGTTGTGAATTTCGTATTCCTATTCCCTGTGCCCATCTTTCTAAATCCTCAGAAGTAACCATTGTTAAACCTCCTGTTCCTGTAGGGACCGTAGACCCCTTTTCTTTCAAATTTTTGGGTGAAACTCTCTTTGGAGTTTCAGCTAAAGGTTCTATTATTGGTCGATCCATGAATGAAATGACTGAATCACTCTCACTAGCCTGATCATCAGACATCACTACTTCCTTTCTGGAATTGCTCAAAGGAATTGTCACAACTTGAGGTTTCGGGCAACCCTCTTTATCTCCATATAATGAGGTAACAGGACCAATAGTCACTGGTACCGTCAAGGCTTTAGTATTTAAATTCAATTGACTTATTTTCTGAACTATTTCTTCCCTAGTTTTATTTAAGACTTCTCTCTCATTATCTTGCAACACCCTATTGACTGATGTATCATGTAAAAATAAGGAATTAAGGGTGTTCCTATCACCGGTGCCCTTGGGGTAACCATACTAGGTTCTTCTTGGTACAGTGGAGGGTATTTAATTAAAATATCCTCCAACAATTCATCATCTGATTCACCACATTGTGTTGTATTCATGTGTTTCATTTTTTTCTTTACACTTACTTCCTGACAGCTCTTCAGCCATTAACACTGGCTATAAACCTTCCTTACTACAGCTCTTCTCCATAGCTTCATTTGATCTCCACGTGATTCAGGCAGAAACCCTGTGAATCTTCAACAACTTCAGAATTTCTCTTGTTCAAATGCCTCAGTCTCCCATTCTTTTAAAGCTTTATACTATGTCAATCTAGGGTTTGGTTCTAATACATTCATTCAATTTCTCAAATTCTGAAGTATCCTTACATTAAAAGTACCATGATCTGGAAATGCTAAAACACATCACCTTTTCGTGTACTCCACCCAATTCTCCAACCATACACAAGTATGATATCCTCTTTCCATCATCATAAATGAAGCAGGCGTTTTAGGTGGTGGAATAGGAATTCCCTCTCTAGTCATCACAGGCTTGTCTTTCTTAAAGAAATTCTTGATTTTCTTTATTAATGTAATTTTCTTTCTTTCTCCAAACATTTCAGACGGAAGATATAGAAATGAGTCTTCCATATATCTTCGAACTCTATTACCTACGTCCCGTCCTATGTCAGCACGACTCACACCAGCAGTCAAATCATGACTCAACATACATTTCCTTTTCAACCAATCCTATTGCAGCTTCTATCTAGCAACCAATCAGAACTCAGACTTGCACTTGTTGTCTGACCAAAGCCAGCGCGGCCTTTTGTGACGTCAGTATTGCTCCTCACTACTGACCCTCCCTTTACGACCTGCTTCCTTCTCACGCCCGCTGTTTTAACCAATCCCAGCGCGGCTCTTTGTGACATCAGTATAACTCCTGCAACTGACCCTCCCTTCACAAGGTAATACGATAACTATTTCTTTAACTTTTCTTATTAAAAATCTGTTAGTAACAACATAAAAACAGGGCTACTCTGTTTGTTCCACTAACAAAGGATAGATTTCCGACTTATTCCAAAGTAAAGAATTACTTCTTTTCACTATGAGTAAAACCCCTGTTTACTCCTTAATCCCGCTTGGGAGAACCTGTTACTATTTCAGTGATACCCCTTTTGGGAAATCAGACCAAAGTTTCACCAGCGAACCCTCTGCTATCACTCGCACTTTACTTTTACACAATATAGTTCCTAATATAACACTGCCAGCCCTGTGTAGCTTCTCAGTATTATGACAGTGATGAGTATCCTTCTGCAGTGTGGCTTCTTTCACCACTCACTAGTCAAATTCCATTCCAGGGATTCCAGGTAGCCTCTGTACCTGTGCTTCTAGACAACATAAAACAAGACACTAACTTTTCATGTTAAACATAAATCAATAATCGATATTTATCACCAAACTAGTCAATAATAACCATAGCTCTGCTGCCAGAAAACTCATCCAGCGGTTCACCAACAACAGATACTCCACTACCATATACCCACTTGGGACCATACACTCACTGTGCGTAAACCGCTGGGGTCAAGTTTATGATTTTCACAAACTGTTTGGATTAGTTTGTTCATCTCTAACTAACCCTTTACAGATCAAAACGTTCTTTCCTCTGGTTGATGGGCCATTGTTAAACTTGTTGATGGTGAAAATTAACATAAAATCTAACTTTAATGAACTTAGGAGTAAAATAACCACAGACTCCGGAAAGTTTTCAATCTTTTTCTAAAATTTCAGGTGCATGTGAACAATCTCAAATACAGTGCAGTCACCAACTTTCATGAGAGAGGAAAATTCAATTAATAACACACTGCATTTGCCTCCAATTCATGCAATAATCAATGCTCAACCAGAGAGAGTGGGAAGAAAAGATAAAGAACATCAGCAAATAACAGAAAATTATAGTTACCATGGGTGGTGTGGAAGACCAACCCCCTGGCCAAAGGGCTGGTAAGGGTCCCCTATGATAGGTCAGGAGACAAAAGCTTCAGGACAGGAATCAGGACAATACAGTGGACCTCTGTAAGATACCGACGGTTGCGCCGCACCCCTCTCTGACACTCTCTTCCTCCTCGAGATTCTTCCGCAATCTTCAGATCTAACCCAATTAGATCAAGATTGAAATTTCTGCTTCAGATTCTGCAATCAGCTCCCTCCTCCCCTGCTCTGGGCTTCTTCAGTCTCTCCACCTCTCCATCAGCAACTTCAGCAACTTCAGCAACTCCCAGCATCCAGCATCATTGTCTAGCATCCGCTTCAGCATCAGCAACCCTCTAACTCACTAAAACTATCTTAATTATATCTTTAGTTTCTCCATGTTCCACCCACTAAAGTTTCAATATCGTGAAAAAACGAGATTTGATTGGTCAGGCAAGGAGGGGATCTTCATCACACCATGCTGACATGTCACAAAATCAGTTCAGTTATTGTTCGTAAACCCATCCCCTTACTTTTTATTCATAAATCATATTCCCATGTACTAACTGTATCATTATCGCAACATTTACCTTTATTCATGAATACGACTCTTCACAGTTGAACTCTGCACCATCCTGTTCCCATGATGTTTCTCTTGTTCTTGGCTCCCATTCAAACGCACTGTCATCATTTCATGGTTCCCTTCCAAAGGACATGCGCCGACATTACGTCACTCCGTTCAGTTCAGTTATGCGAGAAAGGCCCAATTACGCACTAATGATAAAAGTCAGAAGACAAATGTTATTTTCTCAAATAAAGTGTTTGCACTCCTCTACTCTATCCCATTTTATTTATTAATACTATTCCCCACATTAGCATTTGTTAAATAGCTTGCTTTTATTTCAGCTAAGCAGATGGCATGCATGCGAGTCTTCAACACTCCATTTTAATAGCTTCTGCTCATGCGCAAGAATTTCCCTCCAAGCGTTACCTCGTCATCCTACAAAGATGTAGTTGTCGCATGTGCAAAACAATATTTCTTGTTTAAAGTGGTATTAGTCCTACCTCATTGTTATTCACATTAGTACATCCATGCGCAAGCTTCACTAACCCACATGTTCATGTAATTGCATATTAGTTTTCCCCAAACTTTATTAATATCTTGTTAGTGAGTTAAACAAGTGGATTGCTTCTGAGCAAGTCTCTTTTCCTCGAGACTTTGCTCCATAACTTTAATGGAGACATATTAATGCTTTTATTCCTCAACCCTCGATACAGGGAAATTTGGACCCGTGCTTCCTGATTTTCTGTATCTTATTTCTTGAATTAATCATATTGTTTATGCTAAACCATCTAAACTGAATGCGGCAATTTGTCTTTATGCTGATTCCTCCGTACTTGTAAATGTAAATGTAGTTGAGCTTATATAGCGCACAGCTACCCGCAGTGGGTTTCCCGGCGCTTGCTTAGGGAACCCTTCCTGGTATTCCCCTGTGAGATAGCAGGGTATCCACAAGGTGAAAGTCAGGCATCCCGCCGCGAGGGGCCGTTGTTTATTTATTTTTATTTATTTATTTTGAAGCTTGTAAAGCGCGCGGCTACCCCCAACGGGGGTGTCCCGGCGCTGCAGACTGCAGGCTAGAGATATATGGGAGGCACTTAGAGGCTAGTGAACAACCAGGTTTTCAATTTACTACGGAACACTGATTCAGAGGAGATAAACCTAAGATCCAATGGGAGGCTGTTCCAAAGCTTAGCGGTCATTACGCCGAATGCTCTGCCACCCATTCTGGATCGGCGAAAGCGTGGGGTAACCAGAAGGCGCAAATTGTTTGACCTCAGAGATCTGATAGACTGGGACAATTTAAGCCTATTTCTTAGATATCCCGGGCCCAGCCCATTGAGGGCCCTAGAGGCAAAAATCAGAGCCTTGAACTGGAGGCGACGGGCAATAGGAAGCCAATGTAGCTTCCTTAGATAAGATGCGACCGAGTGGCGATAGGGAATATTGCCAATCAGTCTAGCCGCCGCATTTTGTACAATCTGCAGGCGTTCAATTTGGTACAAGGGGGCGCCTACATAGAGATTGTTGGCGTAATCTAAGTGTGAGGTGATCAGGGCATGTATGATGGTTCTGCGGGAATCCAGCGGGAGGTAGGGAAAGATCTTCCTAATCATGCGCAGTTTGCCGAAATAAGCTGCCGTGACCTTATTAATTTGCGATTTGCAGGAAAGTGCATTGTCAAATTGAAAGCCCAAATTTCAGACTGTTTGGACTGGGACTGGGGGAGGTGTCTTTATGGTCAACTGTTTTTCGCTTTGCAATACATTAACTAACCTTAAGTAGGTGTCTCTGAGTTATTATGTATCAAAGGGACTTGCTAGCTAATTGATTACTTCCTTAACAACATCGGATTAGGACTCTAGAATAGGTCTAGAACTTATGGGCCTGGCCCTTTCACTATCCTTGCTCCAGACTAACTAAAGGAGTTATGAAGCCCTTGTGTGGATGCAGGTCACAGCCTATTCAGCTATATGTGGGGCTGTGCACAGCTCCTTCCTCCGATCTTGCCAATGAAGGCTCATACAGGCACACTTAACCTCCCTATTGTATGTGGCTATCTAGAAGGAATAAACACACCTGAACTGTCAGCTACATCCAGTCATATGACCAGAGACAGTTTGCAGCCACTAAATGGATAAGGCGGAAAAATGGCAACTTTCTAAATGTGACATTTTCAAATTTGCATATTAAAATCCAACTTCACCATAAGTTAGGATTTTAAATTAGGATTCCAGAGATACCAAACATGAATTGGTTACCTATTCCCATTTGGAACTTACTCTTTTCAAATTTAACAAAATAACTCCAGTTTTATCTTATGAGAGAGGGACGCCTTGCAGTAGTCAAAAATAGTTGAAGAGTTTTCACTACCTGGATATGTAAAACTTAAAAGCACATTTCCTTCTTGTTAAATACATTGCAGCCTGCCAGCTGAGCTGTCCAGGGCCTTCCTTGGTGTGACCTATATGTATTGAAAAGGAAGGAGTGGGCATGGCAAAAGATTTACTTTGCCAGGTCGATATGGCAGTTTAAAACTGCCCACACATGTTGCAATGGCAAACCTGAGACATGTTTGCAGGAGCTACTTAAGTTGGTGGCACAATCAGTGCTGCAGACCCACTAGTACATTTGATATACAGGCCCTGGGTGCATGTAGCACCACTCTACTAGGGACTTACTAGCAAACTAAAAATGTCAATTGGGTATAAGCCAACGTTACCATGTTTTAAGGAGATAGCACAAGCATGTTAGCACTAATTAGCAGTGGTAAAGTGCACAGAGTCCTAAGGCCAGCAAAAACAAATTCAGGAAAAAATGGAGGTAAAGGCAAAAAAAAAATAGGGGGTGACCCTTCAGAGAGGGCCAGGTCCAACAAACAGCATTTACAAATTAACCTAAAAAATGCTGGTTTGTGTTGAAGGGACATTATGGTTATGATAGAACACCTTAAACCATTCAAATTCACCAAATAGGTGAACAACAGATCCATATCTCCCATCAGTAAATTGCTCATAACCTCACACTGAGTGGAAAAAAAAAATTCTGCAATTATAACTACCTTCAACAGCAATCTGTGCACCATGGTCATGGGGATACGGCAATGAGTTATCTTTAAAGGAAACAAAAACATTCATGGGAAGGGGAGACAAGATGCTCTCATTATTTCAGTATGAAAGGATATATTTTTCTACCATAGTGCACAACGTAACTGATTTGTTTTTAGGAACAATCTACATTTCTGATGTAAAGATAATTTTAAGGCTAGAGTTTAAGCCAACTTAAGTCTTCATGTTCCAAATCTGCAACTTAATCACTATCTATACATAGGTTCTAGCAACTATGCCATCCTTTCATTTAACTAATAATTCACCTACCACAATCAACATTCAAAGCACAAGTTGGGAGTCTTTTAGAAATCAATACAACATGGGCTATAACGTCTGAACTTGCTACCTTTTTATCTGTAAATCTTTCGTCACCTTCTGCAAAACACACAGAAATTCCAATAAGGCCAGTTTCCAATATTTTCCTTCCATCGCGGCAGCACTTACCTCCCAAGGTGCTTCATCACACCCCTACACCACCCCACCTGTCCCACCAAAACCACCTCGACGTAAATAATGTGTATTTAGGAATGCATATAAATATGGAAGTGAACTGCCCAACTTCTTTGAAGCTATTTTATTTATTCCAAGCAGTTAGTAAAGTGAAGAACAAAGGAAAATAATACCAGATGGCAAAAATTGGTGAACGGGATAGATAAAGAGTTATCAATTGTAAAAGTAAATTAGAAGCCAATGTAGATGGCAAGTCAATGTTATTCTATAAACGTTATCAAAGCAACCAGCAAACCAGCAAAGCAATACAACTTTATTAAGGAAGGTGCACGAGCAGAGAGGGCAAAGGCAGTTACCTTGTTGGCTGGTACAGTCAAATGTTCCTAAACTTCCAAGAGCTTTTCTTGCTGGAATACACCATGAACTCCAGGGGGAAGATATTCTTCTCCTTGGTTCAGGGCCACAACTTAAAGCCCTGTTCCAACTTTGTCATACATTTTGCAAGTTATTTATGGCGGCTATGTCCAGGCTCATCCCAGAGACTAATGAGAGCGTAAGGGAAGTTCAGGGAAGATGTTAGTCTGGATTCAAGATGGCGATAACCTCTCTCTTCAACTTTCGTATTACTGGGTTTAAAGGAAGGTGTTAAGAAGTTCATGACAGAGTAATTGAGGCCTCCCAAATATGTGCATCGGTGAGGGCTTTTGGTTGTTCAGGTTTGTTCTTGGCTCTCTTGTGCTTCAACCTTTATAGTTTTCCCTCATGTCCCTTTGGTTCCCCTGGATGGCCTTGCCTCCTAGGGTCGTCTCACTTCGTCATTGGTCTAGAGACTAACCTCGAATTTCTGTGCTGACTACTATGCCATTGACACTTCCTTAACTCAATCGAGGGGTAAAGTTGTCCTGCAACCCAATGATGGTGAGCCAATACACTGTGGGCCATGTTATCAAGAAAGGGCGATACATTATCGCAGCTTTTATCAGCAGGAAACTGCCGCTAAAGCGGCGATAATGGGCTTGATAATATGCCCTTGTGAATTCCCATAGAAGCCAAGGTTCTAGTGTTAACCTGGGCTTTTATGGGAATTCACAAGGGCATATTATCAAGCCCATTATCGCCGCTTTAGCGGCAGTTTCCTGCAGATAAAAGTGGCGATAATGTATCGCCCTTTCTTGATAATATGGCCCTGTGTTTTTAGGTTAATGCAATGCTATATTTTATGTATGCTATACATCGGGAGAGTCTGCATGCTTCCTTGATACATTAGTCATGACAATCTTCCGGAGTCTTGGTTACACCTTGGAGTGCGTATGAGGCTTCAACCTTCTCCCAGAAAGACAGCATACAGTCTTTAAATCCTTCTTTTTCTAGTCTTCTCCAAACCCAGCAGTGCTCTAAGTTATAGGTGATGAGATCCCCAGGTAACAACATTAGCCCAACACTTTGTTGTTCAATAGCCCTTAGCTATCCCTACTGAGTTACCACTCTAAGGCCCTTCCCAACTTTTAAAAAATCAGCCTGCTTAATTGCTGAAAATCCCAGAAAGCTCTACTTTAGTAGTTTTCCAAAATGACAGGTGTATTATCAACTGCTCGAGCTTCATCAGCCCGTCCACAGGCTGTTCCTGTTATTAACTTCACCTGTCTTCCTGCCAGGGATCTTCCAGGAATCCTCCAGTAGGACAGCTGCCCCAGAATGCCCTTCCTTTTCTCAGTGAACTTCCTGCTATGGGTTGTTTATGCCTAATGTAGGTCATGTCTGACCTGGAGAAATCTAAGGGCTCGAATACAAGTTTGGCAGGGTGATAGTGGGCTGCCACGCCACCACCCCACTCCCACACCTCCAAACTCAACTGCCGCCCACCTTGCAGATCTGGAGTTTTATCCTGGTCTGGCGGGCGGTTCTTTGGTGGTCACACGACAGGGCCGTGCTAAGGCTCATATGTGAGCCTTAGTAAGGCAGCGATGTGGCCGTGCCAAAGTCTGTTCCTGCACGGCATGGCTTGTGAAGGCCATGCCATGCAGGAACAGGGGGTGCATGTACACAGGGCCACACCATGTGCCCCTTCATGCATCCCTATGCCTTGAGGTAACAAGGGGCCCTGCAGGGCCCCTTTGTTTCCTCACTGTCACACTTTTCATGGCGGTGAGGAAACTCATAATATGGTTGGCTGTGCTGCAGGGATCACAGATTCCCAGCGATTGCAGTAGTCCAATGGCGGTTCAACGACAAACTCATAATTAGGCCCTAAGTACTGCTACTGCAGGAGGGGAGAGCTTGGCAGGTCAAGTTTATGGGGGTGGCGTGTTTCTGGCAGAGGTGACCAAATCTTTAAGAATCATTTTAGTGGCAGTTATAAGAAAGTTATGTTCAGCAATGGATGCTGTGAAGATGAATATTCTAGCATTCTGCCTACCTGGGGTTAAAGTAATATGAACTTTATATTTGAAGTTGCCCTTTGCAAAATACAAAGAGTGATTCAGCCTGCACAGTAAAAAAACACTGCTTTCACTTCTGTTACTACAGTCTTATATTTGGCATATCCCCCCAATTGCAAATTATGCACTTAAGCCTTGGCACAAAACCACATTTTACCACTGACATAACTAATGACAGAAGCAAGCCTTTAATCACACCATAAAGGTTCATTCTGACGTGCTTGCTAAAGCTTTTGGTTTACAGTAGCACAATTGTGTACTGGCAACCTTGATGCCAAGTAGAAGTTATTCATGTGGGTGGTGCACATCCACACTGCAGACCAGATGCGACCTTTACGCCAGCACTGCTTACCGCACAACTTTAGCACAACCGTAAAGAAAAATCAGTTATTGTATTTGTGGATAGCCAATTATTCTCCTTATTTTGCTGCCGGAGCACATGCATTAGGAGGTACCCGGTCATCTTCAGGTGTCCATAGGCAAAATATGTTAGCAATCTAAGACCCATTTGCACTAACATTTTTCATTGATGCTTGCCCAGGCGATGAACATGTGATAAATGATGCAACTAACATGTATTTAGTTATTTAAAACCATTACAACAACACATATTGACTATCACAAACTATCTAAAATAAAAAAGCTAAAAAATATTTTCAAGTGCTAATTTTCAGAAAGACATAATTTAACTAAAAGTAACACATTTTTTAATACCAACAATAATTCATTACTCCTGAGCCAGATTGTTGTGAAACGAAGTGTAGCCAGTGTTCTCTGTCCTGTATATTTGAAATTTCCTTAAATAAAGGGGTTATAAACTGTCGTGTCGTGATGCAGTCTAGTGGTTGGGGGGCGGAGCTAGGAACAGGAACAGGAATAGGAGGGACAAGGACCTAGGGGCAGTTATAGGTAGGACATGAACGAATAAAGACGTGCTAAATCCTACTCTCTGGCTCCTGTGGTAATTAAGGGGAAGGCACGACAATGGCGATGAGGGTGGGATAGGTACTGAAGCCCACATTGCCTAAGACCCCTGCCGTCCGTGAACGGCCAGGAAAACAGAGAGCCTGCAGCCCGCGTCGGCGCAGCGTGTGAGGAGCGCGAAAACGGAATGCTCCACACGCCGCGCCTGAATGCTGCCCCGGAATCCAGTGGCCGGTAACTAAAAGAAAGGAGCTGCCTGCACTGTTGAAGGGCCACCGGAGTGTCTCTAGTTCGGGAGAAACGGCCAGCGAACACGGTGAGCCTGCAGCCTGGCCAGGAAAACAGAGAGCCTGCAGCCCGTGTCGGCGCAGCGTGTGAGGAGCGCGAAAACGGAATGCTCCACACGCCGCGCCTGAATGCTGCCCCAGAGTCCAGTGGCCGGTAACTAAAAGAAAGGAGCTGCCTGCACTGTTGGAGGGCCACCGGAGTGTCCCTAGTTCGGGAGAAACGGCCAGCGAACACGGTGAGCCTGCAGCCTGTGTCGGCGTAGCATGCGGGAGCTCGAAACCAGGGTCACCTCTCGCAGCGCGCGCGTATGCTGCCCAAAGCGCGAGGATCAGCGCTGTTTCAAAGAAAGTGTGCCCGCCCTGCCAAACGGTGGTTTTCACACCACGGGAGTTGACATTGAGAAAACCGGCGCGAATCAGCACCACAGCCGAGGAGAACGCGTGAGGGGGCAGCCAGCCATGAGCAGCAACAAGAGGGTGAGTCCTCACACGCCTGAATGTCTGTGCAAAATACATTAACGGCTGCCCAAAGCTCAAGGGAGTAAAGCAAATGAAGTTTTGAGAATGAAGCTCTGATTGAGAAAGAAACTATCTGTGTCCCAAACGGCGGCCATCTTAAAGTCAGGCGCCAGCCATAGGCCCCCATTGAATTTTATGTGTCGGCCATGTTAGGGTCAGGCAGTTGTGGAACCTGCCAACAAGCGTGAGAAAATGCAACCCTCTGAAATAAAAAAAAAACACAAGCAAGTGCAAGAGATAGAATAAGAAAAGAAGCACGAGCAAAGCGACAATAAACAAACTAACAAACACTAGTAAAGACAAGAAGTGAAACACATCAAACGCTGGCAAATGCAAGCACAGAAGAAATATCGCACACAAGCACAAGCAGGTACAAGAAGACAGCAAGAAGCCCAACAAACACTGGCAAAGAAAGAAATGCTGCCAACAAGCACAAGCAACAGCAAGACACAAATAGTGGTAAAGACGAGAGGAAACCACAACATACATTGGCAAACAACAAGCATAAGCAAATACGAACACTCAAACGCAACAATTACTACAAAAGAAACATACCGCCAACGGGTGAGTGACGACCAAGCTGATCTCAAGAAACCAAATCCTTCTAACTGACACTTGCGCATTCCACCATCATGCCAGTGAGGAAAGACACGCATAAACCCAACCCCTGCATCGGAGTACCTCCTCCAGTGGCACAGACCAGCGACCACTGTTTAGGCCCCGAATGGTCAAGGTGGCTGGAGTCGTTGGACGAATTCCTTGCAACGACCGGCGAGCGAAGGGATAGCAAACGTCGACTACTAGTGCTTCAAAACATTTTCAGCGAAAGACACAGAGACATATAGGGAACTCAGAGAGACGCTGCTCGCTCATTTCTACACAAAGGAAGACGTGGATCGTGAACGCATTGCTTTCAACGCAGCACGGCAGGAACCTTTAGAATCCTTACCAAGTTTCATTACCCGGCTGCAACGTCTAGTGAAAAGTTGCCACTTCGACACTTTCACAAATGAAGATGCAATCCGACTGCAGGTGATTGAAGGCTGTTCAAAACCCGACACCAAGCGCAAGATCATTCAAGGGCGGTTCTCGCTAAAAGAGATCATCAGGAGAGCCGAAGTTGGAGAGCGGGTCACAGCGAGGGAAGCATCCAAAGAATTTCATCAGGACGCAGGAAACAAAAAGAGAAGAAAGGAGACATCCCCCACGTCCGCGAGGAAAGCCCAGGAGACAAACAAAACCCGAGAGAGGGAGGGCGAAGGCGGACTAGAAGCAAGATATCATGAGACGAAGTGACAGGGAATTCCCTGTGTCAACAACACAAAGGGCAAAGGAAAGGAAAAAGACATCCCCCATGTCCGTGAAGAAAGCCCAGGAGACAAACAAAACCCGAGAGAGGGAGGGCGTAGGCGGACTAGAGGCAAGATATCATGAGAGACGAAGTGACAGCGGACCGGAGACAAGATACCATGAGAGACAAAGTGACAGAGAACTCCCTGAGTCAACAATACAAAGGGCAAAGGAAAGGAAAAAGATATCCCCCACGTCCGTGAAGAAAGCCCAGGAGACAAACAAAACCCGAGAGAGGGAGAGCGAAGGCGGACGAGAGGCAGGACACCGTGAGAGACAAAGTGACAGGGAACCCCCTAAGTCACCAACACAAAAGACAATGGATAAGGGTGTACGAAAGACTGGGACAAACAGGAATCGTGACAGCCTGATTGACATAACGTCGAGAAGTCACTCAACACACTACTCGAGAGAAATATCAAGCAGTGACACAGACCACACAGAGGAGGCCGAAGACAGTCTACACTACTCGGGAGAAATATCAAGCAGTGACACAGACCACACAGAGGAGGCGGAAGACAGTCTACTCAACGGCTATGACGAAAATACCAAACACCGGCGAGGGGACAAGTCACGTTACCTCCGGAAACTAACACACTACTCTGGAGAAACATCAAGCAGAGACACAGACCACACAGAGGAGATCGACGACAGTCGACTCAACGGTTATGAGGAAAGGACCAAACACAGGCGAGGGGACAAGCCACGCCATTTCCAGAAACCGATACACACACACACTCGAACAACTCAAGACACATACGCTCAAGTCATCTGTGATCAGGAGAAAACAGAGAAGAGTCGAATGTTCCAAGACCAAACCAAAGAAGTAAATACCTGGCTGGCAAACAACCCCGTCACAGCAATAACACAAAAGACACTTCAAGAGATGCACCCAGAGGAGTGTCTCCTCGATAACGTCAACTCCAGGAGTGTGTCATCGACCGATCTAGAAAGCATGTCCAGACGACCACTCAGATCAACAGAATCCTGGTACCGACAACGGTCACGGTGTCCACCACCTGAAAACACAGTGGAAGCAAAGACCGTCTTCTCTGTCCAAAGCAACACACCTCAGGCCAACAACCTGCAATGCCTGAACTCCCCACAAAACAACATGCCATGCCAGCCCCAGGAACATCATGACGTGAAGGATATACCGTCACCATTGAAAGGGTCAGCAAGGCTTACGCAAAGGGGGCACAGAAGAAGCACAGATGCAGGTGACTGTGCCCGCCGGGCGGGAAAGGACCACCCAGTCACCCTACCCAGAAGGGCCAACACGTTGGGAAAGAGAGGTCATCATCATCAGTTAGAAGGGAAACGTGCACCGATGTCGTCTGGTATGCCTGTCCACGGACATGAGGACAGTGTTGCCCCTGACCGAGTAAGACAACGAGAAATAGGAGTGCATGCAGGCGCTCGGAAGAGAACCAAAACAACGTCCTCATATGTAAGAGATCAATTGCCACTCAAACAAGAACTACAAAAGAATGTGGACAGCCGACATCTAGCGGAGCCATCGACACCCACATCACAAGAAGCGATAATCCTGTCAAGACAGCCGGAAAGAGACAACGAAGTATCTCCAACAGATTGCACCCTGCTGACGCCTGAGAAACAGACTGAGCTTGAGTTTGCAATGGAGATGTGTCCCATGACTTAAACAGACGGGTCGCAGCCCTGTGCAGCTGACCAAGAAACTATAGACGTTCCGGAAATTAACTTTGTTTTGTTAAGAAAGGGGGGAGATGTCGTGTCGTGATGCAGTCTAGTGGTTGGGGGGCGGAGCTAGGAACAGGAACAGGAATAGGAGGGACAAGGACCTAGGGGCAGTTATAGGAAGGACATGAACGAATAAAGACGTGCTAAATCCTACTCTCTGGCTCCTGTGGTAATTAAGGGGAAGGCACGACATAAACTTTACTCCCCTACACGTAAGAAAGGCTGAACGACCACTTAGCTAGGTGATAATGGCTTACCGGCATGCGCAAATTCCCATATTTCTGAATAATTATTTCAGAGTTTTCCTTTTGCAGTAAGGGAACAGGATAAACACAAAGTAGATAAATTAATGAGTCACTCTTATATCCACATAGTCTACAAGAAAGGTTTTCTGGCTTTTTTTTCCAGGGTGGAACAAGGTCTTTACTTTCGATAATGCCAAACCGGAATAACATAAATTGATGTTTCAATCTTAATGAGAAATGTTCTGCCAGATACCATTGAGGACGTATGCTGGTATACAAATGTATTACTGTCCAGGCATTTCTCCTTAGTGCAAAAGCATTTTTATCTGTTACATTTGATGACATTCTCACTGCAGATCTTAGTGCTTGTTTGAAGAATGCCTTTCAAAATGGCGCTCCCAAGACTTCTTGTATGCCTAAATCCTAAATAGGTACGATTAAATGACTTCCCCAGGGTCCCTTTGTAGTACTAGTCAATCGATCCTCTATTTCCTTTAAGAATAAATAGTTGATAGACCCTGATGGACCCAAAAGATACTTACCATCGTTAAAAACCCGTGTAAGCATTTCTTAGCTGTGCTGCATCATAGTTCTCTCACATGTTTAGTAAATGAGTGTCTAAGTCCAGAAAAATAAGAAAGCCATGGAGACAAGTTGAAAATGGCAAAATCTTGTAACAGTTAGATGACCCCCAAAGAAATCATTTTGAAATCACTTCAAATTCACTGCCTGATTCTTTTTTTTTTGTATCTCTTTTTATTGAACATTGCTCACCACAGGATGGTTGCACAAAGCATTTTTGGTCACATAGCCCATACATTACAAGTGTATGCGTAGCTCCCACTATGAGATACTGAATCCATACTAATATAATAAAGAGAGAGCCCAAACCTTTGAGGCGGGTAATCTCAGGCCTCATACGCAGAGGCTCTAGCTGAGGTCATGTCACTGGAGGGCTGGTCTAAGATCAAGTGGTTGAGGGATGTGAAACAGCTGTTATGAGCTTTGGGTCTCGGGGATGCTTGGGAAGCTAGGACCGCCCCTCCCAAAGCTGTTCTCAAGAAGCTCTATTGGAGCTGGATCCTTTGTAACAACTCCACTGATGTGAAACACTGTAAATCCACGGATGACTTTGTGAAGATGAAGGAAGTGGAGGCCTACGAACCTTATCTTGACATTATTTCCAACCCAACGGATAGGGCTTTATACTTCAAATTCAGAGTAGGGACACTACCCGTAGGCGATTTCACTGCCCGTTGGAAACTTTCCCACCTGCGCTCCTCCTCCTGTGCGACCTGCCCATCATGTGTAGAGTCGGTCGCCCACATCTTTTTTGTATGTCCAGCATATGTACTGCCGAGGCGGAGATGGCTCAAACCCTTATGCAGACAGTTAGGTACCCGGCAGTATAGAGAGGTGCTTCGTATTTTAAAATCTGACACTCGCACCCTGGTTGTTTGCGGTGTGTCTAAGTTTTTAAAATGGTCATGGTTAATTCGTTTGAATAGGCTTTCTTTGACTATTTAATGCTTGTATTATCTGTTTTTACATGATTTTATCTGTGTAAATAGAATGTGACTGTTTTTATTGATCTTAAAATTGTTGTATTTCTGCTTTTATGATATTTTCATATCGAAATAAAGCCATTCATTCATTCATTCATTCTCAGGAACCACAGCACCAATCACAACACCCAATACAGCGTTGGAAAGGGCAGTTGCAGCAGAAGGACATAGGCTATGCAGACGCCCACCATATACATTTAAAAGGTAAAAGAACCGTGCCAGCAAAGTAGTCCCTTCTGGGCGTGTCTGCGTTGTGCTGTGGGCGTGTGCTGGAGGCGTGATAAACGCTGGGGGCGTGTGGTACGTCCGCGCTTCATGCCATGTCTCATATCGTGTGCTGTGGGCGTGGGTGGGATTACGGAAAATAAAGCGAGCGTTGTGCCCAATATTTCATTGTTTTTTCTTCCCAGGTTCTGTACATTCCAGCTGCGGGTGTCCACCCTGCTCCCTTTAAATACCCCTGCACCACATAATCATAACCCACCCTTACTCCTTAAAATACCCCAACACCCTTAAACACTAACCCATCTTAACCCTATAAATATACCCTGTACCCTAAAACCCAAATCTATCACTAAACCCTAAAAATACCCCTTTACCCCAAAATCCAAACCTAGCCTTGAACCCTATAAATACCCCTGTACCTCAAAACCCAAACCTACCCCTGAACCCTAAAAATACCCCTGTACCCCAAAACCCAAACCTAGCCCTGAACCCTAAAAATACCCCTGTACCCCAAACCCAAACCTACCCCTGAACCCTAAAATACCCCTGTACTCCAAAACCCAAACCTAGCCCTGAACCCTTAAAATACCCCTGTACCCCAAAACCCAAACCTACCACTGAACCCTAAAAATACCCCTGTACCCCAAAACCCAAACCTAGCCCTGAACCATAAAAATAACCCTGTACCCCAAAACCCAAACCTACCCCTGAACCCTAAAAATACCCCTATACCCCAAACCCAAACCTAGCCCTGAACCCTAAAAATACCCCTGTACCCCAAAACCCATACTTATCCCTAAAACTACCCCTGTACCCCATAACCCAAAACTATATCGGAACCCTAAAATACCCAAACACCCCAAAACATATACCTCAGTACCCCAAAACATATACCCCTATACCCATACTTACCTTATCCAAATATTTTAAAAAAACATGCTTTTACCATTCATGCATTTACAATGAATTTCGTTGTAAATGTATGCGTGGTAAAAGCATATAAAATGTAATGCCATGCGTCATAATGGCATTGCGGAGTCATGGTACTTTCGTAATGAAAGTATGCGGAGTGATGGTATGCGGAAAGAAAGTTGCGGAATAATGGGTGTTTACCCTCCCCCGGTAAGTACATTGGTGGCACGGCCGCCCACATCTCCAGCAACATACTCATATTTTTTCACCACCGATTTGAAAAATGCACAGGTCTCTGTCATTGATGGCCAGCACCGACATACACTTTTAGACACACCTCCCGCCACAAGTTCTAGAATTGCGAGCTTTAGAGCTGGGGAGCTACGTTAGAATCTCGGCATCAGCTCAACATCCTGTGATCCAGGCAAATCGTTTTGTCTCCCCGTGCCTACCACAAATGAATGTGTTCTTCTGTAATGTAAATCGTGCTCATGCCATGTTGTCGAGTTCGCGCTATATAATATTGCAAGGAAAAATAAAGTAGGGAAACTCGAGTTCACACATTACTGAACGCGCACTCTTAAGTGCATCAGCAGTGCACTGTGAATCGGAGCTTTTCACAGACCTGTCACAGATAAGAAATGCTATCAAAACGAAATCATACAAAGCAATATACTACTGGCCGACAGCAATTCATACCCGGACAACGTTGGGACGGGCTGCTAGTCTGTAGTACAATATTCGGCGGCACTTTTATGGCCTGACTCTAACATTTCCTGTGTTCCGTTAAGTGCCCCCAACACATCCCCGGTATGCCCCAAACACTCCCCTCCAAAGCCTCTGTATGCCCCAACACTCGCTCTCACTTCTTTGTGCACCCTCTGCTCTGATAGTTCACTTTTTCAGCCCCTGGCACCAGTCCAAATCTGATTTCCACTCACTTAGTCTGGGGAGCTCATCGGTTCCCCATTCCCTGGTTATGTTGCATTTTACCACTCCCAACACCAGCATCAGCCAGAGCTTCTGGTATCTTGACCAGACTCCACCTATAAATGTAAATGTAAATGTAAATGTATATGTAAATGTAATTTGCACTTGTATAGCGCCTATCACCCAGGGGTCTCTAAGCGCTGTACATATACCGCTGTGGAACCCTTCCTGGCCTGTTCCTGTGAGGTGTCCACTCCTGGGCACCCCCAAGGTGAAGCCAGGCATCCTAGCGTTGTTAGGGCCGGTGTGGAGATTAAGCAAGCTATTGCCCAGAGTTGCAGAGTGGAACCCATGATTAGAGTAGGCACCGAGGCAAGAATTATCAGGTCAGAGGACATTGAGCCCAAGACCCTGCCGCAACGGAGATTGAACCCTGGTCCCGGGCCAGACCTCTGCCTCAGGGTCTGCCGCTCTAATCAGTGATATTTAACAACAAGGGGTGGTGATGGACAGAGTTTCTGAATTAAGCAGAATACTCTCACCCAGTCAAGAGATCAGGGCTAGATCCAACACCGTTTTTTAGCTCACTGCACCATCCCAGTTCAGAACCTGGCTATATGCAAATTAGTCTGTTCCTGTCCCAGTGCATGATGGGAACAGGGCAAACCAAACTACCAAGCCAATTCTTACACTGGGAAGGAAACAAGATTCCGGGGACCGGTTTCTGGCATTTCAGCCTTCGTCGGCCCGGCTTGCTTGAATCCTGATGGTGCAATGAGCAAGGGACTCACATCTGAGTATACCCTTCCACGCTTAGGGTGGACAAAATATTTAACAACAAGGGGTGGTGATGGACAGAGTTTCTGAATTAAGCAGAATACTCTCACCCAGTCAAGAGATCAGGGCTAGATCCAACACCGTTTTTTAGCTCACTGCACCATCCCAGTTCAGAACCTGGCTATATGCAAATTAGTCTGTTCCTGTCCCAGTGCATTATGGGAACAGGGCAAACCAAACTACCAAGCCAATTCTTACACTGGGAAGGAAACAAGCTTCCGGGGACCGGTTTCTGGCATTTCAGCCTTCGTCGGCCCGGCTTGCTTGAATCCTGATGGTGCAATGAGAAAGGGACTCACATCTGAGTATACCCTTCCACGCTTAGGGTGGACAAAATATTTAACAACAAGGGGTGGTGATGGACAGAGTTTCTGAATTAAGCAGAATACTCTCACCCAGTCAAGAGATCAGGGCTAGATCCAACACCCTTTTTTAGCTCACTGCACCATCCCAGTTCAGAACCTGGCTATATGCAAATTAGTCTGTTCCTGTCCCAGTGCATGATGGGAACAGGGCAAACCAAACTACCAAGCCAATTCTTACACTGGGAAGGAAACAAGCTTCCGGGGACCGGTTTCTGGCATTTCAGCCTTCGTCGGCCCGGCTTGCTTGAATCCTGATGGTGCAATGAGCAAGGGACTCACATCTGAGTATACCCTTCCACGCTTAGGGTGGACAAAATATTTAACAACAAGGGGTGGTGATGGACAGAGTTTCTGAATTAAGCAGAATACTCTCACCCAGTCAAGAGATCAGGGCTAGATCCAACACCGTTTTTTAGCTCACTGCACCATCCCAGTTCAGAACCTGGCTATATGCAAATTAGTCTGTTCCTGTCCCAGTGCATGATGGGAACAGGGCAAACCAAACTACCAAGCCAATTCTTACACTGGGAAGGAAACAAGCTTCCGGGGACCGGTTTCTGGCATTTCAGCCTTCGTCGGCCCGGCTTGCTTGAATCCTGATGGTGCAATGAGCAAGGGACTCACATCTGAGTATACCCTTCCACGCTTTGGGTGGACAAAATATTTAACAACAAGGGGTGGTGATGGACAGAGTTTCTGAATTAAGCAGAATACTCTTACCCAGTCAAGAGATCAGGGCTAGATCCAACACCGTTTTTTAGCTCACTGCACCATCCCAGTTCAGAACCTGGCTATATGCAAATTAGTCTGTTCCTGTCCCAGTGCATGATGGGAACAGGGCAAACCAAACTACCAAGCCAATTCTTACACTGGGAAGGAAACATGCTTCCGGGGACCGGTTTCTGGCATTTCAGCCTTCGTCGGCCCGGCTTGCTTGAATCCTGATGGTGCAATGAGCAAGGGACTCACATCTGAGTATACCCTTCCACGCTTAGGGTGGACAAAATATTTAACAACAAGGGGTGGTGATGGACAGAGTTTCTGAATTAAGCAGAATACTCTCACCCAGTCAAGAGATCAGGGCTAGATCCAACACCGTTTTTTAGCTCACTGCACCATCCCAGTTCAGAACCTGGCTATATGCAAATTAGTCTGTTCCTGTCCCAGTGCATGATGGGAACAGGGCAAACCAAACTACCAAGCCAATTCTTACACTGGGAAGGAAACAAGCTTCCTGGGACCGGTTTCTGGCATTTCAGCCTTCGTCGGCCCGGCTTGCTTGAATCCTGATGGTGCAATGAGCAAGGGACTCACATCTGAGTATACCCTTCCACGCTTAGGGTGGACAAAATATTTAACAACAAGGGGTGGTGATGGACAGAGTTTCTGAATTAAGCAGAATACTCTCACCCAGTCAAGAGATCAGGGCTAGATCCAACACCGTTTTTTAGCTCACTGCACCATCCCAGTTCAGAACCTGGCTATATGCAAATTAGTCTGTTCCTGTCCCAGTGCATGATGGGAACAGGGCAAACCAAACTACCAAGCCAATTCTTACACTGGGAAGGAAACAAGCTTCCGGGGACCGGTTTCTTGCATTTCAGCCTTCGTCGGCCCGGCTTGCTTGAATCCTGATGGTGCAATGAGCAAGGGACTCACATCTGAGTATACCCTTCCACGCTTAGGGTGGACAAAATATTTAACAACAAGGGGTGGTGATGGACAGAGTTTCTGAATTAAGCAGAATACTCTCACCCAGTCAAGAGATCAGGGCTAGATCCAACACCGTTTTTTAGCTCACTGCACCATCCCAGTTCAGAACCTTGCTATATGCAAATTAGTCTGTTTCTGTCCCAGTGCATGATGGGAACAGGGCAAACCAAACTACCAAGCCAATTCTTACACTGGGAAGGAAACAAGCTTCCGGGGACCGGTTTCTGGCATTTCAGCCTTCGTCGGCCCGGCTTGCTTGAATCCTGATGGTGCAATGAGCAAGGGACTCACATCTGAGTATACCCTTCCACGCTTTGGGTGGACAAAATATTTAACAACAAGGGGTGGTGATGGACAGAGTTTCTGAATTAAGCAGAATACTCTTACCCAGTCAAGAGATCAGGGCTAGATCCAACACCGTTTTTTAGCTCACTGCACCATCCCAGTTCAGAACCTGGCTATATGCAAATTAGTCTGTTCCTGTCCCAGTGCATGATGGGAACAGGGCAAACCAAACTACCAAGCCAATTCTTACACTGGGAAGGAAACAAGCTTCCGAGGACCGGTTTCTGGCATTTCAGCCTTCGTCGGCCCGGCTTGCTTAAATCCTGATGGTGCAATGAGCAAGGGACTCACATCTGAGTATACCCTTCCACGCTTAGGGTGGACAAAATATTTAACAACAAGGGGTGGTGATGGACAGAGTTTCTGAATTAAGCAGAATACTCTCACCCAGTCAAGAGATCAGGGCTAGATCCAACACCGTTTTTTAGCTCACTGCACCATCCCAGTTCAGAACCTGGCTATATGCAAATTAGTCTGTTCCTGTCCCAGTGCATGATGGGAACAGGGCAAACCAAACTACCAAGCCAATTCTTACACTAGGAAGGAAACAAGCTTCCGGGGACCGGTTTCTGGCATTTCAGCCTTCGTCGGCCCGGCTTGCTTGAATCCTTTCCCAGGTCTTCCTCCCCACCTACCTCAACCTTACCAGGCAATCTGGGGAGCTATATACCACCTTACTGTATATGACCAAAATATTCCACTCCAAATGTCCTCAGTGAGGAGACGATCCTCCAGAAGGGAGGTCTCCAGCAATTGTACCCCCACCAGCAAGTGCCTCTGCAACGCATGCCCAAGTTGTAGGTATTTAAATCTCTAGGTTTCCCTCAACTTGAATTCACTGTGCAAGAGGGCAAAGGAGACATTGGCCTGGGCATGCCAAACATCCCCTAGGCGCTTTACTCCTATGAATTCCCATCCAGAGAACCCCTTCAGGCTCTCTACCTCCTGCAGAGTATCACTACACCAGAGCAGGATCATGTTGGATAATCTGCCCTCCCAGCCCAGGAACTCGTGGCCTCTCTCCACGCATGAACAACTGTTTGTGTGTGTGGGGGTAAGCCTCATTCCCTCCGTTTCTGATACAGAACCCCCTTGTGACCTCTTCAGCCCATTGTTGCCCAGTCCACTCTAAAGGCAGGCTCCTGCCGGTCCGCGACGACCCAGTCATTAATCACTAATAATTGGGATGCCCAGTAGTGCTTCCTAATGTCTGATAGCGTGAGGCCACAATCATATAACCCCCTCTGCAGTTTGGACAGTGCAATATGTGGCACACCCCTCTGCCATAGCAAGGTCTGCACTTCATGTTCAATTTTGGCAAAGAATTTCCTTGGGATTCGAACAGCTTGTTTTGGAACACATATATCAGGCATGGGAGGGACATCATCTTGTATAGCACTGCTCTACCCATTAGCGTTAATAGAAAAGTGCCCCTGTGCTGGACGTCGCTCTTCAGTCTATCCAGTTGTGGACTCAGATTTAGACGTATAAAATCCTGCAGAGTATGGGTAATGTGCATGCCCGGATATAAGAAGCTGTCATACACTACTGGGGCATGGCAGGATCGAGGGAGCTGTAGCTCCCTGCTCCCAATCGGGAAAACCAGTGACTTAGCCCAGTTAATGCGTTAACTGGAATAACTACCAAAGAGCTTGAACATACGCAAAGCAAAGAGCATAGGGAGAGGAAGAAAGCTCTCTGATACCTCTGGGTCTAGCTAGCGCTATATAAAACCTTTTAAATAAATAAATAATGCCCCTTTGTAGGGTGAAGACCCTGTATATTGCCCCATTGACCCACACTCTGGCCAGCAGCTACTGATACAGTAGCCCAACCCATGCACAAAACCTTGGGCCCAGTACCATACTTCTCAGCGTAGTGAGCATATAGTTCCACTCTATACGGTTGCCTTTTCAATAGTGACTAATCTTGCTTCTATCTTAATCAGTCTCGCCTCGAGGGGACTTAATAGAGACCTAAGCAGTGTACCTATATCCTCTAATGTGATGTCATCCGAGGAGGTGTCTGCTTGCGTGTTATTAGTGTATTGTGAGGGTGAAGTAGGTTTGGGTGATCTAGACGTAGCTAACATGCCCGGCCTCTCCACCACGGAGGCAAGTGTGGCTGCTTTCCCCCCTTTGCCTCTGACTTGTTTGGATTTAGGAGTATTGGACCTAAGCTCTTCTAGGTTTTGCAGCCCATGCTTCTTTTTTGGGATAGCCCCCTCTCTGGATCCCTTGTTGCTATCTATATTAGCCTCTGTAATTAGAGCTATCTCTGTATTCTCTAATGGCGTAAACTGGACGGGTTGGATGGTAGGTAGACCCCTAAGACTCATGTCGTCTAAATCACTCTGCAGATCAATAGTGAGTTCTGGAGTAGCAGTTATAGTATCTGGGGGGGAGCATAGTACCTGATCAGTGCTAGAAGTATTTGGTATTGCAGAACTATTTTCTGGGGTTCTAGCTTGGGCTATAGGGCCCATAGAAGATCTCCTTACCCAGTCTATTTCTTGGGATATTCTGCGTTCCAAGACCTGGATTTCCTCGATCAGGAGGGAGCCCGCTTTGGCAAAGTAAGTGTCAATTGGGCCTTTGACCGCTCCGGCCGCGGCAAGCGAGGATGTTTTACTCCTAGTTTCCCGTGTGCACATTTCACAAGTGTTTCAGTTGACTCAAATTGACAGACAAAGAGATAGGGCCCGGACCGGACTCTCACGTACTCTAACGGCCTCAAACGGCCCTGTCTTTGCCCAGTCTTTGCCCCAGCCTGCGTCCCGCGTGCGTCCCGCGGTGCGGTATGAGACTCTTCAGTTTGTATTAGAAGGTTGGGGGCGTGGCCGCCGGGGGAAGAGGCACCAGCTGTGAGGAGCAGAGGCTGCTGGTCCTCGCAGTCCCCCGGTAGGCTCGCCGCGCTGTTAACCCCCGCTGTACTCGACCTGGGAGCGAGGTTTCCTTCCACCGACTGTGGATGCTCACACCAGGGAGAACGGGGTCAGTGCAAAGAGGTGAACGGCACCCGCGTAGCGGGTGTCGTGAAAGGTGGACTCGGACTTGTGTGCAGGCAGCAAGTAATCCAGACGGCAGGCAAAGCAGGTATGACAGAACGCCCACGCTGAGCTGAAGTCTCTGCACAGATAACGCCGAAGGCTGGGGGCGTGGCCGCCGGGGGAAGAGGCACCAGCTGTGAGGAGCAGAGGCTGCTGGTCCTCGCAGTCCCCCGGTAGGCTCGCCGCGCTGTTAACCCCCGCTGTACTCGACCTGGGAGCGAGGTTTCCTTCCACCGACTGTGGACGCTCACACCAGGGAGAACGGGGTCAGTGCAAAGAGGTGAACGGCACCCGCGTAGCGGGTGTCGTGAAAGGTGGACTCGGACTTGTGTGCAGGCAGCAAGTAATCCAGACGGCAGGCAAAGCAGGTATGACAGAACGCCCACGCTGAGCTGAAGTCTCTGCACAGATAACGCCGAAGGCTGGGGGCGTGGCCGCCGGGGGAAGAGGCACCAGCTGTGAGGAGCAGAGGCTGCTGGTCCTCGCAGTCCCCTGGTAGGCTCGCCGCGCTGTTAACCCCCGCTGTACTCGACCTGGGAGCGAGGTTTCCTTCCACCGACTGTGGACGCTCACACCAGGGAGAACGGGGTCAGTGCAAAGAGGTGAACGGCACCCGCGTAGCGGGTGTCGTGAAAGGTGGACTCGGACTTGTGTGCAGGCAGCAAGTAATCCAGACGGCAGGCAAAGCAGGTATGACAGAACGACTGTTGAACACCATTTTGGAGTCAAGGGACAATACCACTGCTGGGTCCGCCTCCGGTCCTCCGTCTTGTGGAGCCCTGTAAATTCAGGTGGGTACTGTGCTGTGGCATAAAGCCAGATTGATCAGGATGAATTAAGGATGCAATGACGGTCCTCAATCTGGTCGCCAACACCTTGGCCAGCAATTTCGTCTCAACATTCATCAGAGATATGGGTCTGTAGGACCGGCACTCTGCCGGCGACTTGTTCTTTTTATGTATCACCACCACCATAGCCGTCCTTTGATCCAGGGCAGCATACCCCCATCTCATGCTTCAGGGATCATTGCCAGAATAGGCAGGGCCACCTTTCCCATAATTCTTTTGTACAGTTCCATCGTTCTGGCCATTGTCGATTCATATAACTTTTTGTAATAGGCGGCAAAGGCGTCGGCTATTGTGTCATTCATTGTGTGAGTCGTCCCTGCCTCATCCTTCACTTCTAAGTCCCTGGACCTCTCCCTGTCTCATCTATCAAGCCAAGCTAGCAATTTATTGGCTTTATCCCCCCACACCGTACAGTCTCCTCTGGGTTGCAAGCGCATGGCCACATATGCTCTGTTCTACCAGGTCTCTGAGCTCCTGTTGCTTACATTGCAATCTATGTTAAAGATCCCTAGACACTCCACTCCCCATATTTACTTCAAGGGCCAGGACCTCTGACTTAACCTCAGTGCATTTGAGGTGATGCTCTTTCTTCATCCCCCCAATGAACGCCTGGACCTGTTCCCGTAGGACCGCATTGAATGCCTCCCACAACATTGCACTTAACTCCACTGTCCTAGTATTCTGCTTGAAATAGACATCAGTTTGCACCCCAATTTTATCACTGAGGTGCTGGTCTCTCAGGAACAAAGGATCAATCCTCAGGGGCAGGGCAGACACTCGCGTGGACCTCTCCAGCGGTACTTCCACTGGGAATGATTCGAAAAACCCGCGTTTAGTGCGTCGCCTTCTTTGAATCTACCAGCATATATTTGCAGAGTATACAGATGGTCTGGGTGAGAGAAGCTGCCATGTAGCACTGAATAATAGATACATTGTACCACTGGAGGGTGATTGAGCCGCCAGAGGTCCACCAGCTCTAGCGCCTCCACAAACGGCCTTAGTGGGCCCTTTTCCCTCTGCGGGCCAAGAAAGATTTTATATTGAGCCCTGGCTCCATCACCCCATTCATATCACCGCCCATCTCCAGAACTCCTTCTGGCATGCCCAACAGGAGGGTGCTCACCAATGGGAGGGTGCTCTAATTTAAACACGGCAGTACGTACACTGAGCCGACATTGACTGTTACCCCATCTCAGGATCCAGATATTGCTACGTAACTGCCCGGGGGGTCATGCCAGAACCAGCGCACAACCAGCGGGACAGAGGGCTTCAGCAAGATACCCACCCCTTGCGAGTTGGTAGTATAGCCTGCATGTGCCACTTATTGATACCCAAATCTGTCAAGGGCTTTGTACTGTTGACCCTTTAAATGGGTCTCCTGAAGTAGGACTAAATCCGGGGCATGCCTGGGCAAATACTGGAGAACTAGCGTCCTCTTAATCTTGTTGCCCAGACCATTCATATTCCAGGTCCAGACGGTCAGGTCATTCTTTTTGAGTTGTACCATCTTGTCAAGATGCTTCCCATCCTCTCCCTGGGCTGCTTACCCCCAAATCTCTCACTCCCTCTCTGTTACAACATAAATGTTGAATGTGTCCAGTGCCTTGGTGATCTGTAGATGAGCCACAGTAACAACAAAATAATCTAACAAACAGTGCATGCATATGAACTAAAATCCACCCCACCTCCATCTGCCTCAACATGAATACCCCCTCCTTGCTACCCTGCTTTGTGAGCCCAGAACCACCCACACCCCCAACTTGCCAGTCATCCCTTAACTGACATTTGCTAACTTGTGTGAGTATCCCTTTTAAATAAATTCAAATATCCTACTATTGACTAATGTGTGTCCCAATTCCGCAGTCCTATACCCAGGGGGTAGGACCCACACCAGATCATCCCGCCCCATGAGACTTTCCATCCCCAGGCAATAATACCCCCTTCAGCCCCAAAGTTGTGACATAGATCAGTACAACATATTCAACCCCCATAACAGTCCATAATCACAAACTCTCATCTGTAAATATTTGCTCGCTCACGTGTCTATGTGGGTGGTGGCTGGCCCCAGGCCATCCGGGAAGGCTGGTTCACCTGGCCCTTCATGCAATTCAGGCGGGTCTCTTTCCCCCTCTGACCTCCCCTGCTGGTTTACTGTCCTCCAACCTTCCGCTCAGGACCAAGCTTCCTCCAGGGTGGTGAAATGCCAGGTCTTTCCATCTGCTATGATTCTGGGGCGCCGCAGCGAGGAGAGGGGTCTGCAGGCACTATCCGGAGTCCATCTGTGTTGGGGGCAGCTTGCTTTCAATTAATCTATCGGGCCCAGGACCAGTCACGCCCGCAACGGAATCCCTGACTACTTTGCCCAGGAACCATCGGGGCTGAACCCACCTGCACACGAGACTGTGCTCCGCCCCTGACCGGACGCCTGTAAAGGACCTCGCGGCACCCACTGACGCGGGCGCCGCAGCGAGGAGAGGGGTCTGCAGGCACTATCTGGAGCCCATCTGTGTTGGGGGCAGCTTGCTTTCAAATATTCTATCGGGCCCGGGACCAGTGACGCCCGCAACGGAATCCCTGACTACTTTGCCCAGGAACCATCGGGGCTGAACCCACCTGCACACGAGACTGTGCTCCGCCCCCGACCGGACGCTACCTAAAGTACCCCAAACTCCCGCTGCGCGGGAGCATCCCGGGAGAAGCCCGGGACAAGGGCGGGACCATCTGTGGCCATCCGGGGCAGGACGAGGCAGGGCTGGGCTACCCCTCTGATATTTCGAGCTATCGCCACCAGTAACTGATAATTCTACTCACTCGATTTGTTACACTGGACATAATTTATCCATGTGCTCTTTATTATTTTATTATCAGTCTAAGCTTTCCCTATTGCTCTTTGTAGAACGAGTCGGGACTTTGTGCTTTATTATCTTTTATCGTGACCCCCGTAACGTGTAATTAATTTTGTTTTGATACATTTTGGTACAGTGGTGTTCCTCCCTTGTTTTTAAATATATCAAGATCACCATGGGAAAGACTAATAAGAGCACTGCCCTACGCCCTATGACAAGGCAGTTAGCAGCCTCCTCTCAATCACTACCTACACTTACAGCCATAGATAAAATGCTGCAAAAAACGATAGGCGTCGTTTCAACTGCCATAGAGAACACTGAGAGGCGCCTTTCCCTCACTCCGTCATTGTTACCTCACAGTCACAAGGGGATTTGTCTGAACTTACAGTTGACCCTTTTGAACACATATCACTTCTTACGTCTTTTGCAGAGTTGCCCTGCGCACAGCAGGTCGCAGAAGTGATTGATCCAATAGTTGCCCCGCTGCCTGACCCAACACTAGGAGGTGGGAAGGCCACCCGAGAGAGCCAGAAACGCAGGGAAAAGAAACCTGTACCTAAACAAGCTCATAAATCAGCCTCCACTTCGGCAGCTTTGCAGTCGGACCTCTCTCTGGGCCACCACTATGGGCTACTCATTTGCTAATTGACCTTCAGGCCCACTTGGAACAGCTCATTACCTCACATTTTAAAACACTGTCCTCCAGGATAGATAGGTTAGTGACACTTATTAATAGCAAAGGTGTGGGGAAAGTACAGGCTCCTAGTGTATTGGGGAACTTGGATGCAAGAGCAGGCTCTGGTCCCAGTACGGCCACTGTCTCAGATGCTAGGCGGGGTAACAGCATACTCCCAGCCAACTCTTCAAATCCTCCAGTACATGTAGTAGCAAACAAATCCACTAAACTACCCGCCAACAATGGACCATTATGGCCCACTAATGTGCTTCCCGCTGCACCAGGCAGGTCGATAGGTGATCCTCCTCCCCCCCTGGTACACCATGGGCAGCAGCATCAAACCTCTAGCAGACATAAATCTCCCTCCTCCCCCAAACCCCAAGAAACTAGTCAATTAAAGCCTCCTCCTTGCCCTCAGCATCCGCCCAGAGGCAGCACCCTATGTGGTGGTGCTCACAGGCGTTCCACCTCTTGATAGCAATCGTGGGGAATCCTAACACATGTTGAAAAATAGGGTCATTTTTTGACTAAATAGGCACAGACCCCTGTTGGGACAGGGGGAGATCATGTTTGCACGCAGGGTTAAATGGCTGGGTACTAGACCTAAAGATATTGAGGGGGATTGCATTATTGTTAACTTTAGGGACCCTGCAGCTGTTAAGCAAATATTGGGAGAGGTGGCCCAGTCTTTCCCGGAACAATTGATACTTGGGTTATTTCTACTGTTTGAACCGGGTACCAGCCATGCGAGAACAACCCTTTCCCCCCTTTGTTAACCGTGTCCCAGAGTTTAATATCCCAGTGGCTAACCGCTTTGGGGCCTTGAGCAGTGTGGATTGACTGTCGTTATCTTTGGGCGGTTCCACATTGACCCAAATCATTGAGGTGAGTCAGGAGGTGGAAGGCACCTGTAAGGTGGTAGAGTCCCTGCCACAGACCTCTAGTCTAACTATGCATGGCCCACCTTTGCCAGATAATAACTCTGTATCCAAGGTTGAAGCACAGGTGCTGGACTCCCCTACCCCCGCATAACACCTATCGCCCTTGGGCAAGCGCATCTTACCGTTGCACCCCTCGAGATAGCGGCCACCCGCTCCACGATGATCGGGTCCTGGAACGTGGCCGGGCTGGGGCCTAAGCTACAAAAACCAGACTGGGGGGAGCTGGTGGATGGCTTTAACCTTTGTCTTTTTCAAGAGACCTGGCTCTTGCCTGCACCTGTGAGGGTAGGTTTTGCTTCATACCATAGAGTGGCATTCCAGGGCCCTAGGGGAAGACCCTCGAGAGGGCTCTGTACATGGGTGGCCGCTCACCTGGGGTGTGTAGTAAAGGTAATTGATACCAATTGTCCAGACATTCTGTGTATAACACTCACATTTAAAGAGGGATTGGTTCTGGCGGTGATTAATATTTACTTACGCCCCGCCCCTATTCAGAAGGGCCTTTTCACCCTAGAGGCCCTGGAAGCACTCCTTTCTACCTTCCCTTCTTTCTACCATAAAATTATTGGGACATATTTTAATTGCCACTTTGAGCCACTTATTGGGATTCCCTCTATTACGACAGAAGAGGACGAGTCTAGTTCTATTCTAGAGTGTTCCATGTATGCCGCAAAGCGCTTGACGCCGCTGGCACTCGCTATTAACAAGCTGGCCATCACTTTTTCTTTAAGGGCCTGTAATGGCAGACTCCCCCCAGATATACCAGGTGCTCGCACCTTTAATAGGCCAGGGAAATGCACAACAATTGACTACATCCTTGTAAATGTGGATTTTTGGGCACGACTTAAAGCGTTTGTTGTAATACCAAGGGTTGATAGTGACCAAACTTTATTGTCACTTGAACTAGTCAACCCTTTGGGGAACCACTCGACACAGGATCGAGTGGGGACCCCATCTGCTCTAGACCTGCTCCAGGCATCGGGAGGCAGGCGAGTCAGGTGGGAGAAGGTGGCCCAAGCCCCAGACACGCTAGCAGAGATTTATAACCTTGTAGCTGGAGCACTTGCAGCGGTTAGTGATTTGTGGAACAGCAACCATGAGTCCTTACACTCTTTGGCCCTGCAGGCTACCCATATCTCGTTATTTAATTCTTTGGCCGATTTTTTTGTAACCCCCAATCGTGGTAGGGTGAGGGCACCCAAGCAAGAGCACTGGTTCAACCAAAGTTGTAGGGAGGCCAAAACTACCTTGATACAGGAGGTGAAATGGGGCTCTCAGTTGTCCATCAGAAATGCCTGGCTAACCTACAAAATTCTCATCTGTGTGGCCAAGTCTGAGTGGGAGGCCGACAGATGGGAAAAAATTAGAGAAGCTCTTGACGCCTGCGAGTTCAGGACATTTTGGAACCTGGTTCGCGGAGGCTCGGCCACAGGGGTGTCCGCTATTATCCCTAATCTTAGTAAAGAGGTGTGGCTTGCCCACTTCAAGCCCCTCTATTCATTAGACTCCGTTTTATTTGAAGCCGCTGATTCAGCCCCCGCAAGTGGTAGGGACTACGATGGCTATCCTATAACGATCTTTGAAATTAAGGCGGCCATTAGCTTGACCCCGGGGAAGGCCCTGGGTCTCGATAAGATTCCTGGGGATTTGTACCAAACCGAGGAAAGGGTGTGGGCACCATATATCTGTATATTCTTTAATGCCATCATGCAGGGCCTGGACATTCCCCCGACTTGTTTGGGAGCGGTAATTATACCCATTCAGAAGAAAGCTTCTCCCCTGGACCAGGCCAACTACCGCCCCATAAGTCTGATTGATGTCCTCCAGAAACTCTTTGCCAGGGTCCTCCTAACTAGGTTGCAGAGTTGGATGGACGACCATCACATCCTAACCTCCCTGCAGGCAGGATTCCGGGTGGGGGTTTCTACGATCGACCAGCTGTTCAGGTTACAGCTGGTATACTGGAGGACTGTTATTCTTTGGGGCGGTAGCCTGTATTTGATATTCGTGGACCTTCGGTCTGCTTTTGACCTGGTCCAGAGTGACAAGCTCTGGGTTATCCTAAATGAGATGGGTGCCCCGGCCTATCTGTGTGAGCTATTTAGGCGTTTGCACCAGGGCACGTACGCTAGGGTGAGGTTTGGGAGTTGAGGGGTTTTGTCATCCCCATTCCCAGTGGAAAGGGGAGTGAGGCAAGGGTGCGTTCTAGCCCCCACGTTTTTTTTCCCTATTCCTCAACGGTCTTATTGTCCACCTATTGGGAGCGAATAACCTGGACTCCCCTACACTAGCTGGTAGGAAAATTCCGGCCTTGATGTTCGCCGATGATACCCTCCTACTGTCTAAATCATCGGGGGTATTCAGCGCACTCTAGAGGCATTTTACAGCTTCTGTAAACTAAGGAACCTGGAAATTAACTTCTCTAAAACGAAGTATATGGTGTACAATTTGAATCACCCGAATTGCCCCCATCCGCACCTGGACGGAATAGCTCTCGATCAAGTATCCACTTTTGAGTATCTGGGGGTCACCTTAAATGACAGAATGGATTGGGGCTCGCAGATTGCTAATGCTAATTTGAAGCTTGCTCAGTCCTCGGGTGGCATCCTAAAAGTTTTTAATGAATCTTCTCTCAAACTGATGGGACCGTCTATAGAAATTTACAAGGCTCAAGCTAGAGGAGGCGTGCTTTATGGTGTGGAACTATGGGGACATGCAAGCGTGGCTCCTCTATCCCTCACAGAGAATAGTTTCATGAGGCGCCTTTTGCGACTTCCTCGGAGTACCCCCCTTGTCCCCCTAAGGCTGGACATAGGCCTGGCTCCTATCCAGGAGGTCATCTTGAATCGTCCACTGCTATACTGGAGACGGCTTTGGGCTACCCTAGAACTTGAGAGCTATAGGGAGGACCTGCGGGACTTGCTAGCCAGAAGGGGCGCGAGGAGGATCCCATGGTTGAAGTACATTCAGCACCTCTCTCAGTCTATGGGTCGGGGGGACCTTTGGTCCTCCACGGAGGAGGCTTGTGCCTTGCTCCCCAGAAAAACCTTGAGTTTGGCGCTGAAAGAGCATGGCAGGGCACTCCTATTATCTAACTCTTCTTTGGGCAGGCTCACTAACACCTTCTTAGAGACCAAGGTACACCCTAATTGTGAGACATTTCTGGACCACATACAGCCACCCCTGGCCAAGAAATTATATGTCCAGTTCAGGCATGGCTCACTCCCCCTTAAGAAAGCCACCGACAAGTGGTTAAAAGTTCCAGTCCCTGTGAGCACTTGCCCATGATGCGAGGGTAGCAGAGAGACAGATCTACATGTTCTGCTCTTTTGCCCCTCCTATTCCAGGGCAAGAGCCAAATGGTTAATTCAATTCTGCAAGTCCAGTGGTATAAGGGACTATAGAGAGGCATTTAGAATTTTTAAAACTGATACGACCTTTCTGGCTGCATATGCAACTTCAAAATTTCTTTTGTCCATGTGGTTCACAAGGTGTGCAATATTAAAGGTAAACAAAAAAACATAACATGGGAGATCCCCCCTCATTTTAAGCCTCCTAGGCGGTTCAGTAGGAAACCCTTGTTTTTCTGTTGGATACCTACGTATGTGTCTTTTTTTTGCTGCCTGGAATTTATATTTAAGCACGTTGTCCTTTGTGGTCCTTTTAGCGTTTCTTAATATTTATATGTACATAGTGTTGCTGTCTGAGAATGTTTTAACTATGTCTTTTTTATGTTTTTTAACCGATAATAAAAAGCTTTTGACTGACTGACTGATTCTCAGTTTAGCAGGGAACATCATCATGAATTTAATTTGTATCTTCTGCAGTGCTCATTAAACCCCTTCAAAGCACCTGCATTGTTTCTGCAACTGCAGGGTGAAGTCTGGAAAGGATCTAATCATTGCGTTGTCTACATTAAGGTCGCCATGTACCCTGGCCACCTGCAAAATCTCTTCTCGGTCTCTGTAATTAAAAATCCTCTCGAAGATTGTCTGTGGCGGTGCACCTGGTTTGGGGACAGGGACCAGCGCCCTGTGTGCTCTCTCGATGGAGAAGAAATTGGACAGTCTTTTGGGTTGGAGGGAATTCAATATCATGTCCTCTAGATAGAGATCAACCCTCAGTCCCTCTGCCCCTTCCAGAACACCAACCACCCTGATACCATTACGTCAGGGTCGCCCCTCCTGATCTTCTTGTCTTACCATGAGGATTGTATTTGTTTGGACAGAGTTTGGACCTGTTCCTCCAGTCTTTTTGTGGTGGATTGCCGTTCCGAGATCTGAATTTCAGCTGTCGTAATTTTGTCAGACATTTTTCGCAGATCCGTCCGTAGGAGATTTACAACGATGGTAACCGAGTCCAGCTTAGAGTCCAGCATGGAGCGCAGTGTAGTAATTGCCATAATTTCCCTGAGGGAGGGCTCGTCATCCGGGTCGGATTCCATGCACTACCACCATACGCATACCGAGCGTCTGCAGCAGGCGCGGCCATCACCACTTCATATCTGTCAATATTGTTAAACTGGACCGGTTTAACTCAGCGGTTTTTGCCCATCTCCCTCCTGCACTCCTTCTCCAATAAGGGCCCTGCTCCCGGCAATGTGTTCTAAATTTCTAGGATATCTTGGGCCTGGTCGCACTTGATAACTGGTGGGGGACCTCTAACCCCCTCCGCTGCCGCTGTAGCCTCACTGCCACCAGGTTTGCTTGCTGTAGCCACAAGTAGTCATCCAGACCAGGAAGCCTCAGACCAGACTGTAGGAACCAGCAGTAGCTTCCCTTAGCTGTTTTATTCAGGCATGTACACAGCCATAAAGACAAGCAGGCCATGTCACCCCCACCGCAGCGCTCCACTACTCCACGGGGGGAAAATCCAATTCCCCAGGCACAGTCATCCACCCTATGCACCGAAGGGCTATTGGAGAGCGGGGAGGAGGGGGCACCCCCAACAGGGCCACCAGCACCAGTCTCTCCTCCACTCACTCACCCCGCCTAGAATGGCGGCATCCTTTGCCTATGGAGCCACCAATAGCGGGTCGGTCAGCCCCTCTAACCTCACCCATCTCTCCAGCCCATCCTTCACTCTTGGGCCGTCGCCCTACCTCTCAAGCCCGCCCAGGACGTGGCCCAAGTCTGTTAAGCGGGCTCCTTGTATCTCACACCGCTGGCCTCTTCTCGCTGCAGCTACGGCGTCACACCTTCACCACCTAAGACCCAGTGGCCCCAGCCCGAGCCCCAGAGCCGCTCCCTCCAGGTCTTGTTTCCGCACACCACCATTGCGCAGACAGACAAACTCAGACCGGGTGTCAGGCCACCAGATCACCGCTGGATCTCCGCTGGGACTCCGAAGGAAGGCGGCCTCCATTTGTGTCCAGCACGCAGCTCACTTCGCAACTAGGCCACAGCCGTTAAGACATTATCAGGGTCCACTCGCGGGATACCGGCAGCCCTATTATCCCAGGCAATCTGTACACAGTCGGGACAGGCTGGATAATATCGGAAGGAGCGGGATTAGTCAAGACAGCTATGAAGCCATCACAGTTGGTGGCTGGCCACACCCCCTTCACTGCCGAATCTTAAAGAACATTGTAAAACAGCACCTGCAATTTTACTTTGATGTGCTTATGCAGATATACAAATTTCCAGAAATCCAAACGTTTTCCAAGCGTACTCCAGGAATCCCGCAAAGGGTCAAATTTCCAGAACTACCCCACAACAACTTTGTGAATTCCCAATTACTACAATGTAAAGGCATTTCTTCATGAGTAATTGCACTTAAAGTATAATTGTCAACAGATGGGTCACTGATAGGTTCAAGAGTAGCCAGTGTGAACATACAGTTCAAATAGCTTTTGTTTCATACTTTTTGAACTTATCAGAAAGGAGAACTCTCTGTGGTGGTGCATGACTAGTTGCTTTACTTTCTATGGCAAACAACCCAAAAGGGCTCAAATACAGACCAGTGGCTCAGACAACCTTTACCGGCTCCTCTAATGGGACAGAGCACATGTTAATTTTATTACATGGGTCATAATCTGATTGGCAAGCCACCAACAGACATCCTTGTCCTAGGGGAATATAAGGAGGTAAAGCAAGGGAAATGAGTAAGCTGGGAGGTGTTTATATTTTTTAGGTTTTGGGCTATGGGAGGTGATTGGCAAGTACGTGGGAAGGAAGTTAGGGGGTGGTGTGAGTTAAAAGTATGAGATTTCTGTACTGCCAAGCTGCTTGGGTCTCATTTGACTCTTGCTTCAAATGATAACGTATGGAAAGCCTCCTGCATCTGCCATTTTCTCTTGTTCAAATTTATAAGCATTTGGGAATGCCCGAGCTGTATTTCAAGTGTTCCTAAAGGGGTTCACAAGCATTGAAAATTAAAGCAAGTACTATAGAAGAAAGGGAGGCTCTGTAGGGAGAGGTGGATTATAACTGGTCACTGGTCACCCAGGACCACCTCTCCTTCAGGAAGCAACTCAAGACCTGGCTGTTCGAGCAGTAGCGGACCCCTCTCCCCCAAGCGCCTTGAGACCCTCCGGGTGAGTAGCGCGCTATACAAATTTCCTGATTGATTGATTGATTGCAGTTGATGTCAATGAAGCTGCACCATCCTCTAGACAACAAATAATTTACTTACCAGCATTTCCATTGTGTGCAACCTCTGTGAGGAAGGTCACTAGTTTTTTTAGAAAAAGGATTACCCCTAGGACAGTTGACAGGTCACCAAAGAGCAGCCTTGTAGATTTTGGTTGGTGTTTTGGCCTTTGGATAGAATTGTTTAACAAAGGCTGGTCAGTATCGAAGACAGACAGGCTAGCAAGGGGGATTGCATTCGCTGAGCTTTTTGGACTGGCAGTTGCAGGATGGTGAAAGTACTATTTCTAGTGACAACTAGGGTCGGCTGACAGCCAAAAGCAGCTCTGGAAAATTTTATCGGACCAGCCCCTTCACTGCATAGTCAGTCTCAGACAGCTCAGTTCGGCTGCGATGTGGCGTGTATTTTGATTGGACTATGCTGCTGGAATTACTGTGTCCTGTCAAAGGCTATAGTGAGAGCGGCCCGATAGGTGAAAATCAGCCCCCTTAAGTGAAAATCGGCCCCTGGCCTCCAGCCTACAAGGGAAATGCCTGATAGCCAGTATGGTCAGTCCGGCTTTGGTGACTTAACAATAAGAAAGGAGCTAGTTGTGCCTAGGAATGCCTGGTTGCTTCGAAAGTAAGAACAGCATATCTGGGTAGCAGCATACAAACCCCTAGCCTTAAGTAGTGACAGTGCGGCTGGTAGTTTTGGTCCTTTGGCAGATAATAATAATAATATAAATCTTTATTCGGTTTAGTCACAATGGAAAAACCATAAAAGAACACAGAATAACATGCATTCATAAAAATACACAAATTACATACAGTTCAGTTAAAAATTCATTTCATATAAAAAGAAAAAAAAAGTTATTCAAAATGTGCAAGGTGCCGGTTGCAAATAGATACGACCTGGTTTTTTTTTTTTTTTTTTTTTCTCTTTTCTAGAGGTTTTTCCTGTGTTTCACGATACACTTTAGGAAGCTGCTAACAAAATAACAGACATTCACTGTTTCTAACATTTGTAGTCTTAAAAGAGCAGGTCGACACTGTCTCATTCCCCAAGATTTAAGTATTGGTAAAAGCCAGATCTTTCTATGGGCTTGATGGTATTTACAAAGCAGGATCACATGCAAGTTCGACTGCACTGATATTCCGTCACAAGAACAAGGCGGTAAAATAGCGTCCCAACAATTTTGTGTCGGAAAGGTGACCATTCTGAAAAACATGTTCAGCCTAAATCTCGTAATTAACATTCTCTCGTAAGTTGTTAGTTGTAGTTCAAGATACGGATGAATGACAAAAGACACTTGGATCATGTTTGCGTGGATCACTGCCGTTTTCGAGGAATTGGATACAAGTCTTAACAATTCGAGATGACTTAGTGCTTTCTGTTTCAGATCTTTTTTTGAGATGTCCATGATGGAAGCCGGGTCAAGATAATAATTCTCAAGGCCTAAATCCTTGAAAAAATTCCTGACATATAAGAGCCACTTTATTTTCAAAGAGTTATCCAGACTCATTGCGTCTGCGATGATAGCTTGTGACAAGGCATTTTTATTTGACAACCAGATGCGGCGCCACAGCATCAAGGGTTCTATTTTGATTAGATCCTCCAAATACGGAGTGGCTAATTCTTGGTGCATTGCGTAGATTGAGGTGCCTTTGGGGGTAGCTAACAAAAATCTTAGAAATGTGTTTTCCACCTTCTGGATAGGACTGGTGTCTATGTACCCCCAGACTCCTGCACCATATGTTGCAATTGCCTGGCATTTGGCCTTGTATATCTTAAGGAGTTCTCCTATTGGTCTTTTTCCTAACCTCTGGGAGAAGGATATTAATGCGGCAATTGATCTCCTAAATGAGAGTGCCCTAGTGTTAATTGCTTGCTTCCAACTAAGCTGGTCATCTATCATGACCCCCAAGTAGGGATAATGGGGGGTTAGTTCTAGCTTTTGGTTGTTCAGCAGAATAGGGTATGTTCGTTTTCGACCTCTGCCAGCTGTCATGACGAACGTTTTTTTCACGTTGACCTTTAAATCTAAATTGCCCATAAAGGACGTGTATCTGCTCACTGCTTTCTGGAGTTCTCCGGGGGTTCGAGCTAAAATAACCGCGTCGTCCGCATAGAGCAGGGCGGGGACCAGGCGGTGATTTATGCGTGGGAGGTCCTGGGCCCCCCTCAACATCTCCCCCTCCAATCCATTGGTGTAGAGAGAGAAGAGGAAGGGGGCCAGGACGCACCCCTGCCTGACCCCACGCTCCACACTAAACGGGGACGTCAGCTCACCATTAACGCCAAAGCGAACTCTGGCCGTGGCCCCGGTATAGAGCTCTCTGAGGAAATCTAACAGGGGGGGATCTACCCCTAATTGGGCTAAGACCTTCCACAGCTTTGTGTGTGAAACACAGTCGAAAGCTGCGGAAAGGTCTACAAAGGCCATGTATATTTTGGTGGGAGTGGCCTGTGTGTATTTCCCCATTATTAAGGTGAGGTTGAGGACCTGTTCCAGAGTCCCGAAACCTTCTCGGAAGCCAAATTGGATATCCGAGATTATGCCCCTGTCCTCAGTCCACTGCTGGAGACGCTCGAGTATCACTCTCCCCACTACCTTTCCGAGCGAGTCCAGCAGTGAAATGGGCCGGTAGCATTTTACATCTTGCCGGTCCCCCTTTTTAAAAATGGGGACCATTATAGACTTTGTCCAGGAAGTTAGAATTCCCTCACTCGCTGCTGCTATACATACTCTGGTTAAAATGGGAGCCCATAGATCTTGGTTGCTTTTGAAAAGGTCCACCGGGACCCCATCGGGACCTGGTGCCTTACCTGCCTTGCTGCTCTGCAAAGCATCTATGAGGTCTGGGATGTCAAAGGGAACCAAAATGGGATAGTTCACATTAGGGGATAGGGATTCTGATGGTAGGGTATTTTTAAAAATTCCACCAAAGTGAGAGACCCATGTATTTTCATCGATGGCGACCTCTATCTTCGGGGTATCCTTCTCTGTCAGGAACGGGGATCTGACTGTACGCCAGAACAAGTCACTGTTTTTTGTGACTGCACCTTGATGGAGATCGTCCCATAATTTTTGTTTAAGTTGGGCCATTCTCGTCTTTCTTTCCCCTATATATTGGCGCCTCAGGAGCTGGATCAAGACCACATCTCGAGGGTTATTTTTAAGCGCAGATTTTAGCTTAGATAGGGCCACTGTGCAGTTATGATTAAACCACTTTGGTTTGTTATCACAATTTGACTTAGATTGAAAGGTGAGTAAGTCCTTTATGACCTCTAATATTAGGTTAAAATTCCTAAGGACTTCCTTATGGCTGGTTGTGAGATCCAGGCATTTCACTATGTTAGGATAGGACCGAGTAATTAATTTTTTCATTATATCTGCTGGGTTGATTTTGGCCCATTTAATAGTCAGTCCATTATATTTACCAACCTGGATCCTATTCTGCTTAAGGGTGATCGCCATTTCCGATTTATGGGAGGCATTAGCCGGCACGGATAATGTTATTATTATGGCTGCGTGATCGCTGAGAGGGGTAACTATAACCTCAAATTCCTTCAGCTTCATCATCAGGTTTTGAGAAAGAAATATAAAATCTACTGTGGTCTTGTGTCCTCTACCCACATACGTCGACAGAAATTCGTTCGGGTCTGCGTTTGGATGGTTGGCAATCTGAAGATCCAAATCTGATAAGGCGGTATTAATTATGTTTCCTGGTTTGGAGTGCGCAAGGTGGGATAGTGGAACATTAAATTCGTCCACTATCCCACAACACTCCAGATTAGGAACTGTACAGGGGTGGAAATTAAAATCGCCTCCCCAAATTATATTGGTTGTCCTATTTGCGGGGCTCCGGTAAAGAATTTGTTTCAATTTGTCAGTTAGAGTGGTAATAAGAGTTATAAAATTTTCGTCTGACAAATTGTTATATGTATTAACCAGAATGATTGTGTCCTTATTGGGGAGGGTTAATGTTAAAATTTGATGATTGGGGTCCTGGGAGAGTGTGGCCACCTTTTTAAAAGGTAGGGAGTTAGAGATGTAGGTGACGAGGCCACCTTTTGGTCTACCCATAGTACTGGTTAGTGCTGGGACGTTGAAGGTTTTGTAGCCTTGTAGATGTAATTCTTCTACAGACCATGTTTCCTGGAGACAGATTATTTGATTTGGAATTAGAAATTCCTGTGCTGAGCCCTCGTTGATTTTATTTCGTAGGCCCGCAATGTTCCAAGAGGATACCCTGATATGTAGGGAATCATCACCAGAATCTGCTTCTAGGGTTATGGAGTCTTTATCACCAATAGCTTGTGAAATGGTAACAGGCTGTGGCGAGGAAGATAGTTGGGTATTAGTAGAAGAGATTTCTGATAGTGGTCAATCGACCAATTCTAGGCCACTATACCTATTATTTAGCGGGATGTTATTCCATGGGTCCCATCGTGACTGTTCTCTATGTGGGGGCCATTGTGTATAGGGTCTTCTGTCTTCCCACCTTCCTCCCTGATTGCGATGTCTCACCGTGTGCCAAGAATAATCTGGCTCATAAGGATTGGGAGGACCGCGATATCGGATATTTAATTGATCGTCCTGCCTAGGGAAAGGGACGGACCAAGGAGGTTCCTGCTCCTGTATATATCCGTCCACTTGCCTAAAGGGATAGAAAAAGGAGAGTGATTTGATCTTGATTCCTCCATTTGAGGTAATGTCTTCCCAGGCACAAACATAGTCCGCAATTCGAGGATCCTCGAAAGTAATTGTTATGCAATCCCCGGGAATTGTTTTTCTAGTATTACCTACCCACGGTACCCTGGCTACAGATCTAATTCGTCCGCGCCAAGAAGATGGAATTGGGCGGTTGGTCTGGAGCCAATGCTGAGCCTTATTTTTTAGGGACCAGACCGGTTCTGATGAGAGATCTGTTAATTCAGGAACTCCAGCCATCACCACCACGTAGGGTGAGGCCTCGGGAGGGAACTCTGCTGGGAGTCTTGGAGGACCAGGATTCCTCGCAGTATTCCTTTTGGACCTATCCCCCGGTGTTTTTGGCGGTGCAGGTGGAGGGGGTAAGGTTACCGTTGGTGTTTTGTTAGAGGTTGTCGCTGGGATTTTATTAGCTATACTGGTAGGTGCCTTCTGAGTCAAATCGGTGGTCGCAGGCACGACTAGGGCAGTCGAAATATTTGTTTGTTGTAGACTGCTAGTGGAACTTTGAACTAGTGCTGGTTTTGTAATTTTGGTCAAATTAGTGGTGTTTTTATTTATGGGCTGGTTTGGAGTTGTTAATCGGAGGGTCTTTTGTTGTGTATTGAGCATAACTGGATTGACATTAGGTACACTAGTGTTAGTTGGTTTTTCACTATTGTTACCGGCCAGTTTTTGAGGACATAACGAAGGGGGCTGCTGTTGAGTTTTTAATAGTTTGGAAATTTGCAGTTCTATGGCTGCTAACCGATGTTCTAAAGGTAGTAAGGCGTATTTAACTACATTAGCTATGCTAGGAAGAGTTAGTTCCTGGGTCTCAACCAAATTCAAATCCGCGTCGATTTGTTTAATGGGTTGAGGGTCCAGGATTATCGGACAAGATGGTTCTTTCTCTACCTGATGGACTAATGCAACAATCTCAATTTGTGGTACCCTATCGTTATGGATTATTGGAATGATTGGAGACAATCTCGGATTTACTGTTGGATTTGGGTTTCCAGGTGCCCTACTTTTGCTAATTGCTCCCTCCCTCCTGCCCCTTTCTATTCTTTTTGCTAGTGAGGAGATTTGCGCAGATGTTGTTGGAAACAATTCTGGGGTTTTCTCTAGGTCATAGCTAAGTTGAGAATCCGCTATTTGAGAGACTGACAGATCTACGGTGTTCGGTAGGCTGCGTCTCTCCCTTATCGGCCTCAACTCAGCGTTTGAGGCTACTAAGATTGGGGATCTGGCTTCCGCCAAAGCGCCTAGTGAGGATCTTTTTGCGAATGCCAGATCTAGGGAGACCCTTTCTTCAATTATCGATATACTTTCGTCGATAAGTGTGTTAGCCTTCGCTAGAAAATCGTCCATGGGGCCGAGCAATTTGCCCGCTGCAGTGGGGACTTTGGTTTTATTCCCTCTCGTGACAACCATTGCTCTTGCTGGTGAGTTGTGGGACACGGGGGATGCGTAAAATAGTACAAAGGGAAGGGGTCAAGTTAAAATATAAATATCAGGGAGGTGGCCCAGTCCAGTCTCTACCAGCCTCTAACGGCCTAAAACGGCCCGGTCTTCGCCCCGGACTCCGACCCGCGCGCGTCCCGCGAGGCGCGTGTCCTGGGTCGGTTTATGAGGTGCGGCTGTGATTGGAGGCGTGGCACTGGGAGGGGGCGCGGCTACACACGGGAAGAGGACCAGCTGGGGTTGGTGAATGCTGGTCCTCGCAGTCCCGGGGCCGGCGCCTCACCCTCCTCTGCGGCCACGAGGTCTTGGCTAACTCCCAGCCGGTTCCGCTGTGCAGGGCAAGATGGTCAGCGACTCCAGTCGCGCTGAATCCTCGGACAGGGGAACAATCACCAGGCAGTCAATTAGCGAGTGGCACCCGCGAAGCGGGTGCCGCAAGAAGTTAAGGGGCTCGGCTGGAGGCGTGGCACTGGGAGGGGGCGCGGCTACACACGGGAAGAGGACCAGCTGGGGTTGGTGAATGCTGGTCCTCGCAGTCCCGGGGCCGGCGCCTCACCCTCCTCTGCGGCCACGAGGTCTTGGCTAACTCCCAGCCGGTTCCGCTGTGCAGGGCAAGATGGTCAGCGACTCCAGTCGCGCTGAATCCTCGGACAGGGGAACAATCACCAGGCAGTCAATTAGCGAGTGGCACCCGCGAAGCGGGTGCCGCAAGAAGTTAAGGGGCTCGGCTGGAGGCGTGGCACTGGGAGGGGGCGCGGCTACACACGGGAAGAGGACCAGCTGGGGTTGGTGAATGCTGGTCCTCGCAGTCCCGGGGCCGGCGCCTCACCCTCCTCTGCGGCCACGAGGTCTTGGCTAACTCCCAGCCGGTTCCGCTGTGCAGGGCAAGATGGTCAGCGACTCCAGTCGCGCTGAATCCTCGGACAGGGGAACAATCACCAGGCAGTCAATTAGCGAGTGGCACCCGCGAAGCGGGTGCCGCAAGAAGTTAAGGGGCTCGGCTGGAGGCGTGGCACTGGGAGGGGGCGCGGCTACACACGGGAAGAGGACCAGCTGGGGTTGGTGAATGCTGGTCCTCGCAGTCCCGGGGCCGGCGCCTCACCCTCCTCTGCGGCCACGAGGTCTTGGCTAACTCCCAGCCGGTTCCGCTGTGCAGGGCAAGATGGTCAGCGACTCCAGTCGCGCTGAATCCTCGGACAGGGGAACAATCACCAGGCAGTCAATTAGCGAGTGGCAGATAACAACATAACAAGATTTCTGACGAAGCATCAAGAAAAAGAATTGTATTTTACTCTTAAGGTGGGTGTTTGTAAAGAGTTAAGATGGGAGCGTTAAGGTTTGCAATATTAGACTAGTAACAGTGTGGTGGTATTTATAAACAAGAATACAAATTAGATTCGAGGCAAGATGGCTGCCGACAGGCTGTGGTGAACAGTCGCTATTCAACCTCTCCCATCTGTACCCTCCAGATTTATTGATGGCTCTTACCTGAGATTCTGAATCCCCCACCGATGTTTGAACATCTGGTTACAGAGAGCCTTCGCTTCTATGGGACCCTGAAGAAAGTCATTATTGAAAGATTTAATTTCAGGCTTCTTTTTGTAAAAGCTGAGAAGAGACTTGGATTCTCTCGCACTCTCGCCAACGTCCAGGGGGGTAGGATTTGTAGTATGCCTCCGCGTCCTCAGCGATCAGAGAAGGAAAATGAGAAGGCGAAGCCCCCGCCGGTTAGTAACGCCGTTAACATCACTGGCAGTCCCAGCAAGCAGCACCTAGAAGCCGCAAGGAAGGAGGCTACACCAGCGGCCTCGAAAGCGGGTTCAATGCGGAAAACTACGGCTCCGGTCCCTGTGATGAAAGGGAAGAAGGTAGAAGCCCGAGGCAAGGCATTGGCAAAGAGCGAGCTGCCCGCGGACAAAGCACCAGCAGCGGCATCGGCCGCGGTAAGACAGAAGGCGGGGGCGCAGCTGCGAGGCAAGGATGTAGCCGCCCTCGCCACCCTCCGTCAGCCCACTCTCACTGAGGCATTTACATCGAAAAGCGGGCAGAGTCTCTCCCGTACGGAGGGCGCCCTCGAGGACGCTGTTGTGGAACCTGACGCAAGCACAGCTCTGGACGTTGCTAGGCAACGCATACACACGGACCCGGCTCCAGAATTGCTTGGAGGCGAGGGAGGCAGCGATGGCGGCGGCGGCTGCAGCGTTGGCGGGGCTGAAGAGCTCCCAGGCACACCACTGAGCTCAAATATGACTGTGCTGCTTCCTGAAACATCTGAGACTGTTACAAACTCCGGTAAGACCAATGGCTTATGCAGTGAAGAAGTACCTGTGAATAATGCAAGTGAGGAGGCGGGGGCCAGCAAATCAGGGAATACGGACATGTTGGATGCCCTCATGCAGGTTGAAGCTGAGCTGAAGGCGGGGGGCTCATGGGGCAGCAAAACTAGTTTGAATAGTAAGGAGCCTCTGATCCCCAGGTTTGGGGAAGCGGCGGATGGTGCAGAGGGAGGCTCAGCAGAGGGGGATTGCTTCTACTCTGTAGATGAGGACACGGATGTATCAGCTACAGCCTCAAGTGAGTCTGGGACAGAGGAGGAGGTTGGCTCAATATCGGACTCTAGTCTCTCTGGGAAAGAAAGTACGCAGAAGAAAAGATGGACTAAAGGGAAAAATCAGAACCCGGGTTTAGGATCTCCTATTATTGGGGGTAAAAAACTGGCCTGGGACTACTCGGCCACATCACAGACCTACGAGGAGCCTGTTCCACCTCAACTACAGGCCCCTCTGGATGCAATAGCTAATACGCTAAAACAGATTCAAGGGGAGGCCAGGGCCGAAAGCCAGAGAGCCAGACATGCCACGAAAAAGCTCCATAATACGCTGAAGAAAGTAAATAAAATGTATGAGGGTATGGCAAATAGGGTCACTGAAGTTGAAGAGAGAACAGGAAGACTGGAGGATGATATGGGAGCATGGCAAGAGTTTAAAGTTAACCAGGAAAAAATGTCTGATGATATGCTTTGGAAGATGGAGGAGTTTGAAAACCGCCAGCAGCGGAATAACATTCGCCTTTTGGGAGTGGAGGAAGGGACAGAAGGCCAGAACACTTTAAAATTTGTCGTACATTTGCTTCGCGGGGCATTCCCAGAGTCAGACTGGCAATGGGAAAGGGAGATACAGCGGGCGCATAGGTTTCCCTTCAATCTTAGGAAAGGGCAGAGGGGAGGTGGGCAAACAGGTAAACCACCTCTCCCGAGAGCAATTCTAATATATGTTGGAAACTATCTTCTCAGAGAAGAGATTATGGAAAAGGCAAGGCCAGAGAACAGACGATCATTTGAGGGCACCACTTTTTTTGCCAGGCCGGACTTTTGTCATGCTACCGTGGAGAGGAGGTGGAGGCTCGGGCAGCTTATAAAGCCGCTTCAAGAGATAGGTTCTGAGGCTTACCTCTTATTCCCAGCAAGATTAAAGGTGGTGACAAGGGGGAAGGTAGAAATGTTCTGGTCAGAAATTAAAGCTCAAAAGTTTCTGGAGCAACTCAAGTCACAGAAAGGGGGTTAAAAATGAGATACCTATCTGGCCATAGCACCTAAGGGCCAAGGGGAAAGGAAACAGGATGTTAGGATACGAGTATTAAGCCTACAGGGAGAGCACAGGAATTTTAAAAGTTCCTTTTTTTGGGGGGGGTGTAGAGGGGGAGGTTAGCGACTTCCACACACTGTAGCAACCACACATAGGTCTACCGGACCTATTTGCCTGTAAGGGGGGGAGGGGGGAGGGTCAGGAAGGGGGGCGGGGACCTGAGTCAGGGTAGGGCGGGAGCAGGGGGAGAGGGGGGTGTAGCGAGGGTTAAAAAAACAAAAAAAAAGGGTGAAAGTATGGAAGAATCAGCACAAGAAAGCACAATTCAGAGCACAAGTAAGGAATTTCTATTGGTATTTAACAACCGAAAAGATGAGGTCTCATGATACATATCAGGTTTATTATGCGAACAAAATGTTAGACCTTGAATGGTTCACTGAGTTGGGTAAAACAAATGATTCAGTCAAATGACCTGTAGGATAGCTACTATCAATATCTGCGGACTGAATGATCTGGGGAAAAGATTAAAAGTAGCGGCACTGCTTAGGATACTTAAGCTGGATTTGGTCTGCCTTCAAGAAACGCATGTCGAAGCTTCCAAGAGTTATATAATGAATCATCTAGGGTTTTCGGTACTGGCAAATACTATGCAAGAAACGAAACACAGAGGAGTGGCGGTACTAGGAAGACCCACTGACGTAGAAGTAATAAAGAAAGCAGAGGATAAGTGGGGAAGGTGGGTAATAATAGAAATAAAATTTAAGGGAGAAAAATGTACCATAGTTTCTGTGTATGGGTCCACAGAAGACGAACCAGACCTTTTTCAATACTTAGATACAGAGTTGGCATTATGGCCTGAGCCAATCGTATGTTGTGGAGATCTTAACATTCATGATCCTACTAGTTCATTTGGTCAAATGGGGGGTATATATACAGGGAGAAAAAAGAGAACCCACAGGGCACTATCAGATATGGTAGCAAATAACTCTTTAGTTGACCCGTGGATAAAAATCAATCCAGGTATCGATGGTAGTACATTTTACTCGGCTCCACATAAAGTACTTGTTAGGTTGGATTATTTTTTGATTTCACACTCCTTGATACCAGAGGTACAGATAGAGAAACAGCCTCGAATTGTTTCAGATCACAGTCCGTTGATTTTAACGATTAAACTGGGTCAGGCGCAAACGAAAGATAGGCAGTGGACATTCGATAGAGCCCTGTTGAAAGATGAAGGCTATAGGTGTCACATGACAGGATGGATCAGATCCTATTGGGAAATAAAAAAAAGATACAGCCCCAGTGGGAGTAGTGTGGGATGCTTTTAAGGCAGGAGTACGGGGAGAAACAATGACCTATGTGTTCTCAGCACAGAAAAGAACAAGACTCAAAATTAGCGAAACGGTACAAAAACTGATAAGGATGGAGGAGGAGTTGGCGCAGGCTTTAAGAAATAGGGCACCAATAGAGGATCATCTAGTAAAAATAGTGGCACTCAGGGTGGAGGTGACGGAAAGTATCTCTAAAAAAGCAGCAGAAAACTATCTGTCTAAGAGAGAGGATGCCTATGAATTGAGTGAGAAGGTAGGCCATCTATTAGCAGTACGCACCAGACAGAGACTAGCTGCATCGGATATTGTTGAGATTATGAACGAGAATGGAATTTTGGTAACCGAAGTAGACGGAGTGAGAGAGGTATTTAGGCAGTTTTATGAAAAACTATATACTAGGGATAGTATGGGAACGGTGGGGGAGATGGAAAGTTATTTAAGGGAGGGTATCTCGCCAGGTCTGACGGAAGAAGAGAAAGATAGTTTGGACTCCCCTTTTGTTCTAGAGGAATTCATCATGGCTTTAAGCACGCTTCCGGCAGGGAAAGCTGCCGGACCGGATCAGATCCCGGTGGAGTTTTATAAGGTATTTTACCAAACAGTGGGCTTGGAAATGTTCAATGTCATGATGGAGGCACAGAAAGGGGATAAAGTACCTGAGACATGGGGGGAAGCAGACATTATTGTTATTTTAAAAAAAGGGAAAAATTCGACACTCCCAGGATCATATAGGCCTATTACACTGTTGAATGCGGACGCGAAGGTATACTCTAAGATCATAGCGACAAGACTGGCGGGAGTAATAGAGGGATTGGTAAGTCACACACAGCATGGCTTTATTCCTGGCAAAGGCACAACGCAACATACCAGACAAGTTATTACAACGTTTGATGCAGCGAATATCCTGGGGGACTCTCTCGCGGCGCTATTCTTAGATGCCGAAAAGGCGTTCGATAGAGTCTCCTGGGAATATCTATGGCAAACACTAAAATGGAATGGATTTGGAAATAGTTTTGTAACAGCAATGCAGACACTCTATAAAAACCCAACAGCAAGGATTAGAGTAAACAGAGGCAAATCATTAGCAGTTAGGATTGGGAGAGGGACTAGACAGGGCTGCCCAGCATCACCACTACTATTCGCTCTTTATCTAGACCCCTTGATAAGGAAAATTGAAAGCAATGTAAGAATTCCTCCAGTAAGGTTGAATGGATGTGTAATAAAGACACTAGCCTACGCAGACGATATTGCCATCCTGACTCCTAATCCTAGTATGGCTATAGTGGAAATTGAGACTGAAGCACAAAGATTTGGGCAAATATCTGGGTACAGCCTGAACAGCTCCAAAACCCAAATAGTAAGCAATCAACATATGGTGTTTAGTGATCAAAGAGTTGTGGATTCTGCTGTATACTTGGGGGTTGCAATCACAGCTAACTTAGACGTGTTGGTACAGAATAATCTTGCGCCACTCATGCTAAAAGTCAAGTCCGATCTGGTACGTATGAATAATTTGCACCTGTCATTAGTAGGCTGTACTAATGTTATAAAAATGTTAATATTACCGAAATTTCTGTATTTTTTTAGAACAATACCATTATTTTTTGAGTTAAAATGGTTTAATGATTTGGAAAAAATTCTGAACAGATTTATTTGGGCCCATGGCAAGACTCGAAGGGCATACCGCTTTATGTCTCTTCCCAGGGAAAAGGGGGGGTGGGGGGTCCCCGATTTTAGATTATATTATTGGGCATCTGCACTCCAATATATGCGGGGACTGATAGGGGGGGTGGTGTAGACGTTAGAACAATGAATGACTCATCTAGGATATACTCCATTGTGCTGGGACCGGAGGTAGAGAATTCCTTCCTCAAATGTATTGATTTTGCTTATTTTAAAAGAACCAGGTTCAAGACAGTCCAAGCTGCAATCAAGATTTGGATTGTAGTGATGAAAAAACTTGGGTTGGGCCGATACAACTGGTATACGAGAATATATAAAAATATCTCCCTCCCAAGGCAGATCTTTGGTGACAATACAATGGCGGGCTGGGTGGAGAAGGGGATAGTACAGCTTGGAGATGTGAGGAATATGGAGGGGATGTTCCAATTCACAGATCTAATGATCAAATTTGGGTTAGATAGGAGGGACCTTTTCAAATTTTTTCAGCTAAGAAGTTTTCTGGGGAATAAGCAGGGTGGAAGTATAGGGTTTGCTAAAGTAGAAATCCTTGAGAAAATAAGATTGGGGGGTGATTGCTCAATACGGTGCTTCTATACAGAGTTGTTAGCAGGGAAACCAGATGACATAGATAAACATGGTGAAAAGTGGGCAGACAGGCTGGAAGGGGAGTCCCGTTGGTTTAAGGAGTCACTGGACTTAGGGCGTATTCTCCTGTGCTCAGCACCGTTGCAATCGCAGCAGTATAAAACACTTTACTCGCTCTACTTTACCCCTGCAAAAATAGCAAAATGGGGGGGCACCACAGGCACCACATGCCCAAGATGTAGTGCCCCCGACGCAGATCTAATACATTTATTCGCCGTATGCCCGCAGATACAGACAGTGATAAAGGATATAGAGCAGTTTTTGGATGCCACTCTTAATATTCAGATTACTTTAAAACCCCCAGAAATACTCCTTGGGATAGTTACAGACATCAATGTTACTCAGAGGGAGTTCACCTTTGTCGCAATGGCAGTTTTTAGGTTATGTTTAGCTAGGGCTTGGTTAGACAAAAACCCCCCAGGAATGCAAGTCTGGCTGTCTAACCTTTTATCAACCTATAATTTGGAAAAAAACATATATGCCCGGAAAGGTAGGGAAGGGAGGAGACTGGGATTAAGGATATGGGACCCCATTATAAGATGGAAAGAAGGGCTGGATTTGTGAGATTTGTGAGATTTGAACAGGTCATGTTATGGCAAATGAAATAATCAAATAACCTGAGTAGATGTTGATATGTTGTTTAATGAAATCTTAACTGTTTTCTTTTTGTGTATGATGTAATACGATAATTGAATACAATGTATGGTTGAAGAATATATAATGAATTGTGTGAATTGTGCATTGGTATAAATAAAAATATATGAAACTCAAAAAAAAAAAAAAAAAAAGAAACAGCTCAGCGGCTATACCTCAAGTCTGGAGCAACACTTGATTTCACAGTGCATAAACCTAATTGTGGCTTTGCCAGTGCTTCTGAGCAGTGCCGTCTTAACGCATGGGCACGCTGGGAAGTTGCCCGGGGTCCCCACGAGCATTATGGCCCCATGCTAATATATGCACAGACCAGAATTTAATTTTGTTGGATGTACCAATAAATATAAGTTTATTTTATTAAAAAAAAAAAAAAAAAAAAAAGAATACAAATTAGATTTTTGGGTTTTGGGATTTTATTGGTATTCCATTATTTTCAGAGGATAGGCAGGTGCTAGGTGTGAAGAATAATGTTTTTGATGTATTCCTGTGTGCAGTGACTGAGTATACGCTTACCAGATGCAGACAATTATTGAAATGCATCAGAAGCTTTCATTGGTAAGAGGTTATGGTCTACTTACAGATACATAGATAAGGAAGGTAGGCAGGCATTGGTGGAGGTATTGGGGCATACTACTGAGGAAGTACTATGAAGCCATTAAATAAGCGAGAGGGTGCATCTTTGCATAGGATCTATCAGCTGCTAGGTGGTAGGTTGGGCTGCTGTTTCTCTGCTGACAATGCTAGCACTATTGGTATTAGGATTCATCAGTGTGCTGAGTTGGGTACAAGGTTGGTTGATGTGGACTGAAGAGAAGCATTGCCAAAAGGAGGTTCAATAATCAATGATGAGCCTGAATAGTTGCAGAAAACAGGCAGTTTGGCAATAAGAGAGGAAATATCAGCATTGCATGGAGTGCTTTTTATTGGGCTTTTGGGAGGGGTGCAGGCGTGGAGATGTTTTTCAACCTCCACCCTCCTCTAATTTCTCCACTTTATCGTTGGAATAGAGGCTGCTAAGGATACATATGTAGACGAGAAGTCACCATGGTTTGTTGAGGTGACTATTCCCAATTTAAGTGAGAGGGAAAGAAAGCCGAGATATGGGGAATAGCTAGAATGTGGAATGAAGGAGGCAGATTTGTACTTTATGAGGACAAAGATTGAGGGGGCACAGCTGCAAATGGCATTGTAAGCCTACAAGGGATCAATTGATTTTGTGTTCATTAATGTAGTTTAGGTAGTTTAGAATTTCTTCATCCAAGTTATGGGACTGAACGTCTTGCAGAAAGTGGAAAATTAAAGCATCTAAGAGTGGTTCAAGGTAATACAGATGGATAGTCTTCCAGGGGTGTGTAGGTGGACTACAAAGAAGTGGCAACACTCAGGGTATTGGAAAGGTGTAGCTGGTAAATACAGCTCCTTTGCATAAAAGTTGAGTGGCTCAAGACTGTGGTCAGAGAAATAAAATGGGGCAAGCTGTTTTTCATGCAGAAGATTAGGACCAAGCATTCTGTAGGAGAGGGGCTATACATACTGGTGAAGAAAGGGCCGGTGGAAAGTTGTCTAGGTGAAGCGTGTAATGGAGGGGGGATAACACGTTTTGCCAAATGAGAAACAACAGGTAGAAAGGGATGGTACTTGGAAGGAGAAAATCTGTGAAAGGGATGGGGCAGGAAATCAATTCAAGAACTGTTATTTTGGGTTTGATATTTTTTCCTTGTGGAGCTAACTTAAGTGCTTAGCAGGTAGGAGAGGTATGCGGGTTGGCATGGTCATTGTGTGAACAGGATGGCAGGTGGCATGGGGAGAAAGTAAGGGCAGGGAGGTCTATTAGGACCAGTGTGGATGATAAAGAGGTGTGACTGGAAGGTGAAAGAGGGACTGAAGGTCAGACAGATGGGTACAGGTAGTGGAAGCAGACAACTATGTTGATATATAAAATGGTAGAGCAACAAAACACCAATTGGGTGCCAGGATAATGAGGGTTTAAATATCTGGTGGTAAAGGCTTCTTTGTGTCCTGCAGGGAAGATAGCAGTAGGCTCAATTGAGTGGACCAAGTTGGGAGGAGGAGGTTTTGAATTATATTATTATTCTGGGTTAAGGATAGTCAGTTAGGTGATGGAGCCAGCTGGAACAACTCTTGTAAATGCAAACTGTAGTGGGCTGGTACCACGTGTTGAGTAGAATTAGTACCCGTAGCCAAGCTGAGTTTCAGGTAGTTTATTAAGTCCATAAGAAGAGTAGTTACAGAGCCTTATGGCGTGCCCCACCAGGAACAGCTGCTAGCTGCTCAGCCCATCTTCCAACTGACAACACTCACACCAGGCACCCAAGCATTCCACTCATGTCAATCACACCAACATTCTACACAGAACACTCACACTGGCTGTGCAGCTAGGTACAGAGTGAAAGGGAACATACTAACATAACTTGAGGATACTACACAAACCTACCTTATAAAAGTGTCCTTTATCACATTGTATAATGTCTGTTATGAATTGATTGCGCCAGTCTATCTGAGAGTGTAATCAGCAGATGACGAGGTACAAAGGTTATCCCTTTAAATTAGCTGATGTTGAGTGGATGGATTCTTGTAGTGGGCAATTAGAGAAGTAATGTTTGTATCCATAGGCATTTGGGAACACAACCTGTAAAACACCCTTTACAAGGAGATGCTATTACCATGTATCTTTACCAAGCAATACCTTTTCCACGCACCCTTTACCAAGCAATGCTTTTACAACGCATGTCTTTACCACCCATAATGCAAATACCTTCACCACACATGCCTTTATAATGAAAGGTAGGTATATTGATTATAGATAGATATGTAGATATAGATATGGAATGAAGTACCCCCTGTCGTATATCATAAGGATATTGCAAGTCACTGAGGAGTTCCATAACCATATAGAGGAACAAAGTTGAAGGCAGAGTTCCTTTATAAGGTTATGGAACTTGAAGGTGACTTGCAATAACCTTATCATATTTGCCGGGGTGTACTTTATCCCATACAATACATGGTCACATCATCACCTCTCCCACACACCACAAACCACTTAACACCTTGGTGATAAGCTCTTTCATATGAAAGAGCGAGCATGTTTGCAAACATGAAGAACAAAAATAAAACCATTAGTGCAAAATTAATTACATCAAAAACCTGTTAGATATTTGTTGCAAACATTTTTGGGAATCTTCACTGCAAGTCAGTATTTAAAAAAAAAAAAAAAAGTGCAGAAGCTCAGAATGTGTAGAAACATGCAGAAAGATTTTAGCTTTTCGCTAACTATATAAGGAGTTCACTCTGCTTGTCATAGTAAACTAGAAAATATAGCAGAGGAGAGAAAAACATGGTTCTCTTTTCGTTGCATTAAACAGCTGCTTCAATTATGCTCTGTGAATTGCCTTTCACCTCAGCTGCTGGCTCTTGCAGCAGGCATTGTGACATCAGAACTTGACCGTAATAACTAATATTAGTCAAGTTCCGACATCTTCTCTTTAAAATCGGCAACCTGGTGCACCTTAAGACACTGATTATGAAGAAATTAGAGAGTGGCGTTTATACAGCGATACCAGATACCTATATATGTGTGTGTGTGTGTGCGTGTGTGTGTATATATATATATATATATATATATATATATATATACACACACATATATATATATATAAATAAACATACATATACCTATATACACAGCACTCATCACACTTAATGAAGTGACACTGTGGGTGCTGATGTGGTAATACCTACATATTGTGGCCATGGAAAACCGAGTAGGAACATTCCAGTGCTCTAATTGGCCATACATCCACCAAAAAGAAAGTGTTACATATTTTAAAGGCACCAATCACTGTGTAGCATGTATAATGATTTTAATGCAAGGAAGAAGACAACAACGCCGAAACGTGTCTGCAACTAATAGTCATTACACTCCGTGAGTGCTCCGAATTGAGAAACAAGATGTTGTGGAACAAAGCGGGTCCTACCCCCGCTACCTATGGATGCACCAACCTTGAGTTCGGAGGTCTTTGGTGGGTTTTGTGAAACGGATATATATATCTTAAACTACTCGATTTTTCTGACATTCTAATGCACTTGCACTTTATTAATGGCTCTTATTGTATCTTCAGTACAGTAATAGCTTATTTTGCACTTGAACTTTAGCGAATGTCCTTTCAGTATGTTAAAAGGTATAATGTACTTCACATTGCCTGTTATTATAGTCTGTTGATTATGTGTGTTCAGGCTATATCCTATTTATTGGATTATTGTGGACATCTGAATGTGTGCAAGCCACGCTCCTGCGAGTTTTGGATTTATCAACGTCCGGTCCCGGTCGTGAGGAGAGACCCACCGCCTTCTAACAAACGGATCCGTGACTGCACCACTGAGTGCGGCAACAGCGGGACGATGAGAAGCTAACACCAGTGCAGGTTGGTGTACGCCTCAGCTCCGTTTGAGTGCTACAAAGCGGGGCTGGCACCTGTTCGGGACTTTACACCAGCATTAAGATTGTTTTGAAGTTGGAGTTGATAGCGCATCCACTAGCGCACTACAACACCCAGAAGGCTAGCAAGCCACGCCCACTGCGGCAGGTGTTTAAATTGACTGTGCGCGGCAGCGCTTTTCATCTCCACCATGCCACTGAAGAAAGGCTAACCGCTAAAACGCGTCTGGCAAGAATGAGTGACATGTGTCTCCTGTGCAGGGTGCTCGCTGGCAAGCACTCAATAAAGACAAGTGAGCTTCCATTTGAGTCGTGTCGTCTTTCGTCAAATTGGGCTCCTGCAAGTTTTGGATTTATCAATGGCCGGTCCCAGTCGTGAGGAGAGACCCACCGCCTTCTAACAAGCGGATCCGTGACTGCACCACTGAGTGCGGCAACAGCAGGACGATGAGAAGCTAATACCAGTGCAGGTTGGTGTACGCCTCAGCTCCGTTTGAGTGCTACAAAGCGGGGCTGGCACCAGTTCGGGACTTTACACCAGCATTAAGATTGTTTTGCAGTTGGAGTTGATAGCGCATCCACTAGCGCACTACAACACCCAGAAGGCTAGCAAGCCACTCCCACTGCGGCAGGTGTTCAAATTGACTGTGCGCGGCAGCGCTTTTCATCTCCACCATGCCACTGAAGAAAGGCTAACCCCTGAAACGCGTCTGGCAAGAATGAGCGAGATGTGTCTCCTGTGCAGGGTGCTCGCTGGCAAGCACTCAATAAAGACAAGTGAGCTTCCATTTGAGTTGTGTGGTCTGTCGTCAAATTGGGCTCCTGCGAGTTTTGGATTTATCAACGGCCGGTCCCGGTCGTGAGGAGAGACCCACCGCCTTCCAACAAGCGGATCCGTGACTGCACCACTGAGTGCGGCAACAGCGGGACAATGAGAAGCTAACACCAGTGCAGGTTGGTGTACGCCTCAGCTCCGTTTGAGTGCTACAAAGCGGGGCTGGCACCTGTTCGGGACTTTACACCAGCATTAAGATTGTTTTGAAGTTGGAGTTGATAGCGCATCCACTAGCGCACTACAACACCCAGAAGGCTAGCAAGCCACGCCCACTGCGGCAGGTGTTCAAATTGACTGCGCGCGGGAGCGCTTTTCATCTTCACCATGCTACTGAAGAAAGGCTAACCCCTGAAACGCTTCTGGCAAAAATGAGCGACATGTGTCTCCTGTGCAGGGTGCTCGCTGGCAAGCACTCAATAAAGACAAGTGAGCTTCCACTTGAGTCGTGTGGTCTTTCGTCAAATTGGGCTCCTGCGAGTTTTGGATTTATCAACGGCCGGTCGTGAGGAGAGACCCACCGCCTTCTAACAAGCGGATCCGTGAATGCACCACTGAGTGCGGCAACAGCGGGACGATGAGAAAGTAACACCAGTTCAGGTTGGTGTACGCCTCAACTCCGTTTGAGTGCTACAAAGCGGGGCTGGCACCTGTTCCAGACTTTACACCAGCATTAAGATTGTTTTGAAGTTGGAGTTGATAGCGCATCACTAGCGCACTACAACACCCAGAAGGCTAGCAAGCCACGCCCACTGCTGCAGGTGTTCAAATTGACTGTGCGCGGCAGCGCTTTTCATCTCCACCATGCCACTGAAGAAAGGCTAACCCCTGAAACGCGTCTGGCAAGAATGAGCGACATGTGTCTCCTGTGGAGGGTGCTCGCTGGCAAGCACTCAATAAAGACAAGTGAGCTTCCATTTGAGTCGTGTCGTCTTTCGTCAAATTGGGCTCCTGCAAGTTTTGGATTTATCAATGGCCGGTCCCAGTCGTGAGGAGAGACCCACCGCCTTCTAACAAGCGGATCCGTGACTGCACCACTGAGTGCGGCAACAGCAGGACGATGAGAAGCTAATACCAGTGCAGGTTGGTGTACGCCTCAGCTCCGTTTGAGTGCTACAAAGCGGGGCTGGCACCTGTTCGGGACTTTACACCAGCATTAAGATTGTTTTGCAGTTGGAGTTGATAGCGCATCCACTAGTGCACTACAACACCCAGAAGGCTAGCAAGCCACTCCCACTGCGGCAGGTGTTCAAATTGACTGTGCGCAGCAGCGCTTTTCATCTCCACCATGCCACTGAAGAAAGGCTAACCCCTGAAACGCGTCTGGCAAGAATGAGCGAGATGTGTCTCCTGTGCAGGGTGCTCGCTGGCAAGCACTCAATAAAGACAAGTGAGCTTCCATTTGAGTTGTGTGGTCTGTCGTCAAATTGGGCTCCTGCGAGTTTTGGATTTATCAACGGCCGGTCCCGGTCGTGAGGAGAGACCCACCGCCTTCCAACAAGCGGATCCGTGACTGCACCACTGAGTGCGGCAACAGCGGGACAATGAGAAGCTAACACCAGTGCAGGTTGGTGTACGCCTCAGCTCCGTTTGAGTGCTACAAAGCGGGGCTGGCACCTGTTCCGGACTTTACACCAGCATTAAGATTGTTTTGCAGTTGGAGTTGATAGCGCATCCACTAGCGCACTACAACACCCAGAAGGCTAGCAAGCCACGCCCACTGCGGCAGGTGTTCAAATTGACTGCGCGCGGGAGCGCTTTTCATCTTCACCATGCTACTGAAGAAAGGCTAACCCCTGAAACGCTTCTGGCAAAAATGAGCGACATGTGTCTCCTGTGCAGGGTGCTCGCTGGCAAGCACTCAATAAAGACAAGTGAGCTTCCACTTGAGTCGTGTGGTCTTTCGTCAAATTGGGCTCCTGCGAGTTTTGGATTTATCAACGGCCGGTCGTGAGGAGAGACCCACCGCCTTCTAACAAGCGGATCCGTGAATGCACCACTGAGTGCGGCAACAGCGGGACGATGAGAAAGTAACACCAGTTCAGGTTGGTGTACGCCTCAACTCCGTTTGAGTGCTACAAAGCGGGGCTGGCACCTGTTCCGGACTTTACACCAGCATTAAGATTGTTTTGAAGGTGGAGTTGATAGCGCATCACTAGCGCACTACAACACCCAGAAGGCTAGCAAGCCACGCCCACTGCTGCAGGTGTTCAAATTGACTGTGCGCGGCAGCGCTTTTCATCTCCACCATACCACTGAAGAAAGGCTAACCCCTGAAACGCGTCTGGCAAGAATGAGCGACATGTGTCTCCTGTGGAGGGTGCTCGCTGGCAAGCACTCAATAAAGACAAGTGAGCTTCCATTTGAGTCGTGTGGTCTTTCGTCAAATTGGGCTCCTGCGAGTTTTGGATTTATCAACGGCCGGTCCCGGTCGTGAGGAGAGACCCACCGCCTTCTAACAAGCGGATCCATGACTGCACCACTGAGTGCGGCAACAGCGGGACGATGAGAAGCTAACACCAGTGCAGGTTGGTGTACGCCTCAGCTCCGTTTGAGTGCTACAAAGCGGGGATGGCACCTGTTCGGGACTTTACACCAGCATTAAGATTGTTTTGAAGTTGGAGTTGACAGCGCATCCACTAGCGCACTACAACACCCAGAAGGCTAGCAAGCCACGCCCACTGCGGCAGGTGTTCAAATTGACTGTGCGCTGCAGCGCTTTTCATCTCCACCATGCCACTGAAGAAAGGCTAACCCCTGAAACGCATCTGGCAAGAATGAGCGACATGTGTCTCCTGTGCAGGGTGCTCGCTGGCAAGCACTCAATAAAGACAAGTGAGCTCCCATTTGAGTCGTGTGGTCTTTCGTCAAATTGGGCTCCTGCGAGTTTTGGATTTCTCAACGGCCGGTCCCGGTCGTGAGGAGAGACCCACCGCCTTCTAACAAGCGGATCCGTGACTGCACCACTGAGTGCGGCAACAGCGGGACAATGAGAAGCTAACACCAGTGCAGGTTGGTGTACGCCTCAGCTCCGTTTGAGTGCTCCAAAGCGGGGCTGGCACCTGTTCCGGACTTTACACCAGCATTAAGATTGTTTTGAAGGTGGAGTTGATAGCGCATCACTAGCGCACTACAACACCCAGAAGGCTAGCAAGCCACGCCCACTGCTGCAGGTGTTCAAATTGACTGTGCGCGGCAGCGCTTTTCATCTCCACCATACCACTGAAGAAAGGCTAACCCCTGAAACGCGTCTGGCAAGAATGAGCGACATGTGTCTCCTGTGGAGGGTGCTCGCTGGCAAGCACTCAATAAAGACAAGTGAGCTTCCATTTGAGTCGTGTGGTCTTTCGTCAAATTGGGCTCCTGCGAGTTTTGGATTTATCAACGGCCGGTCCCGGTCGTGAGGAGAGACCCACCGCCTTCTAACAAGCGGATCCATGACTGCACCACTGAGTGCGGCAACAGCGGGACGATGAGAAGCTAACACCAGTGCAGGTTGGTGTACGCCTCAGCTCCGTTTGAGTGCTACAAAGCGGGGATGGCACCTGTTCGGGACTTTACACCAGCATTAAGATTGTTTTGAAGTTGGAGTTGACAGCGCATCCACTAGCGCACTACAACACCCAGAAGGCTAGCAAGCCACGCCCACTGCGGCAGGTGTTCAAATTGACTGTGCGCGGCAGCGCTTTTCATCTCCACCATGCCACTGAAGAAAGGCTAACCCCTGAAACGCATCTGGCAAGAATGAGCGACATGTGTCTCCTGTGCAGGGTGCTCGCTGGCAAGCACTCAATAAAGACAAGTGAGCTCCCATTTGAGTCGTGTGGTCTTTCGTCAAATTGGGCTCCTGCGAGTTTTGGATTTCTCAACGGCCGGTCCCGGTCGTGAGGAGAGACCCACCGCCTTCTAACAAGCGGATCCGTGACTGCACCACTGAGTGCGGCAACAGCGGGACAATGAGAAGCTAACACCAGTGCAGGTTGGTGTACGCCTCAGCTCCGTTTGAGTGCTCCAAAGCGGGGCTGGCACCTGTTCGGGACTTTACACCAGCATTAAGATTGTTTTGAAGTTGGAGTTGATATCGCATCCACTAGCGCACTACAACACCCAGAAGGCTATCAAGCCACGCCCACTGCGGCAGGTGTTCAAATTGACTGTGCGCGGCAGCGCTTTTCATCTCCACCATGCCACTGAAGAAAGGCTAACCCCTGAAACGCGTCATGAGCGACATGTGTCTCCTGTGCAGGGTGCTCGCTGGCAAGCACTCAATAAAGACAAGTGAGCTTCCATTTGAGTTGTGTGGTCTTTCGTCAAATTGGGCTCCTGCGAGTTTTGGATTTATCAACGGCCGGTCCCGGTCGTGAGGAGAGACCCACCACCTTCTAACAAGCGGATCCGTGACTGCACCACTGAGTGCGGCAACAGCGGGACGATGAGAAGCTAACACCAGTGCAGGTTGGTGTACGCCTCAGCTCCGTTTGAGTGCTACAAAGCGGGGATGGCACCTGTTCGGGACTTCACACCAGCATTAAGATTGTTTTGAAGTTGGAGTTGATAGCAGCCGCGGGCCGTGGAGGGAGTTATGGTGGGGCAGGGAGGCGGGGAGGGGGAGGGGCGGGGTGGAGGGTGCTAAAAACAGGCATATGGATCATTGCAGGTAAGTACACAATTTAATTAATAAAACGAAATTCGTAGAGCGCACTGCATGGCAAAAAGCAATGCTGTGCGCGCTACGAATTTCGTTTTTATTAATTAAATTGTGTACTTACCTGCAATGATCCATATGCCTGTTTTTAGCACCCTCCACCCTGCCCCTCCCCCTCCCCGCCTCCCTGCCCCACCGTAACTCCCTCCACGGCCCGCGGCTGGTTGATAGCGCATCCACTAGCGCACTACAACACCCAGAAGGCTAGCAAGCCACGCCCACTGCGGCAGGTGTTCAAATTGACTGTGCGCGGCAGCGCTTTTCATCTCCACCATGCCACTGAAGAAAGGCTAACCCCTGAAACGCGTCTGGCAAGAATGAGCGACATGTGTCTCCTGTGCAGGGTGCTCACTGGCAAGTACTTAATAAAGACAAGTGAGCTTCCATTTGAGTCGTGTGGTCTTTGGTCAAATTGGGCTCCTGCGAGTTTTGGATTTATCAACGGCCGGTCCCGGTCGTGAGGAGAGACCCACCGCCTTCTAACAAGCGGATCCGTGACTGCACCACTGAGTGCGGCAACAGCGGGATGATGAGAACCTAACACCAGTGCAGGTTGGTGTACGCCTCAGCTCCTTTTGAGTGCTACAAAGCGGGGCTGGCACCTGTTCGGGGCTTTACACCAGCATTAAGATTGTTTTGAAGTTGGAGTTGATAGCGCATCCACTAGCACACTACAACACCCAGAAGGCTAGTAACCCACGCCCACTGCGGCAGGTGTTCAAATTGACTGTGCGCGGCAGCGCTTTTCATCTCCACCATGCCACTGAAGAAAGGCTAACCCCTGAAACGCGTCTGGCAAGAATGAGCGACATGTGTCTCCTGTGGAGGGTGCTCGCTGGCAAGCACTCAATAAAGACAAGTGAGCTTCCATTTGAGTCGTGTGGTCTTTCGTCAAATTGGGCTCCTGCGAGTTTTGGATTTATCAACGGCCGGTCCCGGTCGTGAGGAGAGACCCACCGCCTTCTAACAAGCGGATCCGTGACTGCACCACTGAGTGCAGCAACAGCGGGACGATGAGAAGCTAACACCAGTGCAGGTTGGTGTACGCCTCAGCTCCGTTTGAGTGCTACAAAGCGGGGATGGCACCTGTTCGGGACTTTACACCAGCATTAAGATTGTTTTGAAGTTGGAGTTGACAGCGCATCCACTAGCGCACTACAACACCCAGAAGGCTAGCAAGCCACGCCCACTGCGGCAGGTGTTCAAATTGACTGTGCACGGCAGCGCTTTTCATCTCCACCATGCCACTGAAGAAAGGCTAACCCCTGAAACGCGTCTGGCAAGAATGAGCGACATGTGTCTCCTGTGCAGGGTGCTCGCTGGCAAGCACTCAATAAAGACAAGTGAGCTCCCATTTGAGTCGTGTGGTCTTTCGTCAAATTGGGCTCCTGCGAGTTTTGGATTTATCAACGGCCAGTCCCGGTCATGAGGAGAGACCCACCGCCTTCTAACAAGCAGATCCGTGACTGCACCACTGAGTGCGGCAACAGCGGGACAATGAGAAGCTAACACCAGTGCAGGTTGGTGTACGCCTCAGCTCCGTTTGAGTGCTCCAAAGCGGGGCTGGCACCTGTTCGGGACTTTACACCAGCATTAAGATTGTTTTGAAGTTGGAGTTGATATCGCATCCACTAGCGCACTACAACACCCAGAAGGCTATCAAGCCACGCCCACTGCGGCAGGTGTTCAAATTGACTGTGCGCGGCAGCGCTTTTCATCTCCACCATGCCACTGAAGAAAGGCTAACCCCTGAAACGCGTCTGGCAAGAATGAGCGACATGTGTCTCCTGTGCAGGGTGCTCACTGGCAAGCACTCAATAAAGACAAGTGAGCTTCCATTTGAGTCGTTTGGTCTTTCGTCAAATTGGGCTCCTGAGAGTTTTGGATTTATCAACGGCCGGTCCCGGTCGTGAGGAGAGACCCACTGCCTTCTAACAAGCGGATCCGTGACTGCACTACTGAGGGCGGCAACAGCGGGATGATGAGAAGCTAACACCAGTGCAGGTTGGTGTACGCCTCAGCTCCGTTTGAGTGCTACAAAGCGGGGCTGGCACCTGTTCGGGACTTTACACCAGCATTAAGATTGTTTTGAAGTTGGAGTTGATAGCGCATCCACTAGCGCACTACAACACCCAGAAGGCTAGCAAGCCACGCCCACTGCGGCAGGTGTTCAAATTGACTGTGCGCGGCAGGGCTTTTAACTCCACCATGCCACTGAAGAAAGGCTAACCCCTGAAACGCGTCTGGCAAGAATGAGCGACATGTGTCTCCTGTGCAGGGTGCTCGCTGGCAAGCACTCAATAAAGACAAGTGAGCTTCCATTTGAGTCGTGTGTGCTTTCGTCAAATTGGGCTCCTGCGATTTTTGGATATATATATATATATACATATATATATATATATCTCACACTGCTCCCAACTTTGCACCAATTCCGTGCACTCCCGTGCGGGTGCTTCCAAGCGGGTGGTGCCCCCCGCAACAATGGCTGCTTCACTCCTCATTTCGTTAGAGTACAAAGAAAAGCACTTGTGGTGGCGAGTCTCAAAAGATTTTATTAGAGACTCACGGTGTCCAGACACGTTTCGGCTAACGCCTTTCTCGATGGTAACATGGCGCCGCCAAATTGGCCGTTTTTTATGTCCATTACAGTGCATTGACATCAAGGTAAGACACATCCGCCGTGTCCACGGCTGCCATTTTGTAATGTGCAAATTGCATTACGAAACCAGTATAAATATTGAGGACATTGATCAACACAGAATACAGCCCATGGATGGGCAGTTACTTTTCGCTCTTATTCAGCCCACAGATGGGCTTACTCTACTCCAAATACATCTGCACACACATTAAAAATTGTTGTCAAAACCATGATCCTACACAAATATAAACAACAATATAAGCATCTACCCAAGAAAATACTATTACCCTTATTCATTCATTGAGCACAACGTCAGATCTATAAACAATTTATCCAAATCTCGACATCCAGAATAAAAGACAGACACTAGACACAACATCAGTTCAATCCCCCAAGTGTACAGCCAGTTCCTCATGTGAATTTAAACCCCTTGGAGTCTTGGTTTGAATGTCTATTATGTACCTTGATTCTAACCTTCTAAGGCTCATTAGCCTATCCCCCCTCTGGGGTTAAGCGGTACATGGTCCAAGATAAAGAAAGTTAAGAGATTCCTGTCCCCTGTGAGGTGTGTTTTGAAATGGCGTGCTACTGGGTAAGTTAGATCCCCATTCTTAATAGCTCTAGCATGTTCCAATACCCTTATCTTGGTTTGATGTATCGTGCTGCCAATGTATTTAAGTCCGCACTGGCACATTAAGCAGTACACTGTGTACGGGGTGGTGCATGTGACAAATTTCTTTATCTCTTTCGGTTTTGTAACCCTTGGAACTGCATAGGTCAGGACGTTTTTACTCCCCACACACGCTTTGCACTTGCCACAGGGATGGAAACCCATCACAGCCCTTTCAAAGCCTCTGGGAACTTTTCTCTCAGAGTAACTGCTGGTGAGTGTGTCTCTCAGGGCCCTAGCCCTTATGAAGGTTAATAAAGGTGCCTTCGGAATATCCATTCCGATAACCGGGTCCATATGAAGAAGACCCCAATGTTTTCTAAACAAGATTCTCAGTTTATTGGCATCCTTCGAAAAGGTGGTTATCATCCGAAAACCACCTTTATCGTTTTTCGTTTTGTTGTTGGTTTCAAGGAGCTTGTCTCTCTCTAGGGATTTAACCCTTCGTAGAGCTCCTTTCAATGTCTGTTTCCCATGACCTCTCACTTGAAACCTCTTGATACTTTCCTCTGCATATTTGGAGAATTCTACTTCCCTTGTAATATTCCTTTTTATGCGAAGGAGTTCCCCAAACGGGATGCTATTAATGAGCCTCGGGGGATGGCCACTTCAGGCATGCAGAATAGAGTTCCCCGCCGTAGGTTTGCGGTACAGTTTAGTGCATATCCTATTGTCAATCACAGTGACTTCTATATCTAGAAAACTCACCGAGTTCCTACTCATCTCAGCAGTGAATTCCAGATTCAATACGTTGGTGTTAAGCATTTGCACATATTCTATAGCAGTTTCTGTGGTTCCCCTCCAGATTAAAAATAGATTGTCTATATATCTATGCCAGGTGACAATCTTATCTGTCCACGGACTTTTGTCCCGGGCCCAGGCCACCTGCTCCTCCCACCAGCCCACGAATAAGTTCGCGTAGCGTGTCATGTGATCAAGCTTGCGGATGCGAGCGAAAAGCGTCAATGGCGGGCACTATGTCCGAGTAATTCCTGGATCTTATTGCCTAACAATAAATATGCACTTTGCACTTCAACACAACGTGTTCCTGATTGATTCCTATGGGTGTTCAGCAAGAGGTCCTCGCCAGATGATCCCCGCTTGTCCTCATATTGCGGGGCTGGAACAGTTTTTTGATATATATATATATATATATATATATATATATATATATATATATATACATATATATATTACCTACTGGCGATAGCCAGTAGGTATATATAGTTAGGATTTTTTTCCTATGGGATTTTTGAAAATTCTATGTCGAATAAGTTTGGCGTTTGAGGACAGAATTGGCTGAAATTTTCAGGAAAATGGAACATTTTGTTTCTGAGCAGCCCCTGAAAATTTGGGGGGGTTTCGTCAAGGGGGGGCCGAGAAAAAAGGGGGGTCCCAAAACTTGTTTTTCCCATGCAATTTTCCATAGGGCGGTTGGCCTCACTTTTAGCCTGAACGGCTGAATGGATTTACACCAAACTTGGCAAAATTGTAGGGACTGGTAGCCCGATGTGCCTTTGCTATGTCTCAAGATATAGGCTCCAGTGGTTTTTACGAAAATTAACTTTGAAAAATATATATTGGGCTACATTGGGCTATATATATGTTGGAGCCCAAATGTAGCCCAATGTAGCACAATGTAGCCCAATGTAGCCCAAAGATGGCCACCAGAGACAAAAAAAAACAAATGTAGCCCAAATATCAGCCAGATGTAGCCCAACTATAGCCCAATGACAGAATGTCCCAGAGTGTTCTAAAGAACAACTAGAGTGCTAACAGTCCTACTTATTTCAAAGGTATGGCACACCTGAAGCCATCTTGATTGGAATAAAGTGGTAACTCTTAAAACATTTAATTTAAAAAGGAACAAAATGAGGGGGTTCATTTTGCCATAGAAAGTATGATTAGTGAATATATGACGAAATCCCGCATACCATCAGTCCGCAAAAAAAATCCCGCATGTACTATTAGGACGAAATTAAAATAACGAAAACTTTTAGAACGAATATGCCTTTAGCATACACTAAACAACTAAACTACCCTAAACCCTAAAACACTACCCCCAGCATGACCCTACACTACACAAACAGTACAACACTACCCTGAACCCTAAAACACTACCCGGTGGAGTAGTGTGGCTCACTGGTTAGAGGCAGCAGGCCAGAGAGCAGAAGTCAGCCTGGGACCAGGGTTCAATTCCCGATGCGGCAGGGTCGTGGACCTTGGTCAGTGGACTCGATAATTCTCGCTTCGGTGCTTACTCTAATCAGGGGTTCCACTCGGCAACTCTGGGCATTAGCTTGCCTAATCTCCACAACGGCCCCACCAATTCCGGGGATGCCTGGCTTCACCTTGGGGACTCCCAGCAAGGGACCAGCCCACAGGGAAAGCCAGGACGGGTTCCCCAGAGTTATACAGCGCCGGGACGCCCCGTTGCTGGGGCAGCTGTGCGCTTTACAAGTATACTACATTTACATTTTTACTACCCGCAGCATGACCCTACACTACACAAACACTACAACACTACCCTAAACCCTAAAACACTACCCCCAGCATGACCCTACACTACGCAAACACTACAACACTACCCAAAACCCTAAAACACTACACCCCAGCATGACCCTACACTACGCAAACACTACAATACTACCCTAAACCCTAAAACACTACCCCCAGCATGACCCTACACTACACAAACACTACAACACAACCCTAAACCCTAAAACACACCCCCAGCATGACCCTACACTACGCAAACACTACAACACAACCCTAAACCCTAAAACACTACCCCCAGCATGACCCTACACTACGCAAACACTACAACACTACCCTAAACCCTAAAACACTACCCCCAGCATGACCCTACACTACGCAAACACTACAACACTACCCAAAACCCTAAAACACTACACCCCAGCATGACCCTACACTACGCAAACACTACAACACTACCCTAAACCCTAAAACACTACCCCCAGCATGACCCTACACTACGCAAACACTACAACACTACCCAAAACCCTAAAACACTACACCCCAGCATGACCCTACACTACGCAAACACTACAACACTACCCTAAACCCTAAAACACTACCCCCAGCATGACCCTACACTACGCAAACACTACAACACTACCCTAAACCCTAAAACACTACCCCCAGCATGACCCTACACTACGCAAACACTACAACACTACCCTAAACCCTAAAACACTACCCCCAGCATGACCCTACACTACGCAAACACTACAACACTACCCTAAACCCTAAAACACTACCCCCAGCATGACCCTACACTACGCAAACACTACAACACTACCCAAAACCCTAAAACACTACACCCCAGCATGACCCTACACTACGCAAACACTACAACACTACCCAAAACCCTAAAACACTACCCCCCAGCATGACCCTACACTACGCAAACACTACAACACTACCCAAAACCCTAAAACACTACCCCCAGCATGACCCTACACTATGCAAACACTACAACACTACCCAAAACCCTAAAACACTACCCCCAGCATGACCCTACACTACGCAAACACTACAACACTACCCAAAACCCTAAAACACTACACCCCAGCATGACCCTACACTACGCAAACACTACAACACTACCCAAAACCCTAAAACACTACACCCCAGCATGATCCTACACTACGCAAACACTACAACACTACCCAAAACCCTAAAACACTACCCCCAGCATGACCCTACACTACGCGAACACTACAACACTACCCAAAACCCTGAAACACTACCCCCAGCATGACCCTACACTACGCAAACACTACAACACTACCCTAAACCCTACAATACTACACCCCAGCATGACCCTACACTACGCAAACACTACAACACTACCCAAAACCCTAAAACACTACCCCCAGCATGACCCTACACTACGCAAACACTACAACACTATCCTAAACCCTAAAACACTATGCCCAGCATGACCCTACACTACGCAAACACTACAACGCTACCCTAAACCCTAAAACACTAGCCCCAGCATGACCCTACACTACGCAAACACTACAACACAACCCTAAACCCTAAAACACTACCCCCAGCATGACCCTACACTACGCAAACACTACAACACTACCCTAAACCCTAAAACACTACCCCCAGCATGACCCTACACTACGCAAACACTACAACACAACCCTAAACCCTAAAACACTACCCCCAGCATGACCCTACACTAAACAACCACCACAACTCTACACTACACTAACACAACACTACACTACACAACACTACACTACACTACACAATCACTAACCCACGAAAAAATTAACACAAACCCACTTACCTCTCTCGTCATCGTGGTTTTCACAACGCAAATGCATTTACCATACATGCCTTTAAAACGTAATTCTTTGTAAAGGCATGCGCGATAAATGCACATGCGTTTTGAAAAAATGCGGGATAATGGTATGCGAGGTCAATGACCTTGCGGGATAATGGTATGCGGACTGAAAGTCTGCGGGATAAAAAATGCGGGAAAATGGCTGCAAACCATGATTAGCAGCAGACTTCCCTGGTGAGCACTAGCTTTACTACAGTGATCTAATGAGCAACTAGAGTGCTAACATTCATAATTTATGGCAAATGTGTGACACATCTGAATGCCTTCTTGATAGAACCAAAGTAAACAAGCATTGAAAATGCAATAGATCTCGCCCACGTTTAAGTTAAAGCCATTCTGTTTGTAATGAGGTGGCTTTTTAGCTTTGCTTTTATTAGTGTTTTTAAAACTTTCATGTAAATAACATGCATATGTATGCATATATGTATATGTATGCATGCATTTATATTTATATAGATATGCAGATTATATATGTTTATATATGTATATTACCTACTGGCGATAGCCAGTGGGTATATATAGTTAGGATTTTTTCTCTATGGGATTTCTGAAAATCCTATGTCTAATAACTTTGGCGTTTGTGGACGGAATTGGCTGAAATTTTCAGGAAAATGGCACATTGTGTTTCTGAAAATATGGGGGGGTTTCGCCAAGGGGGGGCCGAGAAAAAAGGGGGGTCCCAAAACGCATTTTTCCCATTCATTTTTCCATAGGGCGGTTGGACTCACTTTTAGCTCGAACGGCTGAATAGATTTACATGAAACTTGGCAAAATTGTAGATATGGTTTGCCCGACGTGCCTTTGCTATGTCTCAATATATGTGCTCCAGTGGATTTTGAGAAATTAACGTTTACAAAAATATATATATCTGTGACAGCGCTCCGGTTAGCGCCCCGGTTCGCGTACCTGACGCGTAACGGAACTTCGCGAAGCGAAGCTGATTGGCTCTCCGGTGTCTGTAAACATTCTAAACAGTCCGGAGCGGCCGCCATCTTGTCTCTCGGTACGATCGAGAGACAAGATGTGGTGAAAAACGAAGGGGGAAATGAAGGAAAGGGGGCAAGGTAGACCACTCCTGACACCCTAGGATTGATGAGGGGGATATTAAAGTGCCCCGCGGGGCAGAAAAAAAAAATAGTTTTTGCGATTTTACGCCGTAGAGGCGCGTCCCGGTACGCGAACCGGGCAGCTCACCGGGCAGCTCACCGCGCAGCTAACCGGGCAGCTAACCGGCAGCGTAGCTGTCAACATTGTAAACAGTCCGGAGCGGCCGCCATCTTGTCTCTCGGTAGGTTCGAGAGACAAGATGTGGTGAAAAAAGAAGGGGGAAATGAAGGAAAGGGGGCAAGGTAAACCCCTCCTGACCCCCTAGGATTGATGAGGGGGATATTAAAGTCCCCCGCGATTTTTCGCAGTAGAGGCGCTTCCCGGTACGCGAACCGGGCAGCTAACCGGCAGCGTAACGGGAGTCCGCCATCTTGTGTTTTTGGAGCATCCGGTTCGCGTACCGGGTAGCGTCCCGGTAAGCGTAACAAGGGGAAAACCAAGAGAAACAGTAAAAAAAAAATTATGGGAATAGATTTCCAGCAAACTTGGCAAAATTGTAGGGACTGTTTGTTTGATGTGCCTTTGCAAGGCCTCAAGATATGTGCACGTGTGGATTTTGTCTAATTAAGGTTAAAAAAAATATATATATCTGTAAGCGTGCTCCGGCACGCTTACGTTACAGGTTTTGTTTGCGCTGCAGAGCCGATACGTCACGGTTATGCGACGCGTCATGAGGCGTCTCACGTGGCTACGTGATACGTCACGTAATAAAGAATATATTTTACAGCTATAGATATTAGCTTTTAAAAAACCAATGAAATTCACTGAAAAAACCATAGGTTATAGACCATATATAGTTAGGAATTTGCATTTACAAAACCTTGAAAATTCACTGAAAAAACCATAGGTTAGAGACCATATATAGTTAGCTGGACATTTTATTGACATAAAACCAATGAAATTCCATATATAGTTAGTTGCACTAACTATATATCGCGCACCCGCAATCCACTGCTGATGATGTCACATATTACATCATTCATGTCATGGTCAGTGACATCACTGATGACATCTCAAATGACATCACTGATGACATCACTGATGACATCTCAAATGACATCACTGATGACATCATCTAGTGTCTGTGTGTTTTTGTAAAGTTTAAATATGTTTTACATATTGAAGAATGAGTGGATGTATGGAAGACTGAGTGTGTGTGTGGCTGGCTGGGAGGTGTGTGACTCTGTGCATATCAATGTGTACTTGTATCAGTGATTGTATAAGAGAGTAAGTATGTGTTAGTATATGTGTGAAAAGTATGGTGTTCTGTGTTTAACTGTATAGATGAGGAAATCGAAGTGTGATTGATTCTTCACAGGACTGACTAGGTGTATGAGTGCATATGGTAGTGTTGTAATAATGAGTGACTGTATGTATGAGTGATTGTATGGGTGAATGAGTGAATGTGTGTGTAGACGTAGGAATCACTGAGTGCGTATGTAGTAACTGGTATTGGTGTGTCATGATGTCATCAGTGATGTCATTTGAGATGTCATCAGTGATGTCATTTGAGATGTCATCAGTGATGTCATCAGTGATGTCACTGAAGTATGGTGTTCTGTGTTTAACTGTATAGATGAGGAAATGGAAGTGTGATTGATTCTTTACAGGAGTGACTAGGTGTGTGAGTAACTCCATGGATGAGTGGCAGTGTGTGAGTGTCCGCATAGGTGTATGAGTGCATATGAAAGTGTTGTAATAATGAGTGACTGTATGTATAAGTGATTGTATGGGTGAATGAGTGAATGTGTGTGTAGACGTAGGAATCAGTGAGTGCGTATGTAGTAACTGGTATTGGTGTGTCATGATGTCATCAGTGATGTCATTTGAGATGTCATCAGTGATGTCATCAGTGATGTCATTTGAGATGTCATCAGTGATGTCATCAGTGATGTCACTGACCATGTCATGAATGATGTAATATGTGACATCATCAGCAGTGGATTGCGGGTGCGCGATATATAGTTAGTGCAACTAACTATATATGGAATTTCATTGGTTTTATGTCAATAAAATGTCCAGCTAACTATATATGGTCTCTAACCTATGGTTTTTTCAGTGAATTTTCAAGGTTTTGTAAATGCAAATTCCTAACTATATATGGTCTATAACCTATGGTTTTTTCAGTGAATATATATTACCTACTGGCGGTCGCCAGTAGGTATATATAGTTAGGATTTTTTCTCTATGGGTTTTTTGAAAATTCTATGTCTAATAACTTTGGCGTTTGTGGACGGAATTGGCTGAAATTTTCAGGAAAATGGCACATTTTGTTTCTGAGCAGCCCTTGAAAATTTGGGGGGGGTTCGTCAAGGGGGGGCCGAGAAAAAAGGGGGGTCCCAAAACGTGTTTTTAACATTGAGTTTTCCATAGGGCGGTTGGCCTCACTTTTAGCCCGAACGGCTGAATGGATTTGCACGAAACTTGGCAAAATTGTAGGGACTGGTAGCCCGATGTGCCTTTTGTAGGTCTCAATATATGTGCTCCAGTGGATTTTGAGAAATTAACGTTTAAAAAAAGATATATATCTGTAACAGCGGACCGGGCAGCGTCCTAGGACGCGTACTTTTCGCGCAACGGAGCTTTGTGAAGCGAAGCTGATTGGTTCTCCGGCGTCTGTCAACATTCCAAACAGTCCGTAGCGGCCGCCATCTTGTCTCTCGGTAGGATCGAGAGACAAGAGGAGGCCAAAGCGAAGGGGCAAATGACCATAAGGGGGAATAGTAGATCCTCGCTGACCCCCTAGGTTTGATGTGGAGGTTTTAAAAGGGCCCCGCGGGGCAAAAAAAAATAATAATAATAATAATCGAACACCTGAATGGATTTGCACGAAACTTGGCAAAATATTAGGGACTGGTAGCCCGATGTGCCTTTGCTAGGTCTCAATATATGTGCTCCAGTGGATTTTGAGAAATTAACGTTCAAAAAAAGATATATATCTGTAACAGCGCTCCGCTTCGCGTACTTTTCGCGTTACGGAGCTTTGCGAAGCTGATTGGTTCTCCGGCGTCTGTCAACATTCCAAACAGTCCGTAGCGGCCGCCATCTTGTCTCTCGGTAGGATTGAGAGACAAGAGGAGGCCAAAGCGAAGGGGGAAATGACCATAAGGGGTCATAGTAGATCCTTCCTGACCTCTTAGGTTTGATGTACCATTTTGCCAAGTTTGGTGTAATTCCGTTCAGCCATTCAGGCTGTAGACGTATGTAAATGTCCTATGGAAAATTGCATGGGGAAAACACATTTGAAAGTGTTGAAATTTAGAACCAATTAAAATGTTACTTTGGTTTTGTATTTGTGTGTGATGAAAGTTAATTGGTTATGTATATATGTCAAATGAGAGGAAACCACAGCCATTTTGTGATACTACTGTCTGAGGTACATTTGTGAGGAATTTTTGGTGGTGAATTTCTGGTGTTTGATTTACACAGTACTAACACTTCTGCTACTTTTAAAAAGGTGAGTTGTTAATTTGTAAGGGGAACTATGTTGTACACTTGAAGATAATTTGAAAAATGTTTTCTGTTATTTATTTGCAGTCCTTCTGTTATACTAAATAGTTGATGAAGTTAGTTTTATATTATGTATTACTAAAAACGATAAATGAAAGTGATTATTTTTTTCTGCAATTTACAGCAAGCAATTTCAAAATAAAATGGCTCACAATGAAGAGACCGTGGCAATTTCTTTTGAATTGTCCTCTACATTGATTGAAATTGAGAGCACCAATAATGAAATATTGTCACAAGGAGGACATGACTTGTATGATTCCATTAGATTGATTGAAATGGACAGCACCAAGAATGAAATATTGTCACAAGGAGATGACTTGAATGATTCCACTACATTGATTGAAATTGAGAGCACCAATAATGAAATATTGTCACAAGGAGGAGATGGCTTGTATGATTCCATTAGATTGATTGAAATGGACAGGACCAATAATGAAATATTGTCACAAGGAGGAGATGACTTGAATGATTCCACTACATTGATTGAAATTGAGAGCACCAATAATGAAATATTGTCACGAGGAGATGACTTGAATGATTCCACTACATTGATTGAAATGGACAGCACCAATAATGAAATATTGTCAGAAGGAGGAGATGACTTGAATGATTTTTTTGATCAATCTCTTGATGGCGAATTTATCGAGTGTTTGGAGACCATAGAGTTACAAGAATCATCATTGCAGACTTTTAATGAGGAGATTCCAGATGAGATGATTGAAGAGGAAATTACTGATGAGGACATGTTACTAGTTGTTTCAAATTTAGAAAATTTTGAAGAATAAATTTATATTTAGAAATCAAAAATTGTTTGAGACATTATTTATTTTTATTTTTAATTTATGAGGTTGTAGCGAAGTGATTGTAGTATAAAATGAGACTTATAGTATAGAGTGCAACATTTTTATGTTACATGGTAAGTTTACTCATATTTACTTCCCTTCTGCCACTATATTATCTCCAATGTGTATTTGACATGTCTTCTTCATCTCCGGCCTCCTTTCTCTCACTGTGTGTCTCCGATGCATCTTATCGCTGGTATTTTGTGTAATTACAGAAGAGAGTAAAATAAAATAGTTCGGAACGTGAAAAGGGGGCAAAGTAGAGTACTCCTCACCCCCTAGGCCTTTTTAGGCGGTCCCAAAAGGATCAGTTTCTGCTTTCCTGAGAGATTATGGTATGAGTTCCATATACCACAATAACTTGCATTACAACATGCAAGATATCTATCTCCTATTACCAACTTTTGGAGATATTCGCGCTAAGCGCGAATATCTCCAAAAAGTAACACCTGCCCTGAGCAGTTCTTAGCCATGTTATCCAATGGGAGGTGGATAACATGGCTAAGAGTATTAGCTCGGTAATGCATGAATATCGCTGAGTTTTTAGCGATATTCATGCATTGCGGCCGTTTATTATCGCATTTGCGATAAACCTTGATAATAGTAAGGTTTATCTTCGATAATTTCTGACGATGCTTAGTGGTAAAAAATTGGTTGGTAAGCATCGTTAGCGATAAATATCGCTTAACTTTGGTAATATGCCCCAACGTCTGTTAACGTTCGATTCGAAGGAAATGAGGAAGTGTTGAAAAACATTGTCTGCGCCATCTTGCCTTTTTTGAAATGCCACACTTTTGTCGTGCACGGCAGCCATTTTAGATGTCTTGACCAGACCCACTCTCTGCACGCTGTCGATTCGTAGCATGGCTCCTCACCCTCGCAAGCATCTTCCCCAGGCACTGGTCACCCCCGCTCTCTGTCTTATGCATGGGCAATAAACCTCCCCCCATCTGCGCTGCTCTTCCCTGAGAATCACACTGTGCCCGCCCGACACCTCCCTTTCGCCCTATTCACTACCGCACCCTGTGACACTCCTCTTCCTCTGTGTCCGATTGTCCAGGCTATCAGCTAGCCCTGCAGATGTAGTTTATGGCCCCAGCTGTAAAGAATCACCCCTCTTCAAAGGAGTTATAGTAGATCAAGGCCCACACCCGATGAGATCCGTCACACCACACGTGTTCCTACTATCTGAAAACTATCCTGTATTGTGATTGGGGAGGGGACCGAGCCTGAAGCGGAAGATTCCAGGAATGACTCTTTGTACATCAAAGTTTTTACAATTATGTGTCACATAAAAAATATATAGCACTCCAACAAAGTAGTAGGAATATAAAACTTTAATAACATATAAATATATACAACAAAACAAAAACAGTAATAGATTTATTGAAATTGACAGCACCAATAATGAAATATTCTTGTCAGTAGCGGTCTGTTGTGCGAATAGTTCCAAGGCAGCAGAACGCGCTGAAATCTGGATGTCACGAAGGTGATGTCTAGCAAGTTGCCGCCCAGCAAATAACGGCGTGGGGCGCCGCGGGGGTGAGTGAGTCCAGTAGGCACCACAGCTATTCTTACCGGCATTGCAGAATTACTGCTGGGGACAATGCCTGTGCTGGAGCAGGGTCACAGCAGAAACAAAAAGGATTCTGTTGAAGATGTTGTTGGTTTTCAATTTGAAAACAGTTCTGGTGTCAACTGCTATGCTAATGTAGTGGTTAATGTTTTGTTTTCTCTAGAAAATGTAAAAGAGGGGGAGGCAGTCCAAAGTTCCGTTAAAAGGGCAAAGGAAAGGATCGGTGGTTTGAACTATCAGTCAAAAAGGGGAGGGGGTGCAACAATTTTTCCTACCGGGTCACACTGTGCTTTCACCGGAAGTGAGGTCTGCAGGATTCTAGTAATTCAAAGTGAGGCTGGCGCCGACGTCCCGCGGATACAGTTTCGTCACTCCACGGGTGATCATGGCAGTCATTCCCCATCGGGGGTGGGAGACTCCCGCGGCTCCTCTAGAATCTTCAAGGTCGTGGAGGACTACGGTGGTGGAGTCAACCAGTGACCGGGCCATTTCTTTATGCTGGGCCCGCTCTTGCCAGGTCGACCGCCATTTTGAGAGTTCGGTAGCTACTGGCGATCGCGGGGTCAAATGAACGGACGGGCTCCACCCTGCCGGGCGAGACGTTGCAGCATGGCCACAGTGGAAGAACTCTTTTCCGGGCGCCTGGACCGCTGAGGGTGCAGCTGGGAAGCCTACACTGGGGAGGCGGGAGAGGCCTGTTCGCACCGTCTCTCCCTCCCAGTGCACCCCACGGCGTCTCGCTTGAGATTTGTTATGGCCGGACCAGGCGATGAGGACGAGGGGGGGGTCGGAGGCATGTGCAAGACATCCCCCCCCAGTGTTGTCGCAGCCATTATAAAAGAAAGAAGTGTCCCGTCCGTCTTCGGGCCGGGCTTCCGGTGGATGTCGGCCGGACGCCCCTGGCTCTGGCCCCATGAACGGGTTTCTTGGTTTATCGGCTGCAGCCGGATTCCGTCGGCCTCGGCCCCCCGACCGTTGGTGGCCGGACCGGAAGAGCATGTGGCGGGACTACCTGCAACTCTCAAGGGCCACCGCGGCCGGACTGGGAGAGAGAGGGGAGGGTCGAGGAGACATTCCCCCCCCCCTGCAACTGTTCAGCGTTGTAAAGGCAATCCCCTGGCCGGGTCCCGTTGGTCTCGGCCTCTCCTCCGGCTACACCCTACGTTAGGATCTCCTGGCCGAGGCGTGGCAGCAGGACCTGCCTTATATGGGCTGCTCCCGGCTGGGCGTAGCCGGAACCCTGCCCCACCTTGGAAGTTTCCAGAGTGGGGGCGGATGTTCTACTGACTTGCATTTTCCCTAGTCTATCGATTTTTTTGGCGTGGCAGGCGGTGGGACAGCGAGGGGTGATTTGGTTTCTCTTACTGTTTTTCTGGTCTCTCACCACTGGCATATTTTAACGTTTTCTTGTTTCTAGGACATTAATAGGTTTTATCATTACGTTATGTTATCGTTTCTTTGTTCGTTGTTTAATAAAAGTTCATGTTCATCAGTGGCCTACTGATTTTCGTTTTCCTATTCTTTTCTTTCCAGGTTGTTTCATGCTAAAGTTTCTGTTAACAGGATACAGTGATCACTTCGTTATTATTGCATATGTCCTTTTCACTAGGGGTGCTCTCTGGTCGGGCCAGATGACGTATGTCTAGTAAATGGTCCGGGTGAAACAGGTGCATCAATCAGTGGGGATAGGCATGATAGATTACAACGGGGGAGAAAGGTCCGCATTACGTACCCTTTCACTACTTGCAAAGATTTTCCTACGTTTATTTGCAAACAGGGAATACCTCCAAAAAGAACTAATTCCCAAACAGTCAATGTTCGGACAATCAATCAATCAATGAGGAATGAAATAGGTACGACGTGTTAAAGGCTTGCGTTACCTACCCTTCACTATCTGCAAAGGGAGAGAGAATATTCCTATTCTTCCTCGTTTGCAGGTAGAGAAGATCCTTAAGAGAATTAACATCGAACAATTCAATGCTCGATTGAAACAATCAACAAGGGGTACTGTGAACACAAATGAACGCCGCTTATGTACATACGCATTGCTATTTTCAACAGGTTGTTCCTAATGTTTCTATTTTAGCGAGGTCAAAAAGAGATCCCATTAGTGGCCTACTGATTTTGCTCGATTCCTTTTGTTTTTTTACACGATTTTTCGCTATCTGCAAAGACTAAACAGAGTATTGCGACTCTGTGCTTGTTTGTAAATAGAGAATGAACCAAAGAGAACAATCAATCAAATGGAGAGAGAAGCAGGCACGACGGATTACAAAGGGGGAAAGGGCTGCGTTAACTACCCTTCACTATCTGCAAAGAGAGAGTACTCCTAATAGAAATGAGGGGTGGGGGGCAGCAATCAAAGCAGATCAGTGTGCATAAACACGAAAAAAAAAATTCTTACCACGTACTTGACATTCGACAGCTTATGATATTTGCTATTAAAAAACCATTGAAATTCACTGAAAAAACCATAGGTTATAGACCATATATAGTTAGGAATTAGCATTTACAAAACCTTGAAAATTCACTGAAAAAACCATAGGTTATAGACCATATATAGTTAGGAATTAGCATTTAAAAAACCTTATTTTACTCACACAAAACCATTGAAATTCCATATATAGTTAGTTGCACTAACTATATATTGCGCACCCGCAATCCACTGCTGATGATGTCACATATTACATCATTCATGACATGGTCAGTGACATCACTGATGACATCACTGATGACATCTCAAATGACATCACTGATGACATCTCATTTGACATCAATGACCACATCACTGATGATATCATTCATGTGACAATACAATGCATCTCCTCACATTTTAATATAACCTCTGTTTCACCCAGTGTTAAAAACAGAGTATAATTTTTGAAACCATTGACACACCAATACTAGTTACTACATACGTACTCACTGATTCCTACGTCTACACACACATTCACTCATTCACCCATACAATCATTCATACATACAATCACTCATGTTTACAACACAATCATATGCACTCATACACCTATACAGACACTCACACTCTGCCACTCATCCATGGAGTTACTCACACACCTAGTCAGTCCTGTAAAGAATCAATCACACTTCCATTTTCTACTCTATACAGTTAAACATAGAGCACCTTACGTTTTCAACCATATACTAACACATACTTACTCTCTTATACAATCATTGATACAAGTACACATTGATCTGTACAGAGTCACACACCTCCCATCCAGCCACACACACACTCAGTCTCCCATGCAAATACTTGGGCAATCAATCAATAACCCATATAGTTACTCATATAGCTACTGATCAACACATGCAGCAGTTTACAGAACAACAGACATAATGATGCACAAATTAAGACAGTTTAGTCACTAACCCATGCACTCAGTGAGACACATTTAATCACTCACTCATACATTCAGTCATGCACCTACTAAATCCTTCGTCCAGACACTTATACATCCACTCATTCTTCAATATGTAAGACATATTTTAACTTTACAGAAACATAGTCACTGGATGTTGTCATCAGTGATGTCACTGACCATGTCATGAATGATGTAATATGTGACATCATCAGCAGTGGATTGCGGGTGCGCAATATATAGTTAGTGCAACTAACTATATATGGAATTTCAATGGTTTTGTGTGAGTAAAATAAGGTTTTTTAAATGCTAATTCCTAACTATATATGGTCTATAACCTATGGTTTTTTCAGTGAATTTTCAAGGTTTTGTAAATGCTAATTCCTAACTATATATGGTCTATAACCTATGGTTTTTTCAGTGAATATATATATATATATATCAGCGAGAAGCACAGCATAAAATATATTCAAGCACTTACTAAGTGGAGTCCGTTCCGTTTTTCTTTGTGGACACGAAGAAGGAGTATCAAAAAAAAAATATATATATATATATATATATATTACCTACTGGCGGTCGCCAGTAGGTATATATAGTTAGGATTTTTTCTCTATGGGATTTTTGAAAATTCTATGTCTAATAACTTTGGCGTTTGTGGACGGAATTGGCTGAAATTTTCAGGACAATGGCACATTTTGTTTCTGAGCAGCCCTTGAAAATTTGGGGGGGGTTCGTCAAGGGGGGGCCGAGAAAAAAGGGGGGTCCCAAAACGTGTTTTTAACATTGAGTTTTCCATAGGGCGGTTGGCCTCACTTTTAGCCCGAACGGCTGAATGGATTTGCACGAAACTTGGCAAAATTGTAGGGACTGGTAGCCCAATGTGCCTTTTGTAGGTCTCAATATATGTGCTACAGTGGATTTTGAGAAATTAACGTTTAAAAAAAGATATATATCTGTAACAGCGGACCGGGCAGCGCTCCAGTACGCGTACTTTTCGCGCAACGGAGCTTTGTGAAGCGAAGCTGATTGGTTCTCCGGCGTCTGTAAACATTCCAAACAGTCCGTAGCGGCCGCCATCTTGTCTCTCGGTAGGATCGAGAGAGAAGAGGAGGCCAAAGCGAAGGGGCAAATGACCATAAGGGGGCATAGTAGATCCTCGCTGACCCCCTAGGTTTGATGTGGAGGTTTTAAAAGGGCCCCGCGGGGCAAAAAAAATAAATAATAATAATAATCGAACGGCTGAATGGATTTGCACGAAACTTGGTAAAATATTAGGGACTGGTAGCCCGATGTGCCTTTGCTAGGTCTCAATATATGTGCTCCAGTGGATTTTGAGAAATTAACGTTCAAAAAAAGATATATATCTGTAACAGCGCTCCGCTTCGTGTACTTTTCGCGTTACGGAGGTTTGCGAAGCTGATTGGTTCTTCGGCGTCTGTAAACATTCCAAACAGTCCGTAGCGGCCGCCATCTTGTCTCTCGGTAGGATCGAGAGACAAGAGGAGGCCAAAGCGAAGGGGCAAATGACCATAAGGGGGCATAGTAGATCGTCCCTGACCCCCTAGGTTTGATGTGGAGGCTTTGAAAGGGTCTCGCAGGGCAAAAAAAATATATACCGTTTTTTTAGTTTTTTTGCGTGGAGTGCGCCCGGTTCGCGAACCGGGAAGCGTTCTGGGGAGCGTACTTTCTTGAAAATTAGTGAAAAAAGTTAGAGTAAAATAATAATTGTGAGTGATCAGATGTAGGGTAGCTCTGAGAAGAGCTTTTGGGTTTATGGTACATTTAGGTACTTATAAGTAGGTACCAATGCACAGTCTTAAATTCAGAGTGAAAATTCTGTTGCCCTCATCTGAGAAGTGAACTCCATCTCCTCTGTAGATATCTTGCATGTAGTAACGCAAGTTATTGTTGTACAGGGAGCCCATTCCATAGTCTCTCATGTAAGCTGAAACAGATTTGTTTACATGCTTCCTCGATTTCTCAATTTGTGGACAAAATTGGTTCGACCACCTCCATTTTTGTCTTTGGCATATATTTGAATATACCAAGGCAGTCTGAGGAAAAAGTGCCATCAATTGCTCAAAGGTGTCCTTTAAAAGCATTTCCAGACCTACCCCAGTCACAGTGCCCAAATCATTACCTCCACAGTGCACAATTAACAGGTCAGGTTTTGGCAAATGCATAAAGGTTTTCACCAATGGTATCAATTGGTGACATTTTAATCCTCTGTGGCCAAACCACTTAATTTCCACATCTTGTAAATTGAGGTTAGGTAAATTCCTGTTTTCAGCGTACCTTTGAGCCCAATAGATATAACTATGTCCAACAATCCAGACAGAAAACATGGCGAGAGAAGGTTCTCCTGCAGTCAGATGAAGTGTGGCAATGAAATGGCAGTTGAAAAGATTAGAGTGTAAAATGAAAAAAACTGAGGAGTTTCTGTGTTAATGAAGCGGTAAGAGTGGTTGGTGGATTTTGATTGCTGAAAACAGAAAGTTAGTGTGCATGGATGAGTTCGTTGAAAGATGTATTTTGAGTGGCGAAGAAAAAATCATTAAATGAAAGAATGCTCTGGATATGCAGGTGCACTGAGAGTTCAGAGTTCAATTGCAACATTGTTGTGTGAACTTGGAAACACCAGAGGTCTTGCAAGAGGTGGTTGCTATGCAGAAAAAGCAGAGAGGGGGCAGGGTTTTGCTTTGAAAAAAAGTGAGGGAAGAGTTTTGATTGGTGTGACATGAGAGATATGTGTGAGGAATTACAGCATTTCTGTGCTTTTGATAGCTGCAGACTCTGGAGTGCATACCTTTTGCTCTGCTGAAGACAAATTGGTGTGTTTCTGAGACTGTTTTGAAACTCAAAGTATGAATATATAAAAAAAAAGAAAATCGTTTTTGAGGTAAAGGAATGTTTTCAAAATTTATGTGCGCCATATGCCCCCAAATTTCTTTTTCGGGGGTGCAGCAGGGTGTTCTTGAGACACCCCTGCACCCTCGGAAAAATTCGTAATTTGCAATGAGGTAATTGCTAATCGCAAATTGCACCTTCATTCCTATGGGCCTCCTGCTGCATGGAAATGAATGGGTAATTTGTAATTAGCAAATAGGTCATCGCAAACTAGGAATGGTAAAGAATCGCTATTTATTCCTTAAAGTTCGCTATTTAGGAAATGCAAAAAACTTTGATGATACATATGGCGGTTCATCTCTAACAAGATAAGAAGCATAGGGATAGATTTATGATGACTGGCGCATCACCAGGGATGTGTTAGTCATTCTGTGCCGCTGTTCCGTCACCTATGGTGTGCTGCATTTACAATGCGGCGCATCATGGGGCAAAAACAGCACAGATGCGTGACGTATCTGTGCCGTAAAGGTGGCGCATTGCTGGAGTTGTATCGCAAGTGTGATGAAGCTCCAGCAAGGCTCAGGGGTGCCCCTGTCGCAGGGTTTCTGTTCTCACACAGAACTGTGGACAGAGGATTGGAACCTCGGCGAATTAGGGTGTCCCAAAACTCACCTTAGTAATCAAAACCCCTTAGCAAGCTAGGTACAGTGTCACATTGGATATAACAAACTCTCAATGTTTAGACAATCCAGAATATGAACTTATAGTACCTCAGGATACGTGGAACTCATGAACAGTCGGTCGTTATATATTTCTTAGAAACCAGAACATGGAGTTAAGAAGAACACATGTGTATTTGAAATGTTTATTTACTAATGCCGTCTTCTCAGGCGTAGTATCTTAGATAATAGAAGTACACATATTATCAGTAGCAAAATTACCAGCATAGTTACTAGTACATAAAAAGCGAATGGTGACAGTATGTTAACATGCTGTAAATGAATAAGAGTTAGCAACACTTATAAGCAGCCGCGGGCCGTGGAGGGAGTTACGGTGGGGCAGGGAGGCGGGGAGGGGGAGGGGCAGGGTGGAGAGGGCTCCACCCTGCCCCTCCCCCTCCCCGCCTCCCTGCCTCACCGTAACTCCCTCCACGGCCCGCGGCTGCTTATATCTCACCCTCCCTAATACACATATTATATTATTTGCTAAGAAGGTCTGTTTGTGTTGGTTTAGGGCGTGCCCATACTTTAGTGTCTTAGATTTGAAGGAATCACATCAGCATACACCAGCTCTCTCTTCATGTGAACCGCATCAACTGTTGTGTATGTGTGTTCGGCAAAGCAATATAAAACCCGCCTCATGCCCAGAATTGGCAGAAGTTGCACTTATGTTATGAGTATGAAGTCGCGGAGATCAGACCTCATAACAATTCTGTATCGTGTTGTTCTTGAAACTTCAGCACTCGCTGTACAGATATAGTTTAACAAGCAAAGCAGATAGTAGAGCAAGAACATATTATTCTCATGTAAACCACGATGAACTACTAGGTTGAAAGCTAAAGCAACAACTAAGTGTCGTGTGCAGAAGTTGCAAAAAAGGAAAAATGGCGTTTAAACCGGTAATGAGCCCATGCTAACTTAACACGGTGTAAAGATATCCAGGACCTAGATGACACCTCCCCATGATCCGGAAACGAACTGAATAAGATAATAGAAGTGCCATCTCATGAGAGCAGATTGCAAGGTTATATGTGGACGGTCCGCAAGGTAAAGCATTAAAAACTAGGAAAATTTAATGCTAAAGAAAAATAAAACAGCCAAATACTTTATCGAGTCTTAAGCCAATAGGCAAGCTAAATAATAAAAACTTGACAAATAAGTCAATGAATTGTCAATGAAATGCTAGTACTCAGCATATCAAACATGAAAAAGGTCTATGACATAACTGTGTATGCAAAATAAGCTGCAACAGCCTCCAATAGGAAGTCACCGTCTTCATCCGAAAAGAGTTCAGCCATCCAATTTAAAAGCGGAAAAGAACATACGTGCTCTCCCAGCACCGGATCCTCTATCACCATCAGAGGACAGCTCGGTGGGTTTTCAAGAAAGCTCTGTTCCAAGAAAGACTGTGTTGCCGCCAGTAAATTCCAGGGACCAATTAGTCCATACATCAATGCCACAGCCATAATCCTTTCGCCAGGACAAACCAACTCGTGAGTAATGATAGGAGTCATCAGCTGATTAAAGTCGACGTCAGGAGAAACCGGTCCGCAGAGACACAAATCAATGGCCCAATCGAAATCACAGGTCAGGCAGTGAAATACAGGCTGGACACAGGTGAAGTAGGAGAATCGAAAAGATAATCCATATGCCGTGCTTAATATCGCCAACGGCATTGTGCCATAATATTCTAGCATGCGATTGCGGAACAGTGTCAGCAGCTGCAGGGCGGGAGCTTGCACAGGAGGGACATCCATATTTAAAAATGTAAAAAAGCACAAGAGCGTCCGCTGGTAATGCAAGTAAAAATGGGAATCCACGAAGCAGAGTGGAAAAAATAGAATGAAAGAAAGCAGGGATGACTGCAAAGATTTTCTCAAATGAAGTCACGAGACCACTGGTAACAACTTTAAAAAAGTGCGCCAGGGCCTTTGTGGAGGACGCGTTAAAGATAGTCCGAACCATCTTGCTGAAATGGAAAGGCAAATCTGTATTGAAAAGGGTCTGCACCTCTGTACGGGTGTTCGCTATGTGAAGCACGAAAGTTTCACGGGCCAAACTCAAGGCCACCTCTCTCTGAGACAAAAGAGCTCTTATTCTTGCCATGCCGTTGAAATCTGCTCCCAAGGTTGGTATTTGTGTCGAGATTGAAAACTCCCTATGTTCATGTGTGGGAGGAAATAGAACATTTCTGCAGCAAATAACCCGTTTACTTACTGTTACGATAAAAGGAATACTTTTAATTAACCCAGAACAATCTTCATTATTGAGCATCAAATAACTACCATTTTCCAACAACTTGAACGTGGGGATGATAGCAGGAACTGGCGTGCCTTGCAACACGCAAGCCATATTTGGTCGGTGTTTGTTGCATGAACCGTGTAACTGTATGTGCCTACACATTAGTGAATGATGTGGCGTCTCAGTGCATTCCTCTCCATTCAGATAAACTTCTTGATCATCTTTGAAACATCTGTATGTGTATGGAAGCGACCAGACCTCATGAAGAAAAGCACTACCTAAAGGTTCATAACGACCTATTGGTATATATTTCATACAATTTGAAAACTTATATAAAGCAAAAGGCAGCGTTATTAAACCGTGGATAAGGCACGTTGCCAAAAAACCCGCAATCCTCTGCTGATGATGTCACTGAGCATGTCATGAATGATGTAATATGTGACATCATCAGCAGTGGATTACGGGTAATAGTATCTCTAGTTTACTCCCTTATAGCTGTCTTTCTTGTAACATAAGTGTCTGTTTCCTTCCCTTATACTTACTGTTCTTTTTTTAAAAAAATTTTTTGGGTTCACTTCCGGTTTGCGTACCGGCGAGCGAACTGGGAAGCGAACTACGAGAAATAGAGGTTGGCACAGTTCCAAATATTGTACCAATTTTTTAATAACGGGGAGGTAGTTCTGAAAAGAACTTTTTTTTTATTGTTTTTGTTGTTTTATATTTTTTTTATTATTTTTCTGAACATTTTTTTTACTTTTTTTGAATTTTTCTGAACAGTTTTATATTTTTTTCGGTTTTTCTTGGAGGGGGCAATGAAAACGATTCATTGTAAAGGGCTCAACAGGAGCAACAAAACAAAAAAAAAATATTTATTATTTTGGGCGTTTCGTACAAACTTGCATATGATAGTCAATAGCTCTGTTGTTCAGAGTGATGCTTCTTTCTCCGTAGCAAATGAATCCATCGCAATGTACGCAGACGTGTTTTACTTCACCAAATCTCATTTGTATATTTGGCACTATCTCCCTGCCCTCTGGTCCCGTTACTTCCGGTACAACAGATCTTCTGGCCATAATAGGGAGATTATCTAGGTCGTTCCGAAAGTGTGCAGCACTGTAGTTGTTAGGATGCCACCTAGTCATATGGCGATGCATTGTGTAGTTTCCGAAACTGTATTTTTTCTCGGTCCCTCTGGACAGTCTATCTTGACATATAAGGCAAGTTACGTATCTTGCATTTACTTTTTTCTGACCTTTGGGAATTTAAAAAAATTGCCAAATGAAGTTTTCTTTCCGGTGAGACGTCCTGGGCTCCTCAGGCAAAAACTGCCTCTCTTCGTGCTCGTCGTCCTGTTCCTCTTCTTCCTCTTCTTGTTGAATTATAACTTGAGCAGGTGGTCCACTCTTCCTTGGATGTGGTGGAGGTGGTGGGGAAGCACCAGCTGAAGCTACTAAAGAAGCCATTGCTCACTGGTAACAAAGGGTCTTTCTCTCACAATGATGAAAGTCAGAGTGAGGAAAGAAGGAGGGATTTTCATCATTTGGGAAAAACAAGAGTTCTCAACCAATGAAAAGTGTTCATTTTAGATTATATGACCTAGTCTTACATCATTAGGAAACCAAAAGTGAAATGAACCAATGAAAAGTGTTATTACCAAGTCACATGACCTGCTGTGTTTACGTTAAGCGCTTTGCAGGGCCTCCCGGTTTGCTTCCAGAAACCTGCGCTTTGCGACTCGCTTCGCGTACCAGTTCGCTAACGTAGCACGTCATATGACGTATCACGCGACAACGTGAAACGTCATGCGGACGGGAGGTGTCACGATGTTGTTTTCTAACGCGGCAGTTGCGGTAAAGAAACGTTTACCGGCTCGCGGTCTATTTCGCGGCATCAAGGTCAGCTAACGGGAAGCTTCCCGATTCGCGAAGCGGGAACGAAGAAAAAAAAATATTTTAAAAAAAAATTATTCATAAACATATAAAATATATTTTTGGATTTAAAGAAGAATACATTTTACAGCTACCGATATTAGCTGTTAAAAAACCAATGAAATTCACTGAAAAAACCATAGGTTATAGACCATATATAGTTAGGAATTAGCATTTACAAAACCTTGAAAATTCACTGAAAAAAGCATAGGTTATAGACCATATATAGTTAGGAATTAGCATTTACAAAACCTTATTTTACTCACACAAAACCATTGAAATTCCATATATAGTTAGTTGCACTAACTATATATCGCGCACCCGCAATCCACTGCTGATGATGTCACATATTACATCATTCATGACATGGTCAGTGACATCACTGATGACATCACTGATGACATCTCAAATGACATCACTGATGACATCACTGATGACATCTCATTTGACATCAATGACCACATCACTGATGATATCATTCATGTGACAATACAATGCATCTCCTCACATTTTAATATAACCTCTGTTTCACCCAGTGTTAAATACAGAGTATAATTTTTGAAACCATTGACACACCAATACTAGTTACTACATACGCACTCACTGATTCCTATGTCTACACACACATTCACTCATTCACCCATACAATCATTCATACATACAATCACTCATCTTTACAATACTATCATATGCACTCATACACCTATACAGACACTCACAGTCTGCCACTCATCCATGGAGTTACTCACACACCTAGTCAGTCCTGTAAAGAATCAATGACACTTCCATTTTCTTGTCTATACAGTTAAACATAGAGCACCTTACATTTTCAAACATATACTAACACATACTTACCTTCTTATACAATCATTGATACAAGTACACATTGATCTGCACAGAGTCACACACCTCCCAGCCAGCCACACACACACTCAGTCTCCCATACAAATACTTGGACAATCAATCAGTAACCCATATAGTTAATCATATAGCTACTGATCAACACATGCAGCAGTTTACAGAACAACAGACATAATGATGCACAAATTAAGACAGTTTAGTCACTAACCCATGCACTCAGTGAGACACATTTAATCACTCACTCATACATTCAGTCATGCACCTACTAAATCCTTTGTCCAGACACTTATACTTCCACTCATTCTTCAATATGTAAGACACATTTTAACTTTACAGAAACATACAGTCACTGGATGTTGTCATCAGTGATGTCATCAGTGATGTCATCAGTGATGTCATTTGAGATGTCATCAGTGATGTCATCAGTGATGTCACTGACCATGTCATGAATGATGTAATATGTGACATCATCAGCAGTGGATTGCGGGTGCGCGATATATAGTTAGTGCAACTAACTATATATGGAATTTCAATGGTTTTGTGTGAGTAAAATAAGGTTTTGTAAATGCTAATTCCTAACTATATATGGTCTATAACCTATGGTTTTTTCAGTGAATTTTCAAGGTTTTGTAAATGCAAATTCCTAACTATATATGGTCTATAACCTATGGTTTTTTCAGTGAATATATATATATATATAGGTAGTTATAGTTAGGACCTATTTTCCATATGAAATCCACTATATTCTATTTGGAATTACTTTGCCGCCGGTTGATTTATCTTCGTGAAATTTTTGAAACTAATTATCAGCTCTGACCGCTCCTATCCTGAAAGTTTCGGGATGATTCGTGTAGAGGGGGCCGAGAAAAAAGGGGGGGGTCCAAAAACGTGTTTTCCCCATGCAATTTTCCATAGGACCTTTTGTCGTAGCTACAACCCGAACTGCTGAATAGATTTATACCAAATTTGGCAAAGAGGTAGTCCTCAGTTCAGACTCGTGCCTTTTGCTTAAATGGTGTCAATCTGTTCGGTAGTTCCTGAGAAAATGACAGTTAAATTCATTTATATATATGGGGGGCCCGGAGGGACCCCCTAGTCCCGGGGACCGCCACCCCCGGGGCTATAAAATAAATGGTTGGGAGGCTCCAAGCCCCCCCCTGCAAAATTAGTAGTGGGGGCCTCAATGACCCTCCCAAGCCCCGGGGACCACCACCAGCTGGGGCTTTCTGTATTGTGGGAGGGGGGAGCTGCGTGGCCCCCCTTCTAGAGCCCTGGATGGCCCTGGGCACCGGCACCCCCCAGGGCCAGCTCCTGCAGTGACCTGGGGTGCCTACCCCCGGGACACTGCTGTTTTCTACAAGAGGGCAGGAGTCTCGCGGCTCCGGCCCTCCCAGAGCAAACTTGCTTTGGATTTTGAAAGAGAGAGCAGAGAAACCTGTTCTCTCTTTCAAAATCAAAACCAGATTGCTTTTCCACATGGGGAGCTGCATGTTAGCAGCTCCCCATGTGGAAAAGCAATGCCTGCTCCCAAACGCGTAGAAGTTTTGCACCAAACCCGCTGCAGTTGCGCACCCTACAGATTATGAGTTCTGCATCCATCGCGTGCATACCAGGGGGCCGCACTGAGCGCAGCACTGGGTGCGCGACTTCTAATTTTACCGTAAAAAAATAGCCCCCATTGCCCCCACGGTCCCGCTGGCTCCCCGCGTCCTTCGGGAGCTGGCATTGCTTTTCCACATGGGGAGCTGCTAACATGCATGTGGAAAAGCAATCTGGTTTGGATTTTATTTATTAAGGGAAAATTCAGTAGTCAAAAAACATTACCCCTAGTGCAGTCTGTCCGGACCACGCATTGTAATGCTATTACAACGAAACTTTTCATATATTCCATTACAACGCATGTTATTACAACGCATGCCATTACAACGCTTATTCAATTACAACGCATGCCATTACAACGCAATTTATTTATTTAAAAAAAATGAAAAAAGTACTCGCTTTAAAAAATAATACATAGTTATTATTTTATAACATACAATTTACTTTATTAACGCATTAGTGGAATTAGTTAAAACAATACTCGGGTATAAATTAAAATACTCGATAATTAAATGACAGTATCTCTTGCACGGGATGCAGGGAAAATAGGGGTTTTGGGTGCGGTAATGTATTAAAAACAAGTCAAGAACTATAAAGAAAGATTATAAATATTAGATAAATGAATATAAGAAAACACGGATTAATTGAATTATACAAATTAATACTAGGATATGAATTAAAATAGTCGAAGGATAAAAGAGAGTATCTCTGGCACGGGATGCAGGGAAAATAGGGGTTTTGTGTGGGGTAGATTAATAAAATGTAGGCAGGAACTATAAATAAAGATTATAAATATTAGTTACAGAAATGTATGAAAACACTGATTAATGGGATTAAATAAATTAATACTCGGGTATGAATTAGAATACTCGAAGTGCAAATAGGGGTTTAGGGTGGTGAAGAGCAATAAAAAAAAGTTAGAAAAAAGGCAGTTAATAGAATAATAAGTCTGAAAAAAAAGGGAATGAATGTAAATACTCGTATTAAAAAAAGAGAGTAGCCTATAGAAATGCTTGTATAAGAAAAACGAGTTTAAATAAAGCATTTTGGAAATTATTCGAAAGTTAAAAAGTATGGAAAGAGGCACGTTTACATAAACATGTGACGTAGTAAAACAGTGGAAATGAGAGCACCTGCCAACTGAAAAACGTGAGTTAAAAGAGGGAGGAGCAATAAATTGATCCCATAGAGTGTTAACTAACCAAAAAGTATATAAACCACACCCATGGGATGATTAGTTTTGTTTCAGATAATCAATACGGGTGAAGAAACTAAGAGGAAGGTAATGATACGGGGCTGCGGAAGCATCTTGAGAATATCTTTCATTTCTTCAGAGGGAACATATTGTTAATGTATATTTAAAAATACATAAAACATTATGTCCCCTCCAGAGGAGTTGGATGAATTACGACAGAGTAAGGAAAGAATATCGAAGAGAGGTAAATTATGTGAAATGGTATATGTTTGATATTTTTTAAAAGGAAGCACAAATATTTAAATGATTATAGAATGTAGTATGTTTAAGTTTAAATGGAATATAATAATGAGTTGACGAAAGAACCATTGCAAGAAATATAGGTGAATTAGGGAATTACTTCATACAAGGTAATGATTCGGAGCGATGGTATCATCTTGAATTTATCTTTCATTTCCACAGAGGGAACATATTGTTAATGTATCATTTAATTTACATTCAACTTTATGATCCCTCAAGTGGAGTTGGATGACTTTCAACAGAGGATTTGAAAGAATAATAAATAATATTTTTTTAAGAATGCAAGTATATTATAATTATTGAAAAATGTACTATAAATACACAATCGACGCAAAAAGGAAATACTTTGAATAAAGGAGAATACTCTTTATCTTCTAGAGGGAAAATGGGTTAATAGTATTTATATTGAGTAGTGCTTTTACCAATTTTCACTCATAAAGAACAGGATGAGGATGATGATTGGGGGCGGAGCTAGCTGGGACTCGGAATGGCCGCGCTTTGAGTGAGCTCCTCAAGGTGGCCAACTTAAACATCCTCATCCTGCACTGAATTGGGGGACTACATCCCAGCAACTAGCTGCAACTGCATCATAAGCATACCACATGCACTTGTTGAATGTTTGGAGTCACGAATCCGCCTAAAAACAAAGTTATGCTACAACAACCTGCAGAGGCCTACCGGAGATCGAGATGCGAGACGCACCAGTCTGTAGTGATTGAGTGATCCGAGATGTAGGGCACGCACGCCGGATCGCGGGAGACCCAACAACCGCACACTGAAGGAGGGGCCCCGGAACTTCGACATTTGCCCATGACCCCTGCGCCCCCCCGCCACTTGTGATGAGGTAATGACGAGGGGCTGGTTGAATACATACTGCGCCAGGGGTAAGCTACACCGGGAATGCTGGTGAGATTAGTGCGGGCCGAGGTGAGAGAGCCGAGTGCCGGCAGACAAAGTGGGGCAATCACGCGAAAAAGGAAAAAGGTAGACACAGGCGGCGGCGGACTCACTAGGTGCCCACTACAAAAGAAGCCTAGTAGAGGAGCGCGACGCTGGCGGGCCCAGTGACTGCACATGAGCTAAGGCGGGAAATACATTAATACACAGGCCCAAGTGATCCTCTGCAAGTGTTAGCGGGACGCACAAGGACACAGATTTGCGCCAGGACACGGCTGAGGTGGAGGCTGGAAGTTAATGAGAGAGTACAGTATATCTTGTGGACATCCATAGGTCCCACAGGTGCAGGCACCCACTACAACGGTACAGCAATGGCATATGTGGTGCGCTAGAGACGGTGGGATGCACACAGGCTGGACACACGGCAAAAGGTCAAAAGCAGTACAAGGGAGAGGACCACAGGCCACAAGAGCGCAGGAGACGCGTGGTTCTCTGGCACTGCAGGCATTGGGGGTGTGAAAAAAACACACTGACACCTGTACAAAGTGTGAGGCGTTCGGTCTGAGACACGAACCAGAAGTACAGGGAGCAAAGTAAGCGCAAGTGAGACTGAAGGCGACCTCCAGGGACATTACAGGTGGTTGTAACCCGAAGATTGCCAGCGACTAAACATAGTGAGAGAGCATTAGAGCACTGTGCTCTATACATAAGTCGGTGCGGCTGGCGGCCTGCATAGCTGCGGAGAAGGGAAGGCGGAGGGCACTCCAACTAAATCATGGGCAAACCGGATAGAAATCAACCCAAAATAAACTTTGACTCCACAAAAAAAATCCCAGAACAATCTGGAATGGAGCAACAGGCACTCCCACCGGCGATGCCACACACAAGCGGGATCCCAGCAGACAACATTCAAGCGATGTTCCTCACGATACAAACAGCGCTGACAAACATCAACGGCAAGATTGACTCTCTCACTCATAGAGTGGACCGCATGTCCGAACGATTGGACCACCACACAGAGCGAATTGACATGGCAGAACGTGGAATCTCAGATGTTGAGGACGCTAATACCCAAATGTCCACTAAACAATCTGGAGTGGACAAACAATTAGCTGAGCTAGTTGCAAAAACTGAGGATTTGCAAGCTAGGTCTCGTAGGAGTAACTTCCGCCTCATGGGTAATGCGGAAACTACAAACACAGGCCCAATGGAAAAGTACGTGGAACAACTCCTGATCGCACTGTTGGGGAGAGACACCTTCTCGAATGTTTTTCTCATTGAGAGGGCTCCCAAACCTCCTTTGGGCACTAGACCAAGACCCATTATTGCTAAATTATTAAACTACCGTGATAGAGATGCAGCTTTGAGAAAAACGAGAGAACTGGGAGCACTACGACAAAAAGGCATGGACATAGCCCTGTATCCTGATTTCACCCAATCAGTCCAGGAAGCTAGGAAGAAGTATGGTATGGCGAAACAGAAACTTTTTGAACTACAAATTCCATATGCTATACTATACCCTGCACGGCTAAAGATAACGGATGACGGCGCTACAAAAATCTTCAATGAACCTAAAGACATTATGAAATACCTGCAGCTGAGGAAGCCGAAAGGGGAGCGCAGAAGATCGCCGCGGGATAGACTTCAGGAGCGGGAAGCTATGTCAGATGTGGAATGAAGACTGTTAGCTGCACATGGATGCTTCAGACTGTAATGACTATGTCAGTTCATGAAGCTTTATTCGGTTCATGGTAAAAATGACCATAAAAGCACAGCAAACAGGCAACAAAGTTAAAAGTACAAACATCATTAAAAACTCATACTTTTTCTAAAAGCCATAGATTTACATATAAAACTGGCAGTATAAAAACATATATCGGGGTGGTCCAAATTATACAACAAACACATAGCATCCTCCACATTTAAAACTCCATACTTAAGAAATAATGGTTTTCAAAAAGAGATCCTAACATTCTGAAATAGGGGGCAAATGAGCATAAAGTGCATTGTGCTTTGCTTGGAATGTCCGTCACAGGGACACGGACCCACAGGGGGCTTTTTAGGATGTGGGAAAGCCACTAGTACATGAGCAATGCCAACTCTTAATCTGGTCAATACAAACCTATGCGTTGGCCAGGTTACTACGTTCAGATAACGTTGAAATCCCTCGACAGCAATATATTTGATGTAAGTTTTAACAGTAGCGAGGGAATTGGTTATTTCTGAACGTTTAAGAGCTTTATGTGACATAAAAGTCTTTTTAAGATCCTGTTTCGCAAGACCTCTAGGGGGGCAGATTTCTGACAACAAATTAATATCAAAGATGCTTTTATAACAATCTACAACATATTTAAGCCACGGTATCTGCATACAGTTGTCTAATCCAAGGCAGTCCCTAATTATAAGTTGATTGAACTCGGTCTCTTCCTTAAGCCAAATTGCTCGATAAAGCAATAGAGGCCTAAGTGAGTCGAGCTCTGATGGGTGAAGAACCCCTGCCTCTCTATGGATCAACTCTGTTGGAGCAGATTTAGGGAGGCACCGTAATTTCTTGAGAAAGTTGTTTTCTTCTATCTGTAGACAGTCAGTTTTACAGTAGCCCCAAAGCCCCGCCCTGTAAAGGGCAATGGATACACCGCGTGCCTTGTAGATTTCCAGCATATCCTTGATTCGACTATCCCCCAGTTTTGACGCAAATTTAAAAATGCCATAAGAGCTTTTGCTCATTTTAGTTCGAACATTCGTTAGTTCGTGCCCCCACCTACCATCACTTGTAAAAGTAACCCCCAAGTAGCAAAAACTATTCACATTCTGCACTTTGACCCCTTCTATAAAAAAGGAGTAATTTCTGCCCACTTTAGTCCCACAGATCATAGTATGAGTTTTATTCTTGTTGATCAGCAGTCTCCTGCTCCCAATGAATTCAGTGAACTTGTCCATCAGACGCTGCAGACCAAGGGGTGTCCGGGATAAGAGCACCGCATCGTCTGCATATAGCAGAACTGGGACACTATCCCCTGCAACCTGTGGCGCATCAGCCTTGATAGTTTTCAAGGCGGCTTCAACCCCATTAACAAAAAGGGTAAATAAAAGGGGCGCAAGGACACAACCCTGCCTAATTCCCAGTTGAACTTTAAAATTACTGGTACATTCTCCACTGACACCATACCGAACGCATGTTTTCAGCTTACTGTATAGTCTGGCGGGAAAAAAAGATAATTTCTTTCGGGGCGCCCATATCGAGCAAAACTGTCCAAAGAAGTGAATGATTAACTAAATCAAAAGCACTGCTAAGGTCAGCAAAGCAAAGATAGATATTGCCAGGTTTGGCTCTGGTATACTTGCCTATCAACAACTCCAGATTCAGGCACTGGTCTAGGGTCCCTCTACCCTTCCTGAATCCATATTGTGAATTTGCAAGTATTCTGTTCTCATCAGCCCACTCCTCTAATCTGAAAAGCAGGACTCTGCTCATAATTTGTACAGACGAGTCGAGCATGCTGATGGGCCGGTAGTTGCTTGCCAGGGCTTTATCTCCCTTTTTATATATTGGGACTATAATGGAGTTGCCCCATGATGGTGGAATCATGGTGGTTACGGCAGCGTTAAGTACCAATGTGAGTATTGGTCCCCAAAGCTGCGGTTGAGACCTGTAAACATCTATTGGGACTCCATCTGGCCCCTGGGCCTTGCCCCCCTTGCTATTTTTAATACCATTTTCCACCTCTCCCAATGTAATATCTAAAGGTACTACCGGCCAAGCCCTGTTTGCGTTGGCCGTCATGGTATTATCTTGGAAAATCGCGGAAAAATGGTTCACCCAGACCTTGCTACCTACATTAGATGAAAGATGCGGGATTTTATCATCTTGGAGGAAAGGGGAGTTAACAGTGGACCAAAACAGGCGACTATCGGCAGTTTCTACTGCCTGGGTGAGACACTCCCAGGCTTCCTGCTGTAATTCCCTCTTTCTTCTGGATAGCGCCTGTTTATAATCAAATCTTAAGAGTTTGACTCTATCCTTGTCCCTTGGGGTATAGGCCAAAGCTTGTTTGAGTTGTAAGAGCAGGGACGTACAGGCATGGTCAAACCATCCAATCCCTTTCCCTCCTCTGCCTACTTTCCCCGTAAAGATGTTGTTAATGACAATATTGATATTAAGAAAACGAGCCATAACCTGAGCAGACGGGCATCCTAGAGATAAGATAATGTCAATGTCCGTCATGCATTTATTTATGATTAAAGGTTCCACTGTGACCGAATTTTCACCTTTCCATCTCAGCCTAACCCCGTTGGGTCTATGCGGCTCTATATTTACCAGTAGTCTAGTGGGTAATTCATTTCTAATCATCCATGTAGTTATTTGCAAGCTAACACAGTTATGGTCACTCAGGGAGGATGTATCCTTTACTTTGATTATGCAATGGGGTACCAAGTTAGATGAGACCATAATATGATCGATGATGGAGCTCACGTTCCTTCCAGTAAAGGTGGGAATTGAGCACTCACTTCCCTCCTGTACAGTACTCAATAACTCTAGATCATGCGAGACCATAGTGCTATTAATTGCCTCTCCATAGGCATTATGTGGAAAGTGGGCCATATTCTCCCCACTATTATTTAGGATCCCACAGACCCTAGAGGAGGATAAACTACACATTTGTAAATTAAAATCCCCCACCCAAACAAAAATAAAAGTGCATGTTGCTTCGCTTACCAGCTTCATTAAGGCACAGGATTGTTCATCTATCACTTGGTGCCGAAGATTGGTAAAAATGTTATTATAAAAATTGATTAAAAGCACATTAGTGCTATCCGGTAGACGTACCCACAAGATTTGTGAGTGTGGTTCGACTAACAAGTGTTTAATGATAGTCAACTTAACGTCTACTGAGATAAGAATAAGGAGGCCTCCCTTTGCCCTACCATGGCTAGATTCCGAGGCATCCAAACTGTAACATGTATACCCCTCAAGGCTGGGTTTATTAACACACCACGTCTCTTGCAGGCATAAAATATCGTAAGATCTTACAGTTTCCTCCCATTCTGCTTTAGAAGCCTTAGATGCCCTCCCGGCAATGTTCCAACTCGCCATAGAAACCCCCACATGATGACAATCATTGGCGATATCGACAGTGTTATTAGAACAATTACCTCTATTACTTAGGTCTGACCCCGATGCATCTATACAACTGCCAATAGCAGTCCCTGTAGCAATCACTGTATCCTCAACAGTCTCATTTGCACAGTGAGCTACTGTCCCACTTTCAGGATTGCCCATAATGGCAGAACATACATCCTCTCTTGCCTCACTGACATTGTTCTTGATGGTACTCAGGGTAAAGTCCCTCCCAGTCCCAGGTCCCATCTGATGTCAATCATTTTGGTCCAGAATACTCAGGGACTGGTACCTATTCTGGACTGGGACTTGATAAACCATCCCGTTAACTGGCGAGAAAATGTTATCGCAGTTAGGTGCATGATTGGTAGTGTATGTTACAAATCTATTACCACTGGGGACAGAATTCAACAAGGGCGAGGACAAGACAAAGCTGCCATCAGAGAAACCAGGGTTGAAAGTAGGTATCAAAGGCCTATTGCCATTGGATATGACATTAGAGTTGGAAACCCCGTCTCTACAATTAGCAGAAGGCAACCTGTTAAGATGATTGTAAAAGTAGCCCAAAGGCCTTGCGGCTACATCAGTCTCGGACTGTGTTAGGGCAGCTGCTCTGAGTAAGACCATTGCAACATGTTGGGGGTGTTTAAAATTAATTATCACACAGTCACCCCCACAGGTCTTCCTAGTGTTACCGATCCAGTTAACCCTTCTGATAGATATAATTTGATCAGAGTAGTTGACTGGATAGCCACAATGACGGTTTAACCAAGAGACCGCTTTATTTTTTAAAGAAACCCCGGACTCCTGACGGTGCGGAGCCTGGATTAAAGGCGGGACATTAGTTAAAACCACAACATAGGGTACACACTCTGGTGGGAGATCTACTGGGCGGCCAATTATACCTTCATACACCCCACCGGGCCCTGCTACAGCAGTAGATGTAACTGGTGATTTCATGGGCCTGGCTCTATTTGGTGCTGGTAATGTACGTGCACTGGAATTTACACCTGCAGGCCCTGAGGCCGCCGGTATAACCACCGGTGCCTGCACAGAACGACCCGCATTGTGTGCTGGAAATGGTTTCGGGCAAGTTGAAACAGGTTTCGCCTGTGGTAGTGGTCTTCCTGCATTTGAGCCAGAGGGGGCAGTATTGACATAGCGAGGCCTTCCCTTATCTGGTTTAGGTGCAGGTTGGGAACATGTATCAACTCTAATAGGTAATACGGGATTATCCAATTTGGCTACATGTTGATCCACCATAGCCCCTAGTCTGGATACTTCAGCTGACAGTGCATCGATTTTAACTAATAAAGGCTCCACAACCGACTTCAGTTTGTCATCGATACAACTCACTAACAGGTCAAATTGGTGAGTATTGATGGTAACACAATTGTCATTAGCAGAAGTCCCTTGATCACCAGCGTTCTCCTTGGGGGCGGTGTCCTTTTTCTTCCTGGCCGAGTGATTCCCCCGTTTAAGAGAAGGTTTCCTACATACTCTCATAAAACGGGTAGCCCTAGTGGATTGTTGTGGGGTGCCATTGAGAGTCTCAGATTGTTCAGATAAGTCTTCCGCTACAGTAAGATCATCTAGGGCCTCTGTAGAAACGGGATCAACATTAGTACTGATACTATCGGTCTCAGCTACCAAAATCGTATTGTTGCAGCCGTCATTAGTGGAATCCACTGGTAGGTCCAATGGAAGCTCGGGTAAGGGGCCTTTCCCTAGCGACTTTCTTCTGTCGCAGTTAATTCTGTTGACAACTTTCAGCAGATAGTTGTCCGTTAGGGTAGTTTGAATTGACATGGTTGCTAACGGGTCAAAGCAGCAAGCAGTTACAAACAGTACTCAAGGGATCAGAAATGCAAGACCCACGCAAAACTTGCCAGATGCTTGATTTACGGTTTTTCAGCCCTCAAAGTATGAACTGGTACTCACAGTTACAGCCAAGGGGGATGGCCCGTCCCGTCCCTGGTCGTCCCCGGATGGCCACAGACGGCCCCGCCCTTGTCCCGGGCTTCTCCCTGGCGCGCCCGCGCGCGTCCCGCGGGACGAGGGGGCATGTTCTCCTTTATGCGCCTTCTGGCGCTTCCTGGTTGCGAGGGCGGCGGCGTCCTTGCCGCGATGGGGCTGCTGGGGGTTGAAGTTCTAGACGTCCCCCGGCGGAGCCAAGCCCGGCCAGGAGCACCCACAGCAAGAAAACAGGAATGGTGGAGCCAAGCCCGGCCAGCAACGTTCAGCGGAGCCAAGCCCGGCCAGGAGCACCCACAGCAAGGAAACAGGAATGGCGGAGCCAAGCCCGGCCGATAACGCTCAGCGGAGCCAAGCCCGGCCGTGTGCAGCAGCAGGTAATCAGGTAACGCCCCCCACAGGACTCAGCGGCGTGTTCTCCTTTATGCCCCTTCCGGCGCTTCCTGGTTGCGAGTGCGGCGAGGGCGGCGGCGTCCTTGCCGCGATGGGGCTGCTAGGGGTTGAAGTTCTAGACGTCCCCCGGCGGAGCCAAGCCCGGCCAGGAGCACCCACAGCAAGAAAACAGGAATGGCGGAGCCAAGCCCGGCCAGCAACGCTCAGCGGAGCCAAGCCCGGCCAGGAGCACCCACGGCAAGGAAACAGGAATGGCGGAACCAAGCCCGGCCGACAACGCTCAGCGGAGCCAAGCCCGGCCGTGTGCAGCAGCAGGTAATCAGGTAACGCCCCCCACAGGACTCAGCGGCTATGTCATGAACAGGGGTCCATTCACATTTGAAAGAGTGGTGGGGGGTAAACCACTATCGAAAGGCCTGGTCGGGTACAAGGCCACTGGCATAAAATATTGACCCGAGATGCGATGGGGCCGAGATGGAGCAATGCGGACGGAGACGAGATCCAGCTTCTCAGATAAGTTAATACTAGAGTGTAAACACTGTTGGACTGTTGTAAAGTGGTAGTAATTGTGAAATATTAATTAATCAAAATGGTATGAATATGCTTAGACATATTACAATTGCACTGTGGGGAAGATATGTGGTTCTCAGTTTTAGTACTGATATATGTTTCTAGGTGGCCCCCCCTCTTGACACAAGTTAAAGAGGGGTAGAGTCTTGGCAGCTCCTGCCCACTTGTGTACTTCACAACTGTTATTGTTTGGTAAAGTTTGGGTAGTATATGCGGAGGGTGGTGAGTCAGATATAGGGAAATGCGAAGGGAAGTGTCTTTGTTGGAGGGAACACGACGGAGTGGGAGGTGGGTGGGTGGGGGGGCAAGCATGAAAATCACCGGGCAGCTATCGTAGGTCACAGCACCAATGTTAATTGTTATATGTGTTCTGAGATCATGCAACGTTACAGTATTAATGATGATTTAAGTGGTACCTATGACGACTGATTTGAGACAGGTTAGGACACTGACATTCCTAACATGGAATGTGAGGGGGACTTCAAGATCCGAGAAAAATTAGGAAAGTAATTGCATATCTAGATAGACACAAAGTAGACGTGGCCTGTCTACAAGAAACTCATATTGCACCCCAACGAGAGAGTAGAACTGGCTATAGATGGGCGCAGGTTCGAATGGCATCGTCATATTCAAACTACGCTAGAGGGGTGCTGATACTGGTTAGACGGAATATCCCTTTTACTCTCACAGACACGCTCATGGATGGATGACCAGGGAAGGTATGCTTTATTGCGTGGAAATTTTGGGGGCACGGATATCACAATTGTCTCCGTATATGGGCCAAATATTGATGATCCTCAATTTTATGAGAGTGTATGTGCCAAATTGAGAGACATGCAACCGACAGCTATTGTATGGGGGGAGACTTTAATACGTGCATAGACCCCATGTTGGACAGATCGGCTGGTACTGATAGACATGGTAAAAGGGCAGCCAGAGCATTACTGGATGGAATGGCAGAATGGTCTCTGGTAGATATATGGCGGCTGCGACACCCGGGTTGTAGAGAAGGTACATGTACTTCAGTGACACATAACACCTGGTCGAGACTGGATTACTGGTTGACCACACAGGAGGTCAGTACTTGGGTGACAACAGTGGCACATCTGCCCAAAACGCTATCTTACCACTCCCCAGTACGTATGGAATTAGCAATACCTACACATACCCTGAAGCAATTCACCTGGCAACTTCAACAGACAACATTGAAAGATCAAATATTCAACAGTGAGTTGCGTCAAGCCATTATAGACTTTTTACAGATCAATGAGGGCTCGGTAAATAGTGCTAGGTTGCTGTGGGAGGCGTTCAAGGTTACCATAAGAGGACACAGCATTGGTAAGCACGCGGGGATACTTCGAGATATTAGGAAACAGCTAACAATGGTGGAGAGAGACATTCAGGAGCTGGAAACTGATTACGCAGCCACACTGCAGGATTCCATATTGGCAGACATACGACGTAAAGTAGACATATACCACAAGTTTGCAGACACGGAAATAAAGTATCTGTCAAAGAACTATAAGGCCAAGGTGTACGGAGAGGGGGGTAGACCAGGTAGAGTGCTGTCAAACAAGATAAAATCCATGCAAAACAATACATTAATAACACACATAATGAATGACCGAGGTGAACTAGTTTATGACACCCCCTCCATCTTAGACAGCTTCCGGACGTTCTATTCTAAGCTATACACCACACAGATGCCAAAAACGAGACAAGACATTCACGAATACTTAGATGACGTAAGTCTAGCCTGGCTCTCAGACACACACAGAAAATTCTTGGGGCATCATCTGACGGAAGATGAATTTAAGGATGCCATAAATTCACTGCCAAATAACAAAACGCCGGGCCTGGACGGCCTGCCGGGCGTATTCTATAAGGAATTCAGAGACCTTCTCCTACCACACTTAACCCAGATGTACGAGGAGGCATACGAGGAAGGTACTTTGCCAGAGTCACTGTGTGAAGCGTTATTGATAGCCCTTCCGAAGCCTGGCAAAGATCTCAAGAGATGTGAGTCCTACCGGCCACTTTCCCTCATAAACATAGACGTCAAAATCCTTGCGAAAATATTAGCTACTAGAATACAGCTACTGCTGGAGTCTCTAGTTCTGCCGGACCAGGCGGAATTCATCCCCACCAGATCCACAACACAAAACCTACGCACCATCTTCACTATGTTTCAAAGTCTGGACCCCGAATTGCTGGCTGCGGCGGCCCTCCTGGACGCAGCAAAAGCGTTCGATTCGGTGGAGTGGGGATTCGTGTTCACTGCACTGGAGAGAATGGAATTTCCGCCCTCTTTCTTGAAATGGGTAGCCCTGCTGTATAAGGAACCTAGAGCTAGAGTTCGGATTAATGGCAACACCTCACATCACATGGTCATCAGCCGCGGAACGAGACAGGGATGTCCATTGTCCCCTATATTATTTGCGCTAACGTTGGAACCACTAGCTTGTAAAATTAGACAGAAGCACCCGGAAACGGCGTTACAATTTAACCTTCGTCCTATAGGAATTTCACTGTATGCAGATGACATGGTGCTTTATACACGATACCCAGACGTAAATCTGAACTCATTGATAAAGGAATACATAAGGTATGAACAATACTCTGGCCTAAGTATAAATTGGGATAAACTGGTGGTGATACCCCTGACGGCGAAGACACCACTGCCTTCGCTAGATTATCCACTGAAATAGGACACTGGCCCAGTGAAATATTTAGGTATATGGGTTCATCGAGACCCGGAAGTGGTACTTAATGAAAATTATGGGGTAGCGATGACCAAACTAGAGTAAACAGTAGAAAAATGGATTAAGCTACCCCTATCGATAGCAGACAGAATTGCCCTTCAGAAAATGATAGTATTACCCCGATTCTTATACTTATTCTGGAATGTCTCAATCTGGCTCACAAATGCATTCTTCACCCGGCTGCGATCCGCACTACAACGCCTTACATGGGCAGGTAGGCAACCACGGGTAAGCTGAAAGACACTCACGAAACCCTATCACCTGGGAGGGTTCGCGGCTCCGGACCTAGAGTTATACTATTACTGCGCACAAGCACAACATGCACATTATTGGTTATAACCTCACGCACATATACCCCATATAGCAGTGGAAACGGACAGTGTCCATCCGAACCGGTTAACGCAATACATTGCAGACCCTGTCAGTTATTATGCCAATGACACGATACAACCAGTTAAATGCACATCAAGGGCTTGGCACACTTTGGCAGTACGAGCAGGTAAACTGCCGCTCTATGCCCCGGCACTTCCGCTGGCGAATCACCTGCTGTCAGTCACACGGGAACAGAAAATGAGAAAGGTACTAGGAGATATGGGACTCCTGACGATGAGCTCGTTGTTTCCACACAATGAGTTTATCCCATTTCAAAGCCCATCCCTATGTGCCCACCAAACACCATTAAAAATGTTTGCATATTATAGATTGCGAGCAGCAAGGAAAGACCTATATGACACATTCCCGGCTGAACCTACGACGCTGCTAGCCCTACAGATTTTGTTAACGGCAACAACGCGCTCGAAATTAGCCACTAGACTATACACTGCATCCCAAATTGAACAGAGGGAGGACTTAAATAGCTAGCTAAAGAGATGGGTGGAACAGATGGGAATATCTATATCGGAAGAGGATTGGAGCTATAGCTGTGCGCAGTTGCGGTTACTCACACCAAATTGTAATTTGCGCATTATCCATTTTAAATATTTACATCAAACGTATTACACACAGGCCTAGCAGCGCAAGTACGGCCTCAGAGCAGATGATAAATGTCAACGATGATCCGCGCCCCGAGCTGACTTTCTACACATGGCGTGGGCCTGCCCTGCTCTCAACAAGTATTGGCAAGAGGTGACGATCGCACTCACACACATGTTAAATGATGCATCCCGAATTCCCCACTGATTTGCCTATTGGGTATTTACAAGCTCAAACAGATTGGGAGAAGGAAATTGTTGGCGGTGGCACTTTTGCTTGCGAAACGGCGTATAGCCATTAAGTGGGGTAGCAAACGCCAGCCTAGATTTAAGGATTGGTTGACCGACATGCTTTATTGTAAGGAAACGCTGGGCACATATGAGGAGGAACTACCTCAGGTCTCCAGACCAAAAGATTTCTGGCAACCTCTTGTAGAATACTTACAGCAACAGCAAGATGACCGGTAGAATGTACCTAGAACGTGCACCACATAATGAAGAAAGATACTAAAACCGAGGGTTGGTATGGGTAGATAGCCCCACATGTTAATGTCACACTGAATTTCTGGAAACATGTATACGTACAAATGTCGGGTGTCCTAGCCTACTATTGTCTCTACAGAACTAACGAGTGTTATGCAAATGTCGTTTAAGGTAACTACTTCATATTTACAGTCACCCCTAATTGTGATGCAAAAATGTTATTGAAGACCTCTGTACACAACTGTATAACTGATGCAAATTGTCTGTGCATTGATGCTGCTTTGGTGAATAAAAAATAAAATATAAAAAAAAAAAAGAACAGGATGATTATCTTGGCAAGCACTTTTTATGAAAAAAATAATATAATTGTGCCTTCAAATGTTAAAAAATAATGCTTTTATTTTTTAAATATGATTGTTAAATGTAATAATGAAATGAAATGTACATAAAAAGGAAAGATGAAGTAGTGAGGGAGTGTTTGTCGTAGCACTTCTCTTCTACTTCGTCTGAAAGTGAAAAAAGCCCAATCATTTAAATAAAGATGACGGGGCAACACTTATATATTGTAAACATAAGGACTGAGTGCTTATGATAACATTTTAAAATTTAAAATTAAAAAAATGTGGTACAATGCGTAATACCAATGAATGAAAAAAGATTTTTCAACTCACCCATGTGATGATTTAAAAAGACTCAATAAAAATATTTGGAAAACTTGTGCATTTTTCTTTCAAGGATGTATTGAAGAATTGAACATTTAATGAAAGGACACAGTACTCCACACTAAAGGAGAAAACTCGGCACAATTATGATAGAATAGAAATTAGAAAAATATCTCTGAATACCTCACAGTCAACAAACTCGTAAGCAGAGTAGACAGTATAAGTTAAAAACACCCTACCACAACTTGTTTTTTGAAACGCATTGTAAAATAAAGTGCGTTACAAAGTGGCTTTGTACATGTTGAGGGTATCATAAGGTCACATATAAAAAACAAGCCAATCAACATTAGGCTCAGGAAGCTACAGTTAAGCACACAACAGCCAATAAAATGTTTTTGAAAATCTGCGCAAGGGAATAGATTTGTCGGTGGTTTGGGCATACATGAGGTGTCCGAACCACTAGGAAGGGCCATCACAGTGCTTGCGATGGGAGCAACTGTAAAATGACGTAGAGCACGTGCGCTCTGTATTTTTTATTGGTAGGGTCACTTGTGTAGTGACGCATGTGCTAGATGGGTGTGGTGTGGGTGTATACCATGCATGACGGAGTGTGTGTGTGTGCCGTTCTGACAACTAGACCTGGAACTAAGAAATCAGTACAATGGAAATCTGGGCAATGTTGCATTTTAGTTTTTTCCTGGAAGCGTAAGCAGAGTGGGCTGGCCTGACGTATGCCAGTGCTGTACGAGGCTCTGAACCATGATTCCGGAGCTATGGGCGTGGTTCCGTCGTGAGCTATATGAGAAATCAAGTGATTCGGTGTCCATCTTGTAGTGCTGACGTCACCCGGGTCTTAAACGCAAATGTGTCATTATAACTATAAAGTTCCACAACATGGCAACATGGTAGATTTGGGGTATCACTGACTCTATATTCATTCATTGTTGCATACATAAAAGATGGTGGACATTACTGCAATTATGAATGTTTGTTGTACATTCAGTGGAGTGTTGTAGCTGTAGTAATACAGGGCTGTGAAAGGTTTAAGTTGCAGTTTTTGGCACATGAAAGGCAGATAATATATATACATATGTGGTCATTCAGATATACTGTTGAACTTGGTGCTGGAAATCAGTGTTCGAGGCTCGGAGTTGCGTCCACATCCTGTTATTGTAGAGTAATGACGTAATCTACGCATGCCTGAAAATGTACTGTAAATGCGGTGCTCATGTAAATTGCTGATTTAGTTTTGGGTTGATTCTGCGCTATATAAATATGCTAAAAAAAATGTTTAAAAGGAGGAATAGCCCACACTTACTGTCAGAGGTAAGATGGTTGTATACGCTATTTATATCACAATATAATGTGGTAGGGCGTAGGAGCAGCATTTTACAAACATAATAAATACACAGACACAAATAGATGGTTGAAGTGTGTACGGGCATGTGTGCTCAACTCCATTTTATTACTTTGCTGTTGGTAACAAGTAGAATAGTAATCATGATATCATACATAGATATTCAATCGTAAATGGTTTATGACTTCTGCTGTACCAAGGTAGGAGCACTACATGTGAAATAATACACAGAAGATTCTATTGTAAAGGGTTCATGAGTTGTGGTGCACTAAGGTAGGGTCGGTTTGTGATGAACCTGCGATGATGTGTGGTTCAGGCAGACCGCACTGCTAAGAATGTCTTTTGGCTACAGAATTTTGCCTTAATAAGGCCATGTGGCGATTATTTATGGTGCACTGAGTTAGTGGTACATCTGGTAGTCAGCATGTTGCCTACTGGACTGCATAATCTGTAATCACGATTGAAATAAAAGATGAAACATGTATGGAATACATTGATGAAATGTGTATGTTTCAGGTACATTATAGTTCAAGTTGTGACCTGTGCTGTCCGCAGTGTAGACTGCCATTGAGTGTGCCTTTGCACTTGGAGCGTGAATTTTGTTTTTCAACTAAACCTAGAACTGATATAAAAGAAGTTTTTGAAGGAAGGCTACTAAAGGGATATTGTATAGGGTTTGATAGACGTTTATTTAGTTTGGTACTGCACTCTGCAAATAATGAATGAAGAATGAGTTGAATTCTGCCTGAATACGGCCACATGGCGATGAATTATGGTGCACTGAGTTAGTAGTACCTTTGGGAATAAGCGTGTACGTAACCTGTGATGATGCGTGGTCCGGACAGACCGCACTGGGGGTAAAGTTTTCTAACTACCGAATTTTTCCTTAATAAAGCCTCGGGCGAATATTTATGGTGTACTGAGTTAGTGGTACGTCTGGTGTTTAGCATGGGCTCACCCTGCGATGATGCGTGGTCTGAACGAGTTGCACTCAAAGCATTGAATGTTGCATGTACTTTGAGGGGGGAAAAAAACTTACCATCGATGGTTAGCAATTGTTCTGCAAACTAGGTCTACTGATTGTTTCCCAGAACAAATTAAACGATTGCACTTCACGCAGTGCATTCTAACTTTCTCAAAATGGGGACATATGTTTGGTGGCAATGTTGCAGATTGGGAGCATTTGGTTTCCTTAACCGATTATAGTCTCTTACACAGTTTGCACCGGTAGTAATCTTGAATTGTGAGCCCTACTGTTCACAGTATAGACCGGAGGCAGTCGTCAGGAAGGGCCCACAGCCATGTGGCATTGACTTGAGCTGTATAGAGTTGTTAGTGGTAGGTGTGGCTCTCAGCGTCTACGCAGCCAGTGATGATGAGTGGTGTGGGCCAGCCGAACTGGGAGCAATGTTTTTTGCCTAGTGAATTCTGTCTTAATAAGGCCACGGGGAGATGACTTGTGATGCAGTGAGTTAGTGGTACCTGAAGAACTCAGCTTGTGCGCACCCTGCGATGATTCGTAGTTTGGGCAGGTCGCACTGGTACAATGTCTCTTGCCTACTGAAATGCGTCATGTAAAATCGCCATTCCACCAGAATCGTGAGCCCTCACAATGTAGATCGAAAGCAGTAGTCATAACAAACATCAAGAAATTCTTTTTGTCCTATCCTTTAAGAAAATCTGAGGACATAAAGTTCAATTATCTCTACCTTAAATAAATCAAGGCTAAATTTTATGCTGTCCATAGTATAGATTCAAAGCTGAATTGAAGTTGTGAACCCTGCTGTCCGCACTGTAGATCAAAGGCAGTACTGAGCACAGATAAGACAAATTATTTTTTCTCTTATTTTAATAAAAGCTGAACACATACAGTATAATTGTCTCTGCATTAAATAAATCAAGGGTGAATTCCCTACTGTCTGTAGTGTAGATGCAAAGTTGAATTCAAGTTGTGAACCCTGCTGTCCGCAGTGTAGATCGAAGGCAGTAGTCGATCCAGACATAAGTCTGCGGTGCTGTTGCGCTGAGTTCGCAATCGGCCTGTATCGAGGAGGCACGTGGTCATGGTGGCAGCCACGTGGCAGGGTGAGGACCTTCGCTGTGGTAGAATCTTTTCTCTTTGCAGACGTGAACGACGCCCAAGGTCTGAGATCATATGGTTGCGTCCACTATGCAGCACACACGTATCAATGCTATATCTACACATGGAAAAGTTTTTAGTTTCTATAGTGAGTTGTGTATAGAATTTCACCGGTAGTCTTGGCATTGTGTAAATTATTGTTGATGTGCGAGTTCCTTTCCTTATACATAGTTGGTTACCACATCTCTGAACATTGAGCTAGTGTGCTGTTGAGGGGATATATTATCTTGGGAAGGTCCGTTGTCCTGTTTTGCGCTGCCTCTGAGGTAGTAGACGGAGAGGGGTGAGGAGGGGTGGTTGTAGTGGTGGTGACACTGGGTATTGTTATTTTGTTGGGTGTCGGAAGTGTATAATTAGTACCTCTATCACTTATTGCTCTTGAGTTGTATGTAATTCACGCAGTACATAGTCGATGTCCTTACACTAGTTAAATGTTGATGTTAATTTGTTAGTGGTAAGTAAAACTATTGCTTGTTTTTTTAGGTAGCACTGCAGATCTGGTTTCTTGTTGAAAATATGGGGAAGTGGTCAACATTATAATTAGGAATTGTCATTTAAAAAACCTTTGAAATTCAATTAAAAAACCATAGGTTTCAGGCAGGTTATAGTTAGGAATTATCATTTAAAAAACCTTTGAAATTCACTAAAAAAACATAGGTTTCAAGCAGGTTATAGTGAGGAATTACCATTTAAAAACCCTTAGAAATTCACTGAAAAAATCATAGGTTTCAGGGGTGTTATATTTTGCTGGACATTTCACTCTTACAAAACCATTGAAATTCCTCCATTATAGTTAGTTCTGCGAACTATAACTTGTGCGCCCTCAATGCACTGCTGATGATGTCACATATTACATCATTCATGACATGGTCAGTGACATCACTGATGACATCTCAAATGACATTACTGATGACATCACTAATGGCATCACCCAGTGAATGTGCACATATTCTATAACCATGTGCATTGCTAAAGTTGACTAGATTGAGCCTCAAGAAAGCTGTTCAGTTCAAGGTCACATTTAAAGTGTAGCATGTAATTTGTATTTAACCTTCAACATAGAATATATTTGCTTGTATTTTTCTTTCCACAACAGGTGTGGACAAAGCCTCATTAATTAGCATAAAAGGGTTTTGTTTTCATTAGATAGCAAGGTACGAGAAAACGAAGTTTGGCAAGGAGGAGTGCAAAAATGAGCAAGAAGGTAAGTTTCATGGAGGAGGAGGAGAAGAATGACCAAGGACGAATGAAGTTGCACATTATCGATGTGGGAAAGGTGGTGAAGTATCCAGTTGTGGCAGAGCCATGGGAAAGCACTAGCAAAAGTCATGTGGGATTGTCAACCTTGAATACAATTGATATTTTACGCTGGAACTTAGTGAGGGAAAGGAGAGACATTTTAGGACTTCACGGGGAGCGGAACAATGCTTCTGCATGTGTGGATTTATGCTCCGTGATCCATGGTTGGAGTGACTTCTACTGAAGATTCAGACAGCTGACACCTTTCTAATTTCACCTTTACTAAATGCTTCTTAGTTTAGGGTTGCCGCTTTAAGGTAGTGTAGGGAGAGCTAGCTTGCCCATGCTTACCCTGGACAACCATTTGATGCAGCTTAATACTCAATTCTTTTTCCTGATTATTTGCATCGCCATCATGAAGTTAGATGTCTACTTTGTATTACATAGGATAAATATCTTCAGGAGATTTGGACTCATTCTGTTCATCCTATACTACTTTAAGAAAATGCTGATGTTGGTCTATATCGATTTGTTTCTAAATGTATAATTAAACCCAACTAAACTCAGGTTAAGTTGTTGAGTGGATTATTGTGACACCACATTGGTTATACTGTATTGAGATTTAACTGTGATTCTTTTCTCCCTTTTACCTCTCAAGCTGCTACCAAAACCATTAGTCTGGAGATAAATGTTTAGGTGGGCCCAAGTTAGTGCACGGGCAGTGCAAGCGCAGAGGAAACAAAATGAAAGAGTGTATTAAAAACAAAGTTTAGCAGCTTTAGTACATTTAGTGCACTCATGTGGTGGCACCCTACGCCAATGGCTAAATGGAGTTTTAGGGTGAGCCACTCCAGTGGACAGCTGAAGCTTAACTGGGCTCTCCTGGAATTCTGGTCTGTCTTACTCAAATTATGCTCCCCTGTGCATCTCTCTTGTCTTCATCAAAAAGATCTGACAGACCAATCTCCTTATTCCCTGTTTTAAGGGCTTGGCCCAAAAAAATAAAGACCTGCTTAACCTTTAAGCATGAATCTCAGACTTGCTGAAATTCAGGTTTTTCGGAGGCTGCACGAATCCCTCGACCCTTCTCTAGCTGAAACGCCATCAGTTTTCCATTCTCAAAGTTTTCCAAGTGTGTATTAGCCGCCTCAGCAAATTTGGTTTTCCTTCACAGCGTTTAGACCTTGATAATAACGTTTTAAAAATCATGTCAAATACACATCATGGGAAAGTATTATAACTGTGTCGTTTTTTGCCGCATGTCACAGATGGCACAGTCATCATCACTTAGGAACTTCCCCCTTATGAACGTGTGAATGGCCTTGTGACAGCTTTGGGTTTCTCTTTAAGCATAACATCGCTGGTAAATGCAGAAATTACTTGTTTTCAGCAATAAAACACTTCAACATCTCGTCAAGTTTGCTCGATCCTGTATCAAAGCGTACTAAATACATTTTACAGTAATTAGATACAGCCTTAGTCTCAAGCACGTGGGCTTCAATCATGTCAGTGATCAAATGCAGAACTGATTAAAAAATACATGCTAAAAAGCTGAAGAAAGCTCCTCAATCAACGAAGAAGAAACAATCCAACCCTGTAAAGACCCACTTATTCAATTCAAGCATTAAAAAAGAATGATAAAAAGTATTTCTAAGTGACTTTGAAGGCCTTGCGATGTTGACTCGCAGACGCACTTACAGGCAAGGGGTAATCAGCTATAGAGGCACACGAGGGACAGAAAACAGACGTTTTAAAACACAACATGATGTAGAGCTCCACATCTGGAACCAGTGGTAACGTCAGTGGTAACACAGCAGAGAGAAAGTGAAATGTGGCGACGGGCCCCATGCAGTAAACGGCGCTGTGGTCTGACAGGAGTGGAAATAATTCCTAGAGCAAACTACTTTTCGAAATTCCCACTGGTGAACACAGTGGATCAGATATTTTAGGTGATCCAGATTTTCAGTACTGATTTAATACATCCAGTTTTCATGTAGAACTGCACAATTACTTGCCTCTGGAGGTTGTACAATGTATGTTTTATACGTCATGAACGAGACCAACAGTGAAATGCTTAGGTAAGCACTAAATTGAAAAATCTGATTTCTATTCCCACCTAAAAAATATATGAAACTTTTAAGAGCCTCTTACAATAGTCACCAAGCTTAGGGCACTGTGAATTTGGAACAGAAAAGAAAAATAGTTTTTTCATGTTAGGCACTCTTTTTGTTAGAATGTGCAATAAACCGTCCATCGGTTAATAAAAGATTTAAAAAAATTACTTATCAACCCCTACATCGCCCTTGCCTTCAATTCCCAAGTTACTGGCACATTTTCGCCCCCTGGTAATACTAGAAAATGCTTTTCAAAATTGTTGTAAGTCAAAGCTTCATAAAGAGCCTCTGGCATTGGTAGCCATGCAGTGGGTGCTTACACCACCTCTCTTGCACATGAAAGAATCATTGCTGATTACCGATTTTCCATCGATCAGCAAATAACGTAAGCATGCCTCCATCACTGTCATCCAGTGCACAAAGCTGAAGTCTTTTGCTGCTCCATAGAGACAGCTTTGGCTGGTTGCCAAGACCCTGTTGTCAGCATTACACTCAACACACACTAAACATCATAGAATATACAGAAAGGGAATTTGAGGAATTCCTCTTAAGTCATTGACTGCTCCATGGCATTCCCAATAGCTGGAGCTTGAATCGGTGATGGTGAAACGTAGTCTCTATACCTACGTTTTTTTTGTTTGAATCATTAGGTATGTTACATGTGTTCGTTCATTGTGTGATTGATGCTTTTAACACCATCTGCCCCAAGAGCGTGGAGAACCATTATAGTGTGGAACGCCTGCAGGAGTCGGCCCTAACCCTGATGGACGCCCAGCCAGACATTGTCTACATGATCCAGGTCCAGAAACTGCCCAGGCCCCCTCTCCCCTCAGCAGGAGGTCAGGACCCTACCGCCAGGCAACAATTGTCCAGACGTCTATGCTGGGTTATTTGTCATTGAGTCTGCATGCCAAAGCTGAGGTTCCTTGGGTCCTCCAGAAGCTCCCTCCCTCTTAGGAAGCGCCCCTCATTTCACCTCAGAGGGTCTTTCAACATTTCCGCTGTCCCCCTCCCCTTAGGAAGATCTGCCTCATTTAATAGAGGCGATTCATTCAACCCTTTAAATGCCCCCTCCCAATCGCAACTATCATACTCATACTCATTTACTAACAATGGCTCCTTTGCCCTTTCAGAGGCCCCCTTTTGTAAGGAACACCTTTTACTCCCCACTTAAATGTGGTCGTTCCTTCTACCCTGCAGATGTCACTTTCTTATAATAAAGACTCCCCACAACATTTCAAAAAGGAGCTTCCTTAGATCCTTCAGCGGTCCCATTCCCTTCAAGAAGATCCTCACTCATTTCAAAGCAGAGGTTCCTTCGGCCCATTTGAACCTTCTATTTTGCCCCATGTATACTCCACTCCCCATTTGTAAGTACTAGGTGGTTTCTCATTGAAACCCCCATTTAAAAGGGAGTTTCATTTGCTCCTTTAGAGATCCCCAGTGAGGTATGCAGCTGCCACTGTTCTGCTACCCAGCAAATAACAGAAAGACATTTCTGAGTAACACTATGGCCGCAAGCATGATACCCATCAAGCCAGCCATATCAAAATGCCCTATGGCCATGAACCTCCACCCATACAGCACCACACATCCCCCTTAAAGCAACATGACATGAAGAAGAAAGAAGCACAACAACTAAAATTCTGAGTCTTCAAAGCAAGATCCAAATCAAAAAATGCTTTAACATCTTTGACCTACTACCAGAAGCAACACCAGAGCTCAACTTCATTATAGTAACATGCCTTAGGGAAGATTGTGAACGCACATGCACAAAGTCATCCCACCTGATTTTTTCATCATAAACAAAAAATTGTATTGTGAAAATTGGAGGAGAGCTGGCTGTCATCCATTAAAAAATCACTTCAAATAATACTAATCGAAAACGTCACCGAGGACGGCTGTGAATATCACCCCACTCTAACTATAACTTTTTTGTTGCAGTTTTTATATAGTGCAAACTCAGACCAAAGAGATTGAAGCACTTTACATGAGCACTTGTTACATTAAATAGGGTCACATTCACATAATTTATTTCTTCCTCTTAATATATAGAACACCACACAGGAATGCCAACTATAAAGATGTCTGACAAGATACAGTGACCAACACCCATCTTGACCACTCAAATCTATACATTCTAGGAGACCTCAGCATATGGTTTGACAAGAACAATGTAACCAAAACTCCAGCTATCACAACCAAACTTGACACTTTAAAACTTGACAAATCATGTCTGCCTAAACTCATTGTGCAAGACACTTTCTAGATGTCATAGTTCACCCTTAGTACAAGCTACAGTTACATACAACTCCCATAAGAGCTGGAACAACCACAACATCATCACTTTCAAGATCAACACAGCTATCACAACAACATTTCAAAGCCTCCAACAACCAACAACAAATGCTGATACAGGCAATGGAAAGAAAACTAGACACCCACCAACTCAAAACCCATCTTGGACGAACCCCAATAAGCATGTGGTCGAAAGACAGTCTTACTTTTTACATCTGGATCTCCACTGCACTGGACAGATATCAAGAAAATCACATCCCGGGTTGACCACAAAAAGAACACCACCTGGGTTCATGACAATATAAAAAGAATGAAAGCACAACTCAACATACTACAATGCAAGTGGAAAAAATCAAGAGATGAAAGTGAAAAAAGCACACTGTTGCACTAAACCAGAGTCTACAGACCACAAAAAGACACAAGTACTTTACATAAAAATTGAAACCAACTGCCCTTCTAAAGAACTCCATAAAATTCCATAATCCAGGGTGCTAAAACACAGAAACACTACAATCACAGGACACCTGTAATAAATGTTCTAATAAATGTATCTAAATAATGTAAAACATTGATAATTACCTTAAGGATAACACGGAAAGCACCACAACAACACAAGACATAACCACCTGAGAAAGAGACAACAATAATCACCCATCAATGCATACTTTCAAGACCCTGTCACAAAAAGATTTTCTTGCTATTATTACTGCAATCAGACCATCAGTGTGCAGGGGAAGTTGCCACATGCCTACTCAACAAGGCCCTGGAACTAGGGTCATTCCCTCCTGAGCTGAAACCTCCTACATTAGACCTCTCCTCAAAAAGAAAAACCTTGATCCATCTGATCCAGTAAACTACAGGCCTATATATAATAGACCATTCTTAGGTAAAGTTTTGAGAGAGCAGTGTTTACTCAACACTCTAATTTTTTAGAACACAATGACTTAGGCCCTCAATATGATGTTGCTCAGACTACAACCGACGGCCTGTCAGTTGCGGTCCAATCGACATCTAGTGCTGTGGTCTGACGCCACATTAAGAGGCACAGCGGTTGGAGGCAGCATGCGAAAGGACCGACCGTCGATTCTGATGTGCTCAAGGAGCCCGTCCGACTGTTGGTCCGGAAATAATCTCCAAAACGGTGGTGCCTGCTCAGGCACCGCTGTAGGGATTGCGATTTCTGTTTCAGGCAGCTGACCACCATTGAAAGGCTGTCGGAAATGGACTCTGGGTGCCCCTAGCAGGCCCCCCCTCCGCAGCACCCCCAAACACCCATTTTCCCAATGCGGCCGGTGCTGTAGCCTTTTACAGCCACTGCACAAGCCGCAATGGAAAAATATAAGTTTCTGAATGCCTTTTGGGTGGGTGACATCCAAATTCGTCAGATGGAACCTCTGACTACTATTCGGTCAGTTTTCATTCCGACATGATGACAGACGAAGGCTCGTCCGACCGGCATCGTAATTAGGCCCTTAATGTCAGAACACTAGTAAGGCTTGAACATGGACAGAGGCACAGAGTCAGCCGTCATATCCATCTGGGATGATCTAAAAGTCACCGTGGACAAGAAGAGAGTAGCTGTCTTGTTGATTCTAGAATTAATAGTTGCATTCACACTGTCCACCAGCACACACAACTACAAAAACTCCACTATTTCAAAGTCTGTAAAAATGCTCTAAAATTGATTGATTCTTATCTCATAGACAGACCAATTATAGTCTACTTGCCACCTTGACATTACCTCCTCAGACACAACAATGTGGGGTTTATCAGTGGTCCATCATATGCCCTCTAATATTCAACATCTACCTAACCTGCTTACCAAACCTCATCCAACCTCACCTGTTACAACTGTGCAGATAAAAAAACAAATCATTTTAAAAACGGATAGCCCAAAAGATCGCTACAATTCAAAACTTGATTACTGCCTTTGTGCTATACAGACCTGGATGATGAAGCGCCATCTAAAGCTCAATACCGGTAAGACATAGACAAGTAATATCGATTGTCAAAATATAGAAGTCAAAATATCGAAGTATATAATATAGGCATTAAAATATATATCGAATTTTTTATAATATCGATTTTTTTAAGTGTTTTGTATGTTAGTATATGTGTGAAAAGTGTATATTATTTTTGTAATGTATGTTTAATTTATTTTAAGTAATTAATTTTATGTTATTAAATTTTTGCGTAATTTAATTCTATAGCAGGGTTGTAGATTTATAGGGGAATAGGGTGGGAAGTAATTTAATTATATTTAATAAAATATTCATTTTTAGAAATTATTAATTATTTTTAATATAATTTTGCTTTTTAGTTTTGTAGCGGGTAGTGGGTTTATAGGGGAATAGGGAGGGAAGTAATTTAATTGTAAAGAATGAAATATTTGTATTTATTTATTGGTATTCATTTTGAATTTATTGTTAATTAATTTTTAATTGTTAGTTAATTTTTATTAATTGATAATTATGTTAATTGTATTAATTTATTTTCTGTAGCGGATTGTTGGTTTATAGGGGAATAGGGTGGTAAGTAATTTAATTGTAATTAAGTGAATACTTTTATTTATTTATTGGTATTGATTTGTAATTTATTGTTACTTAATTTTTAATTGGTAAATAGTTTTTATTAATTGGTCATTAATTTGTATTAATTGATTAATTGATATATATGATAATTGTATTAATTTATTTTCTGTAGTGGATTGTGGGTTTATAGGGAAAAGGGTGGGAAGTAATTTAATTGGAATTAATTACATATTAAAAATACTTTTTGTGTATTGATAATTAATGTACTGTTAATTAATTATTAATTAGCATTAATCTTTATTATCAATTATTTTTTGTTATTGAAAATTAATTATTTTGCTTCATATATAAAATCATTACTTTCCCTACTGTTAAACTCACTGGAGTGGGAATAGTAATTTTTACCCCTACGCTATCCAACGCTTTCCCTACTGTTGCACTCACTGGAGTGGGAATAGTAATGTTTACCCCTACGCTATCCAACGCTTTCCCTACTGTTGCACTCTCTGGAGTGGCAATAGTATGTTTTACCCCTACGCTATCCAATGCTTTCCCTACTGTTGCACTCTCTGGAGAGAGAATAGCAATTATTACCCCTACGCTATCCAACGTGTTCCCTACTGTTGCACTCTCTGGAGTGGGAATAGAAATTTTTACCCCTACGCTATCCAACGCTTTCCCTACTGTTGCACTCACTGGAGTGGTAATAGTACATTGCACCCTCCCGCTATCCTACTGTAAAAATATTGTACATTTTTTTATTAATACTACGTTAATATATATATATATATATATATCGTAACTCGAAATCCCGGTAGTAGCCAGTGCCTGCTCACGAGTGGGTCGGTTTGGGGTTCCGGAGGCCCAAATATAAATCACCAACACTTATCCGTCAGGAAAGTACGTAACCGACACACCAGGAGTTGCTGTGCTCAGAAGTTTATTTTTGGCAGCAAAACAAACAACGCGTTTCACCTCACGGCTTGCTCACGTTTGTTGTGAACTCCGATCCCTAGTCCTTTTACATTCTCAATTTATAAACATAAACATAGGATTGAGAATGTAAAAGGACTAGGGATCGGAGTTCACAACAAACGTGAGCAAGCCGTGAGGTGAAACGCGTTGTTTGTTTTGCTGCCAAAAATAAACTTCTGAGCACAGCAACTCCTGGTGTGTCGGTTACGTACTTTCCTGACGGATAAGTGTTGGTGATTTATATATATATATATATATATATATATATATATATATATATATATATATATATATGTATTAAAAAATAAAATTTTATGTGTATTTTTTAACTTACATTAATTATTTATTAATTTTAAGGTTACTTAAGTATTTATTATTTCATTCATTTTAAATTATTTTTAAGACATTTAATAAAATTCGATATTTTGACTATATTTTTTACAACTATACTTTTGATTCGATATTTTTGTACTTACCTGTTTGCAGATAGGAATTCGATATTTTTGCATTCTATATTTTGTCCACTATATTTTGGTAGGTCTATATTTTGGCATTCTATATTCTGTCAGTGATCCAAAACAGTATGTCATATCTTCCCATACCTTGCATACCAACATAAACTGCAAGCCATCCTCAAACTCATCATCTCTGAGCTTGAGTATGCCACCAACCTGTACTTCAGCACACCCTCCTTAATCATGCTCAAAATACAACATATCAAAAAGCTGCCACAAGGCTTTGTTTTTCCCTTTGCCAAAGAGAACACATGAGTTTACTCCTGCAATCGCTCCTATGGCTACCTACAGCTAGAAGGGCAATGCTCAAGGCACTCAGCTTTGTCCACACAACGTCCTGAGGAAAATGACTACTATACCTACAAGTTAAATTCAAGCTTTAGAAACAAAACAGAAAACTGAGCTCTAGGCTTGCACCACTTATTATCATATTACCTTACCATAAGAAACCCATATGAGACACAGTTTTCTCAGTACATGCCGTCAAGTTCTGGAACTCAATACTAGCCAGCATTAGAAGCACCCAGGAGCATACAGAAGAACAAAGGCAGTTGAAAACATGGGTAGTTCCAAGATAATTGTGCCACCCTACATCCCAGCAACAGAGCCTAGAAAGACAGCTGCGTCCTCAGGCACTATCTTCGGCTAACAACCCACATATTAAAAACAACCCAACCAACAAACCGCTTCTGATTTGCTGATAAGCTAAGAAGGGCTGAAATATGGTTTGCCGGGCATAATATAGTTGTATGCTCATATGTAACATGTATGACCCACAAAAGTACTAAGACCATATTACACAGTAGTTAGCAGCCAATTTTAATATAAATCTCTTACATTCACATAAAGTATATCTGTTATGAGCGTTCTCCCTCACCAGTACTATACAGCCCAAAAAAACAACAAACATTACCAAATGAACAGGCATGGAATAACTGAGGAAATCTGTCAAACACTTCTGAAGATCTACTAGATCAGACATGTATTTCAGACATTTGGAACTGATGAGACTGTGATAGCAGTAATGAGTATAATTACACAGAGCTGAAATAAAATTGTGACATTTTGTGTGCAGTGTTGTTTTTTTTTAGTTATGCTCACATGTTATTAGGCATAGCTTTTCAAAAAGATGTAGATTTTGTGCAATCCAAAGAGGAAAATATGTTTTACTCTATAGGAACCCCATCTGCTACACTCCCACCAGGTTTTGGGTGTTCCCTTCCCTCCTTGGAAAGAGATTTACTCCTAGCCATGGCAGGAGCAAATCCAAGAACAATGCCAAGATAAACATGATGAACATGGCCCAGAAATTCCAGAGGGGCATGCACAGATACACTCAAATCAGGGAACCTATATACTGTGCTTGGGGATGTTCTCATAAACACAAGGTACTCAGGGGCCATGGTGGGCATTTTTCCATATTACTACTTCCTAACTTCATTGTCCACGTGATATGAATCTCGTGATGGTTTTTGGAATACGCAGTTCGGGGATGTCTTTATGCTTCAAATCCTTTATTTGGATAAAATGTAAATTCTGTATTTTCTGCCACACGTTAAAACTCAATAAAAAGAATTTCTATGGAAAAAAGGATACTCACAAATTCTTGAGTTTGTAGGTATACCCAAATTCTCCAGGGAGACACCACTCAGCAGCGCCCACTCCCCATCCACTGGGTGCGATTTAATAAGGAGAAGCATTACACCTTCATGAGGTGAATTTGTGCATGAGCAAAATAATTTACTAATACAAAGTCTCCTTTTGTCTATACCTTGTTCTGGAGCCTGGCCCTCTCTGCAGGATCAGCCCTAACATCCTTGCCTTTACCCCCCCCCCTTTTGCTGAATTCTTTTATGCTCGGCTTAGGACTCTAGGCATTTTACGCCTGCTCACCAGTGCTAAGTCAAATGCTCTTATATAGCGCACAAAATCACCAAAAGGTCTCGAGGCGCTTAAGTGCATGTGCTCACACCTTAAAACATGGTAATATTGGTTTATCCCCATTCTGCATATTTAATTTACTTGCAAGTCCCTAGTTAGTGGCACTATATGTGGCCATGGCTAGTAAATGAAATACTACAAGTGGGCCTGCAGCACTGCTTGTGCCACCTACCTACGTAGCCTTTTTAAACAAGCCTCAGATCTGCCATTGCAGTCTGTGTGTGCAAGTTAAAACTGCCATTTCGACCTGCAAATTAAACCCTTTGCGACAACTAAACCTTCCTTTTTAATAGATGTAAGTCCCCCAATAGTAGACCCTACACAGCCAAAGAAGAAGTTGCAGTGCATTCAAAAAGTTGGACATGCACTTTTAGGTTTTACATGTCCTGGTAGTGAAAAACTCTTAAACAGTTTTTTACTACTGCAATGACCACCTATCCCTTAGGATAACATTGGGTTACCTTATTAAGTTTAATAAGTGATGACTTTCGATTGGGAGAAAGTTGAAATGTCAAATTTGGTGTCTTAAGAATTGTCATTTAAAACCAATAATAAAGTCAGATTTTAAGTCACAATTCTGAAAATGACACTTTTAGAAAGTTGACATTTTCTTGTCTTAACTATTTGATGACTGCAGCCTGTATCCTGGGTCACATGACTTGGTGTTGCTGGCAGTTGGACTTTGCAATAATTTATGAATCTGCAATGAAGTGCAGCATTAAGGAAGCAAACCTGGAAAACTGTGAAGCGTGTCTATTTACACTGTCAGCTGTGGAAGATAAAATAGCGGGCTTTCTAATCTATCGCCCACCAGGCCCAGCAGCCCAATTTATGGCCAGACTGGAAGAGAAAATAGCTCACTCAGCCCTCTGGTATAAAAATGTCCTTATCTTAAATGACCAGAACATACACTTTGATAATAAGGAGAACCGGAAAGCGCAAGCCATTTGTAAGGACTTGTTGACACTGAACCTAGTGCAAAAAGTAGGAATGTCAACACACCAAGGGGGACATATTTTAGATGCTATCTTCCCCAATTCAACGGAGACAGAGGTGGGAACACCATGGCCCATACCCTGGTCAGAACACTACTTCGTTCATTTTTACTGTGCCCACTCACAGACAGAGGTCAGAGAAACCGGCACAGAAAGTAACTAACTGGAAATGGAATACATTTATTCCCAATATATTCACCCAGGCATTGAGGAAAAACAATCTCACACTAGATAAAGATGTAAACTTAGCCAATAGTCAGTTCTAAACATGGATAACAGAGGCTTTAGATGAGACGGCATCTTGAAGCACTAGGGTCTCCAAGAGACATAAAGCATCAGTACCATGTTTTACTGAGGCACTGATGTGCGCCAAAAAAGTCTATTGTAGTAAGGCCAAAGAGAACTACAAAAAGGAATTAAAAAAATATCATGCCTTTATTAAGAAAACTAGATGCCACTTTTACACGGTAATGATTGAAAGGGCCAGTAACTCCTTCAAAGAAATGTTCTAAATTCTGAAATCCCTCAAATCATGTGAAAATATAAATATTGAGGCAGTTGCTTTGGTGGAGAGCTGCAATAAAATAGCAGCATTCTTCACAAACAAAGTGACAAAAATATATGACACTTTCCCAGTGGAAGCGCGGCAAGCGATAAGCACAACATGCCGATGTGATATCACATTTGCAGGTGAGACCCTTGACGAATGTATGATTCAGGATGTAGAAGAACTCAAAGTCACAGCAAAAGGTATTAAATCAGGCTCCCCATTAGACCCTGCACGCCCGGAGATACTAATGCAGGGACCGAACCTCATTATGCCATATATCTCTGGACTCATCACATGCTCCTTTCAAACCGGAGAGGTCCCCATTAAATGGAAACAAGCTATAGTTTGGCCATTCAAAAATAAACCATCTATAGATCAAGAAATTTTGGAGAATCTGCGCCCCAGTTTGTGATACCATTTACGGCTAAGATAGCTGAAAAAGTAACTAATAAACAACTAGTAGATTATATTAACAAGTATGATCTATTGCACCCCTCCCAGTCAGGTTTTAGAGCTGCACACTCTACAGAGCCAGCACTACTCCTGGCAACAGGAACAATGAGAAAATACACTGATGAAGGACAGACGGTTGCACTGATCCTACTGGACCTCAACGACGCGTTTGACACCATTTCCCATAAGCTGCTCCTCCAAAGGCTAGAGATATGTGGTGTTAGGGGAAATGTATTGCGCTGGTTGACATCTTTTCTATCCGCGCGGAGCTGCCAAGTCACACAACAGTCTTACCTATCTAAGAGCATCCCCCTGTTCCAGGGTGTCCCCCACGGATCGATTCTGAGCCCAACTCTTTTTAATTTATACATGGGACCACTGGCTGAGCAGGTAGAAGAGCATAAGGTGTCCATTGTGTCATATGCTGATGACACACAGCTAATTGTGATGCTGTCTCAAGACAGGAAGCAGGCAGCAATTTGATTCTCCAAGTGCCTGGAAGAGGTGGCAGTGTGTTTGTCTAACCACTGCCTAAAGCTCAATGGTAATAAGACGGAGGTGTTTATTGTGGGCAAGGCCCTAACCATTTGGTCATCAGCCTGGTGGCCGGAGACACTGGGCCAATTACCCACACTGAAATCTGAAGTAAAAAATCTCGGAGTATGGTTTGACTCCGAACTGCCATTCGATAGCCATATTCGGAAAGTAGGGGGCAAATGCTATGGGACCACGAAAATCCTAAGAACAATTCTTGATCTCCTGCCACCTAATGCTAGGAAACCCGTAGTACATGCCTTGGTAACTTCCCAATTGGATTACGGCAATGTGCTATATTTAGGTGCCACTAAAAAAGGGCTATCAAAACTACAAATGGTGCAAAAGGAGGCGGCTCACTTGGTACTAAGCCTCCCGAGAAGAGCCTCCTCAAAGAAAGCCCTGGCAGAATTGTACTGGTTACCAGTGGAGAAGAGAATCGTGTTCAAAGTAATGTGCCACTGTCACTGTATTGTATCAAGAAAAAAGCCCACGGTACAACCACTGATTACACAGTATACACCATGCCGAAACCTAAGATCCAAGGATAGGGCACTGGTGACTGTACCAAGAATATCTAAAGCCGGAATGGGGGCACGCTCCTTCAGATACCTCACAGCAAAAGCATGGAACACTCTACCTATGGCCCTAAGAATAGAACTAATGCTAAATTAAATTTCGAAAACAACTGAAGACATGGTTATTCCTAACAGCATACTCAATTTAGCATGCTGACCAGAGTGAGTGACATGCTATAATATGCAAATACTGTTGTGCCGTACCCTTTCAGTGTGCCTGTTCCAGAGCGGGGACACATGTGATGTAACCATGCGCTCTATAAATGGCTAAACATAAACATTTGTCTGTTACTACCAGATAGTGAGAAAAGGGGTGTATGTGTGTTGGAAAATTGTCCATCTCTGACTTTATGAGGGTGAGGAGCTATCAGCTACCACACTTGCACATCTCAGCACACTCACAAAGGGTTTGGCACTAGTCTTTTGTGTCCCTAAACAAGCTGGGGCCAGGGCAGAGAGGTAGGAAATTCCAAACACATCTGGGGTGGAAACCTCCAGAACCTTCTCCTACTTCAAAGCTGGCACCAAATATAAATATTAGAACCTCAGACCCAACTCTTTAGTACACCTCTGTACCTGCTATTCTTCTGCCCGCTACTCTGCTGCCCTCCTAGTTGACTGAAAAGTGCTGAACCTGCATCTTGAGCCAAGGACCAACATAGTTACTCTCAGGCCTAGTTAGTTGGCCTCCTGATCAGAGCCTTAGGGACAGAAAAGTCTCCTGCAACCTTGAACCCAACACCTGGCCTCTGTGTGCTGTGAGTATTACCCCCGAATAGTGCCAACCCTGTCCTATACTCTTGGATGTGGGCCTGAAGGTGCTCTGCCAGCCCCCTGCAGTCCAAGCAGGAACAATGCAGTGCCGTGCATCGCAGCCCGCACCAGAACCCCTGCTGCATGAGGCATCCCCAACACAGGATTCTGCAGCCCTTCAGAAACACTGCTGCGCGATGCCCCCTCGACACTGAACCTCTAATTGCAGCCACGTAATTGCTCAAAACTGCCAATGCCCGATGCACTCTTGACACAGGACCTCGCATTGCAGCCCAGCAGTTCCCCGGAATTACCGCTGTCTGACGTATCCTTGATGCATTACCTTGCATAGTAGCCCACAGCCCATTGGACCCTCCACTGTGCAACGCATCCTTCATACAGGATCTTGCAAAGCTCCGCAACCAGGATTTAAGATACTTTGATTTGGGGGCCTAACTGGATCCCAGTATCTGGTCTATGCTCCATTGTAGTCAGCCTGAACTTGTGACTTTGCCCGGTCCAGCGCGACCAGATAACCACAGTTGGCGCTTTTGTCTTTTAGCCACTATTTTCAAATAAATCTTTAAATTTACATACCTCTGGTTCTACCAATTGGAATTTTGTGTTTTGGGCTCAAATAATGTATTACATGTTACTCTTCTTTGCTAAATTGGTGTGGGATTTGCTTAGTATGGAGTTATCACTTTATTATTGTTTGAATTGTTGCCTAAATACTTTACACATTGCCTCAAAGAGAAGCATGCCTGCTGTTGGGCTGAGCTACTAGGTGGTTGAGCACAGTTTAATTTGGGGTTTGCATGTGTCTTCACTTTGACGGGAATTGTGGCTGCTGCTTGAGTAGGGCATCACCCCCCTCAACCAGTAACTCAATTTCCAACAGTGCCGCATGAGGTTTTTCTGCTGTCATGATAACATCTTGTTTATTACACATTTAGTTGTGTTCACAAAGTAAAGATGTGCATAGATCTTAATGATGCAACCAACGTACTGGCCCTTTGTCAAAAATATCTACTATGCAAAATGTTTCTGTGCATGTTCCATATTCACTACTTTGAAGCAAATGTCTTTTTTGAACCTGTTTCATCACACTATTCAGTAAAAGGGCTACGGTGTCGCTCCCTTATGGGGTTTTCTCACTGAGACAATTAGTTGTACCACACACAGTCCCCTAAATATTATAAAACACTTTCCCTGTCAAACCCCATACCTGTTAATGTGCCAAGGCTTGTTTAAAAAGTTCTAGGCCTCGATTTTAGTGGACCACTTTTTTGGCAAGGACGCCCTGTATCGAGCCTTCTTCCTCCGTTACACTGATCTGCAGTTTTTGCTCAGCTATTAGGGAGAAGCAGACCCTGTTTCTTCTTGTTCTTTTGGACTCTAAATTCTTCTTCTCGGAGAGGAATGTCGTTCCAAACCTTCCATTGCTCACCTCAACGATAAAATGCTTCTCCCGTTGTGTGCCCGCGCTCCAGCTGTATGAAACAACTTAACATGCTACGTGCCAGTCCGATATCTGCTTAGCATAAATTCAAACCAAAGTCGGTCTCTTTCATCCCTGCCCGGGAGGAAAAACAAGCAAACAAGTTGCAGGTGACTGTGTTTCCTTGGACAAACTTAAAACACTTTTTCTGCCGGACGTTTTGATTTCATAAACAAACAATGTGGGATGCTGTATGAAGTAGCAATTAACATCTGACTTGTATATTTACAGTAGGCAATACCAAGCTACATGTCTGGCAATCGCAGTGTTCATTTAAAAAGTCAGTCCAAAAATGGTAGCACCTGCAGCTTGTTTTTTGCCTTTCCTTTAAGCAGTTAGAAGAGGGCCTGTGGCTGACATCTGGTTCTACTTTCGTGTGGAATCTATTGAATGCTGTGTTTGATTTTCTGATAGCTAATAGATTGCGTATGAACAGACTTCCCTGGCTGTTTAGCCTTGGCGTTTGAACGAAACTGGCTCAGATTTACTATTGTGCGTGCAAAAGAGTGCTGCCTGAGAAATTGTAACACGGCTGTAGGAAATTGAGTTACTGGTTTGAAGGGGCGAAACACTACTCAAGCGACAACCTCAACTCCTGTCAGGGTGAAACACAAACAAACCGCAAATTAACCTGTGCTCAACCCTCTGGTAGCTTGGCACACAAGCAGGCAGACTTAACTTAGAGGTAATGTATGTATACCACACCCAAACAGTAATAAAGTGAAAACACAACCCAAGAAAATTCCCACACCAAATTAGAAATATACAACAAAATGCAATACATTACTTGACACCAAAATGACAAAACCCAATTAGAGGAACCAGAGATATGTTATTTTAAAGGTTTTGTAGAAGTCAAGTGCTAGGAAGCAAAAAGTGCCAACTGCGTTTATTTGGTCGGGGTGGAACGGGTCCTAGTCACAAGTTCAGGTCAACCAGGATGGTGTGCAGGCTGCATACAGGACTGAGGTTCAGTCCACTGTACCTTGTAGCCTTGGTGCCAAGATGCGAAGTCCTTGAATCCAACTGCACGGGCCGGCGTTCTTGACCTACGATTATTTGTGATGCAAGGTCTTGATCGTCGTGGAAGAAATTGGTGGGGCTTACAGAGAACTGTTTTGCAATGCGTCAACCCAGGGGATGAGATACATTGCGCTGGGCTGTGTCAGTGTCAGGTCGCACCGGTGTTGAAGAAGCAGCCGAGGCTTGCGAGGACTTGCGCTGAGATGCATAGAAGATGGGCAGCATCGCACTGGCCGGAGTCGATGGTGGGTTGCTTTGATCTGCCTCAAGGTGCGTGGAAATGCATGTTATTTCCCTGTGGCTTGAACATGGGGCCAGTCGACTGGCCCTTGGAAGTTCCTTGGAGTCCTAGGTCCACACAGGGAGGATGGTTTCAGCAGGGCAGCTTCCAGAAGTAGAAGCATCTTGGTACTGCAACAGCAGGCCTTGGGCAGCAAGCAGATCAGCATAGCAGAGTTCACGGCTGGGAAGTCCTTCCTGGCAGAGTTCACAGGTCCAGAGGTGATCTGAAGAGTTGGAGTTGAGGTTCCACTACTTACACCAGTGCCTGCTCTCAAGGGGGGAAAGCTTCTCGAGTCCTCCCCCAACAGAGGTGTCTGGAATTTCCTTCTTCCATACCATGGCCCCGGCTTGTCCTGGGGCACAAAAGACTACTGCGAAACCTTTTGTGAGTGTGCTGAGACAGAGTTTTTGGGATGTATAAGTCTGACAGAGATAGTGCATCCGGACACACCTATTCCCCCTTTGCCCTATTGTCTAGGAGCATTATACAAACACCAACTGCCAGCTGCACCTAGTAATGTAACCAGTAACAGGCTGCAGTCACCAATTGGTTAAGACAAGAAAATAGAAACTTTTTAAAAGTGGAATTTTCAAAATTGTGACTTAAAATCTGACTTTAAAATTAAAGAGGGTTTTAAATTACAATGCCACAGACCAAACATAACATCCCTACTCGCTCCCAAATGGAAGTTTTAAGTTATTAAATGTAATGAGGTAACCCCATGTTTTCTGATGGGAGAAGTAGGCACTGAAGTCGTGAAAAATGAATTTGAGAGTTTTTCACTACCAGGGCATGTAAAGTTTAAAAGTACATGGCCAACATTTTAAATACACTGCACCCTGCCCTATGGGCTATTTAGTGCCTACCCTAGAAGTGACATATGTATTAAAATGGGAGGTTTAGGCCTCAAGTCGAAATGGCAATTCTAAAACTACACACACATGCTGCAATGGCAAGCCTGAGACATGTTTAAAAAGGTTACTTAAGTGGGTGGCACAATAAGTGCTGCAGGCTTACTAGTGGCCTTGGGTACATGTAGTACCACTTTACTATGATCTTACAATTACATGAAATGTGCCAGTTGGGTGTAAGCCAATTCTAGCATATTTAAAGGAGAGAGCGTCAAGCACTTTAGCACCAGTTAGCAATGGCAAAGTAAGGCCAGCAAAAATGAAGTCAGCAAAAACAGGAGGATTCAAAGCAAAAAGTTGGGGAAAACCAGGCGAAAGATGTAATGTCCAACAATTGCATTGAGTGAACAAGAAAAAAACAAAGCAGTTTCAAATGTATATTTTGCCCGCCGATGACATTGCCAGTGGTTGTACAAAAAGTTCTGCTTTTGTGTGATGGTAAACTTTGCACTTCAACATAAAGGTGAGGCAGCAATGTCTTAACAAATTTGGGCACAAACTTTTACATGAAGAGTAGAAGGGTAAGATGCTTAAAACTGTAATTTCACTTACACTATACATGCCCTGTGTCAGAATATCGCATGATCTTTTGCTTGCAGTGGCATCTCTAAAATTGAATTTTCAGGCAGTGCACACTGGGCCACAGATAACACTGGTGGTGCCACTGATTTAACACCTCACATATTACATCACTCATGACATGTTCAATTACATAATTGATGGCATCACTGATGACATCATGCAGACCTAAGGTACACAAAGACCAGATTATCCATAGCCTCTTTACTGCTAATGGGTGTAAGGTTTAGCAACATGCTTGGCCTTCTAAGGAGTCTTGGGTGTGTAAATGGAGTGAGCTCTTCGTGAATGTGTGTGAACACGGCGAAGACTGTGTGCAGCAAAGACCTGGCAACTTGTTTCTTGTTGATTAGAGGTCAGCTACAAGATGAAAGTTCTATGTAGTAGGTGATTTGTTTCCTAAGGGGGGGTTGATTTTCTGAAGTGAGTGAGATCTGCATGAGAAGTTGTGCAGAGTAGTGCAAACTGTATCTAGTAGGTACTACCCCAACCTTGTGCACTTGATTGGACACAAGAGGTCAGCTATAAGCAAAGTATTCGGTACCGGGTGAAGGATGTATGCACTACCGGCTTCAGCATCTAGGGGTCTTACATGTCCAAAGGAATTGGGTTCTCTGTTTAGGGACTTGCGCACAGGGTGACGGCTGTTTGCAGAAGATTATTTCCCACCCATTACTAGTTAATTGTCCAGAAGAGGTTGGCTATCGGCGAAGGGTTAGGTACAAGGCAAAGGCTGTGCATAGTAGGGACTTGTCTATCTAATGGGCGAGCACCGTGTGCAACAAGGGCTGATCCACAGGTGTCTATATGATTACTCTTCTGAGGTCATCTTCTATCCAAAAAGAGCTCACCACAGTGTGAATGCTGAGCTTTGGAGGAGCTTAGTTCACCAAGGTGGCCTTGTGTGTCTGAAGCGAATTTTTTGCTTTCCATGATTCTGCATCATTTAATACTTACTTTCATTTCTGAAATGCTATCCTTAGTAATGTCAACAATTATGTTATTTGAGATGTCTTCAGTGATGTCATTAATAATGTAATTGAACATGTCATGAGTGATGTAATATGTGAGGTCATAAGCAATAAACTTGAACTGGTGAATTTTAGTGTTTTTTATTTTAAACAATACTTTAAATATTATTAACATGCCGAATTATAGCAGCACTTTAACCTGTGTTTATTTCATTGCTCTTTTAATGTAGCCTAAAGTCTTAGATCCTTAGCTAACTATACCATCACTTTAACCTTTGGGTTTTTCAGTGAATATCTGAGTTTTTTTTAAAGAATAGTAGGATGCTATTTCTAGACCTGACTATAATGTCACTTTAACCTTTGTTGTTTTCAGTGAATTTCAGTTTAATTTTTATTGGAAAGTAAGATCTTATTACCTTAGCTAACTGTACCGTCACTCTGACTTTTCTTTCAGTGAATCTCTGTTTTTTTTAGATCATATTTACCCAACTCCCTCACTGTGCTTTCCTTTTGACCATGTGGTGGTGGGGGTTGGGCACAGGGCCTGGACTGAGTCTGGTCAAACCCCCCACTGAGGAATCCCTCTCTGCCACACATGGCCTTTGGCCATGCATGGAGTGGGGGCTGGCCACATGAACTGACCCTCTGGGAACCTCCCACATGAGCCAGGAGTCATTGTATCCCTCTACCTCCCCCTTATACCTTATGTTTTTTTAATTTCCAGGTCATGGGAACCAAGTCCCCATGTCCTGTAATGGCAGCCACAATATTTCTGTTGATGATGTGGCTAGCTAATCAAACATCTAGGTCCTGCAGGACCAAAGTGGCAAACAGGGAAAAAGCACTCTTAACCAATCAGAATACTCTATTTTTTAAATTTGTCATTCAACGGGACTCCTGCAGGAACACCTGTAATATGTCACTAACTTGGGATTCTTGATTCCTCAAAAAATGCTGAATTGATTTACACCAAATCACAAAAAAAGCACTTTTCCTAAATAAACCTTATGATTATCACCAAATTTGGGGGCATATTTACATGGTCCCTGTGCCAGGAGTAACGTGGACTACATCCCCCAACCAGTAGTGCGTCAGAAGCTGTGTTTGCAGAGTGGTAGAGGAAGGGGGCATGACCTTCGAAGACCTCTTAGCCATTCCACTGTGTAGGACTGACTGGAGGCAACAATAGGGGTGGTTGGTCGCCAAGGACATCCCACACAGCAAGATTTCTGAGAGGTTATCAGAGGCCATGCCTCCTTTCACCACCACTCTGCAAACATGTCTCCTGGTACACTACTAGTAGGGGCATGACGTTTCCTTGGCTATTAAGTGTCCTTGTTTGCCAACTACCTCTCCATGTACCTCCACAAAGTCCCACACAGCTGGATCAGTGAGATGTTGTTGGAGGCCACGCCCCCTTTCTCTACCACTCTGTAAATGCGCCTCCTGACACACAACTGGTTGGGGGGGTGAACCCCCCTTATGGTCCTTGGGGGCAACTACCCCTCCTGTTACCTCCAGTAACTCCCACACCATGGGATTGCTGAGAGGTCTTCGGAGCCCACGATCCGTTCCTCCACCACTCTGCATATGCGCCTCCTGGTGCACTACTGATTGGGGGATGAAGTCCTCTTGGATGCTAAGGGACCTTGAGGTCAGAGAATCCCTCCTATTACGTCCCGTAATCCCATACAGTGGGATTCCTGAGAGCTGGCTGGAGGCTACACCCCCTTTCTCAGCCACTCTGCAAACGACTACTAGTCAATGACCCATAGAATTTCACTTAAAGAAACAAAGGCTACAAAGACATCATAGTTAGAAAATAGAATTTGAAAAACCTTAGAAAATCACTGAAAAAAACAAAGGTTACAGGGACGTTGTAGTTAGGCCCAGATTTCACTCATACAAAACCATTGAAATTCAACAGTTATAGTTACCTGAGCTAACTATAACTTACGCCCCCACAATGCACCGCTTACAACCTCACATATTATATTACACATGACATGGTCAGTGATATCACTGATGACGTCTCAAATGACATCACTGATGACTTCACTGATGACATCATCCATAGAGTTACTCACACACACACTCACAACCCCATACAACAACCCACATGCCGATTCACATAGACCCATACTAGTGCTCACACACCCACCCAGCCACTCGTACCTCCACTCACACAACCATTCACTCACCCATACAGCCACTCATCCAACCAGTCACTCACCTGTACAGCCACTCACATAGCCACACACTCACCATACAGCTGCTCACAGGCCCACTTATTTACGTACACAGTCACTATCACACCCACTCACTCGCTCATTCAACAGTTTTTCCAAAATAGGAGGGCAACAATGTATCCAATGTATCCTTATTCTGTTTTACCATTTAGTAGCTGTAATCACTCGTATTTCCAATCTTGTAAACAAATGGGCATATTTACAACAAAGTAACGGAGTACAGCATTTGCCTTCTTGGCTTAACACCGCCACTTCAGAAAGACAGGGCTGCACCATATTTAGAACAATATGCTGGCACTAATCTTAGCAGCCATGTGCCAACGCAGGCACCCTTGCACCATAGTGCAAGGGTGTATGCATTGAGGGGAAGATTGTTTATGTACAGAAAGATCTCCCTTCCTGCACATAAACAATCTTTAAATTATGTTTTGTCAATTTTAAGTGTGCTGCGTAATGCAGCACACGTACAAGTTGCAAAACATAATTTATTTTATTGTTTCTGTGCAGGAAGGGCCACCTCCCTGCACATAAACAATCAATAGCAATTTGCTGTTGCATGAAAACATCAAATACAAGGAGAAATAAAGCATTTCTCTTTGTTTCATTTGTTTAAGAGCAGGTTTCTCCTGGTCTTAATTTCGGCACTGCCTTCTATTGACGCCACCCTTGTAAATAGGGGGCAGTATCAAAATCAATGGTTATTGCAGGGGAATGCCCACCAACACCCATTGCCTTCCCCTTTCACGCTAAGTACAGAGTGAAAGGGTGCCTTATTTACAAGGCAGCGTTCTGCAATGTTAAGTGGCTTAAAGCTGCCTTGTAAATAAGGCAAAGCCCCTATCGCCACAATAACATCACTAAAAGTGACATTGTGGTGGCGATAGGGGTTTGTTAATAGGCCCCAATGTCTCTTTTCTTTTTCTTTAAAGTCAATTATTCAACATTGAAATTTATATAAAGATCCTTTGTTAAATTCCAAACATCACTTTTTGGCAGACCCAGCCAACGCGTTTCATCCCTTATGGGGACTTCATAAGGGCCTAAAAAGATTTTATACATATAGAAGAATCATTGCATTGCATAAGTTAAAATTGATTTTACAGTTTTTATGTTGTATATTTTTTTCTTTTATTTCCATTTTCCTTTTTTGTGTATTTTAAATCTTTAAATAAAAACAATTCATACTTTGGGAATGTGTAGACAACCAATTGATCCAAGATTACCCAGTGTATACACTGTTGCTGTTACATATCTGAATGGAACAGATTCGTATCAATTTCACCCTACTTTACCTCTAAATTCAAGTGATTACAGCTACTCAGTTACTCTATTCTTTTTTCGCTCAGCCGTGATTCTTCTATTCTACATAAAAAAATCTTTTTTTTATATAAAAGATATGTATGCAGGAGGACCAAATCCTTACTTACAATTATCTGAGGCTTCATTTCCTAATATGCAATTTTTCCAATCCTGATCACTTTCCCTCTTTGTTCAAAGAGAACACCATCCCACACAAACACCAATATGTCTCAATTTCTGGCTCTCATGCTGCTAGCTCCAACACCTTCATGCAAATATGAGTGGGAGATTATCGTGGTTGTATTCATTCTTCTATTCATTCTTCTCTTCATTATCATTCATTCTTCAATTCATTCAAACCTATTGTTTTATGTGTGTCAACATTTCCATAATTACCACATTTGTGTATTTACAACAATTCTCGTTTACATTTGTGACTATCCACTTCATTGACTTGCTCAATGTCAGTTATTCATCTCATCTATTTTTTAGTGTGAGACAAAGTTTTCAAAAAACGTTTGGCATTTTCATGCTTTCAAATATTTCCCTCACTTCTCCTTTCAAACAGCCATGTTTAACATAACAAGAACCCTATGAACATTCTAAATGGGAATTGTTTATCACACTTTTTGATTGGCTTGTACCAATTTTGTTTAATTCCTTTGTTTGCATGCTGACAACAATTCACTCTGTGCTGGGCGCGTGCCCCTTTCTTCACAACAAGCACCTCATTAACATGCTCAATGTCAGTTATTCTGCTCTTATTTTACGTGAACTAAAGGTATTGAAATCTCTGCATTTCGGTGCTGACTAATATGCTCCTCATTTTTCCTTTCATACCTCCGTATTTATGTCAAAATGTTTTTATTGGTTTTAGAGTCAGAACAATACAAGACAAACATTGGCGGGAGATACCAGTGCATCTTACAGATCAAGAGTTATAGAAAGCTAGAGTACAATGATCAGTTTGTTGACTAGGACTTGTTCTGCAATGATTGTTCACTTCATGACCCCTACTGGCCCCAACCGGACTAAACATGTGTCACTACTCCAGAAGTTCACATTGTTGGTCAAGTTATTCTTTGGTACCCACATCTCCCACCCCCGTCCACCCCCCATAACTCAAAGATAAACAAAAGTAAACAAACTATGGTATCACAGGCGATAGAAGTTCAAGCTTGGTTGCAAGTGAGGGCAAGTCAATAAGGACCGGAAACATCCATAACCTACGGGGGCTCCAATCCAAGTTGGGTGCTGTCAGGAATACTAGATATGGAAGAGGTGGAGAGACCCCAATTTGGACCCACATGCAAACAAGGGTATACCCTCCGACAAGTATTCAATCAGAGGGGCCCAAACATGGTCAAACCCCTTTCTCGAGTCCTCCACAATATCTGCCATTCTTTCCATCGCTAGTGCTTGCCATAACCTGGCGTGCCATTGGGTAAGGGAGGGGGCCTCTGCCTTCTTCCATGCTGCCGCCAATGCCATCTTGGCCGAACCCAAGCACCGCCACATCACGGAGCTGTCCCCTTGTGTTTGACGTTTCAATCCTGGGTCCTGAATCCCTAGGAGAGTGTGTTCCATCATTGCGGGGATTGGTAGCCCAGAATCAATCTGATTTAGGATAGTATTTCCGTCCAGAAGGGCTTGATGCGAGGACAGTCCCACCAAATGTGCCTGAAGTCCCCCAATAGCCAGCAACCCCATCAGCATCTATCTGAGACAGTAGGGAAGATTGTGTGCAACGTCTGAGGGTGCAAGTACCAGTCGTACATAATTTTATAGTAGAATTCTCTTAAAAACATGGACAATTGTATTTGGGGATGTCCCTGTATAAGGAGTTCCATTTTTTACCCTCCAATGGAGTGCCTAGGAGTTGAATGGGACCCAGAGCCTGTATGAGTGAGTTAAGGAAGGAGATAGTCCCTTTTGTGGAAGCCCCTGATTGTGTACATTTTTCAATTGGTAGTAATTCCCTAGTTGCGGCTAGCCGTACCTGCGGTGTATGACCCAATGGTTAAGTTGTAAGTAGTGGTATTTTTCAGAGGGCTGGAGTTTAAATGTTTTAGTGCAGTCCTCAAATGTTAGTAGCTTCCCCTGTTTATAAAGATCAGATATCATGAGGCAGCTGCCCTTCGGCCAACCTTCGAATGGCCCCTCCTGAAGAGCCGGAGGAAACTCAGGGTTGAAGTGGATATGGGTTATAGGGGGACGGAAAGGTGGTAAGGGGCGTGGATCCGGCAAGTTCATCCCAAACCCTCAGGGTGGTAGCCGTGGGGGTGCTAATATATGCATTCTGTGGTCGATTGTGCTTCTGTTTCCACAAGAGATCGTAAATCGTCCTGTCCACTATTTGTCAGTCCATGTGGAGCCAGAGATTTTCAGATTCACGGAGTGACCAGTCAACGATCACTCTGAGTTGGGCCCCTCTGTAACACCCCAAGAAATACCTCTGTATCTAAATTAACAAGCATCTCATACATGTGTTCAATGACAGTTACTTCTCACATCTGTTGTTTGACAAGTGTCTAGGTTTAAAAAGTCTCCAAATTGCACTGGAGTACGGCAATCATCCAGCATCAAAGTATTTCATTTATTATTCACAATCAACAACTTCTGGACGCACCAAGTTTCAGTCAATTGCTGCTCTCCTTTCGTTCCCCAAAGTGATCACCACATGTCTTTAATCTTGCACCTTCTATTGTTTAGACCAGCTCCCTCCCTCTCTTGCCATCCTGCAGGACTTGCTGTGGGCTCCTGTACTGGTATCCAAATCACTTGAATAACCGTTGCTTCTTTAGAATCCCTTAATTAGGCTTTCAATTAGTTTGATCAGTTTCACCTGTCACAGAGCCCTTCCCAATTCTCTCCCTAACGTGGGCGCCATCTTAACCTGGCTTCCCGGTTGTTAAATCTGTACATTCTAAATGTGTTCTTCATATATCTTTCTTGATTCCTGCCTTTTAAACCTATGTTTCAAATTTACCAGAACGTTCCTCGGTTTATCCATTAAAATCACATATCGTTTGCAATCTCCAATATGTTGCCATATCACAGGTAGTTTCTGGGCACCATCTTGTGTTTACGTCTCCCCTCAATGTGTATGAAGCCAATTTATGTACACATAGAGGCTAATATCTGCTCCTCAAGCACCATCCATAATAAAAATAAGCACATTGATTCCAACTTTATCCCAGCGTTCCCCAACTCATCCATTGGAATTACCTATTGCTTGTAATCTCTGATATATTATCATCTCTTGGGTAGTTTTGAGTGGCATCTTGTGTTACGTCTGAAGCTAATTTATTTCCACGTACATGGTTTATATTTTTTCTTAAAGAACAGTCTGTTACAGGAATATGCCCAATAATTGACTTTTAACGTCCAAATAGGGTATTCGAAACCCTATGCTTCTAGTGGATGTTATATTCATCTTTTTCATTGATTGTCTATCACTTGTAGCGATTCTGCTTGTCTCTTAGAGCCGGGTGGCCCCATTCATATTTTATCATTCAGTTCCTGTATGAATTTCAAACAATTTGTTTTCCATTGTCTATAGTTGGTGGCACTTATTAAAAACTATTTTTACACCATGTCCAACCTATCCCTAAATTATCATTTTATGCGATTAAATATATATGTTAAAATACATTCGCAATCACTCCCTTATATCAGGTGGCATGCCTTAATAAAACTTTACTGTCCACCCCACATATTGAATGGCCACACCTGTTTCCCCTTCTCCCTTCAAATATAAATTTACAATTTCCAGTTCACATTACTGATAACATTTCTGACAATGGGAGACATGATGTTGCAGCCACTCCTATATTATTACTCAACGGGTCTAAAAATAAAAATACCTCAGTTTCCTGCCCTAATGTTTCCTCCTTTTATTCAATCCTGTCTATATTTGACGAGCATGAGATATTTCTTCCAAAATATACTAAGCTGTATTCCATTAGCCATTCCTTTTCCCGACTCTCTGTAATTCTATCATCTATATCCTTTCTTATGATATAATTGTAACATAGGTATTCTTCCCTCATCAGTTTTCCTTCGAGGGCCACCTCCACCATTCTGCATCCTTCATTCACACTCAGCCTGTGTAAGCATCCCTTTCGGCTAGTCATACTTTTATGTCATATTTCGTATTTCATCTAAGAGCGGTTTCACACTCTCAAATTGCTTACTTCTAACATTGATATTGCCTTCCTCCATTGTTGCACCTCCTTGCTTTGTATACTACCAAGACCTGAGTTTTTGGGCCTTAATGTTGTTGTCATCTAATCTTAAGGACTAGTGTGAATCCAAGGTGCACTGCAATGTACATCATCTTGAACTTCATATGAGCATGACTCTGTTAATATCCATACTGTGGTCCTGTAGGAAGTAATGTAGTTCCTGCTGTGGGTTTGAACCCTCCTCTACAAACCTCAATCTTGCTATCCATTTCGCTTTCCTGTTTGAGTATCAGTTCTCAGCCTCCACCCCCATTTCCCCCCCCCCCCACGGTCCAGGGTTGATATTTTGGATCACTGGAAGGTGAAGCCTAGGTCTATGGGGTTATTCTCTCTCATACGCTGAAAAATTAGGCTCTTGCTATCTTTGTTTTTTTACAGCTCTCTGATGTTCCTGAATTCATAATATCAATATTCTAATAATGCTGCCCACATAGATTTTTTGACAGTTGCACACTATTGCATAGATCAAATATGTACTATTACAGTTTATGAATTCATTAATGTAGAACTTTCTTGCTAACTTATAACTGAAAGGTTTCAATTTGTTGACCCCTTTCGACAAACATTAAATTCAAAACAGATATAATTACCCTTGGGTTATATAGTAACCAATCCCTACTACGGTCCCTGAATGAGGGTGTGTTACTGTGTGCAACCAGACTCTTAACAGTGGGCCCTCTTCTGTAGGTCACCTGTGGTTTTTCCGTTGCCCAGTTTGCCAGACCTGGTACTCCATGAAGCAGTCCCCAGTGTTTTTTTTATAATTCTATATACCTCATTGTGCTCTGCACTGTATGTGGATACAAATGCCAATTCTATTGTCTCTTCCTTATTTACCCTATTTTAGTGTGGTGTTTCGACTGGTCTGCAGGTTTCTATTCTCAGCATGTTCTAGGACCTTCCCACTACAGCCTCTGCTTTGTGATCTTTTTTCAAACCATGCAGTTAATTCCTGAAATCACTCTCCTCACTGCAATTCCATCCTATTCTCACAATTTCCCCTTATGGTATACTGTCAATCACATGTTTGAGGTGTGCTCTCTCTGCTCTCAGTATACTGTTTGCAGCAAAAGATTTCATTGCCACCACTCCAAACTTTTCCGGTATGCATGTATATAGCCCTGCCACATCCATTGATGTAAATGACATGGTCTCATCCCTCACAACATCTTCCAGTTTGTTAAGTAAGTCCATAATATCTGGAACATACGCAGGAAGGCTCGTCACCAGGGGTTTCAAATATTGATCAACATATTCAGATAGCCAAAAGTGACTACGAGTTGAAAAAACATAGAAATTCAATTAGAAAAGCAATGGTTAAAGGGATATTATAGTTAGGAAATAGAATTTAATTTTTTTTAGAAATTCACTGGAAAAAACAAAAGTTACAGGAACGTTATAGTTAGGCTCAGATTTTAGTCATACAAAACAATTGAAATTCAGCAGTGATAGTTACCTGAGCTAACTATGACTTATGCCCCCATAAATGCGCTGCTTAGGACCTGACTTATTACAACACTCGTGACATGGTCAGTGACATCACTGATGACATCTCAAATGACATCACGGAGGACATCATCTACAGAGCTACTCACACACATACTCATATCATCATACTACTACTCACATACCAATTCATAGACCCATACCAGTACTCATACACTCATTCATTCCTTCATGGAGGCACTCACATACCCGCTCATTTACTCATGCAGCCACTCACAAAACCATTCACTCACCCACACAGATACTCATACAACCAGTCACTCACCTGTAAAGCCACTCAAGTAGCCACACACTCACCCATACAGCTACCCGCATACCTACTTATGTACCTACACAGTCACTCACACACCCACAATCAAAACAGCTACTCAGTCATACAAGAACTCACACACTCACACACACACAACCACTTACATACCTATTCACACAGCCATACAAGCACTCACACATCCGCTCACTAACCCATGCAGCCATTCACATAGAGACTTTATCTCTAATACAGCAACTCACACACCAACTCATTTAAACAAACACCCACTCAAACAGCCACTCACTCACCCATACAGTCATTACATACCCACTTACCCAACCATAGAGCCACTCACACTGCTACTCCCTCACCCATACAGCCACTGACACACCCACTCATTCAATTGTGCCCCTCACACAGATCTCACTCACCCACACAGCTACTCACACACCCACTTATACACCCATAAAGCCACTTGCACACCATAGACAAGAAGATACTTAAGTCACACAGCCACTCACATAATATATGTTAGAAATAGTATTACTCAGTAGTAGTACACATAGTATACTAATTTAACTTTTGTAGCAGGTTAGTATATATGTTTAAAACCCATAGGTAAGGTAAATTGATACTTGTATAGCGCACTACTCACCCGCAAGGGTCTCAAGGCGCTTGTACGAATACCGCTGTGGAACCCATCCTGGCTTTCCCTGTGAGGTGTCCACTCCTGGGCACCCCCAAGGTGGAGGCCAGGCATCCTTAGCGTTGTGGGGGCTGTTGTGGAGATTAAGCAAGCTATTGCCCAGAGTTGCAGAGTGGGACTCCATGATTGGAATAGGCACAGAGGCGAGAATTATGAGGTCAGGGGAATTTTTGAGCCCAAGACCCGCCGAGGAGGGGAATTGAACCCTGGTCCCGGGCTAGACCTCTGCATCAGGGTCTGCCGCTCTAACCATTGAGCCACACTTCTCCATTCCATACACTCTTAAAAACTTACCTTCACTTATGATGTCATGTAATTAGTGATGTAATTAATGATGTAATTTGAGATGTCATCAGTGATGTCACTTACCATGTCATGCGTGATGAATATGTGAGCTCATAAGGTGGGATGAAATCTGAGTCCAACTATAACATCGCTGTAACCTTTGTTTTTTTAAGTGAATATATATGACAATCTGTGGCTGTGTTAGTTTTGCAAAATGTCATGGTATTTCGTGAAAGTATTGTGGTACACAGATTTGACAAGATGACAAGCCATTACAAAAGTTAAAGGTAGACATGTTTTTTTAGGTACACTTTGGCTGTGTTTTGGATTAGGGCCTTGTATATAGGTGTTAATCAATAAATCAATCAATCAAGGATTTATGAAGCACAACATATCACTCGCGAGGGTTACAAGGCACTGGAGTTGCTGTCTGCTTTGTTAATAACTGTTCATTCAAATAGCCAGGTCTTGAGTCCTTTCCTGAATTGCCGGAGTGATGGAGAGGGCCTGAGGTACAGGGTACGGTTGTTACAAGCTTTGGCTGCCAGGTGTGAGTAGGAGCATCCTCCGCTGTTGACTTGAGGGATTCAGGGGGGTAGAGGGAGATGGATTACAGATGTCTGGTCGGTTAGTAAAAGGTCATGAATTTGTTGATGTATGCTGGTCCTTCATTGTACAGTGCTTTGTATCTGTGGGCAACATCTTGAACTGGCATCTCTGCTGCATTGGTAGACAATATATCTTCTTTAGGTGGGGTGTTATGTGTGTCTATCTAGGAAAGTCGAGGATGAGTCTTGCCACTTAGTTTTGTATTGACTGTAGTCTCTTCAGGAGGCATGCAGTGACTCCTACATAGAGTGTGTGCCAGTAGTCCAGCCACCTGGTGACAAGGGCTTGTGTGACGGTTCTTCTGGTGTTGACTGGGAACCATTTGAAGATCTTGTGTAGCATGCTTAGGGTGTGGAAAGGCAGATGAGACTGCCTTTATCAGTTTCTTGATTGATAGGTTGCTGTCCAATATAAAGCAGAGGTTGCTGGTGTAGTTTGTTGGGCGAGGAATGGGCTGAGTTCAGCAGGCCACCATACATTGTTCCATGGTGAGGTGTTGTTCCCAAAGATGAGGACTTCTGTCTTGCCCATGTTGAGCTTGAGACAGTTGTCCTTTATCCAGTCAGCAACATTCATACATCTGTGGAAGTTGGCTCTGATGGTGGAGGGGTCTTCTGACTGCGAGCAGATGAGCTGGGTGTCATCGGCATAGGAGATGATGTTGAATCCATGCAATCTGAATGTGTTGGCTAGAGGTGTCATGATATTGGGTTTTATATCTTTACCCTGCCTTGTATCATTTTAATAACATTACTATATATATTTTTTTAAATATACAGAGTACAGCAGTAATTCCTAGATCATATTGCGAAACTTTAATAAAATGTAATTAAAAAAACAAATACACGGCACTACACTATATTTTACAAATATAGTGTAGTTTCAGTTTTTTATATATTGAATTCTTTACAAAAAAGTCTATGGATTACCGCAGTAATACCTACAAATGACAGCGCTCTACGGCTATACACTATTGCCCTCTATGCCACTCTACTGTACTTCACTCCAATACACACCACTCCACTCCTCTACTCCACTCTAAGCTATCCAACTGTACGCACCTCCACTCTACACTACTCCACTCTATGCTATTCCACTCTGCGTGACTCCACTCTGTGCCACTCACTCTTTACTATTCTACTCTATGCCACTTGTTAGAAATGGAGTCTCTAGTTGACAGTGGTTTGCACCCTGTCCAAGTAGGGACCCTCCCTCTAGTAAGGGTAAAGGAGTCACAGCGCTCAAATAACCCCTGCTCACCCCCTTGGCAGCTTGGCAAGAGCACTCAGGCTTATCTCAAAGGCAATGAGTAAAGCATTTGTATATACACACAGTAACACAGTGAAAACACTACAAAAGGAGTCCACACCAGTTTTGAAAAATAGCCAGTATGTATCTGAATAAAACAAGACCAAAACAACAGAAATGCACAAGTCAAGATATACCTTTTAGAAAGATTACTGTGGAAATGTTGCTCCTAGAAAACAATAGCGCCACTGGGTAATATCTCGACGTTGTGACAGGTACTAATCCAGCAGTTCAGTGCCAACCGCAAGAAGCTTGGGCTGGCTACAGAGACACACGGACCCTCAGTAAAAGTACCTTAAAAACGATGAACACAAAGATGTTGCATGGCATCGGGGAGGTGAGGAGTTGCTGGTGCAGCATTGACTCCTACTGCATTGCAGGAAATATGATGCAGTGTTGGCAGTGAGGTGTTGGTTCCTTACAATGGTGCAGTGTCGATCAGTTTGGGGGGTCACCCACATCGGTTATCGACTCCGCATTGATGTGGTTGAGGCTCTGGCGTTGACAGGCATCTGGGGTGCGGTGTATGCCGGGACAGTGCATCATGCTCTCACAAGCGGTGCACTCAGCTCTGGTACAGACAGCGCTGCTGTTGTTTTTCCTGAGTTGCAGCAACAGCCACACAATTCCAAGGGCCCAGATACTGGATTTGGCACCGCATGGCAATCAGGATTCCCAGCAGAGAGGTCCAGGTGCTATCAGCATGATGCAGGTGATGTCTTTGAATGCCCTGATACTTCTCAACAGGAGGCAAGCCCTTGGAGAACCTTGGAAGCAGGATACAGAAAGCAAAATCCAGTCCTTTCACTCCAAGGACAGAAACTGCATGCCGCAGGCCAACACAGCATGAAATATATTCAGTGACTGCGTCAACATGAACTGTTTTGTATTGTCAGCAGTAGCCTGTGACCAAGGGGGAGAGCGCCTGAAACGCGTAAGGCTTTGTGATGCTGATGTCCTGATGCCGTGCTTTGCCAGTTGCACCTGCATTAAAAAGGAGAAAATTACCTACCTGTGTGGCTCTTTCCGAGTGGGCAAACTCGAATGTAATATATATATATATATATATATATATATATATATATATATATATATATATATATATATATATATATATATATATATATATATATATATATATATATATAAATATATATATAAATATATATATATATATATATATATGTATATATATATATATATATATATATATATATATATATATATATATATAAAATAGCTCCAAATCCCAAAAAGATACCCAGCCGGGTTAATTAGGACAAAAAGCACTCCCAAGCACGACAGTTGCTTTCAGCAGGGGTAGGTTTATTTCGATAGACGCGTTTCTGGAGATGGAACTCCCTTCGTCAGTATTTACATCAGTGCAACCAAAAACTGAATCCTTATCTATGTTTCCCATAAGTCATGGGCATAAACAAGGGACTAAACAGACGCCTCATGAGCGCCATCTTGTAATGTGCAAATACATCAAATAACCAAACATTGCTTGTACGTATGTTACACCATAAATTAGGCCGTGTATCGGAAAATTCATCATCCTAATAATTACCCGCATCACTTAAATACAGACAACCATTGATATTCGTATTGCAGGGTTAAGATGACCAAAACTTCAACCTATCTATCACATCATCGATCAATGATAGAAACTTCAGGAAGATCAGGTAAATCTCGCCGTGGATCGGCATTGGCAGCCCATAAGGACTGCCCACTTGGGTTAGAACTAAGTATCAAGCAATGTATTATACAAATATTAACAAAGAGTTAATAGAAGTGACATCATACACCCCGAGCCTCAACTTGATTTAAAGAACCATCTAAAAATATACTGAATGAATCATCATCCAATCAATATTAATACAGATTACATATTTTACATATTTCACTTTCACGTCATTATCAACCCAAGTGTGAAGCCAGTTCTTCTCCCATGTTCAACCCCTTAGGTGCTTTGGTTTCTAAGTCTATGATATAACGGGACTCGAGTCTCCTTAAAGCAAGCAACCTATTGCCCCCTCTAGGATTTACTTCTACTCTGTCCAAACAGAAATATCTCAAAAGGTTCCTGTCACTGTTGTGTTTGATAGAGAAGTGGCGTGCCACAGGATAAGTAAAATCCTTATTGGCTATCGCACGCATATGCTCCAATATCCTCAGTTTGACAGGATTGATCGTGCTTCCCACATATCTCAACATGCAAGGACATACTAGGCAATAAACTGCATGATCAGAGTGACAAGACATGAATTTACTAATCTTCTTCCCTTTGTTATGTCCTGGGACCTCATAGTACAAGGTTCTTTTACTTGCAGAGCAGGCCTTGCACTTTCCACACGGAAAGAAGCCCTGGGCTTCCTTCAGCGTGCCCTGTCGCTTCTCAATGGGTCGAAGGTAACTATGAACCACTTGGTCACGTAGTGATCTCGCCTTCCTGTATGTAATTAATGGCATGTTTGGTATATCAGAGCCAATAATTGGGTCTGCTTTTAGAATATGCCAATGTTTGGCCAATACCTCACGCAATTTGTGGGAGTCCACAGAGTAGGAAGTGATCATGCGAAATTTGCCTTCTGTGCTGGAGACTGTTTTTTTAGTGAAAAGACTAGATCGAGAAACGCGCCTAACTTTCCTCAGGGTCTCTTTTAGAACATGGGGGCTGTATCCTCTTACCACAAATCTCTCCATGCATTCCTTGGCTGCTTCCTCAAAGGAATCATCTTGGCTGCAATTGCGCTTTAACCGCAAAAGCTCCCCATATGGGATGTTGTTAATTAGTTTGCCGGGATGACTACTGGACGCGTGTAAAACGCTATTTCCGGCAGTCGGTTTGCGGTACAAATTAGTGCAGATGTGCCCATCCCTGATGCTCACCTCCAGGTCCAGGTAATTTACCTTTTCCTTATTGATGTCCCCAGTGAATTTCAAATGGAATTCATTGTCATTGAGCAGATTAATATACTGTTTAGCTTCCTCAATGGTACCATTCCATACCAGGAACAGGTCATCAATGTACCTGCTCCATAGTACCACCTTAGAATTCCAGGAGGACAGTCTGGGGGCCCAGGCTACCTGCTCCTCCCACCAGCCCACGAATAAATTCGCGTAGCTGGGGGCGAAGCAGGAACCCATCGCCGTACCAGTCAGTTGGCGATATATGGTATTCTGAAAGAGAAAAATTTTATTGCGTAAACAGAATGCAACTAATTCTAATAGCATCCTATTATGCATTGCAAATTTTAACTCTCTCTTATTGAGGAAGTACTCTATGGCAAGGAGACCCTGGACATGATCTATGCAAGTATACAAACTTGTTATGTCCAGGGTGATCAGTATATAGGATGGTTGCCAGTTCAAAAGTTCCACCTTCTCTATAAAGTCCGAAGTGTCCCTGATGTATGATTTCAGAGACAACACAGAACTGAACAGATGGTGGTCTAGAAACTTGGAGAGATTCTCTGTCAGTCCTCCCATCGAGGAGATAATAGGTCTCCCAGGGGGGTCTTTAATGTCCTTATGGACCTTGGGGAGATGGTAAAAACAAGGTAACACAGGGTTAGTGGTCTTGAGAAAAAGATATTCATCCAGATCAAGCATCTGTTTATCGTGCCATTTCTTAAGTAAAACATAGAGATCTTTTATGCTGGATAAGTAATCTTGTTGCTTTATTATGGCATAACAGGAAACATCCTGCAGTTGCCGCATGGCCTCTGCCACATATTTGGTCCTGGACATGACAACAATGTTGCCTCCTTTGACGGAGGGTTTGCACACTATGGTTTCATCATCCATGATGGACTTAATGGCTGCATGCTGTTCCTTGGTGGTGTTAAATCGAGTCTTCCGATTTTCTTGAGTGGTTCTCATGGTCATCAGATCCCTGGTGACTATATCGGAAAAAATGTCGATCGAATCCACCGCAGTCTGTGGAACAAACTTGGAAGCCAACTTGAAATTACTTTTAGGTGCAGTTTGTTCAATATCAACATTGGCCAGTCTTTGGGTGAGAGTATTCTCAGTTGTTTCGGTTTCCATGTTGCCTTATAGTCTCAAATGATGTAATACTTCACAGGCAGTGAGATCATCGACAGTTAGGAGATCAGTGTCCTTTTTATTCTGTCTTAGATGCTTGGCTTCTTGAGCTGTGGGTTTAACTTTATGAAACTTGTGCAGTTTGATCTTGCGAACAAATTTGAACAGATCGATCCGTGTCTGTGTGTACTCCATGTTTTTACTTGGACAGAAGGTCAATCCTAACTTGAGAACAGACTCTTCTGCTGGAGTTAGTTGTCTGTCCGAAAGGTTCACTATGGTGAGTTGTTCCGAAGGGCCTACCATCTTCCCCTCCTCTGACTCCTGGTGACCCTCGGAATTGGTTTGCTCTTGACGTTGCCGTTGCCTCTTCCTCTTCCCCTTCCAGCCCCCTCGTCGGGTTTGTCTCCTGCTTCTGGGGGTTTGTTCTTGCCATCCCTTAGCCAACTTTCTCGGATGACCTTGAACTCCTGCTGAAAAGGGGTTTTCTTAACTGGGGGTTGTCCCTGTCGTTTCATCCCCAGATAACTCACTAGCAGTGACATCGGAGTCCGAAGTTTCCACTCTTACTTCATCGGCACCTTTAGGCATCTGATCTTTCCTGGCAACATCTTTCCGTGGTTGATCGTATTTTTTTGAGAATGTTAATACTCTTCCCATAGCGTAATCCCTTTCGTCGCGGTCAAATTTTTCCTGTTTTCTTAATTTGATTTTGGTTTCATATTTCTGGAGTCTCTTCTTCATGTTGGCTCTGAGGAGTTTAGTCCCTTGTTTATGCCCATGACTTATGGGAAACATAGATAAGGATTCAGTTTTTGGTTGCACTGATGTAAATACTGACGAAGGGAGTTCCATCTCCAGAAACGCGTCTATCGAAATAAACCTACCCCTGCTGAAAGCAACTGTCGTGCTTGGGAGTGCTTTTTGTCCTAATTAACCCGGCTGGGTATCTTTTTGGGATTTGGAGCTATTTTATATTACCGCGGACACCAACGCGGTCTAAAGCACCCGCTGTAAGAGTGACTCGTTTTCTTTGGTGTGAGAGGGAGCCTGCATATATATATATATATATATATATATATATTTATATAGGACACACAGATGTCCGAAACGAGTCGGCATTTCGGCATTTCTAAATAAGAGTTGTGATGGAATGTTGTCTCTGCTGCTGTCTACAAATATAGGCAGTAACTTCATGTGCTGTTTCTTCATTTGGGGCAACCTTGATGATGTGATGTTGAGCGGCTAGTCTGGCAGCGAAGGCGCCCCACTGCCTGAACATGGCGGCTCTACAGCGCTCGAACCACGGGCGTTTCATGGAATGAGGAGGCATTTTTTGTGTGAGGACAAGAGCAGCGGGACAGCTGTTCTCTTATGGACTCACCCACTGGGGCAAGAAATAAGTGGTATTTTACAGCAACACCCACTTGGGTTTGTATTTTGTGGGACTACAGTAACCATACGGCTATTCTGCTTGAGCCCACACGAGTGATGTAATATGTGATGTCATCCGCAGTCCATTGCGGGGGAGAGTTATAGTTAGCTCAACTAACTATAATGGCTGAATTTCTCTTGTTTTGTATGAGTGAAATGTTCAACTAACTATAACGTCCCTTGAACCTGTGGTTTTTTCAGTGAATATCAAAGATTTTTAAATGCTAATTTCTAACTATAACGTTCCTAAAACCTGTGGTTTTTTCAGTCAATTTCTAAGGTTTTTTTAAATGCTGATTTCTAAGTATAATCTCCCAAAAATACTTTTCTTCGTTTTTTAATTCTTATAAAAATAATGTAATGTTTTCTCTTTTCTAAAATATAAATATACATTTTTTTAGGTGGATTTGCATACTGCTTGTGTACCTGTCTCGGTGGGTGCGCGAATCCAAGAATATTTACGCTAAATTGGTTAAGTCATGTAGGATGCACGTTTGGTATGTGGTGGGTGCGCGAATCTTGGCCCCGCGTACTTTCAAGAGAACAAGACCCACCCACCCCAACCCACTACGAGCAACCTGAACACCAACCTCCCCAAACCCACAGGCAACAAAGCACCTACTCCCCTGCAAGACCCCTCACCACATGACATCCCCCTCACCCCCATCAAGAACAAGACCCAACCACCCCTCACCTACAGCTCCCATCACCACTGTACACCTGCCGGCACCCACCCCCACACCCACCTCCCGCCGACCCTCCACATAACCCAACACACTCCGAACTACCTGAATGCCCACCTCCCCAAACCCACAGGCAACATTAAGCCCATGCCCCAACAAGACCCCCGCCATCCTGCTCTCACGCCCCACCCAGACCCCACACGGAGAACACACCCAAAACACAGTGGACCAATTCCCTGAGACTCCTTCCTCCTGGACCCAAAATAAGTAACTCAGCCACCACTATGCTACTCAATACACCGGGACTCTCCCCTCTAGACTCAACACTCTCACTCAGGACCAGCCCCGATATCTCAATTACCTCAAGACTGAGCAGCGTCTCTCCAAGCTAGAAACCCAGATAGCTACTATTATCTGGGGCTTTAGCGATATCCTAGCCAACCTCGCGGCGCCCCAGCAGCCTCAGCACACCCACTCCTTCTCCACCCACACACAACAAAGACCGTCTGCAGTCCCTCCGTGGAGATAGGTAGCCAAGCCCATCCCCTCTCTGGCACAAAGACCCATAAAAACTAGAGACGCCATATCTGAAGGTGACGCGGCAGACCTCGCCTCCTCATACGACAATCCTTTAGCTGTCACCCTCCAATCCAAAATCCAGGTGATCACCGGACTGGGAAGAGTCCAAGCCCCTCCGAACTCACCCAGACCGCCGTCCACCTGCACTAGCATCCCCAAAGCCCCTAATGAAAAAAACCAAAGCAGAGACAACCCCCACTAACTGCGTGCTCATAAACTACAGATCAGCTATCAAACATGCTACTGAATTTGCAGATTCCATCCTTACTCACGACATAGACATAGCATTGATCACTGAAACCTGGCTCATAAACTCCTCCGCACCTCTCCTGGATACGCTTGTTCCCCCAGGCTTCACTATCACTAACAAAGACAGAAAAGACCAAAGAGGAGGAGGAATAGCAATCATCCACAGAGACAATATTTCTGTGTTGAAAACTGACTCCCTCAATTACAATACCTTTGAGTGCCTAACAGACAACATCAACACAAGCAACAAGAAAACTCTAACCTGCCACCTTATTTACCACCCCCATGCAACCCCACCACTTTCGCTGAACACCTGCCTGACCTGATTGCCCAATGCTCACTACGAAAGGCGAATAACCTATTACTGGGAGACCTCAACCTACACTGGATTGAAGAAAGAAACCTGCTAATTCAAAACTTGAGCGAGTTGCTACATAACCTCAACCGTAACCAACACTGCACAGAAGAACCTCACAACAAAGGAGCAATCATTGATGCCATTATCCCCAAATGTGACACATTGAAGATAATCCACACCCAGCCCGTAGACTGGTCTGACCACCACTTAATCCTTTTCCATCTCACTCAGCCAGCCACTCTACAACCCTCCACCCAAATGGACCAGAAACCTCACCCAGATCAACATGACCAACCTGGAAGAAAAAGTCAATTTCCTCCTCACCACCTCCACGGGGGATCTATCCACGACAGAACTCACGACAATTACAACACATCCCTGACATCCATTCTTGACCAGATAGCCCCTCTGAAACTAAAAAAAGCCAGCAACATACCATCCAGATCCTGGTTCAATACTGACATCAATAACGAAAGGAGACAACTCAGAGCCACAGAAAGACTGTGGAGAAACAACCCCTCCACTTGCCTACTCGAGCAACTCAAAGTAGCTCGAAGAAACTACAAAAAACACATCCGTAACGAAAAATCTAACTTCTTCTGCTCCGCCTTGGACAATGCAAAAAACAGGCCCAACGAACTGTTCAAAATCATCAAGCAACAAACCACCAAGCCCCCCTTGTCCACTACCCAGGCCTCCAAGGAACTGTGCGAAAACTTTGCCATCTTCTTCGAAGAAAAAAATATCCAAGATTGAGCTCTCACTAGACATCACTACCAACCACGCCTGCGAAAGCCTGCCCCCACTCCCAACTGAAAGCGCATACAGGCACCACACAAATACTTGGAAATCCTTCAATCCAATCGTGGAAGCAGAGATTATCAAGCTGATCACGTCCTCGATCCGATCCCCTCCCAAAACTCTAAAAAACTCAAACTCGCAATAGCCCCATTCTGGTGCAGAATCATCAACAGCGCCCTGAAAACCGGCATCATACCGGATTGCCTTAAAGTAGGCCAAATAACGCCACTACTAAAAAAAACAGTCCTGGACTGCACAGATCTGAACACCTTCAGACCCATCTCCAATCTCCCCCTCCTGTCCAAAATTCTCGAAAAATGTGTCCTATCACAATTGACTCAGCATATGGACAACATCAACCTTCTTGATCCCCACCAATTGGGTTTCAGAAAAATCTACAGCACGGAGACGGCGATCCTAAACATCACAGATGATATCCACTAGTCACTCGATAATGATCACAGCTGCCTACTCATTCTTCTTGACCTATCGGCAGCATTTGACACAGTTGACCACCATCTTCTCATCAAGGCCCTACAAGAAAGGGTGGGTGCCAGTGAGACGGTCCTCCGCTGGTTCACCTCCTTCCTCCACAACCGATCACAAAGGATAAAAATCAAAAACATTACCTCTGACCTTCACCCCGTCAGCAGGGCTCAGTGCTCTCACTGCAACTGTTCAACATATACATGGAATCCCTCACCTCCATACCTAAAAATGCTAATATCCCCTTCCACCTATATGATGAAGACACCCAGATCTATCTGGAAACCTCCTCCCCAGATGACATCCTCAGACTAAACAACACCTTAAAAGAAATTCAACACTGCTGTCCCTAAATCACCTTAAACTTAACCAGGACAAAATGGAGATTCTCCTCATCTCCAACAAAGAAGAGAAACCACAAATTGCAGAATGGCTTAAAGCTTTGGATACTCTAAACGGTAATCTCACCCTGGCTAACTCTGTAAAATCATTAGGAATCACCCTGGACCCCAAACTGGACATGACCAAACACATCAAAATTCTGCAAAGACCCCCTTCCTCAACCTGAATCTTCTCTACAAGATTAAGCAATTCGTTCCTAACAAAGACCTCAAACAAGCCACCTAAGCACTGGTGCTTTCCAGACTCGACTACGGTAATGCAACCTTAACCGGCACCACTAAAACCCACCTAACTCCCCTCAAACCAACCCTCAACGCTGCAGCCAGAATGGTCACTGGAATCAGGAAATATGATCACATTTCTCCTGCACTAATAGAACTAAAATGGCTCCCAATTGATCAGCGGGCGTACAGCAGAACGACCTGCCTCACACACAAGCCTTACACACAGGGAAACCGGACCACCTGGCCGCCAAGCTCAAGAGGGCAGGTCAGAGAAGGAACCTCAGGAGCTCCAACTCCCTCCTTCTCATCCCCATGAGAACACGCAAGCAAACAATCAATCGCGGCTAGGTCATTCACGGGAAACATGCCCAAAATCTGGAACTCCATTCTAGCAAACATCAGAACAATCCCGTCCTTCACAAAATTTAAAATGCACCTTAAAGCCCTCCTCCTCAACTGCTCCATCCCGAAGGGATAACTCCCACCCCCACGCCAAACCCTATCCCCATTATACTTTGGCTCCGCACCAACTGATTCACCTCAGCCAAAACCGAGTTTCCCGCAGGTTCCTTGCACCACTTCAACTATGCATACAACAAGGACACCTCAAGACTCTTCTACTACCTCAAGAATACACAGCACCTGTGGTCTTCTGAACGTTATTTTAATATTGCTTTATCAAGTATCTCTTATGAAACACTGTTTTAAAGCGCTCCGATACCTCCGGATCAGGGCAGCGCTGTATAAAACTCCTAAAATAAAAAAATAAAAACATTGTTTCACCAGATAGGCTCTCACTCAGGATAAAGTTTCACCAGCTTTAGATTTTATTGCAGCAGGTTACGCATTTTGGAGAACCTCATCCCCTTGTTCACGGTACCAGTACCTAAGATCAGATCCTGACTATAAAAGATGCTGAGGCACTTCTCACTCTACAAGATCTACTGGTTGAGACAAACCCAGAGATAATGAATAGTTGGGAAGGGATAGAAATACCACGGATAAATCCGTGAACACTAATTTTAATCCAGAATCCGTATTCTACCCGAATACATATTGATACATTTGAAGACACTGTCACTCAGGAGCTGACACGATTGATCAGAAGGAACAAAAGTAAAGACCAAACACAGAACCTCACTTATACACATAGGGAGATGGTGAAATCTTTATCTAATGATGAGAATATTATCATCTGGCCCACCGATTAGGGAAGATACATTATTATCTGGGACAAGAATCTTTACGTCAAAGAGGCCCTGAAACACCTAGGAGATAGAACATTCTACACCAAAAGTAATGACAGAGAATGCAATGAAAGTATTATTCAAATATGGAACCAACTAAGTGGATGGAATGTAAAGGACATTTTACAAAAGGAGGAATTTAACTATAAAAAAAAGACTACCTGAGACTACCTCTATTTTATTTATTGCCCAAAATCCACAAAAATACAGTGGAGCCCCCAGGAAGACCAATCGTTTATTCCATTTGGAGCGTGGCGGAAAATATATCCAAATATGTGGATCAGTTTCTAAGACCATACGTCACAGCTCTTCCTTCACATATAAAGTATATCAAGGATTTTGTTAGCAAGTTGAAAGACATTACATGGGAAGAAGAAAGTCTATTATTAACTATGGACGTGAACTCATTGTACCATAATAGATCACAATTTAGGGATACAATGCTGTCATTATTTCCTGGAGAGTAGATCAATACAATTCCTTGAGGATACGAATATGATTGTAGCGATGATAAGATACTGTCTCCAGAATAATATTTTTATGGTCAATAGTGTTATGTACAAACAAATATGAGGAACAGCAGTGGGTACTTGTTTTGCCCCCAGTTTCGCTCACCTGTTTCTGGGGTCATGGGAGAAAGAACTCTACAAAGACCCTAACATCTCCCACTTACTCAAACAGGCTAAAGTCTGGCTCAGGTACATAGACAACTTGTTTGTTATTTGGAAGGGAAGTGAGGAAACAGCAAATGATCTGATAGAATTGCTAAACAACAATACATTCAACTTAAAACTAACTCCCAACATGAACAGGTAACCTATTGAATTTCTAGATGTCCTAGTAGAGGTGGAAAACAAGACCCTTACCATGAAACTCTTTAGGAAGGAAACAGCAGGCAACAGTTTGCTTCACGCTCTCAGCAGCCACCCAGAAACTCTGAAATGGAGTGTCCCCTACAGGGAACCGCTGAGAGTGAAAAAAAACTGTAGCACTGAACAGTCATATCCGATTGCAAGCAGGGACATGATGGAACGTTTTAAGGAGAGAGGTTATCCTGACTGGGTCCTCAAACGAGCCATCAACAAAGCAAAACATGTCACGAGAGAAGAAACACTAACTAATACTTTTCAAACTCAGGATCAGGATAGAGAGAATGACACACCTAGTGTGATCCTAACATACAACCCAGAGTCCACCAGAATCAAATGTATCTTAAAAAAAAATTGGAACATCTTGAAGTGTGATCCAGTAGTGGGCCAGAAGGTAGCTGATCATCAGATGGTAACATATCGGAAGGGGAGGAGTCTAAGAGATCTCCTAGTGAGAAGTGCTGTCCGCAACAAACTTACAGGACCACAAAAACATCTGCAGAGATTTTTCCCCTGCGGTCACTGCAAAGCGTGTAGATTCAGCTCTATGAAAAAGAAATACGAAACACCATACAAAAACAATCGCACAATTTTTGACTTGCAGTACAACACACGTAGTATAGATCTTACAGTGCCCATGCCAACTTAAGTATGTGGGAAGTACAATCTTTGCGGCTATAAAGAGGGTATTAGAACATCTAAGGGTGATTACCAACAAAGAGAGCCACTATACAGTGGCAAGACATTTTTAAAAATATAATTTATCGAATAGCTTGCCGCTCAAATAATATGTGATAGAACAGGTACAGAAGAACCCAAGGGGAGGTAATAGAGTCTTACACCTCAGGCAGAGGGAATCCTGACATATTATAGATCCCCAATCAACATCCCCTGGAGGCTTGAACTTAGACGAGGAATTGGCAATACATTTACATGAGAACTCGTTTTTTCTATATGTATTTGATACCTATTGCAAAGCTGTTTAAAAGAATGTTTAAAAGAATGAACATGTATAGTTTCTTGTGCTCAGATTGTTTAAACTACTGATTTCAATCTGAATTGTTCTATCATTTAATTTTTTCGCTTAGGAGGAAAGGAAGGGGCCTACTCCTGGAAGGAGATGCTGATAGAGATCACCTACCCTTTTCTACGGGATTACGTCATCATGATTCAAGAGCACTTGTTAGATAGCCCATTTGTAATTATTATTTGATGCACATTTGTAGTTATTTTGAATGTAGAAGGAGTAAGTCAACACAGGGTGTATGATATTTAAAGTAGCCAATGTCCAGCACCCACAATAGGTTTACACAAGTATATATAGCCGAAAACAGTTTATTCGTTAAGGTTTATTTCCCATAAAACACAAGATTGATCATCTGCACTTGCGGATGAGATAGAGGTTTATATCCCTTCATGCATGTGCCACTAAAGCAAGAGGAGCAACCATCTGCAGTATGATGGAATACTTATTTCTACATCAAAAGTGTAAAAGTAATAATTTTTTCCATGTATGTGAATATGTATATACTGAGGGAAAATTGCAAGACATAATTGGCAATCTAAGACCTAAAATGAGGTACTATACCATATATATATACCGCAAGTTGTGTATAAGCAATTTGAGATGCCACAGGATCATTGGATGCAATCTTGGGTACTTCAACTTGAATTACAGGACTTAAGGCAAAGGATGGAAATGTGATACAAAGAACCAAACGTATAAGGCCACTTGACGTTATTAGGATTATCAAATGAGCCATGAGAACACCTTTATTCTGTTGTTTCTCTGTTATTTTCTAGGTTATAATATACCATTACAAAATTGTAGCTACATTATCTCAGTAACTCATGAGAGTATTATGTGTAGTCCTTTTTTCATGTCAATATAAAAAGATGTAAATTGATGGTTGCTTTGTCAAACCAGTGTGTGAACTTGGGGACGAGGTTCTCCAAAACGCGCAACCTGGTGCAGTAAAATCTAAACCTGGTGAAACTTTATCCTGTGTGAGCACCTATCTGGTGAAACAATTGTAATATATATATATAAATATTGATCTTGTAATCAAGCTTGCATGATGCGAGTGAAACGCGTTATGTCAGGCACTATGCCTGATCATCTGGTGGCGATTATTCTTTAATAAAACTTCACTGCTTCTTGCAGTAATCTACACAGTCGTAAGTGTTTCCTGAGCGTGATGAGGTCCGTGCCTGGGTTCTCTTGGAGCGATTGCCAGGCCATGGTTTGGAGTCTCGATATATAAAAAGATGACCACACACGTGGTTTCAGGATTCATGAATTTATTCAAAGAGCAGACGTGTTTCAGCGGTTGCCTTTTTCAATGCTCGTACAGATACAAGACGTGTTTCCTGCAGACTCTCTTTAGATAGTGTTTAATCACTGTGTCAGTTCCAGTCTAGAGAGAGGAGAGGAGGGTTAGTGATTCACTATGCTATTCTGGGCACCATCTTGCATTTATTATCAATGTTTTTCCATGCTCCTCTGCCCTGAATGGGCTATCTCCTCCTACAATCTGTAGCTCCACACATTAGTTTGTATTATCAGTCTCCTTTGCCCCTCGACCAAACCGCAAGGCAACTTTTCACCAGCAAATAGCTACCCGCAGGGATTGGTCCAATTACCTTTCCCAGAGATTTGGATAATCTCCGAATTTCATCGAAGGGGACCTCAGTGCCTCCATGCACTCTTGCGGCGGTTCTGGCAGTGTCTTTATATAAAACAGCTCCAAGCTCCACCAAGCACTTATAGAACTCTTCCTTAGTGGATACTACCATATGAGAGGGTGGAACTCTCATAATATGTAGGCTCCAGCTCCAAAAGAAAGATGAGCACTCACAGGGTTTCAGGATTCATGAATTTATTCCAAAAGCTGACGTGTTTCGGCGGTTGCCTCTTTCAATGCTCGTACGGGTACAAGACGTGTTTCCTGCAGACTCTCTTTTATATGCTTTTCAATCACTGTGTAAGTTCCGGTCTAGAAAGAGGAGAGGAGGGTTGGTGATTCACTATGCTATTCCGGGTGCCATCTCGCGTGTATTATCAAAGGTTTTCAATGCGCCTCTGCCCTGAATGGGCTATCTCCTCCTTTAATCTGCAGCTCCACACTCTAGTTCGTATTATCAGTCTTCTTTGCCCCTCGCCAAACCGCAAGGCAGCTTCTCATCAGCAAATAGCGACCCACAGGGTTTGGTCCAATTACCTTTACCAGAGATTTGGATAATCTCTGAATTTTATCGACAGGACCTCCGTGCGTCCATGCACTTTTGCTGCAGTTCTGGCAGTATCATTATACAAACACCTCCAAGCTCCACCAAGCAGTTGTAGAACTCTTCCCGGGTGGGTGCTACCACATGAGAGGGTTGTACTCTCATATTATGTACGCTCCGGCTTCCAAAAGAAAGATGAGCCCTCACGGAGTTTCAGGATTCATGAATTTATTCCAAGAGCAGACGCGTTTTGGCAGTTGGCTTCATCAATGCTCCACGGATACAAGACTTGTTTCCTGCAGACTCTCTTTAATATGGTGTTCAATCACCGTGTCAGTTCTGGTCTAGAGAGGAGAGGAGGGGTAATGATTCACTATGCTATTTCGGGCACCATCTTGCATGTATTATCAAAGTTTTTCCATGCACCTCAGCCCTGAATGGGCTATCTCCTCCTTCAATATGCAGCTCCTCACATTAGTTCATAGTATCAGTCTACTTTGCCCCTTGCCCCAACCGCAAGGCAGCTTCTCATCAGCAAATAGCTATCTGCATAGATTGGTTCAATTACCTTTCCCAGAGATTTGGATAATCTCTGAATTTCATCGACAGGGACCTCCATACCTCCATGAAGCTCTTGTGGAGGTTCTGCCAGTGTAGTGTAGTTCCTATCATCCCAATAGGCTCTGCGCATTGGAATAATACCTACAATAGTAAAGGCCTAGACCAGACGTTAACTAGGTCTACTACTCTCGATATTAGACTTAAAGTTTTGGGTTTGCCAGCTTAGCTCAGAGTTCACTAGAAACTTTCTCGAATGTTCAGGTAGGACTTAACTTCCCTGATTAGACAAGAAGGGATTTAGTTTCTGACAACCATAGAACATGACAACTTTGCTCTCCCCTAATCAAGAGTATATCTCGAGAGTCGTGTGAACAAAAGGCAATTTATTTTACTCAGTCAGTACGTGCATTCTTAGTCTCATCAGATTGTAGAGAAAAGGAAGAGACGGGCGTGTTCAATAAAAAGGTGTTATTTATTGATCAGTCTCTTTTCTCATACATGAGAAATGGATCGATATTATTGCAATACTTATAGTTAAGTAAAGTGCATACGTTAAAAGCAATAGTATAAAATAATACTGTAAAAACATTGATATGGTTTCTAAGCCATATGATGTTTAAAATGATTAAAATATATTACATACACATATACATTTGACTAAACGTACTCAACTGGTGTTTCTAAATACGCCTACCCCGTGTACCTGACCTAAGCCTAATACGTGGGTGGGAATAGAAAGTTACAGTTTAAGTTAAGTTTGTTTTTGCCAAGTGACTGACTAAAGAATTCTCTGTGAGGGGTTATTCAGTTCTGTACCTGGAAGTTAGGATGAATGAGGGATGGTATCTCTCTCTCTGGTCTCGATATTCCAGGCTGCCTGCGAGGGCTACCCGGAAGTGCCGATGCTGGGTTTCTCGGCAGGAGAAAGCAGCTTCTCGTTCTCAGCGCGTCAGGAAGGCGGGGCTGCTGCCAGCGGGGTCTGCTCTGCTCTGGGCTTCGGCAAGTATAGCTGCTCCGTCTCGTCACCACGCGTGTGTTTGCATAGGGCAAGATCGGTAATATTTATACCTTTAAGGTGCCGAGATTGACGTAAGGATGGACATAGATACGTCAATAAAGATGTCATACGACTTGCTCGTTAGCACATTCTTTTGCTGAAGTTCTCTGTGAAATCAAAACAATGGGCGCACGGTTTTTCCAGGTTGTCATAGGTTTGATTTGTTATGAGAACTCCGTATGCCTTATCAGGGGCTGGAGGAATATCGCTTGTCTAATTAGATCGCAAGCGTTATGACCTAATCAGATAACACGTTCCTGTGCCGTAGTGTGACTGCGTCAGATAACGGTATCTGCATCATGGGGGTTTTCTGCCTCATGGGCTGACTGCTAGTTAACTTGTTGGTTTGTTAACCAGACTAGGGTCAGGAATAGGGGGATCGATTCAGAACCTATAGGAATACATGACACCCACTCCACGCTAACTATGGACATATTTACTAATCTAGGCATAGTATAACATAGTACAACATACTATAGAGTAGTGTGTATACCTTACCACCCCAAAATACATAAATGCATTTTGAAACTTTCAAATATACGGAAAAATTGCAGTCATATGTATTGTATGCACTTAAGCTGTAGAATAATGCCAAAGTAATTACGCATTTTCATACATTAATACTATTCGGTATATGAGAAATTACACATGAAATGGCTCTTAATACAGAAAAAAAGTTCGAGACCATTCCATCACATAATAAAATATTTATGAACATACCAGCGGGCAGCTAATGTCTATAAAGTATCGAAAAATAGAAATCTTAGATCTCTAGGAATAGTTTCTTACTTTAAGCAGAAGATAAGTGTCCCGAAAAATATGCCAAAATATTTAGGGGCTGCTGAAAAATCGCTGTCCGTGAACTGGAGGGAAAACTGTTCATGTGACTTTATTTTTAAAGTTGAAGGCCGAATTCAGGGAACGCCGTGTGCGAGTTTGCTCAAAAGTCTCTATTTCTGCTCTGGTGAGAACATCATATCATTTAGGCTTTCGAAAAAACTGTCAACAGCTTCATGGGAAAGTTCCACTAACTCGGAAATAGGTGTACCATGCATTCGTGCGCATGATTGTCTCCATTGACATTCTGATTCGTATTGCTGACAGAAGGTCGTACCTGATCGATGCTGCTTTCATCTTGAACTTCACTACCCCTCAATCGTAGTGGTGAAGCTTCCACGAATGCCGTCATCAGGATTGGTAGCCTTTGAGGGCAGCACAAAGCATGAACCTTTATTGGGCTCAACAATGTTTCTGCATCCATCGGCGCATCTGATTGTAGCGTCAGACAGGTGTCTAACACGCATTCTTCTCCGCATAGCAGACATCTTAGTACAGGTAAAACACATCTTTGCCACATTGGTCGAAATGATAGAAACCAAGTCATGTTCAGGTCTCTAAGCCGGGAGAGTCCCAGGATTTTTGATATCCGGTCCCGGTATCCAATGGCTAGGATTGTTTCTTCCATTGTCGCGAGAGTTTGGTCTGTGACATGGGTTGCCATAACGAAAAATAAGGACTAAGAATAGGATTCCTGCAATTAGTCCCAAGATCAGGGGAAGTCCGCCAAAAATCGAATGGACGAAATCTGGAAAAATACCCAGTATGGCTTTGAATGGTGTTAATGCCATCGAAAATACTGTCTTAAATACCTGTGAGATCCCAGTGGTATCAGAAATATTTAAGATTTCGTTAAGGATTTCCGCGAAATGTATGGGGGAATTAGTTGATAACAATGAATGTATCTCTGCAGTCGTCCTTGCGACTTGGAGATCATACGTTTCTTTTGATGACGTGAGCCTTGTAGGCGTCTGAAGAAGCACTGTTTTCATTCTGCTTAAAGTATCTATTCGAATAGAAGTAATTTTCAAATTGGGCCATGCCCTTGCCTCCCTGTCTGGAAAGGAGCTGGGGAACAAGGAGCGTCCACAGCACTTGACCTTCGCAGTCGTAGTTACGAGATAAGGAGTCCCGGGCATGAGACTACAGCATCTGCGGTCTACAATTAGAATGTAACTCCCATTATAGAGTCTTTGAAAGAATGGTTCTATTTCTGTTGCAGGTGCGCCTTGCTGGTGACATGAAAGGTTGTATGAATTCCCTTCGCAGGCTCCATGCAAACTAATTCCGTTACACAGAAGCGTGCCGCTTAGTGACATCGCACAATTATTGCCACTAAGAAACACTTTCTGTCCCTTATTACTGACACATGCATGTGAATAGGGCAGGTTCCATGTTGTTTTAATGTACCCCTTTCCCAATTTCTCGTACATGCCAGCCTGTATATATTTTTGGCAGTATTGAAACCTGAAGGTTGATATTGGAATATTTATTATCCCATGTATTATCCATTCACTGACAGGTCGTTCTGACATTGTCACTGGTAATCTTTCAAGTTTTTCAATGCTCAAGATTGTATAATCAGCACCCTTTTGTGCCATACTGATTTGTCTATCAGTAAGGTTAAAGATTTGGAATAGTGACGTTGTGTTGATTAAACGCCAAGGCACATAGCCTGAACGCAGATTTTGTAAAGTCCAGCCAAGCTGTACAATAGAACGCAATTGAGACTGACCGTGTTGTAACAACAGTAAGTCCTGCGATAATATGTCGATTGCTGAAGACACAATGCTGTCCAAAGAAAAAATTCTGGAGGACAGAGTCATTAACCCATTGTCCACTACAGATAGTGATTTTTCCAAATTAATACGGTCAATTTCCCGTATTCTCTCTGCTGTTTCAATTTGAGTAACCTTCCAGGCCTCATTATATGCTGCATATACAGAGGCTGCTATGAAACGCTTTTGACGCTGTTTGCGTGGTCCCATAATGAAATCACGCAAGTCAGCACCATCAGTAAGTAAAGTTAGGTGTTGCTTAATTTCTGCCAGTGTGGAAGTTTGTAGCCATTGAAGGCATAATTTGCCCACACTGTAGGTTGTTATTATCCCTGGGTGATGTCTTTGGGGATATCTAGGGTCTGGCCTGGTCATTTTGAACCCCTGTGTTTTATTCAGGAATCTGTCTTGACAGTTATTAGTATCTGTGGGCCAGATCAACCACTGTTTCCAATCAGGATGTGTTCTGTTTTGGTTTAATATATGGTTTACGTCTATCTCTTCATCTGTATCAGAGTTATTGCTAAACATTGTTGGCTTTGGAATAGACGGTTTATTTAGGTCTTTGATTTTGGCTAAGCCAAGACAGGTGGTTTGTTGGACAGTGTCATTTAAAAATATAATTTGTTCCGGGATCATGCAGGCTCTAAACAGTGATTCTATACCCTGTACTTGCCATTCTTTTGTACCCCAAACACTTTTCAATTCAACATTTTTGTCCCAATAATCAAACCCAAAAGTATTCATTTTTTCGAAGAATGAATCTGAATATATCAATTTTGTGTTTGTTATCATGGTCTTGGTCCCTGTCTTGTTTGACAATTTGAAATAAAATGTTTCAGCATTACTTATGTTAAAACCTGAAAAGTATGAATATTTGTCATAGAAGGTTCTTGAGCTTCCTTTTGGAGGAGTTGCACAATGTTCCCATTGATTATAATTTAAAACATTTCTAGGTTGTGCAGATTTATGTAGAAAATGGTTACCATAGTGGTTGTAGCAATACATACTATCATAATTTGCAGAACCCTGCAAATAATCATGTTTGGTAAATTTAGCAGACATTACTAAGTCAGACATCATATTATTAATGCTTTCGAAGTCCCAATCATCAGCAAATGAGTTCGGTTTCACAAAGTCACTCAAGGAGATCTTAATTTGGTGTGGATATTTCAGGATCTCGACCGGACCATAAATTTTATAGTCAGTGTTGTCCCATGCTACCCCACCCGGTATAGGATTGGCTGTGAAGTTGGCTAAAGAAAGTTCTCTTTTCTCGACGTGTGACGATGTGTGTGGTTTGAGGATCAAGTTGACTTTCTGACTTGCTGTGTCCATTTTAGCATATTTTCCCTCAATGAAGCGTCCCAAAGTTAGTATCATGATGAGCCAAAGTATGAGGATAAATGCACCAAAACCCACCCAAAATTCAATCCATGGAGAAATTAGATATGTTTCTTTCAGTTGTTTCAAGAGTTCTTTAGCTTTATCTTTAAAGGTTTTTGATGATGGCTGTGTCTTTGATTCACTGAAGTCTTCAGAGGAATCATCGAAGTTTATGAAGTAGCCGGATGCAGTTCTGTCAATTGTTCCAATTGCTTCAGGATTACCGTTTCTTGCATTTTCACTAGGTACTTCATTATAGATTGGTGTGTCTCTGCTAAATGTTTTTATTTGGGTTTTCAGAGGTCTGAGTTCTATTGCATTGTTGCATAGTCCTTGTTGTTCTTCTGTAGGCGTTTCGAATGTGATGAGCCTCTTCGATAGGACCTCTGTACTGGTAGCAAACCTTGGTGTTCTGCTACTCATTGGGAGTCCACTTGGCCTACTGTTTGTTATCGGCCACATGATTGTGGTTTTACCAGGTCGATGGATACAACTCGGTTCTCCTTTTTACCAGCAAGTGGCGGTAGTACAACTGATCTTGTCCCGTTGACAGACAAGACAGGAACTGCTTTTCTGTAAGAAGGCCCAAATTCCTTCTTTACCGCGATCTTTTCCCTGACTAGATCCCCGACTTTTGGAATCCAGACAGGTCTTGCTGGGACAGGTGGTGGTTCTTCAGTGGTTGTTGGCTGCTGTTTCAACTTTATGTTGCTCAGGTCTTTTCTTGTTTTGTTTAAGTCCTGCAAAATAGCCAAACGGTCTTTGATATCAAAGCTTTTTTCCTTCACCACTGAAGTCTGACTGTCAAGGTCAGAGATTAACATCCTAGTTCCAAATAATAATTCGTACGGACTGAATCCCTTCAGAGAATTTCTTGGCAAGTTATTTAGACTATGTTGGACACTTATTAGATGTTTGACCCACCCAGCTCCCGAACCTAATACCTTTGCCGTTATAGATTGCTTTATGTCACGGTTTTTTCTTTCAACAATTCCGTTCCCCTCAGGGTGAAATGGACAAGAGTACCGCAATGTCACGCCCATGCTGACCATGGCCTCCTTATAAGCCCGAGAGCTGAAAGCAGGAAAGCAGGACCGTGGTCTGAATGCAGCATGCCAATTGCGTATGTGCCGATAAAGACTCGCAAATCTTTTATAACAGTTCTGGCGTCAGCCGTTCGCTGGGGCCACATCCATATGAATCTCGTGCATGAATCCACTGCGACCAAGATATATTTATAGTTACCATCCCTTTGTAAGGGACCACAGTGGTCCAGGTAAACACAGGCTAATGGTTTATCCGAGATTAGAAGGGGCGTCTGAGCTGGACGTCTCACCGTTGATACTTTCATTTTTTGACATATCTCACATTCTAGAACATAGTTCCTTGTTTGTCTTCTCATTTGTGGCCACCAGTATCTCTGTTTTAATAATGATACTGTGGCTGAGACGCCAGCATGTATAGAAGCAAGCCCTTCGTGTGCCGCTATAATGAGTCCTAATCTATGTTCCATGTTTGGAATTGCCCTATCCCCCACTCCAGGGATTCGAGCAAAAGGAACATTGTTTGTATCAGTTATGTATGAGTATTTTACTGGAAAGCCTTTCGGGAGTGTTTCTATCGAATCCTTTTCTGAAGCGCTGACAGCTTGTAATATTTCGCTGTCTATTTTTGTTTTTGACCGGGTGATGGCTGCTACGGAAGCCGTTTGCACAGCTGCCTTCGCGGCCTCATCAGCCAATGAATTCCCTGCAACGTGAACGCCATCACGTTGATGACTCAGTGTATGTATCACGTGAGTCTTTGGTAGTTCTTTCTGTAAAAGAACTACTTGTTCCCAGAGCATTTTATGCTTGATTGTGCCACCTTTCGCATCCTTGAAACCATTCTGAAGCCAGATCTTCAAGTATTCATTGTAAGACTGAACGCAATAATACGAATCGCACACTATGAGTGTGGGGAATTCTCGATCGGTATTTTCAAGCGCCATCTTGAATGCCAGTAGTTCAGCTCGCTGAGCTGTACAATCTCCTAAGGATTGTGTTTTAGTGAGGGTTGGTTTAAATTTCCCTTCGTGCCAGCGACCTTTAACAATCGCGCACGCAGCACTGTAAGCTTGTTTACCCCCTACTGCGGGTTGTGCTGATCCGTCTGTATATATTATACAGCCGTAATGTTCTAGAGGCAGAATTTCGGTCGGCGGAGGACATTCAAATTCATATTGGAGAAATTCTTGTGTTTTTAAGTTAGGATCAAATTCGTATGCCACGTCTGTTGCAGCAAGAGAGTTAGCCCATTGTATCCATCTTGGATGGAGCGCTTTAGCATTCGGAATGCTTGCTTTTGTTACAGCCTCTAGGGCTGGTATCGGTGTCACGATTATTATTCGTTTACCTTGTGCCAGGGCTCGTTCTTTTGCTATAGCTGTCTGTGTTGCAGTTAGAATTTTTTCCGTTGGGCTAAATTTTATTTCAGCCTTAGTGTACAAGTGTGATTTAAATGCAATTGGTACCTTTTCTCCCTCATTAGAGGTCAGGTATGTGAATCCGCATCTCCCTGGGATGACTCGAATCACAAGATTGCGTGTATTGTCACGTGTTTCTAATTTTGTTTTAATTAGCATGTCTGTTTGTAAGGATCTCAGAATTTCTGTGTGTATTTGAGTCCAATTGGATCTTTTAAAATCTGGTTTTATCAGATCATAAAGGGGTTTAACCCTTTCTGCGTAATTTGCAATGTATGTTCTTCCGAAATTTAGGAAGCCTAGAATTGACTGTAGGTTTTTTAGTGTTCTAGGAGCTTGGATTACGGCACATTTCTCTAGGAAATTGTCAGCCAGGCTTTTGCCTTCACTTGATAATTCATATCCTAAGAACAGGACTTTCAGATGGGCAATTCTGGATTTTTTAAAATTGAATTTGTAACCCTCTGCTGCGAACCCAAGTATTATGGTGTTCACTCTCTTCAAGTGAGTATCCAAGTCATCATCTGTTAAGTATATGTCGTCGACATAAGATAATGCTTCATCATCATATATTTGTAGTAATTCTGTTACTCTCGCTGAGAATACTCCCGGGCTGTTCTTGTATCCCTGGGCTAACCGACAGAATTGTTTTTGAGTTCCATTTATTGAGAATGCAGTTAAATATCTGCTCTCTGGTGCTATGTTTTGACAAAAGAATCCATTAGAGATGTCTAAGGTTGTTTTGTATTTTTTGCGCACTATGTTATTCATTAGTGCAGCACTATGTGAGTTTTGCACTGCAAAAGTTTTGCAACATGTTTTAAGGTGTCGGTAATCCAAAACTAGACGGTATGAATTGTCTGGTTTGGAGACCGGAAACAAAGGGTTGTTCATTTGTGAGGTGCAAGTTTCAATCACCCCCTGGTGTTCTAGCTGATCTAGTATTTCTTTTACCTGTTTTTTAGCTTCTTGCTTAATTGGGTACTGCCTTTGTGCAGCAGGTTGTGATTTTAACTGGATTTTGTGAGGAGGAGAGTCCTCATCCCATCCTACATGATTTTTATATAAAGCAGGAGCTAGAGCTACTGCCCACTTTCTAGCAAGTGTGTATTTTTTATGAATTGGGATATGATTTGAGAAGGCAGGCATAATTATTTCTTCGCCATGAGGGCACTCCCTGACAAACTCTGGTGGCCAGTCTTTTTCAGCTAGAAGGATGTCATAGCCCTTGGAGAGATTATCCCAAAATAGTCCTCTTATTTTTCTAGTCTTATCCCCCTCTATACGCAATGTTATTTCGTATATTTTGTGAGGTTTGCTAACTCTGGTGTCTGCAGTTTCCACTTGAAGATATTCATTTGTGTCCACTGTCTCCAGATGATTCATAAGGACTTTGCGAGCTATGCTCACTTCTGCTGCGCTGTCTAGCATTGTCTGAGCCCATTCTCCGTTTTTCAGTTGTGTCCTCAGAATTCTCGGCATTGTTAACTATTTTAATGCTGGCTACCTTCTTTTTTGGAAATTGTAATTTCTTTTTTAGCTGAGCAGGTTCCTTGTCTTTGGACTTGGCGTGCTCTTCTCTTTGTTCTGATCGTCCTCTTCTTTCCGATTTCTGCGAGGAAGTCTGAAAAGATTGAGAGGGACGTGTATCAATGTCTTGATATCTATCAGGCTTTTTTATATTATCCCTATTTCTAAGGTTATATCTTTTCCCAGAGGGGTCACTCTGGGGTGACCTGTGTCTTTGGTTTGGAGATTTCTCCCTTCGCCTAGGAGACCTTCCTCTGGACTGGAATTTCTTTTCTTTAGGATTGGATTGTTTGTTTCCATCCCAGTTCTTTTTTGGTGATGTAGAATTATTATTAAAAAATATTTTATCTGGACTTTCAATCAGTTGTGGTTTTACTGGTATTCCACCTAAACTATCTCTACCTAGTTCCTCATAGGATTTTTCTATGATTCTGGCAATTTCAGCTGGTTGGTCTGCTATATCTGTCTCCTTTAACCTCTGGCGGATCGCCACATTTGCTGCTTCTCCCTTTATGTTGGCTAATAATATAGCCGAGACCTGCTTGAAGTCTTTTAGTAATTTCATACCAAGAGTTAAAGCGGGTTCTGGACCGTATTCGTCTTGAATTTGTTTTAGCACATCTGGTATTACCGAGATGGATGGAACACCGTGCGTTTTTGTGTAGATAGAAGCAAAGATTGTACCCCAAGTGTCACAGTCCTCTATGTGTGGTGCGATTCCCATTGGAAGACAGATAGTCAGAATCCTGTGTTTTTCTAACGGGGTGGTGTCAGGAAACACCGCCTCTATTTGGGTGATTTTTTGTGCCAACCAGAATGGTATTTGTTCCCGTTTAGCCGGTACTTTACCTAGGCAGGACTGGATGTTCTGTGGTGTAATTTTATTTGTGTTCCCCTGGTGAGGGGTCAGCTGTGGAAGTTTAATTGCTGGCTGAATTGTTGAAGTCCGCATCACATACTGGACTAATTGTCTATGAATTTTTATTAATTGTTTTAGCTGTGTTAAAAGCTGTGGTGCAGGCATCTCGTCGATGTCTGGATGTGGTGTGTATCCGGCTAGGACCGGCCACGTTGCTCCTGGTCTACCTAAAGGACCGAGCCTGGTGATGTGATTGTTATGTTTTAGGGCGCCATTAAATAAGAGCAAATGCTCTTGAAATTTAAGTGGTACTTCCACCTCCTCGAAAGGAGTGTACGTTTCAGGAGGTTCCTCTATTTTGTAATAGTGGAAGTACTTTGTTACAGGATTTGCTGCTGGAAAGTTTATCCATGAATAGTATACCTCTGTCTGCCGATATTCGTGTGCCTCAATTACGAATATGACTGTGCCACCTCTAGGTGTCAGTCCATTTTCTATAAGTTTTATGGTTATAGATTTCCTTTTGATGACCGGAATGAGTATTATCTCCGGGTCTGCGTCTTGCATAGTAGCATCCGCTGCTGCGAGTTCAGTTGCTAATCTAACTGCCTCTCTTTCATCTTCATTGTCTGACATTTTACTGTCCTGAAGGTTATTTTGTTTGTTTGCAGATCAGGTTTCTTATGGAAACAGAGATTAGATGCACAATATTTTGGAACAGTGTATCCTTCAACGATGACTATACCAACAACCATACATAGGAGTTCCCTCCTGCGAGGTTTTGGAGGATATAACCTTTCACCCACTCCAGACGTCTTTGGAGTATAATGGGAAAAGGGGTCTGAGTGAGAAAGCACGACTGAGTTACTCTAAATGTCTTACGTTAGTTTTATCGCCCTTTCCAAACGCGTTGGGCGCCATGTAGTGTAGTTCCTATCATCCCAATAGGCTCTGCGCATTGGAATAATACCTACAATAGTAAAGGCCTAGACCAGACGTTAACTAGGTCTACTACTGTCGATATTAGACTTAAAGTTTTGGGTTTGCCAGCTTAGCTCAGAGTTCACTAGAAACTTTCTCGAATGTTCAGGTAGGACTTAACTTCCCTGATTAGACAAGAAGGGATTTAGTTTCTGACAACCATAGAACATGACAACTTTGCTCTCCCCTAATCAAGAGTATATCTCGAGAGTCGTGTGAACAAAAGGCAATTTATTTTACTCAGTCAGTACGTGCATTCTTAGTCTCATCAGATTGTAGAGAAAAGGAAGAGACGGGCGTGTTCAATAAAAAGGTGTTATTTATTGATCAGTCTCTTTTCTCATACATGAGAAATGGATCGATATTATTGCAATACTTATAGTTAAGTAAAGTGCATACGTTAAAAGCAATAGTATAAAATAATACTGTAAAAACATTGATATGGTTTCTAAGCCATATGATGTTTAAAATGATTAAAATATATTACATACACATATACATTTGACTAAACGTACTCAACTGGTGTTTCTAAATACGCCTACCCCGTGTACCTGACCTAAGCCTAATACGTGGGCGGGAATAGAAAGTTACAGTTTAAGTTAAGTTTGTTTTTGCCAAGTGACTGACTAAAGAATTCTCTGTGAGGGGTTATTCAGTTCTGTACCTGGAAGTTAGGATGAATGAGGGATGGTATCTCTCTCTCTGGTCTCGATATTCCAGGCTGCCTGCGAGGGCTACCCGGAAGCGCCGATGCTGGGTTTCTCGGCAGGAGAAAGCAGCTTCTCGTTCTCAGCGCGTCAGGAAGGCGGGGCTGCTGCCAGCGGGGTCTGCTCTGTTCTGGGCTTCGGCAAGTATAGCTGCTCCGTCTCGTCACCACGCGTGTGTTTGCATAGGGCAAGATCGGTAATATTTATACCTTTAAGGTGCCGAGATTGACGTAAGGATGGACATAGATACGTCAATAAAGATGTCATACGACTTGCTCGTTAGCACATTCTTTTGCTGAAGTTCTCTGTGAAATCAAAACAATGGGCGCACGGTTTTTCCAGGTTGTCATAGGTTTGATTTGTTATGAGAACTCCGTATGCCTAATCAGGGGCTGGAGGAATATCGCTTGTCTAATTAGATCGCAAGCGTTATGACCTAATCAGATAACACGTTCCTGTGCCGTAGTGTGACTGCGTCAGATAACGGTATCTGCATCATGGGGGTTTTCTGCCTCATGGGCTGACTGCTAGTTAACTTGTTGGTTTGTTAACCAGACTAGGGTCAGGAATAGGGGGATCGATTCAGAACGTATAGGAATACATGACACCAGTGTCTTTATACAAAACAGCTCCAAGCTCCTCCAAGCCCTTGTAGAACTCTTCCTGGGCAGGTGCTACCACATGAGAGGGTGGAACTTTCATAATATGTACGCTCCGGCATCCAAAAGAAAGATGAGCACTCACTGAGTTTCAGGATTCATGAATTGATTCCTAGAGCAGACACATTTCGGAGGTTGACTATTTCAATGCTCGTAAAGATACAAAACCTGTTTCCTGCATATTCTCATTTATATGGTGTTCAATCACCGTGTCAGTTCCAGTCTAGAGAGAGGAGTGGAGGGTTAGTGATTCACTATGCTATTCCAGGTGCCATCGCGTGGGTATTATCAATGTTTTTCCATGCGCCTCTGCCCTGAATGGGCTATCTCCTCCTTCAATCTGCAGCTCCACATATTAGTTCATATTATCAGACTCCTTTGCCTTTCACCCAAACTGCAAGGCAGCTTGGATTGGTCCAATTACCTTTCCCAGAGAATTGCATTATCTCCGAATTTCATTCACGGGGACCTCCATGCCTCCATGCACTCTTGCGGCGGTTCTGGCATGTGTCTCTATGCAAAACAGCTCCAATCTCAACCAAGCACTTGTAGAACTCTTCCTGGGCGGGTACTACCACAAGAGAGGGTAGAACTCTCATATTATGTACGCTCCGGCTTCCACAAGAAAGATGAGCACTCACAGGGGTTCAAGATCCATTAATTTATTTCAAGAGCAGACGCGTTTCAGCGGTTGCCTTTTTCCATGCTTGTACAAATACAAGTCGTGTTTCCTGCAGACTCTCTGTTATATGGTGTTCAATCACCGTGTTAGTTCCAGTTTAGAGAGGAGAGGAGGGTTGGTGATTCACTATGGTATTCCGGGCGCCATCTTGCATGTAATATCAAAGTTTTCCAATGCGCCTCTGCCCTGAATGGACTATTTCCTCCTTCAATCTGCAGCTCCACACATTAGTTTGTATTATCAGTCTATTTGCCCCTCGCCCAAAACCGCAAGGCAGCTTCTCATCAGCAAATAGCTATCTGCAGGGATTTGTCCAATTACCTTTCCCGGAGATTTTGATAATCTCCGAATTTCATCGACAGGGATCTCCATGCACTCGTGATACCACATGAGAGGGTGAAACTCTCATGATATGTACTCTCTGGTTTCCAAAAGAAAGATGAGCACTCACAAGGTTTCAGGATTCATTCATTTATTCCAAGAGCGGACGCGTTGTAGTGCAGTTCCTATATTCCCAATAGGCTCTGCGCATTGGAATAATATAATCAGCAGTGTAGACGTAGGACTGAGGTCATCTAGGTCTCTACTGACTATATTAGACTTAATTAGTTTTGCCAGCTAGCTCAGAGGACACTAGAAACTTTCTCGAATGTTCAGGAAAGAATTAACTCTCCTGATTTAGACAAGAAGGGATTAGTTTCTGACAACCGCATAAACATGACAACTTTGCTCCTTCAGAATAAAGAGTGTATCTCTAGAGTCGTGTGAAAACAATAGACAACTATTTCTCTCAGTCAATCGTGCATACTTAGTTTCACCAGAGTGCAGAGAAATAGAGAGACGGGCGTTTTCAATAAAAGGTGTTATTTATTGAGCAGTCTTCTTTCTCATGCAAGAGAAATGAGTTGCCACAGTTGCAATACTTATCATGAAGTAAAGTGCGTACAGTAAAAGTAGTATTATGAAATAATACTGTAAAAGCATTGATATGGTTTCTTAGTCATATGATACTTTAAAATGGATAAAATATATACATACATAAAAACATTGACTAACGTACTCAACTGGTGCTTCTAAGATACGCCTACCCCGGTGTACCTGACCTAAGCCTAATACGTGGGAAGGAGTAAGTAAGTTGCAGTTTAAGCTAAGTTGGTTTTTGCCAAGAATCTGAATCAAGAAATCTCTTAAGGTTTTAGTCAGCTCCGTACCTTGGTTCTAGAATGTAGGAGGTCTTGTATCTCTCTCTCAGGACTCGATCTCCCAGCAACCCGCAAGGGTGACTGGAAACACTGGAGCTGGAATTTCTCAGCTGGAGAAAAAGACAGCGTCTCTCTCAGTGCGTCAAAAGGGAGGGGCGGCTTCCTTTGGCTCTCACATCAGCTGGGCTTCCGGGCAAGTAGATACCCGCTCTGCTCCAAACCACTGTGTGTTTGCTTACGGCAACGTTGGTATATTTATACCTGAAAGGTGCCGGGTTTGACGTAAGGTTGGACATAAGACGTCACTAAGAACTAACAGTTCTTTCTGGACTCCAGGAGTTCTTGTGCAAATCAAAACAAAAGCAGGGGGAATTCCCGGGCTGCTGGAGGCTTGGTTTGTTTAAAGAACGCGTTGTACTTTCTAGGAGTCTAGGGGAGTAGCCTTGCCATATTTGGACTGCATGGGCTATTACTAAATATGGATATGATTCTTATGCCTTTATAAGGATATTATTTATTATAACCACATAAGGGCATACATCGGGAATATAGAATTAGGGTCCTAGATAGAAACACAACAGCGTTTCGGCGATGGCCTTTTTCAATGCTCTTACACATACAAGACGTGTTTCCTGCAGACTCTCTTTTATAAGGTGTTTAAACACTGTTTCAGTTCCGGTCTAGAGAGATGAGGGTTAGTGATTCACTATGCTAGTCTGGGTGCCATTTTGCTTGTATTACCAAAGTTTTTCCATGCGCCTCTGCCCTCAATGGGCTATCTCCTCCTACAATCTGCAGCTCCACACATTAGTTCTTATTGTCAGTCTCCTTTGCCCCTCACATAAACCACAAGGCAGCTTCTCATCAGAAAATAGTTACTGCAGTGATTGGTCCAATTACCTTTCCCAGAGATTTGGATAATCTCAGAATTTCATTGACTGGGACCTCCGTACCTCCATGTACTCTTGCTGCGGTTCTGGCAATGTTTTTATAATCTAGTCAGTAAAAAATGATGAAGGGCATTGTTAACAAACAACAGGTAGGGTTCTCCCTACAGACTAGTTTTCGACAATATATGTTGTCAAACTGTGGGTTTGGCAGAATCCCTATCTTCGCTTTCACCAAGCCGCCTGGCCTAAAACATGTTTTTGATGACTTGCAAGTCACTGGGGCGTAGTGGTTGTGGGTTCGTGAACAGATACAAACAAAGCTAACCTCATCAGCTGCTTCTTGACATATCCTATACACAGGATACACAGGCCCCCCTCAAGAGCACTACAATCCTTCAATATGTGTGGATTTAGGGTAGGAGCAGTGCTTGATCAAATTCTCAGCTAGCGCATTATGTGTATCACAGCAATCTGGTCAATTTGTAACTGACTCTAAGCTCCTCATGAATTGTAAACGAGTGGGGTACTAGTAGGAAAAGGAAGAAGTCTGCAGAAATTTGTTCTCTACCACCTGCAGTTCTCTAATATCAGTATACCCTCACACATCACACCCATAGCTTGTCATTGGAATACACCTTTCTTTAAAAACCTTTAGAAGGACGGGCACAGGTTTAGCCCCCAGTCTCTTGGCAAAATCCATAGCATCACCAATGGCGTTTGCCAAAGTATTTTTATAAGGACTCTTTGAGCAACCCATGATTCTCTATCATGAAACAACACCTCCAGATAGGGGAAAGTTGAAACTTTAGTACTTCTGTCATCCTTCAGAAGAATTTGCATCCAGCTGCCTTCAGTCTGCCAATAGTTTTAGTATGCGTTTAGTCAAATTGGTAGACAGATCTAAGGAATCCATAAAAACAATAACAACTTTTTGGACACCTACAACGGTCCATGTGATCAACACCGTATCATCAGCATATAGCAATGTAGGTATTCATTTGGTGCCCAAACTGGGGACATTGTTGCAGGCTGCTGTCAATGCGTCCCCTAGCTTGTTGATATATTGGGTAAACAGCAGAGGAGCCAAAATACACCCCTACCTTACCCCACGTTTAACCCCCCAGGAAGCAGACAGGCTATCATTCGCATTATACCTAGCTGAAGCTTTCATATTAAGATGTGAGGTATGAAGGAAAGCCACCAAATCTGTGTCTATAGCCAGCTCCAAGAGGATTGGCCAGAGCTTGGATCTATGAACACAGTCAAACGCTGAGGTTAAGTCCTCGAAAGCCATATGTAGGCAATCCCTCTTGACTACAGTGTATTTTCCCACTATCAAATGTAAATGAACGCACTGGTCCACAGTTCCTCAACCCTGCCTAGAAACCATACTGAAGGTCCAAAATAACATTAAAATTGTCAAGCCAGGGGGTTAAGAGTACCAGAAAAACATTTCCCATGATTTTTGCAGCAAAATCAAGGAGGGAATTGGAGTGGTAACAGGCTGTGTCATATCTTGCCCCTTTTCTAAAAATTGATAAAATAATAGCTTTAGACCAGGAAGTGGGAGGCGATTTGGGACTCTTGGTGTTTTTATTGCCCTGAACTCTGCTCTAAACTTTGCCTGCATTCTCGGCCCCTGCTCCATGGGTGACGCCTGGGAGACTGCTGACTGCCGCTGATTGGAGGGAATCACCGGGGGACTGCGAGGACCAGCAGGCTACACTCCCTCACAGCTGGTGCCTCTTCCCCCGGTGTACATGCCCCCTGCCAGGTGACTTCATTAACTTTTCGCGGCCCCCGCTCCGCGGGAGCCGCTCACAGCGTTCTTTTCTGCCTGAGGTCCCGTGTCCGATTGGAGACGATTTGGGACTCATGGTGTTTTTATTGCCCTGAACTCTACTCTAAACTTTGCCTGCATTCTTGGGCCCCGCTCCACGGGTGACGCCTGGGAGACTGCTGATTGCCGCTGATTGCAGGGAATCACCGGGGGACTTCGAGGACCAGCAGGCTACACTTCCTCACAGCTGGTGCCTCTTCCCCCGGTGTACACGCCCCCTGCCAGGTGACTTCATTAACTTTTCGTGGCCCCCGCTCTGCGGGAGCCGCTCACAGCGTTTTTTTCTGCCTGAGGTCCCGTGTCCGATTGGAGGCGATTTGGGACTCGTGGTGTTTTTATTGCCCTGAACTCTGCTCTAAACTTTGCCTGCATTCTCGGCCCCCGCTCCACGGGTGACGCCTGGGAGACTGCTGACTGCCGCTGATTGGAGGGAATTACCGGGGGACTGCGAGGACCAGAAGGCTATACTCCCTCACAGCTGGTGCCTCTTCCCCCTTTGTACACGCCCCTCGCCAGGAAGGTTAAATTTGGCCATATTTTCCCGCGACGCGGGACGCATGCGGGTCGGCACCGGGCGAAGCTCGGGCAAAGGGCGGGCCGTCTACGGCCGTCCAAGGACGAACAAGGCCGGGCTGGGCCACCCCATTTGATTCCAGGTTTCAACACTAAACTGTGTTACCATATTATATATAGTTACAGTTCATTCCCGTAATAATTATTTATTGGTTATTGCTGATCTGTCATTATGACTTTACGCTCAGGGAAAAGCAGATTGGTTACCTTGAACACAAATGCTGGTCTAGTTACGGGCACATTGGACCAGTTCTTTAAAAGGACTACCAGAATTTTAGAGAAGGAAATAGCTCTCACAGAAAAGCGCCTGTCGATTGATATCTTGGCGGGCAAGCGTTCTTCTCTGGGTGCGATCGGGTCTGCTCTAAAACCGGCCCATTGTATGACCTTGCCCCTCTGGTAGTTACTAGCCCAATCCCTTGCCTATTAGAGGAGGAGCCAGGTGGTCCTGTTACCGGCCCTATGTCGAGTTCAAGCGCACTTAGCTCTTCTTCTAGCGGTTTGAGCCGCAGAACTTCGACACTTACCCCTCCTACTCCTGCCCCCCTGTCAGAAAAATTACAAGATCAGGTGACGGGGGGAGTAAATAAGAATTGTATTGTAACGTCTAAGCTTGGGAAAAAGAAGAGAGGGGGAGGACATAGGAAGGGTGGTGGCACTAGAATAACAAAAACCCAAAACTCCAGTGATTCCCCACAGGTTGTAGCCGAGTCTCCTATCCCAAATGGTGTTCGAATTAACACTGTTAACAACAGATCAAGAAACATTAAAGAACTACTGAAAAGACGAGAACCAAAGATTAAACCTGAGGATTTTAAAGGAATGCAAAAATGTGAGAATTGCGTACATTGCAATAATGTCATTACAGTCCTATGACTGGGAACAGATTCCATTATTACATTCCAGTACATGCGACACCAAAAATGTCATATATGGCATAAAATGTCCTTGTGGAAAACTATATGTTGGCCAAACTAGACAGAAAATTAAAATAAGAATAACTGAGCATAAGAGTAACATCCGACAGAAGAATCAAAAGTCAACTGCAGCCATGCACTGGATGGAAGAAAAACATAACATATCCCAACTCCAGTTTACTATAGTAGAAGCGAATAAATCTCAAGAAAACATGGATAATCACAAGAAAAGACTCAGATCTGAATATTATTGGATCCGGAAGATGGCCAGTCATCAACCGCAAGGATTAAATGACAGGATTGAACTATCGTGTTTTTTGTAAACTGGTATTGACATATCTTTATTGATAATGCTTTTGAGATTCTGCACACATCATGGATGTAAACAACATCCCAATCAAAGATGGCTGACACTAACATTAATGTAATGTTCAATTAATTTTGTTTCTATTTTTTATTACCAGCGAGTGTTAACTATCTAAGATATCCCTCATTCTGTTACTGATGTTATTTACGAGGACCTTATATTTTTGGTAAATGAATTCACATTTTCATATATATTTTTTACGCTGTGTAAAATATTTGCCGTTTTGTTCCTCAACACACACATTACTTTCATGATTTAAGATATAGGAATGTGTACAAGGTTTTAGATCGTTAGTTTCCTTTGCACAGCCGTTTCCGGCTTTCGCGTTTAGTCGCGGTCACGTGACTTAACCTGGCCCAATCAGTAAACCAGTTAAAAGTGAGCATTTACTGTAGGTTCACAGCACGATCCGGATTGGTTGAGGATCCGTGACCAACTTCAGTTACACTTCCGTAAGTTTTAATGAAGCGATGATTGTTTTGTTAAATATAGTTTCTTTACGCTGCAGTCCTCCCTGATTTTGGCTAAAGATTTGCGGTTCATTTATGATAATAATGTTATGTGCCAGTACCACCAGTACCTTTGATTCTGATTTACGACTTTGACATGTTGTTTGACGTATCCAGATTCACTTAGTGTTATAATGTTATGTGCCAGTACCGCCAGTACCTTTGATTCTGATTAATGACTTTGATATGTTGTTTGACTTATCCAGATTCACTTAATGTTATTTTGGCTCTGATAGCCTATCTATTGTTTCATGATTTATGTATAAGGCTGGCTCAATATTTCCTTGTTTTTTCTGCATACAGACCCCTGATGAAGGGTCCCATATGACCTGAAATGCATTGGGTACATGTGGAGTGATGAAGTAAATCGCAGTACCCTTATGAAATATTTGAAAAATCAAATATGATCAAATATGAAAATAAAGGATATCCATAAAGAATAAGAAAAACTTGTGAATTCATTGGATGTTGAGTAAATTCGTGGAAGACCACATGGTCGAAGTATAATTGTGCACACACCCAGCAAAGGTGGAATACTCTACCTTTCCTAGCAAAACCAATTAACACTGTTTCATCTCCGGACCAACAGAATCCCAATGACGATCTTCTTGTCAAAATGGAAACATTAGTACGGTCATTAATACTGCCCCTGATCAATCGAACGAAACTAATCAAAGAAAAATTAGATCAGTTAGAGTTAATGGCTAAAGGGAACACGTCAAAACTCGATGTGCTGATTAAAAGCATAAAAAGCAAAGATAATAGAGCCCCCCCCACTGTACCCCCAGGAAATGCTACAACTACTAAAGTTGCTCATCCTGTGACAAATGTAACTGCTGTAGCTCAGAACACCCAACCAGCCCCAGGGGAAAAAGGTGTGGCAATTAGAAAAGCTCAAGGTACTGAGGTAGCCATGGTGGTTGGCTCCAAACAGGCTCCTAACCCAAAACAAGGGGTGAGACAGTCTTTGAGTGATGCACCCCATGGAAGAAAGAGGCTCCCATGTGTAAACCTCCCGCCGGAATCAATGCCTTTTTCTGTTATCTTAACAGGGGTACCAGAACTTAGCCCAGAATCCCAAGAATCAGATAGGGAACTTAAGAACAAAGTTATTTTCTGTCTTAGTAAGAACAGGAGATTACCCCTGGGCTCTAATACGGAGATTATAGGCGTGAGGAGAGTGGCGTGGTTAGGCCATAGTACTAAGGCTCTAGAGGGCGATTGCATAATTGTTAACCTTAGAGATCCTTGGGCTGTAGATTATATACGTAGGGAACCAAGGTTTGGCCGTTCAGGTGATATTCAATCAATAGGCCTACATTATTTCTACCCCCATGTGAATCCTGGTTTGTCAAGTTTGTCACAGAATTTTGGTAGGGGCAGACCTTTTGGTGATAATAGATTGGATTGGGGAGTACAGTATCTATCGCTAAGAAATAGGTTCGACCCGCTCATGGGCCTGGAGGGGGTGGATTGACTCCAGAATGATTGTATCACTAACAGCGGGGTTGAAGAAGATACGGATAGGGACATGGCTGCTAGCCCTATGAGGAAAAACCCAGATGAAGCAGCTGGTTTTTGGGTAGAGATGGTTAGCAACACAAGTCCACCTCCTAATCCGCTGATTGCCCCTGTAGTGGCTTATAAGGGAGGGAGAGGGGAGTCGGAGCAAACAGCAATGGTACCCCTGGGCATTGAAAATACTCATTTCGCAGTAAACCAGAGTAGTAGAGATAACAAAAGACACTTAATATCAGCACCTCTTGATGCAGTAACTAACCAAGTAGGAATAACTCAGGGTGAGAGTGATATGATTCAGCAGAAAGTAACAACATCCCTGGGGAAAGTAGATAGTCGGGCTGAAGGTTCTCCTTTTCGTCTGATTTCATGGAACATAGCTGGTAGGGAAACATCCTTTACAACGCAACTTTTACCACGCAGTGCCTTTACGACGCAACTTTTACAACGCAAACCATTACAACGCATTGAGCTGGGGGGCGCTCTAGGATAGGGAATAGATTTAATTTACTATCCAACACCTTCCCTAGTGTCCACGGGGACTGGAGTTGGAATAGTAAATTAAACTATTCACTATCCAGCACCCCAAAGCGCTATGCGTTGGAAAGGCATGCGTTGTAAAAACCGCGTTGTAAAGGCATGCGTGGTAAAAGCATGCGTTGTAGTGTCATACATCCTAGCTGGTCTTTCTCGGAGGCTGGATGACCCGGCGTGGTTAAATTTAATCGAATCGTTTGATATAATCTGCCTCCAAGAAACCTGGAGTATAGTGGACCATAGCCTGGATGGATATCAAATGTTTAATGTTCACGCTGAGCCCTCACAAGCAGGAAGAGCTAAGGCTGGTCTCATGACAGCTATCTCTGTGAAGTATAAGATGATAAAAACGGTCACATTGGTGGAATCTCCCTGGTACCAAATGCTTATGATCAAGGACTTATTTCCAATATCCTTGCTCCTAATAAATTGGTACTATAATATATTTGATGCCCATGTTACATCGGTTATTGAAAAATTACAGGATGAGATTGTTAAAGTGACTAATACCGTATTTCCCCTTTTTATTATGTGGATAGGTGATTTTAACTATGCTTTGTGTAAGTTTAGCGGGACCAGAGTCTGTGGCTTGGTAGATTTAAGTGATCAGCCTTTGGCACATTTTAAGCACTCAAAACAAGGGGATGCTCTTAATAATATCATCACGATTAACGAACTTTGTGTCTTGGATTTGCCTTGTTTTTCTAGATCGTCGGGGTATACCCACCTTTCAAGGTACAGGGGGCCAAATGAGTATAATCGATTTCGCTATGGTCTCTAGCAGGTATGCTCATCTTGTTAATGATTTCCAGATTGAAGTGAATCCTGCGAGCGACCATAACCCTTTAATCGTAAGTCTGAATCCTGACTCCGGAACAGCCAATAAAATATAGCCAGAATCAAGGGGTCACCCTAAAGTGGGATAAGGTAGATGCAAGGCAATTGGAGGTGGTGATTTTTAAGACAAATAAGGTAGGGATAGATGTTTGTTTGACCCCCACCACTGAGCCAGATTTAATAATCAGGAACTTTGAGGCTCTTCTGAGCAACGTGGCATCCCACCTCATAAAAACTGTGGGGGGGAAAAAGAAATTGGATGCAAATGGTTTGATGCCGAATGCTCCGCAGCACAATCAAGATTAACGAAGGCATTACATCAAGTACCACGGGATAGAGAGCTGGTTAGAAATTCTAGGAAAATGTACAGAGATGCCATCAATAGGCGAAAATCAGATTTAAGGACAAAGGCATGGGAAGACTTAGGAAAAGCAGCAGAATTGAGGGATAGCAGGCTCTTTTGGGAGGTAATTAACCGCCCATTTTTAAAGAGTGAAGAAAAGGGCAATATGCTAGTGCACATACCGGGGGATACCTGGGAAGCACATTATGGAAGAATTTTTAATCCAAAGGAGGTGACGTTGTTAACTCCTAAAGAGGGGGTTGGAGATTTCAATTTGGAGTCAGCTCAAACACTTAGTCTTTCACTCACCCTTTCAGAGGTAGAGGCTGCTTTAAGGAAGGGTACCATATTAAAGGCCCCAGGGCCGGATGCAGTCCCTCTAGATCTTTTTAAACACAATGTAGAGGTGTGGGCACCACTTTTATTAAATGTTTTTAGAGCAATTGTGGTGGGGCGTATTCCAACTTCCTGGCAAGAGGCGGTAGTGGTACCGATTTTCAAAAAGGGTGACAAGGGTGACCCGTGCTGCTACAGGCCGATATCATTAATAGATGCGTCTTGCAAGTTGATGGGTAGAGTGATATTGGCATGCCTGGAAACATGGGCTGAGTCATCAGGTATTATTGTGGACTCCCAGTATGGGTTTAGGAGAGGTAAGGGAACCACAGAGCAGTGTCTTAATTTGGCCTTAATTATGGGTAAGTACATGAGGGCCAAGCATAGCTGTATTCATCTGGACTTCATGGACTTATCCAGTGCCTTTGACACTGCATGTAGAGGCAAGTTGTGGCAAATGATGGAGACCATGGGGTTTGAAGAATCGTTGGTCATTCTGCTCCGTAGGCTGCATGCCGCCACAACAGTGAGGATTAGATTTGGACCAGGTGGCGAGAAAACAAAACCCATCCCATCTACTGAAGGTGTTCGCCAGGGATGCATCCTGGCCCCTTTTTTATTCTTGGTGTACACCAATGCTCTAGAAAAATTTCTGTTGGATAGCGGTGCAGACTTCCCCCAGGTAAATGGTAAATGGATACCGATGTTATCTTATGCAGATGACACGGTGCTAATGACCCTCACCGCTAACAGCAGGCAGACTTGTCTGAATGCCTTTGACATCTTCATGGAAGGATTAGATCTTAGGGTCAACTTCACCAAGTCTTTTGCCATGGTCTGTGGTCCCAAAGGAGTAAAATCTTGCAGGTATATGGTGAAAGACTCAATCATTGCGAAAGTTGATAATTTTAATTATCTGGGGAATTTATTTAACAAAACGTTGAGTTGGGACCCTTTAATATCAGCTCGTGCACAAAAGGCCACACAATCTATAGAGGCTCTTTTCCGCTTTTCTAGTAAATTGGGTCAAAAGCCGATTGCAGAACTAAAAACTTTATATAAAGCAAAATGCCTCCCTGTTGCAACATATGGGGCAGGATTGTGGGGGACACAAAATTGTGAGAAGATCCAAGTTCTGGAAAACAAATTTATTAAGCTCCTTTTATCTGTTCCATCTGGTACCTCAAATAGTTTCTGCCATACCGAGGTGGGTTTTGATTTTGTGAGTGATATTATCCATGTCTCTCCTTTGTTGCTATGGAGCAAGGTCTGGCGGTCTGAAGAATTGAAACTCACAAAGGAAATCTTGCAAGACTGCCTTAAACTTGACTATTCTATGGAGATCCAATGGCTGCTATATGTAAGGGAAACCCTTTACAAGATTGGGTTGGGACACATATATCAAAATCCCGAAATGGTTGGCAAGGAGTCTAAGCTGATGATTAAAAATGCCTATTGTACCAAATTTGGTATGTTAAGAAATAGTGAGCATGCATTATATAATAAGGGCAAGCTGCAGCAGCAGTTTTACCTATCGAATATTATGCATACTCAATGGCGTTTTTACTTGACAAGGTTTCGCCTTAGCTCACTGCACTTTCTTTTTGCTTTTCCAAAACAAGGGGGGTGGTGTGAGACACTACCCCCTTGTCCTTGTAATGACAAGGTTTCCCAAAGCACTGTGCACCTCATCCTCTTTTGTGCTTTGTATAAAGATCCAAGAAACCGGTTTATCAAGCCTGTTTTGTTAACTCTTGGATCCCGTTATTATAAAGAGGGTTATGATCATTTATTCTCCTTGTCAACCCAGCCATATGTAGTGCTGTGCTTAGTTTTATTAGACAGGCACTCAATATTAGAAACCGATATTGAACAGTATTATTATTGGAAATCTCCTGTAATAGATTACTATGTGAGTTTGTAAATGGAATATACGAGCACTTTACGATATGTTCATATATTTGACCCGTTTATCCTAAATGCATTGTAAACTTAATATGGATATATAATATGTACTATGGCTGTTAATATAATTTCATGGTTTCTTTTTTAACAATTTTATGTAATCTTTTAAATCTGTGCATACTTTTATGATTCTATCTATGAATCGAAATAAAGTTTATTGAATCGAATCGACCAGGAAGCGGGGAAACCACACGTATAGGCAAATACATGTGTTAAAATCATAGCCCAAGTTGAAGGATCAGCTTTAGAAAGAATTGGGGGAACCTCGTCCGGGCCTGGCGCTTTTCCCCCCTGCTGTAGCCAGGATGGCTTTAAGCACCTCTTCAGCATTAGAAATCAAAGATGAAATTTCAATTCCAGGGTCCCACAGGATGTTAGGCTCCCCCTTGTCCTCCCGGCTATAAATCCCAACATTTTAAACTGTTAGCTAACAAGCTGGCCTGGCACAAATCTTCCCACACTTGCTCCCTAATTAACTTTTTCCGCTTTTAAGTTGCAGATTTATAAAGTTTCCTAAACTAAATGTCCTGATATTGCCCCTTATCCCTAGGTTACTGCTTAAGGTTCTTATGGGTCTTAGAACAGTTCACATCAAACCATCATTCCCCTTTATTTTCACTAATCTTTCCTTGGGCAGTCACATTTTCAGCAATCTGATTAGTTAATTTGTTAAAATCATCTAAAACTTGCCTGTCCTGTGTTCCCCTATCAAGACATAATGCAATGTCATCCACACTTGCTACATATTAATTCTCTAAAAAAGCCTCTGGTACCACCTTGTCCCACTTCAGCCTTCATGCTTGATCCCTTGTGGTAATGAAGCTATTCAGAACACTCTTGCCCTCCTTCCTTTTGTGTCTAGATTCAAGGTCAGTTCCAATATTATGGGGTTATGACCGCCAAAATTGTTCCAGGAGATTGTCACTGCATTCACTGCAGGAACCAGATGGACAGATAGCATTATAAATACAATAGCAGATGAACAACCCCTTGCAGAAAAAGAAGGAAACATTTCACTCTCCCCCAACTGTTCTAGGCAGTGCAGGTTATTAGCCGCTAGAAGCTCCTATAGGCCAAGACCTTATCAGTATTCTCGAAATAGGTGACTTTAAAAATTGTATCCAAAGGAACTTTCACAAGGGTGCAATCTAGTTGATACAGATGTACATTAAAGTCACCCAACGTTATAACCTAATAATAATAGGTCCTTGTCCCCCTCTAGTGTTCTGAAAAGCATTACAAATCAGCAATGTGTTAAATATCTGACCTTCTACAAATGGAGTTATACAAGTCTACTCCCAACAGAAAGGGATTCTTTTTTAACACCAGCTCTACTGCCAGGAAGTTGGGGTAATTGCTTTTCACCTCGCAGGCAGTGCATATAAGTTTGAGAGAGACTAGGACAAGAAGGCCTCCTTTGGCACGTCCTGCCAGAGAGGGGAACGCAACCTTAAAATAGGAGTAGAATCCATCCATGTAAAAGGATTTCCCAGTAACCCATGTTTCCTGCAGAGCAACAATGTGGCAGCCTCCAAGAGTTTCTAACTAATTTACGCCATCTCTTATGGCCCTCAGACCCGCAATGTTCCATGTCATAACCCTCATAGAGGAAGAGATACAAGGAACAGAGGCTTCAAAATATGACTAAATGGATACAAGATCTGTTGAACCCTTGGATCTAGGGCCCGGCAACCTATCCTGTTGTGACATCGTTGTCATCTAGCTCTATCAGGGGTGCAAACCTATTCATCAAATGAAATATCGGTCCTGGCAATCTCGACCTGAGACATCTTGAGAGGCCTAGAGGCAAACTGACGACTGCTGCCCGGGAAAAAGGAATGGGTGGGATAAAAATATTGAAGGGGGATAATCTTGATCTTTGTACTCACATCCTTGGATAAGTTACTCTGGACCAGGGCTTTTGTATATCTGGGATGCCTTAGATTGACCCTCAATGTTTTTCTTCACATTGGAGGGAGCCCACCCAGCCCACTCTTCTTGCCGTTATGATGTAGGGGGACAAAATATGCCTTTCACTATGGAGTGTCACACCAGAGTTTGACCTAATGCGTGAGGTCTACCGTAGACACTTTCATGCCTTCCTTGATAGGTGGAAGTCTAGTCAAAATAGCAATGAATGGTAAGGACTCTGGGGGTAGATGTAAGGAGGTAGTGTTACCTGATTGTGCCATAAGAGGCCTGCTTGGTGTGGGTGTAATAGCACTACCCCTGATGAACTGAAGAGGGACTCCGAGGAGATCTGCTTGACTGGGGTTCACTACAACCAGTGTAACACAGTCCCACAAACACGCCCTTGGGAAATTTACATACCACTCTGGACCGCAGCTACTGGGTGACTATGCTTGCTAGAGGCTCCCCAAAAACAGATCCATCCTCAAGTGAGATCCTAGCTCGACGAATGGATCCCATGGCCACCATCATGGCCTTACTGTTAGGAGCCCCGAGCAGACTAAGTAGAGCACCTCCGGATGATAGCTGATAGCGTTAGAGGCTCTCTGGCTGTGGTTGCTGCTGGGGGTTAAAGTATGCTCCCATACTCCTGTGCAAAAAGTCTCCACGCACTGCAGGAGCCCCGACCAAATTAAGTAGAGCACCTCCGGGCGAGAGCTGATCGTGTCAGCAGCTTCCCTGCCATGGTTGCAGCTGGGGCTTGAAGTCTGCTCCCACACTCCTGTGCAAAAAGTCTCCCCACACTGCGGGAGCCCCGAGCCGATAAAGTAGAGCACCTCCGGATGCAAGCTGATGGCATTGGTAGTTTCCTGCTGTATTCCATTTTAATCTGTGCCACTCCACTACTCTATTCCAATTGATGCTATTCCACTGTATGCAACTCCACTCTACTCCACTCCACTCCATGCTATTCCACTGTACACAACTCTACTCTAAGCCAGTCCACTCTGTTGTTCCACTCAATGCCACTCCACTCTTTGCCACACCACTCTACACCACTCCACTCTCGCTTTTCCACGGTATACTGCTATACTGGAACTCATTCCACTATACACCACCCTGCTGTACGCCACTCCACTCTATGCCACGCTACTGTGCGCTATTCCACTCTACTCCACTTCACTCTATGTCACTGTACTATATCCTACACCACTGTATGCTATTGCACTGTATGCTACTTAGCACTATGCCACTCCATGCCACTCCACTCCACTCTACACCGGTTGTATGACGTTACAATACATACTTTTACAACGCATTTTTTACAACGCAACATCCATTACAACGCATTCCATTACAATGCATGCCATTACAACAATTTTTTAAAAACCACCTTTACAACGCATTCCATTACAACGCATACTAGCTTTACAACGCATACCATTACAACGCATAACATTACATTGCATGTATGGTAAGTATTGGATAGTGTAGGGGTAAAAATTACTATTCTAACTCCAGGGGGTGCAACAGTAGGGTAAGTGTTGGATAGTGTAGGGGTAAAAATTACTATTCTAACTCCAGGGGGTGCAAAAGTAGGGTAAGTATTGGATAGTGTAGGGGTAAAAATTACTATTCTAACTCCAGGGGGTGCAACAGTAGGGTAAGTGTTGGATGGTAATGGTATGCGTTGTAATGGTATGCGTTGTAATGACTGCGTTGTAATGACATACGTTGTAGTGGTATGCGTTGTAGTGTCATGCGTTGTAATGGTTGCGTTGTAATGGCATGCGATGTAATGGATGTTGCGTTGTAAAAGTTTTGTTGTAATGGTAGTGCGTTGTAAACGTTGCGTTGTAAAGGTTGTTTCCCCTCTACACCATTTTACTGTGCTATAATCCACTAAACAACACTCTAATATAAACTGTTCCACTGTATACAACTAAACCACTCCACTCTACCCTATTCCACTCTACACCCCTCTATTCTACACCACTCCACTATTTGCCACTTCAGTGTACATTATTCCACTAAATGCCACTTCACTATACGCCACTTCACTCTATGCCACTTCCCTCTATGCCACTCTACTGTTTGCTATTCCACTCTATGCCATTCTACTCCATTCCAGTCTACACCACTCCACTGTACGCCACTCCACTCTATGCCGCTCTACTGTACGCTATTCCACTCTACTCCACTTCACTATATGTCACTCTACTGTGTGCTACACCACTGTATGCTATTGCACGCTATGCTACTTAGCTCTATGCCACTCCATGCCACTCCACTCCACTCCACTCCACTCTATGCCACTCAACTGTTCACCACTATAGTCAATGACACTCCACTCTAAGCTATTTCACTGTGCACAACTGCACTGTACGCAGCTCCACTGTATGACAATCCAATCTATGTTATTTCACTCTATGGCATTCTACTCTACACCACTCCACTGTACGCTAGTCCACTGTACACCACTCCACTCTACACCATTCCATTGTATGCCACTGCATTCTACCCCACTCCACTCCCCTCTACACTACTTCCCTCCAGAGGTTCGGATGGCCCATTTTGAACATAAGAAGCCTAAGGAAATTGCTTTTCTTGCATGAAAGTTGGGACTTTGTGAAGAGTAAAAAAAACGGAGTACGAATTGAGTAAACAGGAGTAAAATGGCGTGAACAAAGAATTAAATATATTGCAAATGCAACTTTGGCTGTGCCAGCAGTTTGGGGTGAAAGGTCGCACCTACAAAATGTGGTTCAGTTTTCAACGTGCAGTTTGGGCTAAGCACGTTACCAATGAGCACGCAATTACCAGGTTATCAGATAAAAACGGAGAAACATTACGTAAACGGAGGTGTGCAATCCAACCCCAATATGATGTTTATGAAATTATGCCCTACCGGATTAGCACCCATAAAGAACATTTGAATATGAAGAAAAACTTTTATAATTTGGACATAACTTTCATGCAAGGTGGAACATCAGTATTCGAGAAGTACGGTTTTTAAAGGTGTCAGACGAAGTTGGAATTACCAATAATAAGAACATTGGACTGGTCATACGTTTGCAAAAATTATCAGTGTGGTATACAGTTTTAAAAGGATTCATTTCATACACATGCTGAATAAATGTAGAAATACGACATCTGTTAGTGAGGGTACACGGGCATTATGGGAGATGTAGTTGTTAATGGCAGGCTTGGGATATCGAAATGGTAATCACACGGTGAAATCACGTGGGCAGAACACTATATTTAAAGGCGGGCGGTGGTAACAATCACGTAATGATTGCATGGACACAGAGAGGAAAGGAAGGCGGCTTTCAAGCAGGTACGAGCAGGGGTGGGAAAGTGGAAGGAGGATGGGGAACGCTATGTATTTATAGTCGTGCTTAGTGGGCAGAGAAGGTTTGAAGAGCCAGAGTGTGATCGCAAAGTATTGCGATGGGGGAGGAATGGAAACGTAAACGTAAACACAGGAGCAGGGGGTAGGGGAATTGGAGTGAGAAGGGGGCAGCGAGAGAGGTGGGGAGGCGACCCGCAGTAATTATGGGTGAATGTAGGAGGGAGGTAATGGAAGGAATTGATCCACATTAAACAGTAAAGTGTTCTAAGGGTGCCAGATAAAGCAGGGGGATTATTATTTTTGACAGCTTATTTAATATATTTGCATAGAATGACTTCACAGATGTGCATGTGTTATCAAGGTGAAACTAAGTATAATTTGCAAGAAGCTATTTTATTATTTGAATGAAAGTATTATCACACATTATGGGAATGATTTCTAAATGTATGTTTTATTGATAATTTCAGTTGCCCCTGACGAAGGGCCAATCTGGGCCCGAAATGCATTGGGATGTAATAAACTGCTTCTGAAGAATACAGCACTTGTACGTGTTCTGAATTAGAGGTTCGGATGGCCCATTTTGAACATGAGAAGCCTAAGGAAATTGCTTTTCTTGCATGAAAGTTGGGAATTTGTGAAGAGTAAAAAAAACGGAGTACAAATTGAGTAAACAGGAGTAAAATGGCGTGAACAAAGAATTAAATATATTGCAAATGCAACTTTGGCTGTGCCAGCGGTTTGGGGTGAAAGGTCGCCCCTACAAAATGTACTTTTACTAGAGCATTAGCTAGAGTGGTTTCTTTGTATCCTCTTGCTCTTAAACGCCCCACCATTTCTTGAGCACATTTGTCAAAAATTTCTGGAGTGCTACATATTCTTTTGAGGCGTAAAAGTTCTCCGTACGGGATACTTTCTATGACATGCCGTGGATGACCACTGCTGGCATGCAAAATGCTGTTGCCAGCTGTTTGTTTACGAAATAGAGATGTTGTAATTGTGCATTCAGATACCTCTACCTGGACATCGAGGAATTCAGATTTACATTTACTGGCATTGGATGTAAAAAAGAGGTTGCACTTATTTTGATGGAGTGACTCAACAAAACTAACTGGACTGCTTTCATCCCCTTCCCAGACGCAAAAAACATCGTCAATGAATCTCATCCAATGCCGAACCTGATTAAAACCATGGGTGACAATGAGATCCCGCTCCTCCCACCAGCCCACATGCAGACAAGCGTAACTGGGGAGAAGCAGGATCCCATTGCCACTCCTCTGATCTGCCTCCAAATGTCCCTGCCAAACATAAAAAAGTTATTATGCAGACACCACTTTACCAATTCAATCAACATTTTGTTATGTCCGTAATATTCACAAGACCTGCGACCTAAGTAATGCTCTATGGCTTGTATACCTTTCTCATGCTCTATGCAGGTATACAATGATTCAATGTCAAGAGTTAGCATGCACCAACCCTCCTGCCATTCAATAGAGTTCAATTTTTCTAAAAAGTCCCCAGTATCTTTAACATAACTACTTAGTTTTTTTACATGGTCCTGCAAAAAGAAGTCAATATATCTGGAGATATTCTCACTTATGCTATTTATCGCTGAGATAATCAGTCTGCCAGGTACCGGATGTTTCATTTTGTGTATCTTTGGTATAAGATACAGGCTAGGCAACACAGGATTTTCGTTGCGCAGAAAGCCAAATTCCGTTGATGTTATTAACCCCTCCCTCTTGTAGGATATCAATTGCCTTCGCAAGCTGTCCTTGACCTTTTTATATTCCAGACCGTTGGTTTTGGCATAGCAATCCACATTCTCCAATTGTCTCATGGCTTCCACAATGTATTCCTTTTTCTGCCAGAGAACAATATTGCCCCCCTTGTCCGATTTGTTTATTACGATCTCATTGTTTTTACTGAGTTTGTCAATTAATCTGGTATATTGCTTCTACTTGTGTGTCTGTTTATGCTTGTTTCTCTTCACTTTCCGATTTAGTTTTTTTAGTTCATCCACTACACATTCGTAAAAAAATGTCTACCGCATCTTTAGGCATCATTGGAGTAAATGTACTTTTGATCTTGAAAGGACTTTCTCCCGCTCCTTTCTGTTTGATGCCTATGTTCTGCAGCTCATTTTGAGTATTAGGAATTTCCGTTGCTTCTGGTTGTGTGGCCATGCCACTTTTTCTTTATAGTATTTTCTGTTGTTTATTTTGTTTGCCCAAATCAGTTAAAGTTAGTAATAATCTGGCGTCTTTTGCAGCAGCCAATCCAGGTTGATGTGGCTTTGATGTATTCGTATTGGTATTTGTCCCTTCAGCATTGTTGATATCTTTAGATGCAAAAAACGTCTTAAGCTTAAGTTTCCTGATGAAGCAAAAAATATCGGCCCTTGTGCTGGTATAATTGAAAGAACTTTCTGGGCAAAAATTGAGTCCTAATGCCAAAAGTTGTTCCTCGGTGGCCATTAAGATTTCATTAGATAGGTTGGTAACTGCACAATCCATTATTGCTTTTTCTTGCTGAACCAAGGCTTCTTTATTTGATAATGCTGTGGCTGCTTTGGGACATTTCCTCCTTGCTCGCCGCTTTGCATTGCGCCTTTTCCTGTTTGATTGTTCCGGGTTCTGGGGCGGAGAGTTTGAAGACAATCCTCGACTAAAAAACTGATTTCTTCACCTAGATCGAATCTTTTGTTCATGTTGCCTCCTTCCCCCATGTTGAACTCAGAGCCTGACGTGCTGGATATACTAGATATCGATAAAGTGTCCGGATCAGATTCTGATAATGTACTGCCTGGGTTAACAAGGGTGCCCTGGCCTTTTTGTTGCATTGCACTTGTCATGGTTGCAGTTGCGGTTGCTGTTACTCGCAGTTTCTTGACGTGATCAAATTTGCGCGAAAAAGTGTAGATTTGCCCAAGTTCGTAGTCTTTTTGGTCACGTGCGAACTTATGCACCTTTCGCGTTTTGATCCTGTATTCATGCTTTCGTAACCTCACACTTATTTCCTTTCGTGTCTTAGTGATCAGTTCCTTCTGCTCCACCTGTGTAACTTTATCAAGTTCTTCATTGATTTTTTTTATTTCCTCGAGCAAAGTCTGCCGATCCACAATTGCATACCTCATTAAAATCTTCACCAAGTTCATCGAGGCCACTAGGTTGCTTTCTCCCCATTCCTTTAACATAGCCGGGTTAGGATCTTCAAAACTAGGCGCAAGTAATATTCGCAAACCTCGGGGAACACATCCTGCCTCCTCATACTTGGTTAAGGATTTGTGTTCCCACCATTTGGTTATTTCTGATTTGGGGTTTTTCTCCAGAGCCTTTAAAAGTTGCTTAATATCCTGATTTGCCGTGTTAGTTTCATTTAATGACATTTTGGCGCTAGCGTTGGCTTGCGGCAGGTTTCCAAATAGTTCCTCCGCTGCTTCCTCACGATCCCGCTCCAAACTTGCCGACATGATTATTATAAATCGGTGCTTGAGAGGATTATTGTTTTGATCTTATGGTTTTCAAATCTTTCTATATCTTGCGGCTCGAGCCCGAGCCATTTATATAAGCCTTTCCCTTTATGTTTTAAATCTCCACACCTGTACGTGTGCTGAATGTTTCTCCACTGACCGTTAGTTTCGCGTTTTCAACCGGTCCTCCGACCTGTCACCCACGCTTTCCTTTTGGCTCTTGTAGGATAATAAACCAGCAGCACCATATATATATATATAGACGCAATTCACCCCAGACAGGGTGAAAAATAGGACGAACTCTCGTGCACTGGCGATTTTGCTATTTTTTATTATTATTTGTTTTTCACCTTCAGACAGATGTTATGGCAAAGTACAAACAACACAGATCAACGCGTTTCGGGAGCCTTCTCCCTTGCTCATGATCTATATATATATATATATATTCACCACTTGGCTCCCTTCCTCTCCCGTTAGGCGCTGCTCTCCCTTGGCCGCGTTACTCCTGCGGTTGAGCCAACCGCTAAAAATTACAACGGATTTCCCCAGTCCTGGAGGTAGTTTGGAGTCGCAGAAAAACAGAATCAATCGCTTATTTTTCAAAGTTCCATTTATTTAATCAGTTACGAGGGGGAATCAAAAACAAAAACAACCAACGCGTTTCGACAGCGTCCGCTGTCTTGATCACGGTCAGTTTTGTGTTTGTGCTCATAGGTTTTAAGAAAAAAAAACAACCAATGCCGGTTACACCTTCCTGGGCGTATTCATGACGCTTTTGCAAGTCACATGACAGTTTTTTACAAATAACTAGAATTCTGGGAGTGGTAGTTTTACTACATTTCGATTTTAACATTGATGTTTAAGATCGTTTTGTATGCAACTGGCGCAATAAGCAAAACCTTTTGACATTGGTTTGAAATTATCCACAATTATAATACCGTTTTTTGAAATCAAAGAACGCCCCCCAGTGGGCTAAACCATCATTAATGTCCATTGTTTGGCTGTCGCTTTTTGACTCAAAGCATATTGCCCTCCAGTGGGCCAAATAATACTTAACCAATGAACAATCAATTTAGAACATTATTATCAATAAATTATTGAACATGTTCTTTATAATGTTGGGAGCGGTATTATGTAAACAATGAGCAGTATCAAAAAAGAGTGAAAAATTAGGTGAAGGGAGTAAAAAACAATAATGGTGTGTTAAAATATATATGGCAGGCAGGATGAATTAGGAAGGTCAATCAATAATTATTGTTCATTCTCAAAGATGTACATATAATTCTTCGGATTGATTAAGCCCAAACGGAGCTAATGTTCTGAAAGTTAGAATGTGTCGCGACTCTTTGCGTCGAAGAAGTCTTTCATTGTGACCCCCTCTTGTTGAGATATTCATTGTCTCAATTCCCCAGAAGCGTAGTTGTTTCCAGTCCCCATTATGGTATGATTCCATATGCTTAGCAACTGCATTGCCTCTGTCTTTGTGTACTGTCGCTCGTACATGTTCCAAAATGCGTTTTTTTAGTTCGCAGATGGTGCTGCCGATATACCTCAATTTGCATGGGCATTCAATCATATATATGGTGTATTTGCTATTACATGTAATGCAATCCTTGATTTGCCAGATCTTGTTATTTGGCATAGTAATTTATGTTGTTGGTTTGGCAATTTCACAAATTTTACAGTTGTAGCATTTCACGAAACCTTTTGTTTGCAGCCACTGTTTCTTTTTCTTGCTTGGCTGGAAATGACTGTGGACTAGTCGATCCTGGAGATTTTTTGCCCTTCTGTATGTTATTGTGGGATGTTTGCCCATTTTTTTTACCTATAATCGGATCCAATTGTAAGATCTTCCAATTTCTTTTCAAAATTTGCTCTATCTGTTTGGATTCCTTACTGAAGTTTAATATCAATCTGATTGGTTCTTCCGCTGCCACAGTTGGAGTTTCTTTCGGTTTTAATGAATCACATCTTGTTGTTTGGTTTGCTCTTTCCCAACATTTGTTTATGTTGTGGTGGTTGTATTTTCTGTTTTGGAAACGTGTTATGCAATTTTTACTTTGTTTTTGCCATTCTTGTTCTTCACTGCAAATTCTTCTTAAGCGAAGAAATTCCCCGTAGGGGATGCTCGATATAAGAGATTGTTGGTGGAAGCTCGAGGCTTCCAAGGTTGCATTGGTTGCAGTGCTTTTTCGGTGGAGCGTCGTTTCCACATGATTGTTTTTGATATATACTTCCGTATCAAGAAAGACGGCTTTCTCCTGGCTGATGGTGTGGGTGAATTTTACACAAGAACAAAAGTACCTGTCAGTCGAATACCGCCGAGGTGCTCAGAAATAGTGCTGGAGAAAGGAATGCACAGAAAAAACAATACAACAACCAGATAAATCAAAAAATGAATTGACCATCAACATTTGCTGATTGAAGTCCTATCAGACCAACCAAACAAGGCGGGGCCTCATCATGTAGGACACTCAGGCCATGGTCAGTCTGCAGATGCCCAGATGTAAATTGGCGATGTATGACTGAGTCATGGTCTGGACACCACAAAAGTTAATATGGAAATGGTACTGATAGGTGCAGTGCAAACAAAAAATACATAAGTATAGTGCAGTGGCTAAAATGGCTGTCGAGGCAAACAAAGACCTTTATTAGTGCCTGCCTGGACGTCAGATTAAAAATAGTGTAATGACAGCGTAAAATAATCACTGTCCTGCTCGCTTGGTGGAAAACAAAAATAAGGCCTTATTTTTGTTTTCCACCAAGCGAGCAGGACAGTGATTATTTTACGCTGTCATTACACTATTTTTAATCTGACGTCCAGGCAGGCACTAATAAAGGTCTTTGTTTGCCTCGACAGCCATTTTAGCCACTGCACTATACTTATGTATTTTTTGTTTGCACTGCACCTATCAGTACCATTTCCATATTAACTTTTGTGGTGTCCAGACCATGACTCAGTCATACATCGCCAATTTACATCTGGGCATCTGTAGACTGACCATGGCCTGAGTGTCCTACATGATGAGGCCCCGCCTTGTTTGGTTGGTCTGATAGGACTTCAATCAGCAAATGTTGATGGTCAATTCATTTTTTGATTTATCTGGTTGTTGTATTGTTTTTTCTGTGCATTCCTTTCTCCAGCACTATTTCTGAGCACCTCGGCGGTATTCGACTGACAGGTACTTTTGTTCTTGTGGCTGATGTACTGGGGGTAACTACCTGTGAGGTCGCTAAACTTTCCCTCGGACCCTCCTTTACCTTCTTGTTGTAGTGGGTGAATTTTATGCAAGGTGTGCTGTTGTTTAGTATTTCGAAATCTTCCAAGAATTTTTCCTCTCCTCCGTCCCACACTATAAAAAGATCGTCAATAAATCTTTTCCAGACTATGATGTGTTGTGTGAACGTGTCCAATTTTTCATCCCATGCCATTGTTTCCTCCCACCATCCCATGGCAGTACAAGCATAGTTGGGGCTAAAAGAAAACCCCATGGCCGCTCCATTTTTTTGCCGATACAATAAGTCACCAAACATGAAAATGTTATTAGACAGCGAATCCTTGATCATTTCCAATAGCATGTCGTTATGGTTTTGATAATGAATGTTCCGCTCTTTAAGAAAATGTTTACATGCGTTGAGGCCCATCTCGTTGTCAATGTTGGTATACAACGAGATCACATCCATGGTGATCATGATGAAATTAGGTTGCCATTCGATTTGTTCCAAATTGCACAAAAAGTCGGTGGTATCTTTTATATAGGATTTCAAAAGTTTTACTTGAGGGCTTAAGTAGAAATCAATGTAATTGGCTAGAGGTTCGAGCAAAGAGCCATTAGCCGACACAATCGGTCTGCCTGGTGGTTTTGTGGCATTTTTGTGGATTTTAGGCAAAAAATACACAGTTGCTATCTTTGGAAAATCCACAGTTAGGTATTTCCTCTCATCCAAGTCCAAAAGTTCATCATTTTGCCATCGGGACAATTTCTTGTCCAATTCTCTTTTTATGTTGTCAATTGTTTTTTTTTCAAGTTTTTCATAATAGTGTTGGTTATTTAATTGTTCCATGGCTTCCGCAATGTACAGTTTTTTGTCCCAAAGCACTATGTTTCCGCCCTTATCTGCTAATTTGATTTCAAAATTTTCATCATTTTGTAGAGAGTTTAGGGCTTCTCTTTCATTTTTGGATAGATTGTCCTTACCATTTGATTTGATGTTAATCCTGTAAAGGTCGTGGGTAACCGCCTCCTGGAACATATCTATTTTATTACCTGGTGGTAATTGAGGATAGAATTTAGATTTTGCCTTCAGGTGACTGGTGCCAGCTCCCAATTGTGGTATTGCTGTTTTTAGACTGATTTCCTTGCCTTCTTCCGCATTTAGATTTAGGACTGTTAGATATGCTTCTGAATCCTTTGCTGACAAGGTGGATGTCAGCTTGGGCTGGTTTCTTGTTATTTTTGGTTTATTTTCTCTCTCAGCAAAGAATTTTGCTAATTTAATTTTCCGAATGTAGAGATACATGTCGATTCTGGTTTGTGCCATATCCATGCGTGCTGTTGGGCAGAAATGTATTCCTTTCTTTAGGAGCGAGGTTTATGCTTCCGTGATTTGTCTCCCTGAAAGGTTGATTATTTGTAGTTCCTCATTCATTTCCCCTTCTTTTGTTTCATTAGTCTGGTTTCCGTACCTACTTTTTCGTTTGTAACAGTTTCGCCTACGGCTCCTCCTTGTGCGGGTTTTGCAAATCTTGATTGCCACGCTCTCCCTCTTCCTCTTGCCCGACCACGTACATTTCTCTGCGCCCCGTGATTGTGTTCCCATTGCCGTTGTGACAGGACTAGGCGCATATCCCCTAAAAAAATCTTTTGTAGTGGGTCCAGATTGGCGTCATCCTCGCTTAATTCTGCTGAGGTTAAAGATGTCACACTCGATGATGAACTGGCTGTGCCTGTTTTGGGTAATCTGAATGGGTCGTATTTTCGGGCAAAAGTAAAGATGCGCCCTTGCGCATAATCATTGGCATCTCTCTCAAATTTGGTTTGTTTTCTGATTCTTACTTCCTCTTCGTGTTTCTCAATTTGTTTGTTTAAATCCTCTTTAAACTTTGTCATTTCCGAACTGAGTTTTAAGCTGTCCAGCTCCTTTTCTAATATCCGAAGTTGTTCTTTGGTTTTCTCCAAGGCTATTTCTATATGTTTCACCAGTATTTTTAACAGTCCCAATGAGGAGTTTATTGTGTGTTCACCCCACTCCTGGAGTAGTTCATTTGTTACATCCTGCTGGCTGGGCATTATGAGTATGCGTAAGCCACGCGGTACCCGTTCCACTTCCAAATATTTTTGTAATGAGATTAATTCCCATGATTTGTTTATCTCTTTTTTATTTAATTTTTCCCATAGACGGAGTTTTTCCTTTATGTCATTTTTGCCTTGTTCCTTATTGCTTTCCGTGGGCTTAGTTATATCCTTTTTGTCAAACATTGTGACAATAAATTCCTTCCTTTTGGCATCTTGCTTGTCCATATTGTCTCTTTTTCTTGTGTTGATTCCCCCTGAGAATTTTGATGCAGTATTTAATTATCTTTAATTAGCGATTCCGAAATATTTAAATCCCTTTTTGTTTATTGATTGTACCTTAAATTCTTCCTCTTTGCTAAATCCCACATTCGGATTTTATATTGCAGTTTGGAGTTTGTCTGTAGGTACTTGGTCAATAGCCAGAGGGTTTAAATGCCAAATAACCGTTTTTTTCACAAATGTGCTTTCAGTCTGTTCGTTCATTCAACAGATGCACCCAGATTGCGTTCAGTCAGCGTTCAGCGGCAGGCAAACGCTCTTACCTTGGAGTCTCCCTCCGTGGCAGGTGAATGGCTGCTTCCTTGCACCGACCGTCCGCTTCTGAGTGAGTCACGATGGTAATGGTTCACCGGCGAGCACCTCGGGGAGTAACAATATTCACCACTTGGCTCCCTTCCTCTCCCGTTAGGCGCTGCTCTCCCTTGGCCGCGTTACTCCTGCGGTTGAGCCAACCGCTAAAAATTACAACGGATTTCCCCAGTCCTGGAGGTAGTTTGGAGTCGCAGAAAAACGGAATCAATCGCTTATTTTTCAAAGTTCCATTTATTTCATCAGTTACGAGGGGGGATCAAAAACAAAAACAACCAACGCGTTTCGACAGCGTCCGCTGTCTTGATCACGGTCAGTTTTGTGTTTGTGCTCATAGGTTTTAAGAAAAAAAACAACCAATGCCGGTTACACCTCCCTGGGCGTATTCATGACGCTTTTGCAAGTCACATGACAGTTTTTTACAAATAACTAGAATTCTGGGAGTGGTTGTTTTACTACATTTCGATTTTAACATTGATGTTTAAGATCGTTTTGTATGCAACTGGCGCAATAAGCAAAACCTTTTGACATTGGCTGCAGCTAAATGGGTCTCTGTAGTTTGGTTGGAATGAATAACGGCCGCCCGGTCGTGGTTTGCAGCACCCAGTTACAACAGAGCCGGTCCTCTACACCACGGAGGACTAATGGACAAGAACGTTTTGAGGAGTATTGCAGAGGTATCCCCTGAAAACGCTCCTATTTACAGCAACAAAGCGAGGCAGGCAGCAAACGAGATGTGCCTTCATCCCACTTGGGTTTAACATTTGCATCCATTTCGCTGGGGATCACTCCATTTAACATTCAAACTACTGATCCCAGAAACGCCTCTGACTGCTCACGCCCTAGAGGCGGGGACTATTAATTAAGACAGAGGGAGTGAACCAGCAATGATGACTTTGCCACTGAGGAAGAGAGCAGAGACTCTCGAAATGCATTTGGCGTTTTAATATTGGAAGAGCGTCACCTTTGGTAACCTGCTGGCAGGCTGTTTAATAAAGGAGTTCGAAACGGAGTTCTTGTGTGGCTGCAGCTAAATGGGTCTCTGTAGTTTGGTTGGAATGAATAACGGCCGCCCGGTCGTGGTTTGCAGCACCCAGTTACAACAGAGCCGGTCCTCTACACCACGGAGGACTAATGGACTAGAACGTTTTGAGGAGTATTGCAGAGGTATCCCCTGAAAACGCTCCTATTTACAGCAACAAAGCGAGGCAGGCAGCAAACGAGATGTGCCTTCATCCCACTTGGGTTTAACATTTGCATCCATTTCGCTGGGGATCACTCCATTTAACATTCAAACTACTGATCCCAGAAACGCCTCTGACTGCTCACGCCCTAGAGGCGGGGACTATTAATTAAGACAGAGGGAGTGAACCAGCAATGATGACTTTGCCACTGAGGAAGAGAGCAGAGACTCTCGAAATGCATTTGGCGTTTTAATATTGGAAGAGCGTCACCTTTGGTAACCTGCTGGCAGGCTGTTTAATAAAGGAGTTCGAAACGGAGTTCTTGTGTGGCTGCAGCTAAATGGGTCTCTGTAGTTTGGTTGGAATGAATAACGGCCGCCCGGTCGTGGTTTGCAGCACCCAGTTACAACAGAGCCGGTCCTCTACACCACGGAGGACTAATGGACAAGAACGTTTTGAGGAGTATTGCAGAGGTATCCCCTGAAAACGCTCCTATTTACAGCAACAAAGCGTGGCAGGCAGCAAACGAGATGTGCCTTCATCCCACTTGGGTTTAACATTTGCATCCATTTCGCTGGGGATCACTCCATTTAACATTCAAACTACTGATCCCAGAAACGCCTCTGACTGCTCACGCCCTAGAGACGGGGACTATTAATTAAGACAGAGGGAGTGAACCAGCAATGATGACTTTGCCACTGAGGAAGAGAGCAAAGACTCTCGAAATGCATTTGGCGTTTTAATATTGGAAGAGCGTCACCTTTGGTAACCTGCTGGCAGGCTGTTTAATAAAGGAGTTCGAAACGGAGTTCTTGTGTGGCTGCAGCTAAATGGGTCTCTGTAGTTTGGTTGGAATGAATAACGGCCGCCCGGTCGTGGTTTGCAGCACCCAGTTACAACAGAGCCGGTCCTCTACACCACGGAGGACTAATGGACAAGAACGTTTTGAGGAGTATTGCAGAGGTATCCCCTGAAAACGCCCCTATTTACAGCAACAAAGCGAGGCAGGCAGCAAACGAGATGTGCCTTCATCCCACTTGGGTTTAACATTTGCATCCATTTCGCTGGGGATCACTCCATTTAACATTCAAACTACTGATCCCAGAAACGCCTCTGACTGCTCACGCCCTAGAGGCGGGGACTATTAATTAAGACAGAGGGAGTGAACCAGCAATGATGACTTTGCCACTGAGGAAGAGAGCAGAGACTCTCGAAATGCATTTGGCGTTTTAATATTGGAAGAGCGTCACCTTTGGTAACCTGCTGGCAGGCTGTTTAATAAAGGAGTTCGAAACGGAGTTCTTGTGTGGCTGCAGCTAAATGGGTCTCTGTAGTTTGGTTGGAATGAATAACGGCCGCCCGGTCGTGGTTTGCAGCACCCAGTTACAACAGAGCCGGTCCTCTACACCACGGAGGACTAATGGACAAGAACGTTTTGAGGAGTATTGCAGAGGTATCCCCTGAAAACGCTCCTATTTACAGCAACAAAGCGAGGCAGGCAGCAAACGAGATGTGCCTTCATCCCACTTGGGTTTAACATTTGCATCCATTTCGCTGGGGATCACTCCATTTAACATTCAAACTACTGATCCCAGAAACGCCTCTGACTGCTCACGCCCTAGAGGCGGGGACTATTAATTAAGACAGAGGGAGTGAACCAGCAATGATGACTTTGCCACTGAGGAAGAGAGCAGAGACTCTCGAAATGCATTTGGCGTTTTAATATTGGAAGAGCGTCACCTTTGGTAACCTGCTGGCAGGCTGTTTAATAAAGGAGTTCGAAACGGAGTTCTTGTGTGGCTGCAGCTAAATGGGTCTCTGTAGTTTGGTTGGAATGAATAACGGCCGCCCGGTCGTGGTTTGCAGCACCCAGTTACAACAGAGCCGGTCCTCTACACCACGGAGGACTAATGGACAAGAACGTTTTGAGGAGTATTGCAGAGGTATCCCCTGAAAACGCTCCTATTTACAGCAACAAAGCGAGGCAGGCAGCAAACGAGATGTGCCTTCATCCCACTTGGGTTTAACATTTGCATCCATTTCGCTGGGGATCACTCCATTTAACATTCAAACTACTGATCCCAGAAACGCCTCTGACTGCTCACGCCCTAGAGGCGGGGACTATTAATTAAGACAGAGGGAGTGAACCAGCAATGATGACTTTGCCACTGAGGAAGAGAGCAGAGACTCTTGAAATGCATTTGGCGTTTTAATATTGGAAGAGCGTCACCTTTGGTAACCTGCTGGCAGGCTGTTTAATAAAGGAGTTCGAAACGGAGTTCTTGTGTGGCTGCAGCTAAATGGGTCTCTGTAGTTTGGTTGGAATGAATAACGGCCGCCCGGTCGTGGTTTGCAGCACCCAGTTACAACAGAGCCGGTCCTCTACACCACGGAGGACTAATGGACAAGAACGTTTTGAGGAGTATTGCAGAGGTATCCCCTGAAAACGCTCCTATTTACAGCAACAAAGCGAGGCAGGCAGCAAACGAGATGTGCCTTCATCCCACTTGGGTTTAACATTTGCATCCATTTCGCTGGGGATCACTCCATTTAACATTCAAACTACTGATCCCAGAAACGCCTCTGACTGCTCACGCCCTAGAGGCGGGGACTATTAATTAAGACAGAGGGAGTGAACCAGCAATGATGACTTTGCCACTGAGGAAGAGAGCAGAGACTCTCGAAATGCATTTGGCGTTTTAATATTGGAAGAGCGTCACCTTTGGTAACCTGCTGGCAGGCTGTTTAATAAAGGAGTTCGAAACGGAGTTCTTGTGTGGCTGCAGCTAAATGGGTCTCTGTAGTTTGGTTGGAATGAATAACGGCCGCCCGGTCGTGGTTTGCAGCACCCAGTTACAACAGAGCCGGTCCTCTACACCACGGAGGACTAATGGACTAGAACGTTTTGAGGAGTATTGCAGAGGTATCCCCTGAAAACGCTCCTATTTACAGCAACAAAGCGAGGCAGGCAGCAAACGAGATGTGCCTTCATCCCACTTGGGTTTAACATTTGCATCCATTTCGCTGGGGATCACTCCATTTAACATTCAAACTACTGATCCCAGAAACGCCTCTGACTGCTCACGCCCTAGAGGCGGGGACTATTAATTAAGACAGAGGGAGTGAACCAGCAATGATGACTTTGCCACTGAGGAAGAGAGCAGAGACTCTCGAAATGCATTTGGCGTTTTAATATTGGAAGAGCGTCACCTTTGGTAACCTGCTGGCAGGCTGTTTAATAAAGGAGTTCGAAACGGAGTTCTTGTGTGGCTGCAGCTAAATGGGTCTCTGTAGTTTGGTTGGAATGAATAACGGCCGCCCGGTCGTGGTTTGCAGCACCCAGTTACAACAGAGCCGGTCCTCTACACCACGGAGGACTAATGGACAAGAACGTTTTGAGGAGTATTGCAGAGGTATCCCCTGAAAACGCTCCTATTTACAGCAACAAAGCGTGGCAGGCAGCAAACGAGATGTGCCTTCATCCCACTTGGGTTTAACATTTGCATCCATTTCGCTGGGGATCACTCCATTTAACATTCAAACTACTGATCCCAGAAACGCCTCTGACTGCTCACGCCCTAGAGGCGGGGACTATTAATTAAGACAGAGGGAGTGAACCAGCAATGATGACTTTGCCACTGAGGAAGAGAGCAAAGACTCTCGAAATGCATTTGGCGTTTTAATATTGGAAGAGCGTCACCTTTGGTAACCTGCTGGCAGGCTGTTTAATAAAGGAGTTCGAAACGGAGTTCTTGTGTGGCTGCAGCTAAATGGGTCTCTGTAGTTTGGTTGGAATGAATAACGGCCGCCCGGTCGTGGTTTGCAGCACCCAGTTACAACAGAGCCGGTCCTCTACACCACGGAGGACTAATGGACAAGAACGTTTTGAGGAGTATTGCAGAGGTATCCCCTGAAAACGCCCCTATTTACAGCAACAAAGCGAGGCAGGCAGCAAACGAGATGTGCCTTCATCCCACTTGGGTTTAACATTTGCATCCATTTCGCTGGGGATCACTCCATTTAACATTCAAACTACTGATCCCAGAAACGCCTCTGACTGCTCACGCCCTAGAGGCGGGGACTATTAATTAAGACAGAGGGAGTGAACCAGCAATGATGACTTTGCCACTGAGGAAGAGAGCAGAGACTCTCGAAATGCATTTGGCGTTTTAATATTGGAAGAGCGTCACCTTTGGTAACCTGCTGGCAGGCTGTTTAATAAAGGAGTTCGAAACGGAGTTCTTGTGTGGCTGCAGCTAAATGGGTCTCTGTAGTTTGGTTGGAATGAATAACGGCCGCCCGGTCGTGGTTTGCAGCACCCAGTTACAACAGAGCCGGTCCTCTACACCACGGAGGACTAATGGACAAGAACGTTTTGAGGAGTATTGCAGAGGTATCCCCTGAAAACGCTCCTATTTACAGCAACAAAGCGAGGCAGGCAGCAAACGAGATGTGCCTTCATCCCACTTGGGTTTAACATTTGCATCCATTTCGCTGGGGATCACTCCATTTAACATTCAAACTACTGATCCCAGAAACGCCTCTGACTGCTCACGCCCTAGAGGCGGGGACTATTAATTAAGACAGAGGGAGTGAACCAGCAATGATGACTTTGCCACTGAGGAAGAGAGCAGAGACTCTCGAAATGCATTTGGCGTTTTAATATTGGAAGAGCGTCACCTTTGGTAACCTGCTGGCAGGCTGTTTAATAAAGGAGTTCGAAACGGAGTTCTTGTGTGGCTGCAGCTAAATGGGTCTCTGTAGTTTGGTTGGAATGAATAACGGCCGCCCGGTCGTGGTTTGCAGCACCCAGTTACAACAGAGCCGGTCCTCTACACCACGGAGGACTAATGGACAAGAACGTTTTGAGGAGTATTGCAGAGGTATCCCCTGAAAACGCTCCTATTTACAGCAACAAAGCGAGGCAGGCAGCAAACGAGATGTGCCTTCATCCCACTTGGGTTTAACATTTGCATCCATTTCGCTGGGGATCACTCCATTTAACATTCAAACTACTGATCCCAGAAACGCCTCTGACTGCTCACGCCCTAGAGGCGGGGACTATTAATTAAGACAGAGGGAGTGAACCAGCAATGATGACTTTGCCACTGAGGAAGAGAGCAGAGACTCTTGAAATGCATTTGGCGTTTTAATATTGGAAGAGCGTCACCTTTGGTAACCTGCTGGCAGGCTGTTTAATAAAGGAGTTCGAAACGGAGTTCTTGTGTGGCTGCAGCTAAATGGGTCTCTGTAGTTTGGTTGGAATGAATAACGGCCGCCCGGTCGTGGTTTGCAGCACCCAGTTACAACAGAGCCGGTCCTCTACACCACGGAGGACTAATGGACAAGAACGTTTTGAGGAGTATTGCAGAGGTATCCCCTGAAAACGCTCCTATTTACAGCAACAAAGCGAGGCAGGCAGCAAACGAGATGTGCCTTCATCCCACTTGGGTTTAACATTTGCATCCATTTCGCTGGGGATCACTCCATTTAACATTCAAACTACTGATCCCAGAAACGCCTCTGACTGCTCACGCCCTAGAGGCGGGGACTATTAATTAAGACAGAGGGAGTGAACCAGCAATGATGACTTTGCCACTGAGGAAGAGAGCAGAGACTCTCGAAATGCATTTGGCGTTTTAATATTGGAAGAGCGTCACCTTTGGTAACCTGCTGGCAGGCTGTTTAATAAAGGAGTTCGAAACGGAGTTCTTGTGTGGCTGCAGCTAAATGGGTCTCTGTAGTTTGGTTGGAATGAATAACGGCCGCCCGGTCGTGGTTTGCAGCACCCAGTTACAACAGAGCCGGTCCTCTACACCACGGAGGACTAATGGACAAGAACGTTTTGAGGAGTATTGTAGAGGTATCCCCTGAAAACGCTCCTATTTACAGCAACAAAGCGAGGCAGGCAGCAAACGAGATGTGCCTTCATCCCACTTGGGTTTAACATTTGCATCCATTTCGCTGGGGATCACTCCATTTAACATTCAAACTACTGATCCCAGAAACGCCTCTGACTGCTCACGCCCTAGAGGCGGGGACTATTAATTAAGACAGAGGGAGTGAACCAGCAATGATGACTTTGCCACTGAGGAAGAGAGCAGAGACTCTCGAAATGCATTTGGCGTTTTAATATTGGAAGAGCGTCACCTTTGGTAACCTGCTGGCAGGCTGTTTAATAAAGGAGTTCGAAACGGAGTTCTTGTGTGGCTGCAGCTAAATGGGTCTCTGTAGTTTGGTTGGAATGAATAACGGCCGCCCGGTCGTGGTTTGCAGCACCCAGTTACAACAGAGCCGGTCCTCTACACCACGGAGGACTAATGGACAAGAACGTTTTGAGGAGTATTGCAGAGGTATCCCCTGAAAACGCTCCTATTTACAGCAACAAAGCGTGGCAGGCAGCAAACGAGATGTGCCTTCATCCCACTTGGGTTTAACATTTGCATCCATTTCGCTGGGGATCACTCCATTTAACATTCAAACTACTGATCCCAGAAACGCCTCTGACTGCTCACGCCCTAGAGGCGGGGACTATTAATTAAGACAGAGGGAGTGAACCAGCAATGATGACTTTGCCACTGAGGAAGAGAGCAGAGACTCTCGAAATGCATTTGGCGTTTTAATATTGGAAGAGCGTCACCTTTGGTAACCTGCTGGCAGGCTGTTTAATAAAGGAGTTCGAAACGGAGTTCTTGTGTGGCTGCAGCTAAATGGGTCTCTGTAGTTTGGTTGGAATGAATAACGGCCGCCCGGTCGTGGTTTGCAGCACCCAGTTACAACAGAGCCGGTCCTCTACACCACGGAGGACTAATGGACAAGAACGTTTTGAGGAGTATTGCAGAGGTATCCCCTGAAAACGCTCCTATTTACAGCAACAAAGCGAGGCAGGCAGCAAACGAGATGTGCCTTCATCCCACTTGGGTTTAACATTTGCATCCATTTCGCTGGGGATCACTCCATTTAACATTCAAACTACTGATCCCAGAAACGCCTCTGACTGCTCACGCCCTAGAGGCGGGGACTATTAATTAAGACAGAGGGAGTGAACCAGCAATGATGACTTTGCCACTGAGGAAGAGAGCAGAGACTCTCGAAATGCATTTGGCGTTTTAATATTGGAAGAGCGTCACCTTTGGTAACCTGCTGGCAGGCTGTTTAATAAAGGAGTTCGAAACGGAGTTCTTGTGTGGCTGCAGCTAAATGGGTCTCTGTAGTTTGGTTGGAATGAATAACGGCCGCCCGGTCGTGGTTTGCAGCACCCAGTTACAACAGAGCCGGTCCTCTACACCACGGAGGACTAATGGACAAGAACGTTTTGAGGAGTATTGCAGAGGTATCCCCTGAAAACGCTCCTATTTACAGCAACAAAGCGAGGCAGGCAGCAAACGAGATGTGCCTTCATCCCACTTGGGTTTAACATTTGCATCCATTTCGCTGGGGATCACTCCATTTAACATTCAAACTACTGATCCCAGAAACGCCTCTGACTGCTCACGCCCTAGAGGCGGGGACTATTAATTAAGACAGAGGGAGTGAACCAGCAATGATGACTTTGCCACTGAGGAAGAGAGCAGAGACTCTCGAAATGCATTTGGCGTTTTAATATTGGAAGAGCGTCACCTTTGGTAACCTGCTGGCAGGCTGTTTAATAAAGGACTTCGAAACGGAGTTCTTGTGTGGCTGCAGCTAAATGGGTCTCTGTAGTTTGGTTGGAATGAATAACGGCCGCCCGGTCGTGGTTTGCAGCACCCAGTTACAACAGAGCCGGTCCTCTACACCACGGAGGACTAATGGACAAGAACGTTTTGAGGAGTATTGCAGAGGTATCCCCTGAAAACGCTCCTATTTACAGCAACAAAGCGAGGCAGGCAGCAAACGAGATGTGCCTTCATCCCACTTGGGTTTAACATTTGCATCCATTTCGCTGGGGATCACTCCATTTAACATTCAAACTACTGATCCCAGAAACGCCTCTGACTGCTCACGCCCTAGAGGCGGGGACTATTAATTAAGACAGAGGGAGTGAACCAGCAATGATGACTTTGCCACTGAGGAAGAGAGCAGAGACTCTCGAAATGCATTTGGCGTTTTAATATTGGAAGAGCGTCACCTTTGGTAACCTGCTGGCAGGCTGTTTAATAAAGGAGTTCGAAACGGAGTTCTTGTGTGGCTGCAGCTAAATGGGTCTCTGTAGTTTGGTTGGAATATATATATATATATATATATATTACCTACTGGCGGTCGCCAGTCGGTAGTTATAGTTAGGACCTAGACCTAGTTACCATAGGGAAATTGCAACATTCTATTCCCAATAACTTTGGCGCCGATTGACGAATCTTCGCGAAATTTTAAAAATGAATGGCCCGCTCCGGTCTGCAAGTTTTGGGGTGATTCAGCAAGTGGGGGCCGAGAAAAAAAGGGGGTCCCAAAACGTGTTTTCTCCAGCCAATTTTCCATAGGAAACTTTAGACACGGCTACAGCCCGAACTGCTGAACGGAATGACACCAAATTTGCCAAAAAGGTAGCCCTTGGTTCAGAAAGAGTCCCTTTTGTTAAATGGTGTAAATCCGTTCAGTATTTTTTAAAATATTAATGGAAAAAGAAATATATATATCTGGGCGGAGCCTAGCCACACATCTCATCGTGAGATTGTGGTTCTGAAAATCTGGATTCATACAATTATACTGGACTCGAGAAATAAAACTTTGTCGAAATATGACGAATTTGGTATCAAAAGACCGAGAATGACGAGTACATCATGTACATGTATTTTCGGCGTGTTCGAGTGACGATTTCACCTCGAAATCGTCATTTACATTCTGAACCCTTGACTCCCATTTATATGTTGCCCTTTACATAGGCCTTAATCCAGTTGAATTTGATTCCACACGGACACATACTCCTTAATCGACTTTTCCCTGACCTCAGTACAAGTTAGAACCATTGCCCCAGGCCGAACTCGTTAGGTCAGTTCCCTCCCAGTGGCCGAGCAAGATAGCATCTAGGCTCAACCAGCCATAAAACCATTTCAGCGCGTACACCTGCCATATCTCGCTCACATCTTTCTCCACTCCTTTGCTTCACTTACTTTATGGTGGGGAGGTGCCCGTTTTTATTAGGGGTCCAGTGATATCTGATGAAATGTTGGGCCTTGCCAAATGATTTGTTGTAGGCAGCACGAAGTGAAATATGGACATGTCATCATGACTCTGCTTTTTCTTTGAACCAGAATATGTTAACTACTATTTACTTTACAACCAAGAATGTTTTGCCTAGGGCCTAAAACTGTGTATAAGAAGAGAAGCCTGACTTCATGAAAGTGTGCAGTCTCCTAAGAACATACCCGTATTGTACTTCTAGGACACCTGTTACCTTGGTTGCAGCCAATAAACTAATCTTTGACTTCACCTAGAAGACTCCGAGTTTCTGTAGGTCTGGATCAGGAGAACCCGAGGTCTCTGGGTGTTGATTCCCTGGCACCGCTGGGTTACCGGTTCTGTGCCGGTTCTTAAAAACCCAGTACCTCAGTTGGCGCCCAACGTTTGGGGCGATTCCAGTGGTACCAGTCAGCCTGAAGATCGTGAGGAGCTTCGTGTGGAAATTCCGAAGGACGGCCAACCACCTCATCGACCCCTGCATGTCGACGTGGTCCGAAGGTCTTTGCTGCGAGGTTCCCCGCTTCCCGACGGCTACAAGGACTGCTGCCCTGGCTATCGCCCTGATGTGGACCCTTGAAGTTTTTGGTAGAGCGAAACACTGAGACGAGTCTTCTGGTGAAGTCATCGAGATATTTTCAGTTAAGTATAAGTGGAGCGTCTCCCAGTCCTTAGTTGGACTTACTTTGTGGTATCTTTGGGATACAAAAGGTTTTGTATTGGTACTTGCAAGCACCATAACCGAAGGACTCGTGTATTCACGAGAAATATCGTAATCGATAATCCTTTGAAGTTTGGAACTAGACTAGAGAGCGAGGATGCCTAGTCTTAGACTTGGGAATTTATTTTGTCTTGGTGGTAATAATAGGGACTCCCGATTGGAGGACTCATGTCTGGTTCGTCCAGTTGGAACTCCGACTTACGAGCTATACGTAAAACATGGGGTAGGCCCCATCACTTACAACGAAGTATGGGTTAAATACACCAGGAAAGATGGTGTTCTAAAATTGCCCCAATATGGTAGTTTTGATTCTGAAATCTTAGACAACCTTGAAGTTAAACTCTTTAAAAAGAAAGCCCGGCCGGCGATGTTTGACTCTTTCCGCTTATGGCGTAAAGAAGCCAAACAAAAAGAAATTAAATTAGCTAAGAAAAATAAGAGAGAAGGGGGACTTTCAGTAATGCAAGCTGCTGTGCAGTTTAAAGATAATGAGGAAGAGCAGATGAATGAGCAGTTGCACAGGCAACGTAAAATGGCAATAGATAAGTGTTATCCAGTTTTGCCGTCTCTTCAGCAAAAGGCAGCAAAAGAGCGTGAAAAAGACCCATTAATGTCACATTTGCTAAATACACCACGCCCCTATGCGCAGAATGCCACAGCACCCCCGCAACCTTTAGTTGCACAAGCTGCGCCTCCTGCTCTTCAACAGCACCCACCAGCTGTTCTTCAGCTGGCTCCTACTTCTTCGGTGCAGCCTCCTCCAGGCCCACCGACCACTTTTGTTTCACCTGTGTTTTCTACGATTTTGCCTACTGTACTTTTTACATCTCCTAATGCTTCCTTTACGATTTTTCCTAGTGCCCCCTCTATTTTCCCTGATACCTCTTCTGCTATCTCTACCCCCGCCTTATCTCACCCCGTTTTTCCATCTGTTTGTCCTTCAGTTTCACCTTCCATTCGGCAGAAAATGGCCAGCACTGTTACTAATCTTCTTTTACCTCTTTTCGGGTCGCCTGCTACGACCCCTAACATAGGAAGAAGACAGTTGTGAAGTCAACTGCCTGATTATCAAGAGAGAGATTCACTGAATAGTTTAGCTCGGAAATGGGTCATGGACACTGCAAAATATGATGTACAGTCTGTCATGGAAGTCTTCCATCAATGGGAAGCAGCGACACAGAGATATGTTTTCGAACAGATGTGTGTTTTTCTTGGCGAGGATTTAGAAGATAATGATCAAGACTGCATCCCACAAGAGATGTGTCGTGTACGGTTTAGGTTTGGAGAGGGTATGATTGTAGGTCCCGATGTGGAAAAAGCAGTAGAAATGTTGTTATCATATCGAAGTAAGGGAAGCAGTTCTGGGTCACCATCTGAATCTAATACATCCAGTAGGAAAAAGGCACGACAATACCCTATGAGAGAAGTTCCCCCACAATGGAGAGAGGGTGACACAACCGCTAACCCACCTGTTCTGCCACACTTCCAGCGTGTATGGGTACATGTCCCATGGAAGCGAGCTGAAGTTTTAGCATTCAAACAAACATTACCAGATCCACGTAAAAATCCTGCAGGGTACTATAAAGAATTGTCACAAACTGCTGGGTCATGTATAATGAATTTAGCCGATATCGATATGTTATTTGGAAATGTCGTTCCACAGCCTTTATGGGGTAAAATTCGTCATGTAGATCATGACCAGGAATTAGGTGAAACGTGGGCTAATATTACTGCTGCAGATGCCCGCCAAGTTGGTGGTGCCAAGCCTGAGCCTTTGATAGCAGAACTCCCTGGTAGAATAGTAGATTACATGAAAACGATAATGCCTGCAATACGCGTAAATTGGGATAAGTTGTCTGCATGCAAGCAAAAGAAAGAAGAAATTGTTTCAGATTTCTTCACCAGATTTGAAGAAACATTCATTGACCACAGCGGTCAAGATATGACCACAGAAGGTGGTCAGAGATTGTTTGTCGATAAATTCGTGCACAATCTACTTCCAGAATTGTGTAAAAAATTAAAAGATTCAGAAAGTTCTTGGGAAGTCTCATCTTCAGCGCAGATATTAGCTACTGCACAATACTACGAGAATAGAGACAAAGATGAGAAAGATAAAGTAGAAAAGAAAACTAGAGAACTCAAAACGAAGGTTTTGCTACAGCAAGCCTATCCGCCATGTGGTGGTGGTAATCAACATAATAATGGCCAGAATCACTACCAGAATACTTTTCAGCAGCCTCAACAGTATCAGAGAAACTCGCAAAGATTCGATTACACTCAACCCCGTGTAGGTCCCAACCAGTGTTTATATTGCAAACAAGAGGGTCATTACAAGTATAATTGTCCTGCCCTATCACAACGTGCAAATGGAGTTTCTGGTGTTAGAGGTCGTGGCAGTCAGCAAGCGCCTAGAGATAGAGGGCGTGGAAACGCCACTCAGGACACACGTCCCCTTCCACCACAAAGCTCTATGAACAGGTTTGATCAGCAAAATAACGTATCTGACAGGACCGCTCAATACTATGTTGAAGATTATTACACAGAAAATGAACAGTGGGAGAATGATGATTGCTAGGACAGCCATAGACAAAGAGAGGGAGTTGTTTCAGTTCCAGTAGATCAGAGTGGACCTTACGTTGAGGTGACTACATCAGGTGTGTCAGAACCTTTTCTGTTGGATACTGGTGCTACGAAGAGTTCTATTATGCACTCCAAACTCCCTGGCGCACCTTTGTCTGGCGAAATGAACGTTTCTGTAGGTTTTTCTGGCGCCCCGGTTAGAAATCCGATTTCTGACCCTTTATCTCTTTCTGTTGGTCCTTGTGAATTCGAAGCACCCCTTATTCTGACAACAGGTTGTGGTGAAAATTTGTTAGGATTAGATTTGCTAAAAAGATTGTATGCAACTTTGTATTGTTCTCCTTCAGGAGTACAACTCACTTTAGGTAAGAAAGTGGTTTCTCCCATGTATTTGTCGAGAGATGCACTTCCAGCAGAATTAGCACTTCTCCCAGATATTCTTTGGGCTACTGGTCCTAATGATGTAGGTCTTTTAGAAATTCCACCATATGTTGTAACATTGAAGTTGAATGTCAAAATGCCACGAATTCCCCAATACAGAATATCTAATGAGGGTGAAAAAGCTTTGCTAGCGATTGTTTACGAATTGATTGAAAAGGATGTGATTGAAGAAACAAAAGGCAATGTTTGCAATAGTCCTGTTCTGCCTGTTTTAAAACGAACTGACCCTTCTCAGCCACCTGTGTACAGATTCGTGATTGATCTTCGAGAAGTAAAGAAGATAGTCGTGCCACAATTCCCAGTTGTGCCCGACATTACCACATTATTGACTATGATTCCAGCTTCTGCTTCATGGTTTTCAGTGATTGACCTAAAGAATGCTTTCTTCAGCATCCCAATTGCTGAGGAGAGCAGGGATATTTTTTCCTTCAGTTTAGGAGGTCGAAGCTTCCGCTTTAAACGCGCTCCTCAAGGCTACTGTGAAAGCCCCTCAATATACAGTCAGGCTCTGAAAACTCAGCTTGACACGATTGTTTTGCCTAAAGGTGCCACTCTTGTACAGTATGTGGACGATTTGCTCATTGCTGCAGATAATGAGAAAATTTGTAAACAGGCCACATTGACATTGTTGCGTCATCTGTGTGATCTGCATCACAAGGTGTTACTTTCCAAGCTTCAATATTGCCGACAAGAAGTGACCTACTTAGGTCACCTCTTATCGAAGGAGGGAAGGAAGCTGACCCCAGAAAGAATTCAGGCAATAGCGAAATTGTATGTGCCAAGAACACAGAGAGAAGTACGTGCTTTCTTGGGCATTACATCGTACTGTAGACAGTGGATTCCAAATTTTTCGTTATTGGCCAAACCCTTGGTGGCACTAACGTGTAAAAATACACCCAATCCCATTCCTTGGTCTGAAGAGTGTCAGAAAAGTTTTTTGAATTACGCACAGCATTATGTTCGGCTCCTGTGTTAGGTACCCCCAACTACAGTAAGCCTTTCACATTGTATGTCCACGAGAAGGAGGGCTGTGCATTGTCTGTGTTGACTCAGTTATTCGGAGATAGACAGCGGCCATGCGCCTATTTTTCGGCCACTTTGGATCCGGTAGCACGAGCATTGCCAAGTTGTTTAAGGGCCACAGCAGCAGCAGCTGTTTCTATTCGACAGTCTGCAGGTCTAGTAATGAATAATACACTAATCGTGATGGTCCCGCATGCAGTTGACACATTGTTAAATAGGACCAAGACACAGCACTTAACTAGTGCTCGACTGTCCATTTACGAATTGACGCTGCTAGCGAGCCATGTGCATATAAAAAGGTGCAGTACTTTGAATCTAGCCACGTTGTTACCAATTGCAGAGGAATCAGATGCTTTAGAACAGCACGATTGTTTCCTCACAACAGAGGAAGAGACAAAAGGGAGAGTGGATTTATTTGACACTCCTCTCGCTGAATGTGATGGTACATTATGGGTAGATGGGTCATGCTTTAAACTCCCAAATGGGAACGTGACTACAGCATATGCTGTCACCACTTTGCACACAGTCGTTGAAACTGCATGAATACCACATGGTTCAGCTCAAGCCGCAGAACTAGTCGCACTTACGAGAGCATGTGTGTTGTCTAAAGGAATGAGAGTGACTGTCTACACTGATAGTCAGTATGCGTTTGGAGTGGCTCACAGTTTTGGACGATTGTGGAGAGAACGTGGATTCCTGACTTCGCATGGAGCTAAGATTCAGCATGGTCAGTTGGTGAATGAGCTTCTTGAATCACTGACCTTGCCCCTGCAAATAGCGATTGTGAAATGTAGTGCTCACAAGAAGGTGACTGATGATGTTGGTCGTGGAAAAGCATTTGCTGATGAGACCGCTAAGGAAACGGCAAAGAATGTGATGAGCCGAATGTATGTTGCAGGCCCTGAAAGATGGACTGGTGAGGTTGGAATATGTGAGGACACGATAGAAAGTGTGAAGTCCATCCAAGCTGAGGCCACAGAGAAAGAGTTAAGCACGTGGAGAGAGAGTACAGGAAGAATGGATGCAAATGGTTGTTGGGTTGAATTGACAGAGCATCAGAGATGGTTGTTACCCGATGCATATGTGCTTGCAGTGGTTACAATGGCTCATGGAATGGCTCATATCAGCGTGAAAGGGATTTGCGAGTTGTTGGCCCCAGTGTGGAAGAATTCAGGGATTCCCAAGTGTGCAGAGAATGTTGTCAAGAATTGCATGGTATGTCTGAAGCACAATCCTGGTAGGGGAACCCCAACTCCAGCTGGTTATTTTGCACCTCCTACGTATCCGTTCGAGGTTTTGCAGCTAGATTTCATACACATGGAGAGGTGCAACAACTTAAAATACGTGCTCGTTGTTGTTTGTGCTTTCTCAAGATGGGTAGAAGCCTATCCCCTAAAAGACAATACTGCCTTATCCACAGCAAAAGCCCTTGTAAAAGAGTACTTCCCCAGGTTCGGAATGCCGAGAATGGTCTGGTCTGACAACGGAAGTGAATTTGTGGGTCGTGTGATGAAAAGAGTGTGTGAAGGGCTAGGCATTAGGCAGAAGTTCCACGCTGCAAATCACCCCCAATCAGCTGGATTAGTAGAATGTTACAATGGCACGCCTAAACTTAAATTGGCCAAAATCCAAGCGAGCACAGGTCTTAAATGGCCTGACGCTCTACCCTTAGCACTCCTATCCACCAGAATGACTGTGCATTCGCGAGTGAAACTCAGCCCCTACGAAATCGTCTTTGGCCGGCCAGCCAACATATGGGGAGTGCCTAGGCCCACGAAGTTCAGCGAGCTGCAACACCCTATTTTGCTTGATTACTTGTATGAATTGACGGCTAAATTCCGTGTTTTACATCAACAGGTCCACAACACCTTGCCTCCGGTCTCTGAGACTCCGGGTCACTCCATTGACCCCGGTTCCTGGGTTCTCGTCCGCAACTTTCAAAGAACAAGAAACGACCAGCCCAGGTGGACCGGGCCTCACCTCGTCCTTCTGTCCACGAGGTCAGCCGTCCGGGTGGAGGGGAAGGCCAACTGGGTCCACGGGATCCATTGTAAAAAAGTACCCTTCCCTCTGCCCTATGACCAATGGATCCAGAAAGGTGTCACTGACTCAGAGCTCACAACTGATGACCGTGTAAAAGAAACTAACCCTGATTGTGAAAACGAGAACATTTTTCAAGAAACTGTGCCACCACCAGAACAATTGAACTCTTTGGAACCTGAACTCCTGTTTCAGGACCAGACAGTACCAGGAAAAAGACGCTACAATTTGCGACCGAGAAAAACAGACTAATAAAAGTGATTCCTTTTTATGATCTGAGACCAAGATCTATGGACTAATAAACGTATCTTTTTCCCCAAATCCTATTTTTGAAAGTGCAGATCTCCCATTTAGGAAACTTGCTTATTTTTGTTTTTCGAACCGCCATCCGGGTTCCGCTGCTAGGGCCGCGATTGGTTAAAGTCTTCGGAAGTGTAGCCAACAACGTTAGGTCGGTGGTTCTGGTCGGTCCAAGGCAGTTGCCCTAGACTGACAGAAGCACTCCTTAGCAGAATCAACCTCCTCGTCGCGGGCAGCACCTTAGAGAGGATGGAGTTTCCTGATGTGGAGAGACCTGCCAAACAAATGAACTTTAAGCAGAGACTTTGTAACACAATGACAAAGAAAAGTTTCATAATATTGTGTATTTTTATGCTATCAAGCGTAATGATCTTTTTGATAAGTTATGTTTTATTCTCTTTCCATGTAACATTTGCGCCTACTACATCACCCATACCTCCTCCTACTATTTCCTCTCATTCTTTCCACCCTCTGCCTGACCACGAATCAAATAGGAGATTAGAGTTCATTAATAACTCCTTCGTTCAGTTATTACACCAACACCAACTTGTAATGAACACAACTAACTGGGTGTGTGGTCTCATGCCTCACACAACGGATAAAGGTATCCCCTATTTGGTCCTGCCATTTAGTCACAATGGTTCAGTATGGGCATATAGGACAATGTTCATATATGCACGAGAAATCCAACCCCTACGTTCTGTAAAAGACAACCTCAAGACTAGCGCCCTAGTCAAAGGTATAGTTGACATGATCAAGGAAGTAACTTCTTATGAAGATACTCCGGATGATGAGATACTTGCATATGTAGGTTGGAACGTGACCGGATATGGCACTACATTAAGTGAGAAACAGCAAGCCAAAAGATCGTCCCCTATCTGGATCGTACCCCATCAAGGTCACCTGTGTCTGCAAGGTATTGGCGAGAATCCCAGAGCTCAGCTAGGGAAGAATATCTGTACAGAAACTTATGTTTTTGGATCTCAGACTTCCCCTGCGTTTTTAGCCGCTAAGGGTACTTATTTCATCTGCCATGATAGAGCCTATACATGGTTGCCCCCTGACTTCTCGGGCTCATGTTTTGTTTCATTCCTGTTACCCCCCACCTACACAGCAGCGGCGGATTACCATCGGACAAGGGTAGTTAGAGGTGTTTTGAGTAAAGAAGACACTGCAGGTCAAGAATTTGGGGACTTTGCAAAGGGTTTTCTGCCGTTCTGGGGATCCATGGCTAACAGCAGAAACATAAGGCAACTAACAAGGGTAGTTGAATCCACCGTGATTGAAACTGCTGGTGCCCTTAGTAACCTGACTGCTGAGCTCCAGTCGGATCGACTTATGACCCTTCAGAACCGGGTCGCTTTGGATGTAATACTTGCGGACCGAGGTGGAGTATGCAAATTGATCCAATCTAGTTGTTGTATTTTCATCCCAGATAATGCTCCAACAGTGTACAGGGCCATCTCCAAACTGCATAAGATTTCCGAATCTATTCATGTGGATAAAGGAGATTGGTCGTTAATGGGATGGTTCTGGGAACTGATATCTGCCTGGGGGATGGAAAATTCTTATGGTCATTGGGATGGTCTTAGCCATTCTTTTCCTGTTCTGTCTGTGCATACAGTGTGCTCCTGCAATATGTGGCCTCTGCGTCACATCATGTGTAAGGAAGCCTGTGTCAAGAGATGAACTAAGTACTAGAATGATGTTACAGCAACATCTCAATGACTTTAGGAATATAGATCTGGACTCAGACTAACATGAGGATAGATTAATTGCCTATGTAAGGCCAAAAGGAGGGTTTGTGGTTCTGAAAATATGGATTCATATAATTATACTGGACTCGAGAAATAAAACTTCGTCGAAATATGACGAATTTGGTATCAAAAGACCGAGAATGACGAGTACATCATGTACATGTATTTTCGGCGTGTTCGAGTGACGATTTCACCTCGAAATCGTCATTTACATTCTGAACCCTTGACTCCCATTTATATGTTGCCCTTTACATAGGCCTTAATCCAGTTGAATTTGATTCCACAAGGACACATACTCCTTAATCGACTTTTACCTGACCTCAGTACAAGTTAGAACCATTGCCCCAGGCCGAACTCGTTAGGTCAGTTCCCTCCCAGTGGCCGAGCAAGATAGCATCTAGGCTCAACCAGCCATAAAACCATTTCAGCGCGCACACCTGCCATATCTCGCTCACATCTTTCTCCACTCCTTTGCTTCACTTACTTTATGGTGGGGAGGTGCCCGTTTTTATTAGGGGTCCAGTGATATCTGATGAAATGTTGGGCCTTGCCAAATGATTTGTTGTAGGCAGCACGAAGTGAAATATGGACATGTCATCATGACTCTGCTTTTTCTTTGAACCAGAATATGTTAACTATTTACTTTACAACCAAGAATGTTTTGCCTAGGGCCTAAAACTGTGTATAAGAAGAGAAGCCTGACTTCATGAAAGTGTGCATTCTCCTAAGAACATACCCGTATTGTACTTCTAGGACACCTGTTACCTTGGTTGCAGCCAATAAACTAATCTTTGACTTCACCTAGAAGACTCCGAGTTTCTGTAGGTCTGGATCAGGAGAACCCGAGGTCTCTGGGTGTTGATTCCCTGGCACCGCTGGGTTACCGGTTCTGTGCCGGTTCTTAAAAACCCAGTACCTCAAGATCTGATTGGCTGTCAGCACTTCATCTTTTAGGAATTGTGGTGTGTTCTAAGGTGATTTTACCATGTGAAAAAGCCTTTTGCTGGGATATCATGAATCATGTTTGAGAGAAAACTATTTTCTCATGCTTTTCCCACAGAGGTTTGGAAGGTGATCTGTAAGCTAAACTGAGAGCATATTTTCTGTAAATTCACATTATCTTTCTCAGTCATGTGAGAATGAAGTCTGACATTTTCAGTAAAACATGTACATCCAACAATGGCAGAGACTGTCAGTTGATTCCTTTGTGTTCTACTGCAGCTTCTCAGAGTGTTCTAAAGAACAACTAGAGCGCTAACAGTCTAACTTATGACAAACGTATTGCATACATGAAGTCATCTTGATTGGAAAAAAGTAGTAACTCCTAAAACATTTAATTTAAAAATGAACAAAATAAGGGGGTTCATTTTGCTATAGTAAGTATGATTGGTGCTGCAGAAAGAAAAATTAGGGCACATTTTGAGTAACTTCTCAAATCCTCTTCTATTTCATAAAAAAATTCTGACATGCAGACTGAAACATGCACTTTGAATACCAGCAGCAGACTTCCCTGGTGAGCAGTAGCTTTACTACAGTGATTTAATGAGCAACTAGAGTGCTGACATTCAGAATTTATGGCAAATGTGCGACACATCTGAATGCCTTCTTGATTGAACCAAAGTAAAACACTGAAAGTATTTCCTACCTAGGAGACTGCAGTAAATGAGGAAATTAGGAAACTTCATAACAAATAAGTCTCCCAAGATGGCCACCACAGACAAAAGAGCCCACATGTAGCACAAATATCACGCAGGTGTAGCCCACATGTAGCCCAATGACAGAAGTGTGCAAAACACTTTTTATATTTTGTGTTTTTTCAGTTTTATATAGTGCAGACTTGTCAGGTATTGGAGTGCTTTACATGAGCATTGGTTACATCACACAAGAACAAATTCATTTTGGTTGTAGACATGGGGAGATTAAGTGATTTGACCAGAATCACAGAATGTCGAGCTGAAGCAGAAACTCCAACCTGGTTCCTCAGTTGCAAAATCTGCAGCTCTGGAAGTAACACCACATCCTCTCCCCTAAGTGTAACATGTAATCAAGTGGTCAACTGGATAAAAAAACATAAAGATAACAAATAATTCAAAAGTGCGTTGTCGCTATTTGAAAACTCAGAAAATATGTCCTCATTTTAGTATTTTAGAGCAGTAACCATAATTTTAATGCAAATAAGACCCTCTCATATATGTAATTTCTAAAGGAAATGCTCTAGGTATTACAGTTTTGATTACATTAAGATGACGTCAGGCGTTCCACACTTTTGTAATAAATATAGAATCTTTGCAAGCTAGGTGTTCTATTGAAAAGCAGAGGCCAGGGGCACAGACTCTGAAAATTATTGAAGGCAGGTAGGAGGGTGCAGAGGCAACAATATGACCACACTGGGCAGGCAGGAAGGACAGTGGCAGTACAACAGACTATGGAGGGCAGTGGAAAGGGGGACAGGGGCAACAAACCAACAATACAGGACTGGCAAGAGTGGCTGTGTCAATATAATAGACCATTGTGGGCAGAAGGAAGAGGCAGTGGTAGTACAACCATACATACCAACAAACCCGATTCAACCAGGAATTGTCCAATGTTTTAAAGCCCAAATGGGCTTTATTTGATCTGTCTCCTGTCTACAATCTCCTCTTTTTCAATATAAGTCAAAGGGGAAAATCAATACCCCAGTTTTTTTCAAAATCTCCCAAGTTCAAATTTTAGCAAGTATGGTACATTGGATCATGGAAGGCAGGAGGAATTGGGGTAGGGACATGGACTCGGATAACAGAGGACAGGAGGGACATGGAGAGGTGCACCAAACTGACCCTACAGGGCAGGCATCAGGGTTTGCAGCAGCACGATACACCACACAGGGCCTGCGGGACGGGAGTGCAGCACAACAATCCATAGCAATGGTAGCTAGCTGACCATAATAGAAAGATAGGAGAGAAAGCTGCAGCATAACGGAGCATAAAGGGCAGGAGGGATGGATCAGGGGCATTACAATGGAACAGACAAGCCAAGAGGGAGGGAATAGGGGGTTGCACATGTAAACGGAGGGCTGGGGCAAGGGGGCAGGGCAGGAGCAGCAAGATGACCTTGGAGGTCAGGCAGGATGGGCACTAGAAGCAAGACACACCATGGAGAGCAACAGTGAGACTATAATGGCATACACACAGACGATGTAGGGAAGGTGGGAGGGGGTCAGGGGCAGCTAGCTGACCACACAGGGAAGGTAGGAGGGGCGTGGCAGCACAGAAGACCATGCATGGCAAGCGGGAGAGTTAGTGGCAGCACAATGGCTATGATGGGCAAGAAGGGTACAGGGGCATGCACAAAGGTCTATGGAGGATAGAAGGGAGGGTCAGGACCTGGGCACAGACAAGAGAGTTCAGGGGAAGGGGCCTCACAACAGACCACACGGGGCAGGCAGGAGGAGCAGTAGCAGCCCAACAGACCTGGGAGGGCAGAAGGGCGTGGCAGTAAAATGGACCATGGAAGACAGGAGGAAGGGGATAGGGGCATGGAATGTGGACAGGCAGGGTAGAGGTGGCAGGGACAGGTTACAGTCATATGACAATGCTAGGCAGGTAGGAGGGGAGTGGCAGCTCAACAGAACGCTCAGAGTAGATAGGAGTGGCAGGTCCATGGAACATGGTGGGCAAAAAGGATGGAGCAGTGGCATGCACACAGACATTGGAGGGCAGGGGGAAGGAGAATAGGGGCAGCAAGCTAAACAAAGAGGCTAAGCAGGAGGTCAATGACGGGGCATAGAATTGGGCAAGGGAGGGCAGGAGGAGTGGACTGGTACATCATGCTAAATGGAGGGCAGTGGCAGCACATCAGACCATGCATGGCAGGAGGAAGGAGGCTAGTTCATGGGTTCAGACAACAGAGGATAGGGAGGAGGTGAATGGGGCAGCAAGCTAATTGTTCAGAGAAGGCAGGAAGGCCAGTGGCAGAACAATGGCCACACAGGGCTGTAAGAAGGGAGCAGGGACATAGACTTGGACAATGGATGGCTAGGAGGAGGGAAGGCAGAAGCAGCAAGATTGGGTGGGGGCAGCACAATGCCAGGCCCTGCTTCCAACCCCCCACCACCCATTATGATATGCATCTTACTTAACATTAAAAAAAATATAAATTTGCTGAAAAAAACAAAGATTACAGGGACGGTATAGTTAGACTCAGATTTCACTCATACACAACCAGTGAAATTCAGCAGTTATAGTTACCTGAGCGAACTATAACTTATGCCCCCGCAATGTACTGCTAGGGACCTCAGACATTACATCATTCATCACATGGTCAGTTACATCACTCATGACATCTCAAATGAGCTGTGAATGGAATGGAACTATTTATTTAGGGATAGTGTGTGTATATTAACACCCCTTTTTTTTCTTTTCTTTCGTGTAAGAACCATTATAATACGCAACGTGCCCAGATTATATGGCCAATAGCCTTTCACTTTAAAGTAATGTGTAGTCCATTGTTTATGTTGATGTTTGCAATCCTAAGTATGTTTATTATGAATAAGTCACGTTGATGAACATACAGGTATGGCGGTCACGGGGCAAGATATGCTGAAATGACATTGTGTGCCTATTAACACTTGTTTTCTTTTCTTTATTGTATCAATTCCTGAATTTTCACACCGTGACCAGGCCGTTATGGCGGCCAGCTGTTTGGATTAAAGTAATACGTGGTCCTTTGTTAATGTTGGCAACTGGAGGCATTTGTACATTTAAATAAGGATGCTACAATGACGTCTTGCATCGTTATCAAGGTTCGGACAAGCTGAAACGCGCGGATCACGTTCTTTGCAGATTAAATTCTTCCAAACTACAACCTGAGTGCTGATTCCTTCCTTGTAAGAGTGAGAGGAGATTAAAAACATATATATATATAAAATTTAATGAAAAAACCACAAGTTTCAGGGAAATTATAGTTAGAAATTAGCATTTAAAAAACCTCAGAAATTCACTGAAAAAACCACAGGTTTCATGGACGTCATAGTTAGTTGGACATTTGACTCGTACAAAACAAGAGAAATTCGGCTGTTATAGTTAGTTGTGCTAACTATAATTCGCGCCCCCGCAATGCACTGCTGATGACGTCACATATAACATCACTCATGACATGGTCAGTGACATCACTGATGACATCACTGATGACATCTCAAATGACATCACTGATGACATCATCCACGTGACCATCTGATGCACCTCCTCACACCCTAAAATACAGACTACCATTCTCGAAACCATAGACACACCAATACTAGTACAGCTACAATATTTTGTGCACTATGCATGCAGATCTCTAATCAGCTATATAGCATTGATACAGTCATTTAAATACTCAGTTAGTACCTATGCAGTCTAGGAATCCTTCTGTCTGTCCCATGCAGTTCTTCATTCATCCATCCAGCACTATCTACATATCCTATCACTTCACCAATACCTAAGCAGTTATAAATTGAGCATAAACTTGTCCATTCACCCATCCAGCACTATGTACGTATCCTATCACTTTGCCAATACCTAAGCACTTATAAGTTTAGCGTGCACTCTCTTTGCAGCACTGAAATTACTCCAGTTATTAGTCATATACTTAAGGAATGGCCTAGCCACTAACCCAAGAATGGGTACAATGTTTTGTACACTATGCATGCAGATATCTAACAAGCTACATACTATTAATACGCTCTTCTAAATACCCAGTTAATACCTATGCAGTGTTGGAATTCTTCTGTCTGTGCCATGCATTTCTCCAATCACCCATCCAGCACTATCTACGTATCCTAACACTCCGCCAATACCTAAGCACTTATAAATTCAACATGTACTCTCTTTGCAGCACTGAAATTATTCTAGTTACTAGTCATCTACCTAAGGAATGGCCTAGCCAGAAAAACTAGTACAGCTACTATATTCTGTGCACTATGCATGCAGACCTCTAATCAGCTACATAGCATTGATACAGTCTTTTAAATACTCAGTTAGTACATATACAGTCTAGGATTCCTTCTGTCTGTCCCATGCAGTTCTCCATTCATCCATCCAGCACTATCTGCGTATCCTATCACTTCACCAATACCTAAGCACGTATAAATTGAGCATGCACTCTCTTTGCAGCACTGAAATTACTCCAGTTATTAGTTATACTTAAAGAATGGCCTAGTCACTAATACAAGTGCAGGTACGATATTTTGTACACTATGCATGCAGACCTTTAACCAGCTGCATACTATTGATATGCTCTTCTAAATATCCAGTTAGTACCTATGCAGTGTAGGAATCCTGTCTGTCCCATGCATTTCTCCAATCACCCATCCAGCACTAGCTACTTATCCTATTACTCCACTAATACCTAAGCACTTATAATAACTGAAAAAAATGTTTAGAATGTTTTGATATGTACTACTGTCAAGGTAAGATTAAGTAATCCAAACACTATCAATGCACAACTACATTCAGCTGTGCACTATATATATAAACCTCTAACCAGCTACTTAGTAAAGTACTACCCATGCAACCTAGGAATCCTCCTGTTTGTCCCATGTACTTCTTCAATCACCCATCCAGCACTATCTACATATCCTATCACTCCGTAATACCTAGGCACTTATAAATTCAACATGTCCTCTCTTTGCAGCACTGAAATATTCTAGCTACTAGTCATGTACCTAAGGAATGGCCTAGCCAGTAAAACTAATACAGCTACAATATTCTGTGCACTATGCATGCAGACCTCTAATCAGCTACATAGCATTGATACCGTCTTTTAAATACTCAGTTAGTACCTATGCAGTCTAGGAATCCTTCTGTCTGTCCCATGCACTTCTCCATTCAACCATCCAGCACTATCTACATGTCCTATAACTTTGCCAACACCTAAGCACTAATAAATTTAGCATGCACTCTCTTTGCAGCACTGAAATTACTCCAGTTATTAGTCATATACTTAACATCTTCAATGCTAACATTTCTTAAATCTCATTATTCATGACGAGTTCACCTTGTCATTAGCACTGAACAGGTTAAGGAATGGCCTAGCCACTAACACAAGTACAGGTACAATATTTTGTACACTATGCATGCACACCTCTAACCAGCTACATACTATTTATACGCTCTTCTAAATACTCAGTTAGTACCTATGCAGTTTAGGAATCCTTCTGTCTGTCCCATGCATTTCTTCAATCACCCATCCAGCACTATCTACTTATCATATTACTCCACCAATACCTAAGCACTTATAAATTCACTATACACTCTGTTTATAATGCTGTAATAATTCTAGTTACTAGTCATGAACTTATGGAATGGCCTAGCTACTAACACAAGTACAGCTATAAAATTGTGTGCACTATCCAAGCAGACCTCTAACTAGCTACATACTATTGATACACTCTTCTAAATACCCAGTTATTACTCATGCAGCGTAGGAATTGTCCAGTCTGTCCCATGCACTTCTTTAATCACTTATCTACCACTATATACTTATCCTATCACTCCACCAATACAGAAGCACTTATAAATTAAGTGTTCACTCTGTTTGCAGCACTGTCATCCTTCCAGTTACTAGTGGTATTCTTATAAAATGACCTAGGCACCAACACAAGTACACATAAAATATTCTGTGCATAATCCCTACAAATCTCTAAGCAGATATATACTATTGGTCCACTCCATTAAATACTGAAGTAGTACCCATTCAGCGTAGGATACCTCCTGTCAGTCTCATGCAATTTTTCAATCATCCATCCAGCACTATGTTCTTATTGTATCAGTCTGCCAATACCTAAGCACTTATGGGGCAGATTTACAAGCACCCTACACCAACAGTACGTAACTTTTTGTAACGTAGTCATGGCGCCAGGCACTCCTTCATATTTACAAGGAGAAGAAAAGCCACCCTGCGTGGTTTTTCCTCTCCCTGTAAATACGGCCCCTTCATACACAGAACTTTGCGTTGAAGGGGCGTTCCATAGGTGTTGCTGTGGGTGTAGAACAAGACACATCTCCAGATTTATGAGAAATCGTAAATCTGGAGATGTGTGTGAATGCTGCGCCATCCTAGAATTGGTGTAGCAAGGCGCAACAAGGAAAATTGTTTTAATTTCTCCTTATTGTTTCCTCTTTCAATGCATGCTGCATTCCACAGCAGGTAGCACTCTAAATGGCAATTATACATGTATGCATGGAGCATTACATGAACAGAAACAAGGAGACTCAGGAAATGATTTTGGAAATGTGCTTGTAGCATCGTAAAATTGAAATCAAAATAATACTTATAAAGTTGTAGTAGCACTGTAGGTAAACAGATACGAAACAACCTGAATTGGACTTGGTGCTCTAAATGTGTACGTGACACAAAAAGTGGCGACGCAAGTGACAATTGTGTAATCAGCGGAAAGGGCACATGGTGCAAAGGTACTCGAATATATACAGAGTATCCAGTGAAACATGTGGCTCAAAGTAATGATTTACAATGCGAGATTTTTTAAAGTTAGCAATTTAATTAACAGAGTCACAGTGGAAAATGCGCCATCAGTTGCGCTGAATGGTCGACGACCTTTTGATCCTATCAATCAGGATCATCTTCAGGACCGGGTTGTTATTGATAACGGGGCTGTACAGAGAGGAAAGGAGAAGGTTAAGGACAGGGAGGGAAAGCGGGATGGCGTGTGGGGGCGCGGCGGACGGGAGGGTCAAGGAAAGCGCGGTGATCTGAGAGTGGGGTCGAGAGTGTGACGGGGTGGTGTGTGTAGGGGTGTGGGGTAATGCTACTGTAAGTAGACCGTGAGGTAGTCCTCTTGGTACAGAGAAGCTGATGTAGGGGGAGGGGGAAGGTTGTGATCACTGGTGAGGAAAGAGCACACATGGCGCAGGATGAGGGGTTAAAGTGTAGCGTACCAGTGATTTAATGGGCCATTAGCGAAGCGAGAGCGCAGAAGGTGCGAAGAGAGCGGTCTTAATTTAAGGCGTGTCTTGGAGTATAAGAAACAAGGGTGGGTAGTGTTGGTGTTCCTAAATAATTCTGCCCAGTGATGGTAATTGGGCGCTATTACCATGAGCAGGGCTGTCAAGAAACTGTGGTATCTTGTAATTATGTTCTACAGTTAATGGGTGGCCCCTCTCTTCTTTCTGGGGCCTCTGTTTCCACCACCACCACTCCCACTCCCAATACCTCTTGTGTGTTACTAGAAAAACTTGAAAAACTAAAGAAAAAAAACAAATCAGAACTGAACTTCATGCTCGAATGCTCACGGAATACTTAAAATCAGGCGTCATCCCCCTGGGTCTCCAAATCAGAGACACACCAGCCATCTTCACACAAGACCCCAAATTCCACACTGGCTTCAGTCATCTAGCTAGAACTTGTTCACGCCACTGGATGGTTCTAGGTATTGACACAGCTATTGAGCACAGCCGCAAAGAACTTGAGGAGATGGCAGAAATAGAAAAATTTATTCTGGCTGACTCTGCCTTCACGAATGCAAAAAATCTCCTATAAAAAAATAAATACCACCATTACCACTTTCAATACCTTCGAACTAAACACAAAAATCACTAAAATCCAAAAGGATATCAAATTCTACAACATAGAGTAAACTTGCCCTTACCTCTGGGGCAGATATCGCAAGAACCAACGGATTACATTTTCTGACTCCTCAAACACCTCCATTGAGGACTCTGATGCAAGTGAGGGACCAAGCACATCACGAGCCACAAACAGACCACAACCATTACTACCACAAGGTTTTTTAGGACGAGGCCGTGGACGCAGCCAGCCACAAACCCGACCACCAAGCAATTGCCAGTACCAACCTCAATTCTCTGGGTAAAGACAAACCCGCAACAGGTTCTACCAATGGGGCCCACAACAGTAACCATCCATAGTGACACTCCGTCCACACCCGGTCCCTCTACCACGCCCACTTTGGATGCTCAGTCAATACCTATATTCAACCTATCGGACCACATCCTTTCACATGATGAGACCCAACTCCTCAGCTGAGGCTTACGTTTCGTGCCCACGGAACTAACCAATTTTCTAGAACTCCAATCCAGGCTACTGATGTTCTTTTGTCGGATTCGACTGAGACAAATCTTTGCTGATAAACCCATTCCATCTGACCATCTGGACCACGTTTCCATCCAGCTTCCACCTTCAACCCCCCTCGTCCACCATGCCACCGGAAATATTGGCCTTTGAATGCTTGGTCATGCAGGATGTTGCAGACCTCAAATCACAATTTAAATACGTTCCCTACAACCTACCACTTGCAGAAAAACAAGCCTTACTCACACTCAAAAACAAGTACGAACTAATAATCAAGCCAGCAGACAAAGGTGGCAGAATAGTGGTCATGGACATTGATAAATATGACCTAGAAGTCAAACGACAACTATCCAATCTCAACCACTACTGTCCTCTCATCAAAGATCCCCTACTAGACATCAGGACCAAAATACAACAAACCACAGGGCAAGCCAGATCCCTGAACCTCATATCCCAAAAGGAATGTAATTTCCTCAACAATCAACACCCACGTACTCCTGTACTATATGTACTTTCCCAAGATCCACAAAAACTGCACCAACCCCATTGTCGCCCAATCGTTTCAGGGTACGGCTCTATTCTTGAATCTCTGGGCAAATATATTGACGCCATCATAAAAGAATTTGTCCCTGCCACTGACACATTCATTCAAGATACCATGGACCTCATCATTACAATTGAAGATAGACCCTTCAACACAAACACCGACCTAATGGTGGGGTTTGACATAGATTAATTGTACACGAACAACCCAAACAGTGAAGGACTCAAAGTCATTGAGTCACTTCTTGAGACCAGACCAAGACCCACTTTGATTCTGACAGAATTCATCATAGATCTTTTACAAATTGCCCTGGAAAATAAGTATTTCCTCTACCATGAAACCTTCTACCTCCAAGTCAAGGGAGTTTCTATGGGTGCTTGTTTTGCCCCAAACTTGGCAATTCTCTTCACCCACAATCTGGAGAAAACTATCATACTCGCCACCCACAACCCCTTTCCGAGCAACATCAATCTCTGGCGACGTTATATCGATGACATTCTTCACCTCTGGAACGGCATCACTGAGACACTGAAACCCTTCATCAATTGGCTAAATCAATCACAAGAGCACCTCAAATTCACCAGTGATTCGAAACCCAATGACTTACCATTTCTGGATGTCTTAATACATGCCGAGGATGACAAATTAGGTACCTGCCTCTATCGCAAGCCCACGGAAAGGAACATCCTCCTACAATACACAAGTTATTAGCCATGAGGCCTCCACGATGGCCTTCCCTTTGGCCAGTTCTTATGCATTTGAAGGAACTGTAAATGGCGCAAAGACTACTTCTGCGAATCTGATATCCTCATCAACAAACTCAGCAACAGAGGATACCCCAAACGTTTGATTACAAGAGCACACAAGAGGGCCTGGTATTGTCACCGGAAACATCTCCTCACACCACAACCTAAGAAAACCATGACGAGGATACCTTTTGTCTCGAAATTCAGCCCATGCAGTAACCAAATCTCCAAGATCATCAAACACAATTGGACATTGCTACACTCGTTCGAAAGCTTCAAAGAACCTCAGCTCTTCTCCTACCAACACGGTGATAATCTAGCCACACACCTCGTACATGCCATCACATGGCCTATAAAACCAGCAGACAAACATACCATCACCTCCGCCTGGGGCCTTGCCCCAGTCATTGGACATTACAAATGACAGAACTGCATCGTGTGTGACCTCACAGTGAATACCAAGGACTTCAAATTTAACAACAAATCATACAAACTCAAGAACCTCACCAACTTCAGATCACAAAATGTCATCTACGCCATCCGCTGTCCCTGTAACCTTATCTACATTGGCCAGACCACCCAGATGGTCAAACAGAGGATTATTCAGCATAAAAGCAGAATCCATTGTAAAGTCCTTACTGCACCTTTAATTACACACTAACTCATTTTGAATAGGACTCTGCCACTAAACCTACCCGCCTGTTGCTGCAATATTCTTCGTGCTTCAACTACCGGGGCTGACGGTAGCAACTCGCCGGACCCGCGCTTCGCGGGTCCCGCAGCGCGGCTCTAACCGCGGGTCTTGCTACAGGTGGGGCTCATCTTTAATTGACCGACAGGGCTGCGAGCACAAGGCAGGGACTCCGTGGACCAGGAGTCCCTGCGTTCCTGAGGATCATCAGCTGGGCTGCTCTCCCTGCCGGCCCCGCCCACCCCGCCCATCACCTCCCACGCGAATAAATGTCAATAGTGTACCCGCTGCGCGGGAGCGCGCGGGAGCGACCGGGAGAAGCCCGGGAAAAGGGCGCGACCGTCTGTGGCCGTCCGTGGTCGGACATGGTTGGGTTGGGCCTGAACCCCTGTCAAAATTGATTTTCAAGCTATATGTACTCTACCCTTATTGTTTGGGACCCGAAGGAGCATTGAGTCTGACTGTCCTTGAAAGGGAGGGTGACACACTGCACTCTAAGGGTAGTAGGAAAAACAAGTTGGAAACCATTATGCCTTTGAGATCAGGGAAAGAACGATTAGTCCAGCTACAAACATCCAAGGGATTTGTTTCTGGCCCACTGGACGCTTTCATCACTAGAGCCACAGGGATATTGGAGAAAGAAATAGAAATGGTGGAAAAAAGGTTGTCCCTAGATTTGGTTAATGGTAAGCGCTCTTCGTTGGGTGGCTTGGCAATAGCCAAAAGTCCCGTTCCCTATGCAGCATCTAACTGCATTTATTCCATTGAGACTGAGGCAATAGTCCATGTGGATGGAGAGGGGGTGGCCCTACTTACATCTCCGGTCATTGATGCTCCGAAATCAAATGTTTCCCAGCCAAGGGAGGGGGATGAAACCCAGAACATTGGAGACAACGAAGATAATATGGACAACCATTCCCAATCTAATGATTCCACTTCATTTACCCCGCCTGAGGAACGATCATATGAGTCCGAGATTGATATCTCGCAAGAGAAAGCACGATTCGAGTCCCGAGGGGGCAAAAAACTTAAAGCAGCCTACTGAATGACACACGTAGTCTTCTTTTATCCGTCCCACATCCACCCCTGGGTTTTCCTAATGTGTATTGTCCCTCCTTCACCCCCTTGGGGTCATCTAATCCTTGCCCAACATGCCTCAACAGTGATGAAATTCTCCTGGTTAAAATTGAGGCCATGTTTAAAACTATTCTGCTCCCAGTTTTGGAGCGAACAAGGTTGATGACCTCTAAAATCGATGCTCTGGAGACTGTAGTTAACACAAATCTGGGTTTATTGCAAAAACTATCCACCCCTAATTCTGCTGCTGGGGCTTGCAATAAGACACAGTGTAAAACCAAACCAGCCAGTAATTCCCCAGCAATTAAGGTAACTAAGTCAGCTCCAACAGGGGTAGCTATTAACAAACTCATAGCAGGGGCAAGGTCAGTTGATACATCTAGTACCACAAGTGGAGGCTCCCTGACACATGCTCCTCAGAAAAAAGACTTAGCTATACCCAATTCAGACAGAGTGAAACCATCCACGTCAGACAGAGTGAAACCATCCACGTCAGAAGGGTGACCTAATCTAGGACACCCCCGCGCCGCACGGCCACCAGCTGCTGCGTGTGCCTCCTCGCTGCCCCTGCTGCTGCCGTGTGACCACGCCCCCTGCCTCCGAGCGGCGTGGTCTCCTGCGTGATAGCGCTGTGCTCCTGTACCCCATTTTCCTGCTGTGTGCCCCCCTGACTGCTGAGTAATATTGTGTTCAATTTCTGTTCTTTTTTGTACTTTTGTATTGTGCCTGTATTTTCGCCTGTCCCCTGTTTCTCGGTCTCCTCCCTCCCCGCTCCCCGCTTCCCGCCACCCCCTGCTAACCACGCCCCTTTTTTTCTGTACCCTCCCCTCTCCCGCCTCCCAGCTGCTCCGCCCTCCCTCGCACTTGGCCATATATGGCGACCGTGCGACGCAGGTGAGTGTGACCTAATCTAGGACACCCCCGCCCCGCACGGCCACCAGCTGCTGCGTGTGCCTCCTCGCTGCCCCTGCTGCCGCCGTGTGACCACGCCCCCTGCCTCCGAGCGGCGTGGTCTCCTGCGTGATAGCGCTGTGCTCCTGTACCCCGTTTTCCTGCTGTGTGCCCCCCTGACTGCTGAGTAATATTGTGTTCAATTTCTGTTCTTTTTTGTACTTTTGTATTGTGCCTGTATTTTCGCCTGTCCCCTGTTTCTCGGTCTCCTCCCTTCCCGCTCCCCGCTTCCCGCCACCCCCGCTAACCACGCCCCTTTTTTCTGTACCCTCCCCGCTCCCGCCTCCCAGCTGCTCCGCCCTCCCTCGCACCTGGCCATATATAGCGACCGTGCGACGCAGGTGAGTGTGACCTAATCTAGGACACCCCCGCGCCGCACGGCCACCAGCTGCTGCGTGTGCCTCCTCGCTGCCCCTGCTGCCGCCGTGTGACCACGCCCCCTGCCTCCGAGCGGCGTGGTCTCCTGCGTGATAGCGCTGTGCTCCTGTACCCCGTTTTCCTGCTGTGTGCCCCCCTGACTGCTGAGTAATATTGTGTTCAATTTCTGTTCTTTTTTGTACTTTTGTATTGTGCCTGTATTTTCGCCTGTCCCCTGTTTCTCGGTCTCCTCCCTCCCCACTCCCCGCTTCCCGCCACCCTCGCTAACCACGCCCCTTTTTTTCTGTACCCTCCCCGCTCCCGCCTCCCAGCTGCTCCGCCCTCCCTCGCACTTCGCCATATATGGCGACCGTGCGAACGCGCAGCGGTCACGCGCAGCGGTCACGCGCAGCGGGCGTGGCGATTGTGCGCCGAAGGCGCGCCAAAGGTAAGCCCGTCTGCGCCCGTCCGCGCCTTCGCGCTTGGACCGCGCCCAGGGCCAGGACCCCTGGCCCCCACCGACGGAAGACGACCCGACTGTCCTACAACGCCACCGAACTCCTCGCACTCAACACCGTCGGAACCCCTGGATGCTACCGAGCCACCCCGAAGCGCACCCACGGACCCTTCAGCTGCCACGCCTGCAAGTTCACATGCATCCGGACCTGCCCCGCTCCAGCACCCGCCAAGCCGAACACCAGCAGCAACCACCTCAAGTGCACCCTGCTCAACACCCGCTCCGTCCACAGACACGCCATCGAACTGTGGAACCTCCTCAACACCACAGCTCCTGACGTCGCCTTCCTCACGGAAACCTGGATGAACGACTCCTCAGCGCCCGACATCGCCATCGCCATCCCAGAGGGCTACAAGATCACCCGAAGAGACCGCGTCAAACAGACTGGAGGAGGCATCGCCATCATCCACAGGGACACAATCCACATCACGACCAACACCGCCGACACCCTGAAAACCGCCGAACACCTACACTTCCAGATCCGCACCGACCCGAAGACCACCCTCAGAGGCACCCTGATCTACCGACCCCCGGGACCACGCACACAATTCAGCGAGGACATCGCCGACTTCGTCAGCCCGCATGCCCTCCCCTCCACTGACTACATCCTCCTGGGGGACCGCAACTTCCACCTGGAGAACAACAACGACCGCAACACCACCACCCTGCTCGACAGCCTCGCCAACCTCGGATTCAAGCAGCTGGTATCCACCCCCACCCACCTCGCAGGACACACACTCGACGCCGTCTTATCATCCAGCAAAGACATCGCCTTCAGCCACGCCACCGGACTCCATTGGACAGACCACAGCTGCATCCACTTCACCTTCACAAGAACGACGATCCACCACCACCAGCAACCGGTTGCTCGAAGAAACTGGAACAAGATCACAGCTGACCAGCTCGCCGCTTCCCTGAGCCAGCACCCCCCCGCCAGCTCAACGAACCCCAGCCAGGCCGCCGACAACCTCACGAAGTGGATCAACTACTGCACAGACGAACTCGCCCCACTGAGGACCCCGCCTAGCAGACCCGGCAGCAAGAAGGCCCCATGGTTCACCGACGAACTCAAGAGCTCCAAGAAGAACTGCCGAGCCCTCGAGAAAGCCTGGAGAAGAGAACCAACACCGGACAACATGACCGCCCTCAAGCTTGCCACCCGGAAGCACCACCAACTGATCCGCGCCACTAAGAAAACCGCATTCAAGGACCGGCTGGACAACAACGCACACAACTGCAAGGAACTCTTCAACATCGTCAAAGAGCTCTCCAACCCCAACGCCGGAAACAACGACATCTCCCCGTCGCAAGACCTCTTAAACTCCCTCGCCTCCTACTTCCACAACAAGATCGCGGACATACACAACAGCTTCAGCACTCAACCGACGCACGTCACAACCGAACCACTGCCCCCCCACCACCACCCTCCGCGCCTGGACTCCGATCAGCACCGAAGACACCATCCGCTTGATGAACTCCATCCATTCCGGATCTCCAACCGACCCCTGCCCTCACCACGTCTTCAACAGGGCAGACGCAATCATCGCACCCCACCTGCGGGACATCATCAACACCTCCTTTGACACCGCCACCTTCCCGGAGAGCTGGAAGCACGCCGAACTCAGCGCCCTACTCAAGAAACCTACAGCGGACCCCACCAAACTCAAGAATTACCGCCCCATCTCGCTCCTCCCGTTCCCAGCCAAAGTCATCGAGAAGACCGTCAACAAGCAGCTGGCCGCCTTCCTCGAGACGAATGGATCCCTCGACCCCTCTCAGTCGGGCTTCCGAGCCAACCACAGCACCGAGACCGCCCTCATCGCCGCCACCGATGACATCCGAGCCCTGATGGACAACGGAGAAACAGCGGCCCTCATCCTCCTGGACCTCTCCGCGGCATTCGACACTGTCTGCCACCGCACCCTAGTGCAGCGCCTCAGCAACATCGGAATCCAGGAGAAGGCACTGGATTGGATCATCTCATTCCTCAACGGAAGAACACAGAGAGTCCGTCTACCACCGTACAAGTCAGAGGCCACCGAAGTCATCTGCGGCGTCCCTCAAGGCTCCTCGCTCAGCCCAACACTCTTCAACGTCTACATGAGCCCCCTTGCGGCCATCGCACGCCAGCACAACCTCAACATCATCTCCTACGCTGACGACACCCAGCTGATCCTCTCCCTGACCAACGACCCCGCCGCCGCCAGAGCCAACCTTCACGAAGGGATGAAAAACGTAGCCGAGTGGATGTCGAGCAGCCGCCTGAAACTGAACTCTGACAAGACGGAAGTCCTCATCCTTGGATCATCACCCTCTGCCTGGGACAACTCCTGGTGGCCCCCTGCCCTGGGCAGCGCACCCAAACCGACAGACCACGCACGCAACCTGGGCTTCATCTTGGACTCCTCCCTCACAATGACCAGACAAGTCAACGCCGTCTCCTCGTCATGCTTCAACATCCTGCGCATGCTACGGAAGATCTTCCGGTGGATCCCCACCGAGACCAGGAAGACGGTAACCCAGGCCCTCGTCACTAGCCGACTGGACTACGGCAACGCCCTCTACGCCGGAACCACCGCCAAGCTCCAGAAGAGACTCCAGCGGATCCAGAACGCCTCAGCCAGACTCATCCTCGACATCCCACGACACAGCCACATCTCCGGACATCTGAGAGACCTGCATTGGCTCCCCGTCAACAACAAAAGAATCACCTTCCGCCTCCTCACCCACGCACACAAAGCCCTACATGATCAAGGCCCCAGCTACCTCAACAACCGCATCAACTTCTACGCTCCCAAACGACACCTCCGATCAGCCAACCACGCCCTCGCCGCCGTCCCTCGCATCCGAAGAACGACAACGGGAGGGAGGTCCTTCTCCTACCTGGCCGACAAGACCTGGAACTCCCTACCGACCGACGTGCGCCTGACCCAAGACCACCTCTCCTTCAGGAAGAAGCTCAAGACCTGGCTATTCGAGCAGTAGCAGCACCCCCCCCCCCCTAGCGCCTTGAGACCCTCCGGGTAAGTAGTGCGCTATATAAATGCCTGTGATTGATTGATTGATTGAGATGCCAGGGTAAAACCATCATATAGTACCCCAGCTCAGCCACCTAGCAGTCAAAAAATTAACCAACAGCCTACCAGGACGCCGTTTGTGGGCAAACAAAGCACGAGCTTAGCTCCCCGCGTAAACCTACCCCCGGAGGCAACCCAATACACTATAGTTTTAACTGGTGTTGCCCCCTTAAGAGATGGTATTAAGGAGACACATGGGGACCTGCGTAATAAGGCGATATTTTGGCTAAATAAGTACCGTCCCTTACCACCATCATCTCCAACAGAAATTCTCTATGTAAGAAGAGTAGATTGGGTGGGTAATGGTACCAAAGATCTGGAAGGGGACTGTATCTTAATTTTATTTAAAGATCCCTGGGTGGTTGATTTTATACGATGGAAAGCCAGATTTGCCCGCCAGGGTGATGTACAATCTTTGGGTCTTGCGTATTTTTACCCACATAGACATAGCAATTACCCCCCAGGCCGAACCCAGTTGAGAGCAAGAGATGGGAGGTATCAAGGGTTAAGATCACCTTACATACAGCAGTACCCCCTACTTTTTAACCACTTTGGGCCCCTGTCTGACTTGGAGCAGATAGATTGACTGCATGCACCTAGAATGAAGAATAAACCTGTTGATGTTAGTGGGAATGAGGCACATACATCACATCAAGCCCCAATGGTACTTGAATCCAGCGATCAGTTTGTATCTGGCGCAGTGGAAAAAACAATGGCTATGGTAGAGGGGGAAAGCCTTGATAAAATTGGTATAGGAGAAACAGGGGAAACAAACATGTTTACACGAATTACCCCAATGACTCCCCTGTCCACCGCTAATCTCGCACAGAATACAACAGAACCCACTCCAGAAACATTTAATATAGTGTCCTGGAATGTTGCGGGAGTGAAGGGTCGCATGGACTCTGAGGATTGGCTTGAGTTTGTTGATAAATATGACGTTGTGGTACTACAAGAGACCTGGGCACCCGAACCAATTCATAAGGCAGGCTTCATAAACTTTTTTAAACCCGCAATTAAGAGCAGCAAAGGGCGAGCATCAGGGGGCCTGATAACGTGGGTAAAACAGGCATCGGGATATAACGTCACTGAACTTTATGAGGATAATCCTGACCTACTGGCCATCAAACTGAGTAAGGGAGGCGGACAGGATATGATTATTATTAACATTTATTCACGTGGCCTCCCTGGGAGGTAGGTGCCCTGCCATTGTGGATGTCCTGGACAGACATCTATCTGTATTGAGCAAAGACACTTTAATTCTTCTAGCGGGTGATTTGAACTGTACAATTGAGCCGCTCTATGTCGCAGGGGATAGCTGGGGGTCCGCTGAGGATGCAACATGGAACATACCCGATTTATTGACTAGTAAAACTGTCAAAGCAACGGAGGCCGCCTTGAACTGGACTGCATTATGCCTCACTTGGGGGTTAAGGGCAGTAAATGGACGCTCTCTCTCAGACCTTGGTGCCAACTTTACTTTTGACAATGGATTGAGGAAGAGTCGTATAGACTACCTCCTTTTGAAAATGGAATTCTGGTCACTGATGGTCGATATGGAAGTTGTCCCTCGCCCAGAAAGCGACCATAATCCCCTGTCACTGAAATTAAGGCTGCATGGTATGGAAAGACTGGAAGACCCAGTTCCCTTAGGGTTAGGGGCTGTTGTCCTGTCTAATGATCGCAGGAGGCTGAAATGGTCAAACCTATCAGGAGATGAGACCCTACAGACCAATATCAAGAATGTGGTTTTGAATGCATTAAATGAAATGATGTTGGAGGATACAGGGAGGGGCACTTTAGAACCTAACACCATTATGGACCTGCATGTACGTTGTTTTGACCAGCTCAAGCTTCTTCTTTCTAAGCCATGCCAGAAGGGTACAGTACGACCACACGGTATTCGGGAAAAGTGGTACAATAAAAAATGTAGGGAAGCACACAGTAATCTTGTTAACACTGTCAAATCTAGAAATATGTGTGCTGTAAAGGTGGCTAGGGCCCGGTATAAAAGAGTACAGTGGGAAGCTAAAAGGGAGTGGGAGGATGGCTATTGGGCCGTTCTCTTGGATGCTACCAAGATGAACAACCAGACTAAATTCTGGGATATAGTAAAATGGGGAAAGGATGTTGATTCCCGTACTACAACCAATCATGTGTCCCCAGAAGATTGGATAAAACACTATTCGACCCAATTTAGTATGGAGGGTTCTGATCCTCCGCCTATGTTGGATAAGTTGTACATAACGCCCACATGTGGGGAAAAATTGACTTTCACTAACAATGAGGCGGAGTCTGCCCTCGGTTTGACTCAGCGGGGGAAAGCACCGGGGTTGGATCTTATACCCGCAGACCTGTTCAAAGCAAATACCGACCCTAGGGTGCCGTATATAACCAACATAGCCAATGCGATAGCAAAAGGTGCAAGTATTCCCAAATCATGGAAGGGGGCAGAGATTCTCCCAATACATAAAAAAGGAGACAGGTCAAATCTGGGCAATTATCGCCCGATTAGTTTAATCGACTGCCTCCAAAAGGTCATCGCACGAATGATTTTGGCTAGAGTGCAAGGGTGGATGGAATCGGAAAACATATTGTCACCTATGCAGGCAGGTTTTCGATCGGGGACGAGCACTATTGACCAGGTGTTTCGATTATTTTTAATTTTCTGGAAGGTGGTTATGCTCGGCGGTGGAACCATCTTTGCCGCATTTATAGACCTGAAGTCAGCCTTCGATTTAGTGCCTAGGGGCAAACTGTGGCGGGTACTGAGGGATCTTGGGTTACCAGGAGAACTACTTGAGTTAATCATTAAAATGCATGAACAGAACTATGCAAGGGTGAGGTGGGGAGGCCAAGGACAACGTACAGATTCTTTCCCAGTCACTCGTGGAGTTCGTCAGGGGTGTGTCCTTGCGCCCACACTTTTCCTGCTCTTTATTGACCAGGTAGTTACATTTTTCTCAGCAATCCATACCGATGCCCTATCGTTGGCAGGGACACGATTCCCCATGCTTATCTTTGCTGACGACACTCTACTCCTATCTAAGACACGGAAAGGCTTACAGCGGGCCTTGAACTGCTTTGAGGAGTTTTGTGTGAAAAATGACCTCCAGGTAAACGTAGGGAAAACCAAGTTCATGGTTTTGACTAGGAATAACTTTGTCCGTAGCAATGTAACTATGAGTGGGGTCAACCTGGAACAAGTTGAAACCATGACCTACTTAGGGGTCACTTTGGACCGCCGCTTGCTATGGAAAGAGCAAATTGCTGCTCAACAGCTAAAATTTGCCCAACTCACCGGCTGTCTTTTGCGAGAACAGAAGAGATCCATAACAAAACGGGTTATCCCTGCTTTGAAAATTTATGATATCAAAATAAATGCTGCCATACTTTATGGCGCTGACCTTTGGGGATTCATGGATCTCGCGAGTCTCTACAGAACCCAGTGTAAATTCCTTCGGAACTTGGTAGGGTTACCTCAATCCTCTCCATCGATACCTCTTTGCCAAGATCTGGGTTGCTTTCCAAATAACGATATGGCAAGATTTAGAGTAGTGGCTCTCTGGAGGCGTTTGTGGACTTCCCCGGATCGTACTCTTTTTGCAAAGGAGTTAGCAGAAGTGAGGTCGATGGGGGGATCTGGAAGAATCCCTTGGCTTCGCTCTGTAAAAAAGAGCTTACAAGATATGGGATTAGAACACCTGTGGGCTTCTCCTGGTACCAACACCTTTCCATCAAAAAAGGAATTCAAGGAATTATACTGGGCCTCGGTTCGCCAATCTTTAGTAACAGCTTCCAGCTCTGGTAGTCTTACGGGAAGATTCCTAAGCTTCAAGCTGGACCCCTCCCGTGAGACTTATTGGGATACCATCACCAGACCACTGGACAAGAAACTTTATCATCAGTTTCGAGTAGGTGCCATGCCGTTGAATTACTTTACATCATCTTGTGTCAAAGGAACAACAAGCTCCTGTTGTTGGTGCCCTGGCCAAAAGGAAACCGAGGGTCATCTCCTGTTTGCCTGCCCGCTATATTCAGAGCCTCACACTAAATGGATAAAGCCCCTGTTTCAGCGCCTCTCATATAGAAGGTCTTCTGAGGCGATCTGGGTCCTAAAAACTAATACCTCAGAAGTGTTTGTGGTATGCCTGGCTAAATTCTTAGGCTGGGCGTGGGCTATAAGGGCCAGAAGGAACTCACATTAGCTTTATTCTTGTCTTTTCAATTCTTGGATGTTTAATAATTATTTTTAGTTGTGATTCTAGTGTAATTGAAATGCAATACGACAATATGGTTATTGTTTTCCCAATCAATTGTCTAGTGGTTAATATGCCCAAAATAAATGTTTTAAACTTTGTCTTTTATGATTTTATTATCGAAATAAAGACTTTAAAACCTGAACCTGAACCTGAATTACACACTACTTGGAGAAAAAGCATCTTGACACAGACATCACCTGGCAGGTGATAGACCAACCAACACTGCCCACCAGAAGAGGCAATATAAAACTCTTTTGAACAGGTGCGAGTGCAAATGGATCACCCTTTGCAACTCAGTAAACAACGGCCTCAACACCATTGATGAATGGAACAGTACAATCTCTATCTGACATCGTCCAACACCTCACCCCTCTCAAGACACTGATGGGTCACCTTCCTTCTTCCAAGACTGTAGCCCCATTCCTTACCTCCCCTACTGAGGTCTGCACTAGACTAGTGCCTTGATTCATTTATCCAATGGCCGACTCGATTCACCTAGGTTGATCCTCCCTAAATAGATATTTCATCTATTATGTATTAATTTTTTTGTTGCACATTTCTTTTTTGTATAATGTAATCTCTCTCTCTACGCATTTCTGTATAATTATTCCAAACTATATACAAGCCTACATCAAATCTTTCTATGTTTTGCTCATTTTGCCTAGATTCACTCTAAATATGGGCCTGATTTATTCATTTATTTATGAGACATTCATTCTTGTTGCGCTTTGCATTGTTATGTCCGCTCACCCTGGGTTTTTTAATTCTTCAACCTCCCATTACTGTGTGTGCGCCACTTATGAAATGTTCCTTTACTGTTTTAACATGCATTTCCATGACAACTTGCGATATTCCCAATACGAACATTTGTTATGTCATGTCTTGTCTCTGTCCCTCCCCGTCCCCGTCCTGCCTCCCACACGCCGTGTCACTGCTGACACCCCCCCGCCCCTCACACCCACAAGTGACCATGTGATGTGCCTACCCGGAAGCGTACGCGCTTTCTTAGTCGCCGGCCTCTTCTACCTCGATACTCTGCGCACAGACGTGGTGAGTCCATGTCTACCCCGCCGCTGGATTCAGTCCCCATCCTTGCCCCTCCATTTCCTAACGGCTCACGGGTTGGACCTCTCGCTCACAAGCCCCGCTGATTTGCATTCACAGGTTCCCTATACTCAGGGCACCACCCACGTGAAAAGCCAAAAGCGGATCATCGTCCACCCCCGATATCCTTCGGAACACGGCACCCGTTTTGACACGGTCTACCGAATGTGTTAAACCCCAGGAAATTTTTATCCTGCCCCCGGCCCCTGGCCCTTCGTTCACTGTAGACCACCAACTCATCCGTCTTCTTTACCCCCACACCCCCCAGGTCCTCCGACCATCCGCCGAGATGTCCGCCGCCTAATCACAGGCTGCGCCTACATTGACGATCCGTGACCGCTCAGGTAGCCGCCCCCTCCGTGCACCTTCCTTGCTATCCTCTTCCCATTCCGCGCGGTCAGAACTGCCTAGACGCCTCGCGCTATTGTCTCCCTCACTACGGCACTGTGTAATCGCACTGTGTCTAGCGCAGGCTGCCCCCCTTAACCCCCCGGGCCCTTGTCTCACAGCCCTGCTCACGGCAATAGTGCCCATTTACAGGTTAGACCACGTACTGTACTCCACTACTGGGCAATTTTTCACAGGATACCACAGTTGCCTCTCTGTCCATCCAATGACCTATAATCATCCTCAGGTCTATAGCCCACAACAACCGTAGGACATAATTACAAGATACCACAGTTTCTTGACAGTCCTACTCACGGTAATAGTGCCCAATTACCATCACTGGGTACAATTATTTAGGAACACCAACACTACCCACCCTTGTTTCTTATACTCCAAGACACGCCTTAAATTAAGACCCCTCTCTCCGCACCTTCCGTGCTCTCGCTTCACTAATGGGCCATTAAATCACTGGTATGCTAGACTTTTACCCCTCGTCCTGCGCTATGTGCGCTCTTTCCTCACCAGTGATCACAACCTTCTCCCTCCCCCTACATCAGCTTCTCTGTAACCAGAGGACTATCTCACGGTCTCCTTACAGTAGCATCACACCACGCCCCCACACACACACCACTCCGTCACACTCTCAACCCCGCTCTCAGATCACCGCACTTTCCTTGACCCTCCCGTCCTCCGTGCCCCCACACACCGTCCCCCTTTCTATCCCTGTCCTCACCCTTCTCCTTTCCTCCCTGTACAGCACCGTTATCAATAACAACCCGGTTGTGAAGATGATCTTGATTGATAGGATCGAAACATCATTGACCGTTCAGCGCAACTGATGGTGCATGTTCCACTATGGCTCTGTTAATTAACTCGCTAACTTCCAAAAATCTTGTATTGTAAATCATTGCTTTGAGCAACATGTTTCACTGGATACACTGTATATGTTTGAGCTCCTTTGCACCATGCGCCGTTTCCGCTGATTACACAATTGTCACTTGCGTCGCCACTTTTTGTGTCACGTACAGGTCCCGTGCTCACTTTGCCACTGGATTCAAGCTAGCCTGGCTGATGATGGCTGATTAGCCAGAAACCGGTCCCAGGATGCTTGTTTCCAGTCCAGGGAAGACATGGCTAGGCAGTTTGGGTTGGCATGTTCCCATGAGGCACAGGGTCAGACTGATTTGCATATGGCCATGTCTGAACTGGGGTGGTGGAGTGAGCTAAAGAATGATGATGGATTAAACCCAGATCAGTTGACTGGGGGGTGAGTGTTTGATTTGCTCAAACGCTCCGTCCATCATCCCCTTTGGTATCGCTTTGTTCACCCTCAGTTGGCAGTGTATGCCCAGACGTGGGTCTCTTGCTCACTTTGCCACTGGATTCAAGCTAGCCTGGCTGATGACGGCTGATTAGCCAGAAACCGGTCCCAGAATCCTTGTTTCCAGTCCAGGGAAGATATGCCTTGGCAGTTCGGGCTGGACTGTTCCCATGAGGCACAGGGTCAGACTGATTTGCCTATGGCCATGTCTGAACTGGGGTGGTGGAGTGAGCTAAAGAATGATGATGGATTAAACCCAGATCAGTTGACTGAGGGTGAGTGTTTGATTTGCTCAAACTCTCCGTCCATCATCCTGTTTGGTATCGCCACGTACACATTTAGAGCACCAAGTCCAATTCGGGTTGTTTCGTATTTGTTTACCCATTGCTGCTACAACTGTATATGTATTATTTGGATTTCAATTATACAATGCTATAAGCACATTTCCAAAATCATTTCCTAAGTTTTCTTGTTTCTGTTCACGTAATGCTCCATGCATACATGTATAATTGCCATTTAGAGTGATACCAGTTGAGATATTGTTTACTTATTCTCATATACCTACCCTAATCTTAAAGCGGTTTATGGGTCATACTCCTGTAGTTAAATACAAGCATTCCACAGCATACATTGTAGGAGGAAAATGCCTTTGCTGATTGTTTTTGTGTACGAAGGTGCACAAAAACAATCTCCGCACAACACAGACATCCTTGCACCATGGTGCAAGGGTGCCTGTGTCACCGCATGGCTGCAGTTTGGGCAGCAGTGCAGAGGGAAGCACAGAGTTGCAACATATTCATGTACATATGTCACATCCCTGTGCGTTGGAAGTGCCACAGTGCAGTGCAGCTAAAGAGCTTGCAGTGTCACGCCTCAGTACTTCCTCATAAATCTTCACCTATAAATTCACCATTTACTACTAATGCATTCTTTCAGTCAATCATGCTGTATACATTTGGGGCCCGATGTAGGTAAAATAGATTTACCGATTTTTAATTACCGAATCATACCGATTCGGTAATTAAAAATCGGTAAATCTAAGGGGTGGAGATGTAGGAACATCCAGATGTTCCTTTTACCGAATCGGTAAATATCTGTATTTACCGATTCGGTAAATACCGACCGGTAATGCCCCATTCATTCCTATGGGCTTTGAAGCCCATAGGAATGAATGGGGCATTACCGGTCGGTATTTACCGAATCGGTAAATACAGATATTGACAAGGGTGCAGGGGTGTCACTTTGACACCCTCTAGCACCCCCCAAAAAGATTTGGGGGCCATGTGGCAGGCATACCTGCCCTAAGGGCAGGTCTGCCTGTCATATGGCACAGGTGTGCATGCACACATGTGCATGCACACCTGAATCGGTATTTTACCATCAAATATATTTGATGGTAAAATACCGAATCGGTAAGGGTTGTGGGACTCAGAAGAGTCCCACCTACATATCAAAAATACCGAATAGGTATGAATACCGATTCGGTATTTTACAGATTCGGTAAATTTACCGATCGGTAAATTTACCGAATCTGTAAAATTCTGGGCCCTACATACCAAATCTTATTTACCGGTCGGTAACGGCCGAAAATACCGATTTTCGGCCGTTACCGACCGACCTACATCTGGCCCCTAGTCAACCAAACTTTCACACATTACCTTGAAATTATAGTTCTTTCTTTAACCAGATAAGGTAGTTCTGATAAGAACTTTTTTTTCTTCTTTTTTCTTTTGTATTTTTCTAAAAAAAAAAATTTTTTTTTTTTGGGGTTATTTAAAAAAAAAAATGAATAAAAAAAAGAACAAATAAAGCAGGAAACTTTTGGAATTACTTATCATTCCAAAAACAAAACAAAAAAAATTAACAACTCTGGCTGCGTTGCGCAGCACAAACTGCATCCACCGACTGCTCACCGAAGCATATACATTTCTTACACTTCACGCAGTGTGGCTTGAGAAAGACGAATTCTGGCTTAATGTCCATTGTAGGTGTTCCTGAGGACACGCCAGACGTACTCGCCACAGCAGGTGAGGGATTCAAAGCAGCTCACCTCATTTCCTCCCGAGCAAGATTGAGAGGATGTGTGGCCCGGAGATGCAGTGCCACAAGAGTATTTTTTTTCACTGCCTTTTGACAGGCCTCAGTCACAAATTTTGCACGTTACCTTTCTCGCATTTACTTTCTTCTCTCCAGGTGGAAAAGTGAAGAATTTCCACACAATAAATTCCGGCGTCTGTAGACGAGGTGCCTCCTGCAAGAATTCTTCTTCAGAAGATACTTCCTCCTGCTGCTGCTGTCCGGATGCCATTTTGTTTGATATTTTTTGAAAAACACCAAAAAAACAAGCAAAAAGGGTTCTTGTAGGAAAAGAGATGTCTCTCTAAAGATGCTCCAACAAGAATGATTAAAATGGGTGGGGTCCTTCAATAGTTACAGTGGGAAATAATATGAACCAATGAAATCTTTTTTTTTAGGTCACATGGGATCCACACACTCTGCGCTCACGAAGCATGCACCCGACGCGACTTCGCGAAAATATATGTAAAAATAATATAAGTTTATTATAAGTACAAATATATTATTTTTTATGAATATCTTAGATAATCTCTTGCCCTAATATGTATATTAAAGACACATACGTATCATTTTAGAACATAAGACATTTTTGCGTGAGTCGTGCACCCAGCGCGCCCCAGCACATATATGACGTCACGCGGGACCTGCCACCGCACAAGCGTGGCGTACCGTAATGCGCATGTTTCGCAAATGCACAGGAGTCAAAGACTGGTCGCATACCAATCGCGCACATCACGTAAAAATAAATGTATATGATGGACCTATAAAACACGCAACCGTCGCACACCGTACGTGGATCCTTCACAACTTTTTCTAAAATGGCAACTAGAAACCGCGCACCCACCGTGATGTGTACGCTTTGGGTGCGTTTCTCTGAAAAAAAATTGGAAACATTTTTTTTCAAAAGAAAATATTATAAATATATTAAAATAAAAAAATAAAACAATATTTCAGTTTGAATTTTCCCAAAACTTTTTTTTTGCAATTTTCAGAAAAATATATAATGTTATTTAATGAATAAAATATTTATAAATAAACAGTTAAAAACTGTAGCAAATCAGTACAAAAAAATAGGTATAACTACTATTACAGGTTAGACCACGTACTGTACACTGAAAAAACCATAGGTTTCAGAGACGTTATAGTTAGAAATTAGCATTTAAAAAAGCTTTGAAATTCACTGAAATAACCATAGGTTTCAGGGGTGTTATAGTTAGCTGGTCATTTCACTCATACAAAACCATAGAAATACCTCTGTTATAGTTAGTTCTGCTAAATATAACTCGCGCGCCCGCAATGTACTGCTGATAATGTCACATATTACATCATTCATGACATGGTCAGTGACATCACATACTCAACTACAGCATGCCTCGCAGAGCAGCGCATGCGCTGCCCAGGTTTGACCTAAAAACACTAGTGTTCTACTAGTCACCCACACCTCCCTCTCTTCTATTCGTCCCAGAGCACCTAGCCAAAAAAAACTTAGCCTACATCCACCCACTATCACCGTCCTTCTTCCCTCTGTGCACAGAAGTTGTGCTCCCTGCTTTTCATGGAGCACAGAGCTGGTGCTGCACTGACAGTGTATCTGTGAGCTGTGTCAGCACAGATTTAAATTCCCTATCAGCGAGGGACAGCAGAAACCAGCAGCTGACAAGGAATATGCCAGTTGGCGGAGGAGGAGTACCGTCCGCATTCTCTCACCTCTCTTGTGATAGGGCGACCTAAGAGAGGTAGAAGTAAGGGGGTGATTGGGTGAGGTGAAGGGTCACAGGGGAAGGGAATGCTTCTTATGGCTTGTCAATGCTTTTATTTCCCACTGTTGATACATCTTAGAAGTGAACAACCTGATTCAAAATCTTGGGGCTTATTTACAAGCCCCTTGCGCTGCCGGTTGGTCACTTTTGTCAAACTTGTTTTTATTGGTATTTGGTTCACATAGGGCAATAACACAAATAGTACTACATTATGCAGGTTTTCAACGTGTAGTGTACCCCACAGTGCTGCGGCTGATCATACAATAAGTAAAAGAAAGGCCCCTTCCTTTACACAGTTCTTAATTTCGAGTACAGTTTTGGACAGTTCTATGGCCTAAAATGTATAACAATCAATCTAAGCATGACCAACCCGTCTATTCTTTTGCGACAGGTTGTATTGATTAACTCCTTCTAACCAAGAAGGTCCCCGCAACTTCTTAGCCCTCCCCCTCCCCAACGCCAAAAGGAAAAATGAGTGGTGGTGGTGATCGAATATGGTGTCTACGGCCCTGATGTAGAAGGGGCAGACCCAGTGGCTATTTCTGGAAGTGCTGGAGTGCCTTCGGGCATTGTTCTCTAAGTGGTCTGGTACCTGTGTGTGACCTAGAACTGGAATAGGTGCATATCCCTGATGGAGGGAAGGCAGACTGCCCAACAAGGTCCCTTCGTGAGGTAGGTGACTAATGGGCCCCATTGGTATTCATAGTTTTTGTAGTCATGCCTGAAGATATTGGTCATCCTCTCATGGCATACAAGTTTTTAGAGGCGCGAGTGCCACTGAGAAATGGCTGGCGCCGCTTTCTTCTTCCATGCAGCTGCTATTGCAACCTTGGCGACCGCAGACAGGACCACATGATAATTTTGTCTGCCTTGGTCTAGTGTTCTAGGGCCGGGCTCCTAATACCCAGGAGGACTTCCTCTATGGAGGATGGTATGGGATACCCCAATATGTCCTTAATGTGTGCTAGAATCGCCTCCCAAAAATGTTTTATTTTGGTGCAGTCTCACCATATATGTCGAAAGTCACCTAAAAGGCAGCACCCCCTCCAGCAGAGATGCGAGGTGTTCGGATATATCTTTTTAAGTTTGGTGTGGTACAAATAGCAATCTGTCAAAGTTTTAATGTGAGCTTCGCGCAACTATAGTGAATGATTACATTTCATGATGTCAAACCAAATTACCGCCATTCTTTATTGGTTATCTCTCTTTGCGCCACCTCTTCCCACATTAACATGTACCTGGGCCTCGGACATAGTGAAGCAGAGAGCAGGGAACTTTAAAGGAAAGAGATCACACCCCTCATTGAACCCACCCAGTGTACAAACCGTTCGAATGGCATCCGGTCTCATGTGGCGCCTTCTCTGTTCTGCGTGGCGAGGGCCCAGTGTTTGAGTTGGAGATAATGGAAGTGTTCACCCGGGTCAAGGTGGAACTCTCGTCTGCAGTTTTCAAAGGTCAATATGTCATAATTATGGAAGAGGTCTGACAACATTGTAGTGTAGTTCCTATACCCCTAAAGGCTCTGCACATTGGAATAATATACGCTATAGTTTTGACATAGGACTGAGGTCAGTATGTCTCTATCGAGTACATTAAACCTAAATACTTGTGTGTGCCAGCTAGCTCAGAGGTCACTAGAAACTTCTCAAATTAACAAGAAGGGATTAGTCTCTGACAACCGCATAAACATGACAACTTTGTTTACCTTAGAATCAGAACAGTTCTTCTCAGGATCACTAGAAACAATAGATAACAGTTTCACTCAGTCAATCGTGCATGCTTCGTTTCTACAGTGTTACACAGAAATAGGTAGACGGGCATTTCAATAAAAAGGGTTTATTGAACAGTCTTATTTCTCGTGCAAGAGATATGAACTGCTACAATCGTAAGACAGAATGCGAAGCATAATATGTACAGCGTTAGCAGCAAGATAAAAGAATACTGCAATAGCATGGTTTATAGTTATGACATATATTCATAAAAATACATACATAAATTACAAAGGCTAAAATGTGAACACTCACTTGGTGCTTCTAAATAGTTCTACTCCAGTGTACCTAACCTAAGTGTAGTACGATGTACGAAGTAGGTGCTGTTTTCTAAAGTATAGCTAGCTGTAGTTTATTTTTTCCAAAAGTTGCCAAGAATCCCTCTAGGTTCTAGTCTGCTCCATACCTTAGAATAAGAGAGGTTGGAATCTCTTTCTGGGTCTCGATCTCTAACACCCCACAAGGGGAGTCAGAAACACTGGAGCTGGATTCTCTGTAAGGAGGATTATAGCGTCTGGTCAGTGTGTCAGGTGGGGACTCGAATTCCTTCCGAACTTGCCGTGATGAGCCGCGTAGCTGTGCCGTGCACGTATGCAGCCGAACCGTGGTTTGTCCTGGCAAGTGAAGGTATATTTATACCTTGAAGTTGTTTAGGAATGCCAGTATTGACGTAAAAGTCGGGCAGAGGAACGTCATGAATGAACCCCTAAGGAATAGATGTTCATGCATAATAAATGAGTTCTTGGAGAAATCAATAACCCAAGCAAGGAGAAGTCATAAAGGCTTAGGAGTCTGATTTTCCAAGAACTCGTTGTGACATGGATGGACAGATGTAGGTGACCATGCCTGTATTTGGTTAGCATGGATAATGCCTAAATAAGGGTTGAATTTCTATGGCTAAATAAGGGCAATGTGAACTGTGCCTATATGAGGGCATAAATCGGCAAACCTATATACGGTATCTAAATCGACACACAACACCCACTCCAGTTTTGTGTGAACGACATTACTGAATACTAAACATGTTAAACATATCTAAAATAGAATTTCGCATGATTTGCTAAAACATGTCTAAAAACATATTTCTAAAAAATGCATTTAAAAGTGTTGCTATGCATAAAATGCAATGGTGCTGTACATATTAAAGCAACGTTTCATTCTAAGCATATGTTGACATTTCAATGCTATCTGAATGAACTATAAACATATATACACATGATGAAATGGCTCGTAAATACAGAAGAAAAAGGGCCGAAACCATTTCATGTCAGATTACATAAATCAGTTGTTGTTGACAAGGTGACATATTGTCTCCGGAAGTTTTTCAAAGAATTCTGTTCTCTATGAATAGTTCTACTATAAGCAGATTACTGTGCCAAAAAGGAAAAACACAAATTTGGATAAAAAAAATTAGTCACAGGAAAAAAGTTCCAAAGTTAGTCCTTATTTTGAAAAATTAAGGTCAAATTCAGAGTTTCTCAGTACACTGTGTGCCAGATCAAAAGTCAGTGTTTGGGCTTGAAGAAAACATGAAATCTTCTATTTCTGTACACAAAAAGTCATCTACCATTGTAGGTGAAAGTTGGATTACCTCGTTTAGAAGATTAACCGCACATAGATGTGAAGCATTGCCTCCAGCATTGGTGGCATCATCAATGTTCATCGGATGTTACATGTGTACCTATTGTTCCCTCTCGTACCTCAGCAGCAGGAATTTGCATCTGTGAGATCTCAATGAATGCCGTCATCGGGATTGGTAGCCGCTGGGGACAACACAGAGCATGGGCCGTTATAGCGTCCAGCAGAGTATCGACATCCGTAGGCATGACTGATGGGAGTGTTAGACAGATGTCTAGCACGCATTCTTTACTGCAAAGCAGGCAGCGTAGAACAGGTAAGATGCAATCTTGCCAGATTGGTCTGAAGGACAGAAACCATGTGGTATTTAATTCTCGTAGATGAGGTAAACCCAAAATTTGGACGATGCGCTCACAACACTTCATCTCCAGTAGAGCTCTCTCTATGGTGCTTGGAGTGACGCTGGTGGCTTGGCTTGCCATATCGTAGCAGTAGGAATAAAAACAGGATCCCTGCACGAGTGCTAAAAGTAGCGGCAGTCTGCCAAACACAGAGTGCACGAAGTTTGGAATGATTCCAAGGACTGCTTGAAAAGGTGCTAACAGTACCGAACACACGTTCTTAAATACATGTACAATATCAGACATGTGTTAGATACGTCCCAGCATTTCTGAGAAATGTATAGGGCAGTTTGTATTCAAAAGGGCATGTATCTCGGCTAAAGACCTTGCGACTTGTAGATCATAGGTTTCTTTGGCCGAGGTCAGTGACACTGTTTGTTGCAAAAGAATGGCTTTCATTCTGCTTAGAGTATCAATTCGTATAGAAGAGGTGTTCAGTGAAGGCCATAAAGGCAACTCCCTGACTGTCTCTATTTGTGGAAACAAGACTTGCATACAGCAAGTGACCCTGGATGTAGCCGTTACCAGATATGGGATACCTGGTAATATGCCACACCAGCTGTGATCATTCAACATGAGGTAGCTTCCATTCGAAAGTTTGCCAAAAATTGTATTAATCACTGCAGCTGGTGAGCCTTGCAGGTAAGGTAAATCCCCAGGATGTCTTGATGTATTCTTTACCCAACCTTTCATATTTGCCTGCTGGTATATGTTTTAGGCAATACTGAAAATGGAAAATTGTAACAAGCAGAGTAATTTTACCATGTATGATCCACTCAGTAGCTGCCACCGTGAATGGTAATTTTTCCAGTTTTTCAATGCTCAGAGATTGAATTCTGAAAACAGTGACGTAGTGTTGATTAAACGCCAAGGCACATAGCCGGCACGCAAGTTTTGTAGCTTCCAGCCTAATAGCATGATAGAAAGTAATTGACACTGACCATGCTGCAACATGACCAAGTCTTGTTCCATGATGTCTATGGCAGAAGACAAAATGCTGTCCAATGAATATATCCTGGACGACAGAGGCGTTAACCCATTGTCTACTACAGCGTGAATTTTCTCTAAATTAATACGATCAATTTCTCGTATTCTTTCTGCAGTCTCTGCTTGGGTAACCTCCCATATTTCATTATCATCAGCGTAGACACCGGCAAATATGAAACGTTTCTGACGCGGTTTTCTTGGTCCTAGCAAGAATTCCCTAGGGTCTGCGCCTTCTTTAAGTAAAGATGAGTGTTGTTTTACGTCCTCTAGTGTAGCTTTCTGTAGCCAATCAAGGCATAGTTTCCCTACACTGTATGTTGTTACTACCCCTGGATGCTGTCTTCAAACATATCTTGGGTCTGCCCTATTGATATTGAAAACCTGTGTTTTGTTCAGGTATTGATCTTGACAGTTGTTTGTGTCTGTGGGCAGAGCAACCGTTTTTTTCATTCAGGATCTGATCTGTTGTGATGCAAAATAGTATGTACGTCGGCCTCCCCCTGTGTAGTGCTATTGCTTGCAGGTGCAGGTATGGACGGAGTGTTCATGTCTTTGATCTTGACTGTCCCAAGGCAAGATGTTTGTTGGACAGTGTCATTAAAAAACATTATTTGCTCAGGGATGATACAGGCTCTAAACAAAGCTTCTACCCCTGCACTTGCCAATCTTTTGTACCCCAGACAGATTTTGTCTCAATGTTGTCTTTCCAAAAGTCAAAACCCTGTCTAGACAGTTGGACAATAAAGGCTGCAGAATAAATCTGTTTTGTATTGGTTAACATATTTTTTGTTCCTGTCTTGTTCACATTTCTAAAGTAAAGCGTTTCTGGATTTGACAAGTTGATATATGGAAAATATGGAAACTTCATTGCCAAAGTTTTTGAGCTACCCTTTGGAGATGTACGAACATGTTCCCATTGGATATACATAAATACATTTCTAGGTGTGACACTATTATGCAGGAAATTATGACCATAATGGTTATAACAATATAGCTGTTCATAGTCTGATGAACCCTCTAAGTATTCATGATTAGTGAATGCTGCAGACTTTTCTAGATCAGACATTATGCTATTAACAGTCTCGATGTCCCAATCATCTGAAAAGGTACTAGAGGTAATAAAGTCACTTAATGAAATTTTAAATAAGTGTAGAATCTTCAAAAGTTATTACCAGTGCTAACCAGAGTAGAAAGAAAAATATTCCCAAAACAATCCATAGTTCAATCCATGGTGAAATCAGATAAGTCTTTTAAAGGTGATGAAAAAAGTCTGTTGCTTGTTCTTTGAAAGTTCTTTGTGCTGGTGTCGTTTCAGGTTCTATGGGATCCTCAGAAAACCTATCAAAGTTAATAAAATAGCCAGAGGCAGTTCTGTCAATGGTTGGAATTACATCGGGATTCGTTGAAAACGCTGGAACCAGTTGATCACTTGTTACTTCGTTGTAGACAAGTGTATCAGGACGAACTGTTATTTGGGTCTCAAGAGGGATAAGTTCCATAGCTTTGTTGCTTAGTCCTTCATTTCTTACTGTAGAATCTTCAAAGGTGATGAGTCTCTCAGTTTGAAACTCTTGAATTGTAGCTAGAGAAGTGAGTCAGCTACATTGTCGGAATCCACTTGGCCTACTGCTTCGTTTCGGCCACATAGTGTATTTTGATCAGGTCGTGGACACAAATCTTTTCTCCTTTTTACCAGCAAGGCGTGGCAAAAAGTATAGTTCTTGATCCGTGGATTGCTAGGACAGGTACTGGTTGTCTGTAAGAAGGCCCAAATTCCTTCTTGTCCACAATATTTTCTCTGACTAGATCCCCAAGCTTTGTGATCCAGACAGGCCTTGCTTGGACAGCCGGATTGTCCCCAGTGGTGGTTGGCTTCAGGAACACGTTGCTTTGTTTCATTCTTAGTTCATTTAAGTCCTGTAAAACAGCCAAACGATCTTTGATATCAAATTGCTTATTTTCAACCAGTGTGCGTTGCTTGTCAAGGTCCTGTACCAACATTCTAATCCCATATAGGACCTCATATGGAGGGACACCCCCTAGAGAACTTTTTGGCAAATAATTTAATGAGCGTTGGACCCCATAAAGATGTTTGACCCACTCATCGCCTGAACCTAATACCCTAGCTGTTATAGACTGCTTTATGTCCCGTTTGTTTTCTTTCCACAACCGAATTTCCCTCAGGATGGAATGCAGAAGAATACCGCAATGCTACGCCCAAATTGGCCATGGCTTCTTTGTATGCTCTAGAACTAAATGCAGGGCCCTGGTCAGAGTGTAGTGTGCCTATTGCGTATGTGCTGATAAAGACTCGCCAATCTTTTATAACAGTTGGAGCGTAAGCCGAGCGCTGAGGCCACATCCATAGGAACCTTGAAAACGAATCCACTGGGACCATGATTTATTTATAGTTACCATGCCTCTGTAAGGGACCGCAATGGGCCAGGTAAACACACTCTAATAGTTCATCTGCAATTAACAGGGGCGTCTGCACAGGACGTTTCACTGTAGATACTTTCATCTTTTGGCATATTTCACAGTTCAAAACATAGTTTCTGGTCTGTTTCCTAATGCCAGCCCACCAGTATCTCTGTTTTAATAATGATACTGTGGCGGAAACACCTGCATGAGCAGAGGCGAGCCCTTCGTGTGCTGCTAGGATTAGTCCTAATCTATGTTCCATGTTTGGAATCACCCTATCCCCCACTCCAGGGATTCGAGCAAACGGAACATTATTCGTATCAATGATATATGAGTATTTGAGTGGAAACTTTTTAGGTAACGCTGCACTGCTGCCTTTGCTTGAAGCATTGACAGCCAATATTATTTCACTGTCTATTTTAGTTTTTGAACGAGTGATTGCAGCTACAGAAGCCGTTTGCACAGCCCCTTTCGTGGCTTCATCAGCCAATAAATTCCCTGCAACTTGAATGCTATCACGTTGATGACTCAGCGTGTGTATCACGTGAGTGTTTTGTAGTCCGTTTCGCAACTGAATTACTTGTTCCCAAAGCCTTTGGACTTGATTGTGCCACCTTTTGCATCTTTGAAACCGTTTTAAAGCCAATTCTGTAAGTATTCATTATAAGATTGAACACAGTAAAAAGAATTGCACACTATGAGTGTGGGGAATTCGCGATCCTTATTTTCAAGTGCCATTATGAATGCTTGTAGTTCAGCTCGCTGAGCTGTATATTCTCCTAGAGATTGCGTTTTTGTGACCATAGGTCTGAATTTGACATCGCACATATGACCTTTAACGATCGCGCATGCTGCACAATATATGCTTGTTTAGCCCCCGTAGCAGGTTGTGCAGATCTGTCAGTATAAATTATAAATTCATACTGACCAAGAGGGAGAATTGCAGTAGGCAGAGGACATTCGTGTTCGTATTGCAGGAATGCTTGTGTTTTCAAATAAGGATCAAAAACATATTCAACATCAGTTGCAGCAAGAGAATAAACCCATTGTATCCATTTTGGATGTAAAGCTTTTGCATTCGGAATGCTCGCTTTTGTAACTGCCTCTAAGGCTGGTACAGGTCTCACAACCATAATTTGTTTTCCCTGTGCTAGGGCTCTTTCCTTTGCTACAGCGGTTTGAACTGCTGTCAGAATTTATTCTGTTGAAGTGCATTTCATTCCTGCTGGTGTGTACAGATGTGATTTGTATGCAATTGGTACTTTTCCACCTTCCTTAAAAGTTAAGTAGGTGAATCCGCATTGACCCGGAATGATTTGGATCACTAAGTTGCATACGTTCACGCGTGTTTGTAAGTGATTTGTTGATAACATATCAGCTTGAAGTGAACACAAAATTTCTGTGTGTGATTGTGTCTAATTTGTGATTTTGAAATCAGGTTTGATTAATTCGTAGAGAGGTTTAACACTTTCCGCGTAATTTAGAATGTAAGTTCTTCCAAAATTCAGGAAACCTAGAACCGACTGTAAGTTTTTCAGTGTTTTTGGAGGTTGGAGCAGCGCACACCTTTCTAAAAAGTTGGCTGCCAGGCTTTTGCCTTCACTTGAAAGTTCACATCTTAAGTAAAGGACACTGAGATGGGCAATTCTTGATTTCTTGAAATTGAATTTGTAGGCCTCAGAGGCGAAGCCCAGTATAATGGTGCTCATCCTGTTCAAGTGCCTGTCCAGGTCATTGTCTGTCAGATAGATTTCATCAACATATGACAATGCCTCATCATAAAACATTTGTAGTAACTCTGTTACCCTTGCTGAGAATAACCCCGGGCTGTTCTTGAACCCTTGAGGGAGTCGACAGAAGTGACACTGAGTCCCCATTATTGAGAAAGCGGACAAATACCTACTTTCAGGTGCAATGTTTTGACAAAGGAAACCGTTAGAAATATCTAATGTGGTTTTATATTTTTTACACACAATGTTATTCATTAATGCTGTACTGTGTGCATTTTGACCTGCAAATGTTTTACAACAAGAGTATAGGTGTCTGTAATCCAAAACTAGACAATATGTATTGTCTGGTTTGGAAACAGGAAACAAAGGATTGTTCATTGATGAGGTGAATGTTTCAAACACCCCTTGGTATTCAAGTTGATCTAAAATCTCCCTGACCTGTTTTTTAGCTTCTTGCTTAATTGGTTACTGCCTTTGTGCAGTTGGTTGATTTTTTAACTGGATCTTGTTGTGAGGTGAGTCCTCATCCCATCCTACATGATTTTTGTATAATGCTGGGGCTTGGGCAACTGCCCATTTCCTGGCATAAGTATATGTTAAATGTACTGGAACATGGTTGGAGAAGGCTGGCATAATGATGTATTCGCCATGTGGGCACTCCCTGACAAATTCTGGTGGCCAATTCTGTTCTGCTAGAAGTATATCATGACCCTTTGAAAGCCGCTCCCAAAAGAGTGCTTTCACTTTTCTTGGTATGTCTCCCTCCATCCGGAGTGTTATTTAATATAACCTATGTGGAGAACTAACCCTGGTGTCTGCAGTTTCAACTTGAATGTCTTCATTCAGGTCCACTGTCTCCAGAAGTCTCTTCAGGTTCTGGTGAGCTATTGTTACTTCTGCTGCACTGTCCAGCATTGTCTGAACAAATTCTCCATTCTTGAGTTGTGTTCTCAGACTCCTCGGCATGTCTGATCATCAGACCTGCTACCTTCTTCTTTGTAAATTGAGGTTTTGGTTTGTTTTTCTGAATGTATTGATCGTCTTTCGACTTCACACGTTCTTCCTTGTGGTCTGATCGTCCTCTTCTTTCGGATGTCTATGACGATATCTGAAAGGTACGAGAGGAACGTGTATCAGTATCTTGATACCTGTCAGGTTTTCTCAAATTCCTGAGGTTATACCTCCTTTCAGAGGGCTCCTTTTGAGGAGACCTACCTCAAGATTGAGAACGTTTCTCTTTTGAATGTTGTTTGTTATTTTCCCACTTCTTTTTAGAAGATGTAGTATTGTGTTTGATAGAATCCTTTTCAGGACCTTCAGACAGTTGTGGTTTAATTCGTTTTCCCCCCCAAACTGTCTCTGCCTAATTCTTCTTAGGATTTTTCTATTATTCTGGGTAGTTCTTGTTTATGTTCTGTTACATCAAATTCCCTTAAGCTTTGGCGGATCACCACTGATGCTGCCCCTCCGTTAATATTTGATAATATTATTGTTGAGACCTGGTTGAAATTTTTCAGTAACTTCATACCTAAATTCAGAGCAGGCTCTGCCCCTTATTCGTTTTCAATTTGTTTCAGGACATCAGGTATTACCGCCATAGACAGAACACCTTGTGTTTTAGTGTAGATGGCAGCAAACCCTGTACCCCAAGAGGGGCAATCTGTGATCCCTATTAGTAAGCAGATCGTTAAGATTCTGTGTTTCTCATAAGTGCTAGTGTCAGGAAACACAGCTTCGATTTGAGTCATTTTTTGAGCTATCCAGAATGGAATTTGTTCACGTTTTGTGGGCATTTCACCCATGACTGTTTGTAAAGTCTGTGGAGTGATTTTTAGTGTATTCCCCTGTTGATAGGTTTGTTGTGGAATAACTAATGGTGGTTGGACTGTGAAAGTCCGCATGACATATTGGACCAATTGTCTGTAGATTTTGATTAACTCTTTGAGTTGAGCAAGTAATTCTACGTCTGCCATGTCTTCAATGTCAGGATGAGGTGTATAGCTAGCTAAAACCGGCCATGATGCTCCTGGTCTACCTAGTGGACCGAACCTGGTAATGTGATTTAAATGTTTTAAGGCGCCTTTAAAGCAGAACTCATGCTCCTGGCATGTGAGTGGCATTTCAATATCCTCAAAAGGAATGTATTCCTCAGGTGGATCATCTTCCTTGTAGAAGTGAAACATTTTAGTTACTGGATGTGATTCAGGGAATACTATCCGTGAGTAGACTACCTCTGTCTGGTGAGATTCATATGCCTCTAGCACAAAAATTGCTCTACCACTTCATGGTGTTAGGCCATGTCTTATAAGTTTTAGAGTGATGGCTCTCCTTAAATTTGGAGGAATGGTTATAGCATTCTCATCGGTTTCATTAAAACTTGTAAAATTAAAAGCTGCTGCGACATCGTCGATTACAGCTCCACCAGTTTCAGTGTTATTCTCGTTATTAGACATTATTTAATGAAAAATGCAGAGCAAGTTTCAAGGGAACAAAGATAAGGTGCACAATATTTTGGAATACTGTATCCTTCAACATTGAACAAACCAAACAGTTAATACATAGGATTTTCGTCCTACTCAGCTATGGCGGATATTATCCCTACCCACTCCAGATGTCTTACGGAGTATTATGAGTAGAGGGTCTCTGAGAAAAGCACAACTTATTACATGTTATTTCAGTGTCTAGCGTTAAATTAGTGCCTTACCAAACCGTTGGGCGCCATGTAGTGTGGTTCCTATACCCCTTTATTGGCTCTGCGCACTGGAATAAAGTACACAATAGTTTTGACATAGGACTGAGGTCAGTATGTCTCTATGGAGTACATTAAACTTAATTTCTTGTGTGTGCCAGCTAGCTCAGAGGTCACTAGAAACTTCTCAAATTAACAAGAAGGGATTAGTCTCTGACAACCGCATAAACATGACAACTTTGTTTCCCTTGGAATCGGAACAGTTTTTCTCAGAATCGTGGAAACAATAAATAACAGTTTCACTTAGTCAATCGTGCATGCTTAGTTTCTACAGGGAAACACAGAAATAGGTAGACGGGCGTTTCAATAAAAAGGGTTTATTAAACAGTCTTATTTCTCATGCAAGAGATATGAACTGCTACAATTTTAAGACAGAATGCGAAGTATAATATGTACAGTGTTAGCAGCAAGATAAAATAATACTGCAATAGCATGGTTTGTAGCTTTGACATAAATTCATAAAAATACATACATAAATAACACAGGCTAAAATGTGAATACTCATATGGTGCTTCTAAATAGTTCTACCACAGTGTACCTAACCTAAGTGTAGTATGAGGTAAGAAGTAGGTGCTGTTTTCTAAATTATAGCCAGCTGTAGTTTAGTTTTGCCAAGAGTTGCCAAGAGTCCCTCTAGGCTGTAGTCTGCTCCATACCTTAGAACGAGAGAGGTTGGAATCTCTTTCCGGGTCTCGATCTCTAACACCCCGCAAGGGGAGTCAGAAACACTGGAGCTGGATTCTCTGCGAGGAGGATGACAGCGTCTGGTCAGTGCGTCAGGCGGGGACTCGAATTCCTTCCGAACTTGCTGTGGCGAGCCGTGTAGCTGTGCCGTGCAAGTATGCAGCTGAACCGTGGTTTGTCATGGCAAGTGAAGGTATATATATATCTTGAAGGTGTTTAGGAATGCCAGTATTGACGTAGAAGTTGGGCAGAGGAAAGTCATGAATAAACCCCTAAGGAATAGATGTTCATGCATAATAAATGAGTTCTTGGAGAAATCAATAACCCAAGCAAGGAGAAGTCCTAAAGGCTTAAGTGTCTGGTTTTCCAAGAACTCGTTGTGACGTGGATGGACGGATGTAGGTGACCATGCCTGTATTTGGTTAGCAATAGCATGGATAATGCCTAAATAAGGGTTGGATTTATATGCCTAAATAAGGGCAATGTGAATTGTGCCTATATAAGGGCATAAATCGTGAAACCTAAATACGGTATCTAAATCGACACACAACAACATAAGGCAACCCCCCTCCCTCCAAGGGGTAAAAGGGCCCTCATGGAGCGCGGGAGGAGAAGCCGGGCTGAAATGTATCGGGGTATATGGTGATGGGAATGTGGTTCATCCCTCTCCCCCAGAGATTGTGTCCCATACCTTCAAGGTGAAGCGTGTGGCTGTGCTAATGTAAGCGTTAGCTGGTTTGTCATCTTTGGGTTTCCATATGAGATCCCATATTGTGTTTCCCACTATTGCTCTAGCCATCTGTAGCCAGTGTTCCTCGTATTCACGTTTAGACCACTGAACCACTATTCTCAGTTGGGCTGCTTTGTAATATAGGCCAAAGTCTGGCAACCCTATCCCTCTGCTCCCCTGGCTCGCCGCAGAGTGTGAAATGGAAGGCGGGCCCTCCCCTTCTGCCAAATGTAGCGTATGATTCCCCTTCTGCCAAATGTAGCGTATGATTAGTGAGCAAATCTTGGGTAGAAGTCCCCTGTCTAAATGGATGGGCCGTGCCTGAAAGAGAAATAGGAATTTTGGTAGTGCCATCATTTTAATCGCCAAGAGATAAAAAGAGGATTCCACTGTTTAAGGACTTGTTGGAGTTGAAGGAGAAGTGGTAGGAAACTGGCCTTGGAGAGTCCCTCCAGACGCAGTGTTAATTGTATGCCTAGGTATTGGATTGAGCACATGGCCCACTGAAAAGGGGTGCGCACCTGTATATCATTAGCCTCTGCCGCCGGAACCGTAAGATTAAGTATAAAGGATTTGTCAAGATTACCTTTGAAGCCTGCCACTTTCTCAAAGAAGGTCAGTTCTCTCTGCAGAGCGTTGAGTGAGGTGATGGACTCGGGGAGGGACAGCAGGACATCGTATGTGAACAGAGAGATTTTGTGTGTGTCTCCCCCAAAGGGAATTCCTTTTATCTCTTGAGATAAAAGGAATATTCTAGTCGCCAGAGGTTCAATGCTGGGTGCGAATAAAAGGGGTGACAACAAGCATCTCTGTCTAGTCCCTCTGGCGAAGAGGAACGCAGAGGAGGCTGTCCCATTAACTTGCACTCTAGATCGAGGTTGCACATAGTTGGCCCTGATCATATTTATAAATTTGGTTTCAAAGCCAAAATGCTATAGCGTGGTAAAAAGAAACTCGTAGTCCACCCTGTCAAATGCCTTCTCGGCGTCCAGGCCCACCAACAGTGCCAGTATCTGACGTCTATTTGCTTTTTCATTTAGGTGTATTGTCCCCCGTATGTTGACGTGGGTTTTCCTGCCTTTTTTGAAGCCTGGTTGATCAGAATGGACTAGATCTGGCAGCAGGTCAAGCAATCTCGCCGCCAGAGGAGCAGAGTATAATTTGGCATCTAGATTCAGGAGTGCGATGGGTGTGTATGATGCGCAGTGGAGCGCGTTTTTCTCCGGCTAAGGAATCACTGTGATCATTGCCTCTGCCATAGATGGGGGTCACCCCTACCTCATCAGCCATGTGATTGAAGAGCTGCGTTAAGTGTGGAATGAGGTCAGGCACAAATGTTTTATAAAAATGGGCTGTTAGCCAATCTGGGCCCGGTGCCTTATTGGATTTAAGCCTTTTAATTGCCGCTCCCACTTCCTCCTGAGTTATTGGGGCCATGAGGATGTTGTTCCAGGTTATGGAGACTTGTGATAGTTTTATGGACTGTAAGTACTGGGTTTGTTCGTCCGAGTCTCTTAGATCCCTTGTGTATAGTTTCTCAGGGAATTCCCTGAATATTTTGGCCTTTTCGGTGTCTGAGTGCAGCGTAATGCCCTCCTGATTTTGTATACCAACGATGTATTCCTTTTCTCTCTTTTCTCTTAGCAGCCTGGCAAGGTGCTTACCTATTTTGTTCCCCTGCGTGTAAGAGATCTGTCGTAAACGTAACAGGGTATATTTCACCTTGTTGTTGTATATCGCTATTATCTTTCCCTTGGGAGCGGTGAGTTTACGTTGTCCCACCCTGGATGGTTTGTCATTATGTTTCTTCTCCACCCATTCTAGTTCTAACTCCAGGTTCTCCCTCTCCTTCGTTCTCTGTAATTTTAAAGGTGGTGTTGAGTTCCAGGCATTTACCCCTTAAAACCGCCTTGAATGCATCCCATTGTTGAATGTCGAAGTGTTGTGGGGTGAATTTAGTGTTAAGAACTCTGTAATTGCCCCCCTCAGCGAGTCCTTCAACAGCCTGTCTCTCGTCAGGAAGATCGGTAAGTACCATCTAGGGGTCCCGGGCGTGGCATAGCCCCAACTTAGACAAATCGAAACGGGGCAGTGATCGGAGATTGTGAGTGGGAGGATTTTTGCCTCCTGGAGAGAACCCAACAAGAACTGGCTAATAAAAACATAGGCAATCCTTGAGTAGGATTGGGGTACATCAGAGAAAAAGTGTAATTTTTGGTCGTGGGGTAAAGTGCATGCCAGGCGTCTCGAAGTCCGAGAGCGTGGGGAGTCTGCTTGGCCCCCTCAGGAAAGGAGCTCGTAGTTATCCTGAATGGGTAGGTCCTATTTAAGTCTGCCTGCCAGGTGAGGTTAAAATCCCCCAATAATATCGTCGGGCCTTCTGTGAATTCCCCTATTTGATCTAGAAGTGATGTCACAAAAGTAGGTTGGCCCACATTAGGGGCATATGTGGTAACAAACGTGCAGATTTTCCCCCTTAATGCCCCTTTCACCATAATTATCCGGCCATCCTTATCGAACTTCTCAGGGGCTGGCTGGAATTTGGTGGAGCTATGGAACAGGAGTGCCACTCCTCTTTGTGTGGACGCCGCCGAGGACCGATATATGAGGGGTATTGTTTGTGGCGTAGCCTAGATTCTTCTGCCCATTTTGAGTGTGTCTCCTGCAATGCCATTATCTCAAATCAGTGATCGGTTAAGTATTTTCAGATTTTTTTGCTTTTTAAGTGGCAAGTTCAATCCTTTTACTTTCCATGACACAATAGATAACACCATGACGTTATTTATTTCCTACCTCCTCCGCCCTATCTAATGGGCCAGCAATCCTGCTCCCGGCTCCCTGCTCCTCCGCCATCGGGCCCCTCGCTCTAGCTTCCCACCAAAGGCCCATGTGGGCCAAAGACTTAATGTAAAGAGACTCTGACGTGCACCACCAACCTACTCCCCCAACCCCCAAGAACAAAAAGTAAAACCCCAACAATACCAACATCCAGTTGTACCGGATGTAAACAGGAACTTCGATGATGTGGGTGGCCCCACGACTGGGCATGTTGGAGGGTGACTTGGCTGGAGTCCCCGTCCGCGCCCATCCCGGCATCTCAGAAAAGTTCTCCATCGCTTGGTGCTCAATTATGGTAATGCAGCAGTGTCCAATTAGGGCTTCGGCAAGTGTCATGAGAGAAAGTGCTCCCCCTGCACGTGTGCCCTATTTGAGAGAAGCATCATATCGTCCTGACATGATATATCATGTGGCGCATACCTGAGATTGGTCAGTCGCTTCTGGCGGGCTAGGCCCTGCATAGCGTCCCCTTGGCTTCTATTGACCCAGAGTGGACTACCCCTCCATGCATACTGCTGCACCCTTATTCACCAACAGAATTTATGTTGCCTCCACCGGTAGTGTCTCTCATTTATGTCCTCCCTTAAGGCTTGTGCTCCCCTGCGGGGTTCTTTGGTCTTCTCAGTCTGTTCCCCCCGACATGTCTCTCGAGCTCCCGACATCTCCAGTGATGAGACCCAACACCCGCAAACCGTCCTCGAGTTCTGTGACGTGGTGCAGCTTATTGTTATATTCAAAGCTCCGGATTGCAACGATTTATCGTTGCAATATATACAAGATACAGATTTGGACATCAATAGACCAGCTGCCAGTCTCGCTAGGGGAGATACAACTAATTCCCTATCACGACAGATATACAGAAAGTCTTGATAAAGGTGGTTTTCATCTGTTTATTCCACCGAAACGCGTCACCGCCATCCTTGGTACAATTCAAGACTCCAGCATCGATGGTTGATTCACAGATTCGATAGTAACATAAGATCGATGAAACCATAAAGGAGTTCGAATGTACAAACTGTATGCAACAATTTTATGTTTTACACTTCTGTCTTGCTTTTCAAGTATGCAGATCATAATTGATTGTGATGTATCCATGTTTTTTTATTAGCTGATTAGATTAGCTAGTTAGAATAATTGGTTTTAATGTTATGTCTTTGCATTTATAATAAATGACTTTTTAACTGCCATATGTTTGTGTTATATATGTAAGAATCATTTTCTCAGAATTGTGCATTGATATAATCCTGCTTGTAACTCACCTCAAGGGAATCTCTCCATACTTCGGGTTAGATAACCCCACTTCCCTTGACTAGATTAAGGGGTACCTCTCTCTTTTCACACGCTCTGCTATGTCCTCCAGGTCTCGGATTCGGATATTGTCTCTCCAGGCCCTGTTTCTCAAATCTTTCGACATCAGCACAGTTATCTGTAGTTGCTTCTGGAGTTTACGCAGTTGCTCTTGTGTATCCGTGGTCCCCTTGTCTAGGTCTTGGCTGTGGGTCTCTAAGTTCCATACTCCTACTGAGTCCACATCCTGCTGGGGAGTGGCCATCCTCGTGGTCAGATCCGACTTGAGCTGCTCAATGGAGGCTTTGATGTCTTGATTATGCTATGCGCGCAGTTCCGTCTTAGACTCCCGCAGAGAGGCCATCAGATCCTCCCTCGTGAGTGCCATAGTGACCGTGATTTCACCTTGTGATGATGATTGTCATTTTTCAGCGGGGAAAAGAAGTTGGAGACTTTGGTAGTCACCTTCTTCCGCGGCATAAGTGCGTCCTCAGTGAGCCCCTGTTGTCTCTGCGCTTTGCCCTGGTTGCCGCCCCCTACCTCGTGGTAGGCACGAGCAACTTCTTTATGGTGGTGTCCACCCACCTCAGCTACCCCAATCCACTGGGTCAGCAGGGCGTATCTAGCCAGATATATAGGGGTGTACTGTGGGCTCGTGGCACCTCTTGATAGCTCGAAACGTGGTTGAGCTGTGCAGGGGGAGCATGCTCTCACTCTCCTCTCATTGTTGTTTCTGTCTCTGGTCAGGGAAACCCACCCGTGGGGAGTGTCTCAAGGACTCACACACGTATTCAGCAGGACGCTATGGCATTGGCAGCCATGTCAAGGTCAGGCAGGTCAGGCAAATCTTTTAACTGGCCTAGATACTCTGGTGTGGCCCAGATCATCAGGATTCAGGTTGTCCCCAACACCCATTGGGACACCATGTCCCGCTAGGAGGCCTCCCCTGCTCACCACTTAATGAGGGGGCTGCTTCTCATGCTACATTCTGCTGCCCCACAGCATCGAGGTTATCTCTTCAGCACTGCTAGCTGCACTCCACATGCTTCAGTTGCGGGGGTGTTGAAGAGGGGATGGGCCCCCTGTGCTTCCCAGGTTGTAAGGGGAGAACACCCCCGCTGCTCAGCGTTGTCTGCGTGCATCGCGGGTGGTGGGTGCCATTTTGATGACCTCGGCGATCGCAGCTCCAGGCCCCGGCGATCTTGTGCGCGGCACTCCGCTGTCCACACACCACTCCGGCAAGAGTCACGGAGAGGGGGTGGCATCCCCTGCACCCGTCTGGCCGCAGCCAGGGGCCTCTCAGCACTTAGCGGGCTCTTCCCGGGCAGCTAGTGGCAGCCGCCATTTTGCACTGGTCCCTCGCCGCGCTCCCGAATCCCTGTCTCGGTTCACCAGGGTGTCTCCTTGGTTCTACGGGACTCCCGGTCCTGCTCTAGAGGATCCACATCAAGTCAGGAGCTCGTGGCTGTGATTTGGAGAGCTGTGAAGGCGGGTATGCGCTCGGGAAAGCAGCACGGACCGGGAGCCGAGGTAATACACGTCTACCCGGCCATCGTGTCCGGCCACATCCCCCAGGTACGTCACTTTTAACATGGGAAAAAGTGACCTACTGGGTGCGCAAGGGGCTTGTAAATAAGCCCTTTAGTATTTACCCTCATTTAGTGCCATGCATTACAGACGGTTTCAGGGCTGCGTATGTTAAAGATCTATCTGGTCCCACTCCTTGTGCTCCACCGTGAGCCTGTCTTCAGAATTTAAAGACAAGTAAGGCAATGGTTGGGTGTAGATTAGTTGAGCTCTAAGGGGATTGTTCACAAGTCTCTTGGGCAGCCGGTGCATCACTTTTAACATGAGAAAAAGTGACGTAGCAGCAGCGCAATGGCTTGTAAATAAGTCCATAATTTTTGGGGGGGATCTGCAGTCTACCATGCTCCCAAACAGGAGGAAACTGAAAGTATTCAGGGGCTTATTTACAAGCCCCTTGCGCCCCCGCACATCACTTTTCCCATGTCAAAAATGACGCAAAAGTGGCACAAGGGGCTTGTAAATAAGCCCCTCAGACTTTTAAGAATGCTACGATTTCCTTTCTATTCCACTGTCCTGGGTGTCGCTTTGCTGCCTTCTATGCCCCTGTTTCCAGTCGCATAAACTGTAGATCATGACCCTCTATTTTAGCCCTACCATGCATGAGAAATCGATTCCACATGCCTACTTTGAATTTACCTATTCTTCAAAACCCATTGTACCGTCGGCATCATTTATGCTTTTGTGATCAGACACTTACCGTTTCAGCTGAAAATGCGCCTTAAGTGTTCCACTTCTGAGGTGCCCTTTTAGCCATAGTCCTTTCTTCTACACTAACATCTGATCCTGCATTTCAGAAGCACATGTTTTTTGCCATTCTTTCTTCATGTTTTCAAAGGCCATATTCGAGAACATATTTTTTATGTTGTGGTTACCAGGCAAGAACAAAGATGCTAAAGTGGGGTTTTGGCACTGGCATAACCTCATCCTGTGTTCTTGAAATGTATACCGTCTGGTGACAATGTATATACAACAGCATGCCAGCATGCACCTTGGTCCTATTAACAGTTTTTGTAACCGCATAATTTGACACATAAATTATGGCATTATGAATTCAACCGTGAAGATACAAAGGCGTGTTCCTTATGTACTCCCCCCTCCCACCCCCGTATTTTGCAATCAAAGCCACATGTCAGGGCCAAGAAAGTTCAGCTCTCACAGCAAGCAGAACTTTCCCGATTAACACAATATTACTATCAGAGGAAAAGCAGAAACATGTTGATTCAGATAAAGCAGACGCAACTTTGTGTGCGTTCTGCGAAGTCATGCATGCAAGCACTGGCAAGGAGTTCAAGGCGGGAAATATTGTTTTTTCACTTTCTTGATAGATTAGCAGCATTACATTGTTTAACTGCAAACATTAACAATTTGCCACAATAATTTTTGTTGTGTAGTGTGCTCTTTCCCTGTATAGTAGGTTTCTAGGTAGCAACTCGACATCTTAAGATCTTCACTTTCATACAGGATACAAATCGCATCAAAAGCAAGCTTTATTCGGTATGAATAAACAACCATAAGCCTCGTCCATGTATGTAAATTTATATTTTTTTATATACAATAAAGAATTTCGGAAATAAAAAAAAAAAAAGCAATTACAATAATAAAAACATACATATTACAAATACGATGACCATGCTTAAAATTGGCTAAACAACGTTCTAACAAGATACATTTGACGATGGTATAAGTATTTGAAGGCATCCTCCGATTGGACAGAATCTGAATAAACTAATTAAGAAGATCCATGAGGGAAGCACCTTCCCACCAACTGACTCCACCGAGCAGCACTGAGACCCTGGAGTTTCAGTTGCCCTGCACACACTACGCTTCACACCAGAGTTGGCATCGCCATCAACGCCATCAGGGCCTTGCTCTTTCCCAGCCTGCCCTTTCTTAGTTACTCTGTTATGGGGTTGTCACGTGGCCGATCGTCTCTGGCAGCGTCTCGCTGCCGCTATCTCCATGGCCTCACCCAGCAGCCATTACCTCCCTGCTTCCACGCGAAGGCTTATGATATATCTGAGCAGGGTCTGCTTTAGCACTGATGGCGCCCTGTGTGACTATGTTTGTTGGCACCCCCCACGGGCGCCCACCACAGACTCCCTCACTACCACCCTTGAACAGTGTCCCATAAAGTCTCCATAACCACTCTCTTTCAGATGTATTTAATTAGTTATATAGTGCCACCTATACAAGTGTAGGGTGTCAGAGCACTTAACATCACACACACATTACACAGAGACAATCAATCATATGTGTGTAAATTAGTGTATGGCAAATGTTACATAAACCCGAAGACTACAAGGTGAGTCACATGTCTTCCCTACTGGTAGGCAGTATAGTTTAAGAGAGCTTAGTCTGGAGAAGCACAGACTCGGAATTTAAAACATAACCCCATGGTTGGGGGTGACATTTAATAACAAGGATATTCTAGTTTTACCGAAATGAACCCTTTTTGAAACATTAGAATGATGAAAGACGGAGGAAAACATCATAATGCTTCAATCTATACCTTACAGTTTGCATGCAGATCTTTGATGACAGTTATTAGTTCATTGTTCCATGTTAGGATTTTAATATCTAAAGTGCTAGTAAGAAAAGCATCTCTCTGACAAAAGCACTGACCTATTTAAAACTATATGCACTTTGTGATCTGCTTAGTACACATTCTTTGCAGCACGTACATTAGCTCTCTGTGCTACCATGAAATTAGTTAACATTTCCACTTGACAAAACTCCTCTCTCCAAGAAGAACATTAATCGCCGTGTTATCTTGACATTTTTATTTTTGTATGAAAATTGTGGAGGCCAGAAATGCAGCATCAGGTGCTTTTAAAGCCATAACATACTTCCAAACGTGGCGCCCCCTGGCAGAGTCACCACCCGGTGCGGTGGCACTGGTGGCACCGCCCTAGAGCAGCCCTGTATCTGAGACACCAGCAATGCCCATAAAGAACCCTGGAGTGCAATGCAGAGTGGGGGACCAGTGAATTTTCCCAGCTCCTACAATCGCGACGGAGCCAAGATGGGGTCACTTCGGGCGCACCATAGACTGGAAAACTACCCCACCTCCAGTCTCTGTCCTACAACACAGAACCAATGACTACCTTTCTTCCGTTTATTAACTCCCCTACACCGGCTATGGAGCCTTCATGCCCTACAGTGCCAACCTACCCCCTTCCCATAGTTGGCACTCAGCACGAGCTCAAGAACAGCCCGAGACTCCAGCATGTGGCCTTCACCCCACACCAACCAGCCTTCTACATCTACGGCCACCACCAGCTCGGGGATCAGTCCAGGCCCTAGATCACCGTCTGTGAGTGCCCCAGGACCCGGAAGGCCTAGCTAAACGAGCACTGCAATAATCCTAGCAATGGGAAGAAGATTTTGCACTGTAAATATGTAATATATATTTGCCAACCATAATCTCTTAAACTTTTCTTAAAATACAATCTTGAGTGAGTTTGCAAATTGAATATATGTAACTCTAACCACTAGTATCTGTAGTAGTAGTATGTACTTACTACCATTTTTATGTGAGTTTTGAGGTTATCTGTTTCGTATCTTTTATATAATTATGTACTCTGCTCTGATACCTTCAGGTAAAATTCATGCTATATAAAAACGCATAAATAAATAAGAGGTGGGCAGGTGCAGGATGTAAGTGACAAAGGCTATGAGGTAATAAGGGGGTGTTTTTACATTAGTAGCACATAATGGTCGGAAGTTCTCCTTAACCTGCGGAAGCGGCCCGTCCAGGGTCGGGTGTGGCTTACGCATCACGGGTACCTTCCCCAGTCTCTAGTATTTTACACATATGATTGGATCTCTCCTGAGTACTTCTGGTGAAAACATGATGGTGAAGAAACTTCGATACGGGAGAATACTCTCGTCAAGCCTCTGTCAAAAAACTAAATCTAATCAGTTAAGGAATAAAGAGCCCACCATGGAATCATCAAAGGGAGGGGGGATTATCCCTGTGTACTTCCATAAAACCTCAGAAGAAATCTACTACCTAGAAGCGCAGCTACAATTGGTTGTTCGCTGGTTGGTGGACAGAGGCAGAGATGACACAGCCACGGTACTGCCGACATACTCCCTAGAGCGTATCCTTAAACTTTTCCACCCCATAGCAGTGACTGAGCGCCCAACACAGCTCCTCCAGGCGGTGGCGTACAAGTGCTACCGGAGAGCCTTATACCTTACCCGCAGTACGGTGCCTTATGCTCCTGCTATACCATTGGAGGGCTCACCCAGCGGCGAAGGGGTACTTACGTCCCCCATGCTTGCGAAGTGGCGGGAGGCTGACATACACACGTTCGGTGATCTGTATATGGACGGGGAGCTCACGACATATGAGACGCTGATAGCAGAGGAGGGACTTCCACCCGGGGGTTCTTGATGCACTGCTCACTGATAGCGAAATTGACTGCCAGATGGGGAGACGTAACAACGGAACCCAGGCAGCATTTAACCATGCCGTATCTCCACGTCATGGGGATGGGCAGACACTTGGTCCGCTGATTTGCGGCATCATTAAGGGAACACGTAGCGATTAGTTTAGATCCCCTTGGAGGCAAATGGGAGCTAGACCCGGGGCGGCCATTAACAGACAAGGAATGGGAAAGGGTCCTTAAAAGCCCAGTGCGCATCCCCAGAAACAAGCGATTTCGCCAGATACAACTTTTCATTGTCCATAGGGCCTACCTCACGCCCTAGCTGATTAACAAATACTTCTGTTGGGACGATGCATGCTGCCCCAGATGTAACGAGATAGGGGCGGGATTCCTACACATGCTGTGGAGTTATCCTGGGCCTACACCACTTTAGGAGAACCCCCAAAGACAAAGTCACATCCCGCTTCCTGGATCTGGGGCTAGTGGTGGCACAGCACCTCCTCACAAGGAGATGGAAGGCGCACGATACGTCGTGTGCACGGGCATGGATCTCCTCTTTCCAGGCATGGGCCAGGGCAGAAGGGACCGCCATATGTAGGGAGGAGACGGTGGGGCTTCGAAAGGAACCCATAGCTGAACTCTGGAAGCAAATGCTTAGTACATTACAGCAGTTGGACAGGGAGGGGGGCGCGGGCGGCGAGATGGGTGGCACACACGAGGGCAGGTGCATACCACAGGCCGTTCTGCCGGGATAGTTTGTTTTGTTCACCTTCTGATCCAAAAAAGGCACGTAGATAATCATGCCAAAACAGTCATAGATGAGGGGCGCGTGCGGCGGGGTGGAAGGGGCGGGAGTTGGGGCCGGGGTGGAGGAGAGGGGGGAGACAGTAAAAGCATGAGGGTCGGAACATATCAGGGGGGAACTTTGTTGCAGCAGTTCATGTTTTTGTTTTCTTTTGTTTCAAATAAACATCATCTGTTTGAAAGCTCAAGATGGGGGTCCGCCCTGAACTACACGGGCTATTGAGAAGCCAGCGCATCGGTCCTCCTGGATAACCTCGGAGTCTGAGTCTGCATCAGGGTAGGCGCACTACAATTCAGGCAACTCTGGGCAAGTGTTGCATGTCTTATCTATTGTAACAAGTGATTGCCTATAGCATAAAGTACCAATGTGATAATGCATCTATGGCCGACACGCCTCTGCCACTGAGCTTTTACAAAGCTGTTTGTAATGTAAAGTGCAACTTTTAAAAATACCAATAAAAACAGATTTGACAAAAAAAAAGCCTCCGAAGAAATTTCCGCTACCAGGTCTGGGATGTAGACGGGGATGAATATGAGCCTACCGACGAAGGATGCATCCCACTCGTTGCCATCAGAAGGATTAGGTGGGCTAAATAGCTCTAATAAACAGCAGATTCCAGTGCCCCATCTAAACAAAGGAGAAATAAGTCCATTGAGTTTAAGGCCATCGATGAAGTATGATAAAGAAGTACAGAAAGTTTCGCAAGGTTTCCAAGCTAGCTACCGGAAATATCACCTTTTAGATCCAGTTCCAGAACAGTAAATAGGAAAATGGAGTCCCCACCATTAGAAATGCCTATAACACAGAAAACGTTCATGGACTGGTTTTCTAGCACTCCAAGTCAGACAGGTAATCTAGTGTCTAATATTACGATGACTCCTGACATATGTTCTCTGTAAGGTGAGCGCGTGCACGATACACTTTACAGTGCACAGCACCGCTGAAGGAGTGCACATCGGATTAGCAGCACGGAGAGAAAGACTTCATAAGCTGCTCATTTAAAACAAGCATTTGCAATGCAATCGGTCTCGACTTTGGGACCTTATATGTATTTAGCTATGCAGCACATTACCCTGGGTGCTCAAACATCTACTGTTCTTTAATATGGAGGGAAAGTAAGCACCAAACTGCGTGACACGTCAGGTATGGGAACACATGGAGAGAAATATTGCCTTTCAGCGGGAAATGATATAGTCCAAAGCTCTGTTTTTATTATAAAATCAGGGTGTTTGGTGGTCATATCACTGAAAATACAAGATTTGAAAAAAATATGATTGTCTACGGGTGCTAGTTGAAATCAACTTCTATGGACTGAAATCTAGAGAATGCTAAAGTAATTCTGATATTTTACTGATCTCTGCTAGTCGTTTTCTATCAAGAAAGTAAAATAGAGGCAGTTGCAGAAAAATAAAAAAAGAAAGTCCCTCAGCAGAAAGCAATTTTTTTTTTTTTTTACTGACCTATCCTGGTCGTTTTCTTTCAAGACAGTTAAATAGAGGCAGTTGAACAGAAAAAAAAGTCCCTAAGCAGAAGTAGACAAGTCCTAGGTCTGATCTCCAGAGCCCACAAAGTACATACACATATAAGTATATAATAAGTATATACTAAAGTATATACAAGAGGTTTCAAAAGCTCAACCTAAAAATACAGGCCCTCAGAGCAGCATCCAGTCTATTTAAAATAAAATCCTAGGTCAGACTCTGTAATAGGCTAATCTGTATTAAAGAGACACACTTTTGCTCCAGAAGCCTCAGTGCTACCAAAAAGAGAAAGTAAGAGGATAGATTAGGTATTTGATTCTGCAGCTGTATCTTCTAAAACAGCTAGCACATCTGCTTTGTTGGGGTAAAATGACAGAGCTGTTTGGGAATCGCTCAATGCTCTTTTGCCGATGTAATGCCAAAAACAGGAGACGGGACTTTGTTGAGGTAGTACGGGAAGGCCAGATAGTCTCCAACCAGTCAATCAGCGCTGCTTATGGATCTGCAGACCCTACTGTCATGGAGGTTTGTCACAGCATCTCCGTGTGGTTACTTGCTGCTCGGACTTACAGACCACCATCAGGACATAAGATCCTAGTTATTCAGGGGCATATTACCAAGAATAAGCGATAATTATCGCTAAGCTTGGTTAGAGGCAATCATTTTATCGCCGTGCTTCGCCTATTTTTATCGCTTAGAAACCTTGCAATTATCAAGGTTAATCTCCTAAGCGATAAAAATCGGCCGAAATGCATGAATATCGCTGTAAAGTCAGCGATATTCATGCATTACCGAGCAAATGCTCTTAGCCATGTTATCCACCTACCATTGGATAACATGGCTAAGAACTGATCTGGGCAGGCGTTAGCTTTTGGAGATAATCGCGCTTAGCGCGATTATTTCCAAAAGTAGGTAATAGGAGATAGCGATGTTAGCGACTGTTTCCAGTCGCTAACATCTTGGCACGCCCACTTTGCATGTCATTGGCGATAAATATCGCTGACATGCAAAGTGGGCGCCAAGATGATCGCTATCTCCTACTAGCTGTCGCTAACTGGTGTTAGCGACAACTAGGTAATAGGGCGATAAAATTATCGCAGCTTTAGCGGGAAAAATTCCCGCTACAGCGGGGATAAGGCCCTTGGTAATATGCCCCTCAATGTGCAATTTGTGTCCTAGCTAAAAAACTGTGGCCATTGAAGTGCTAATGTGCTTCAGCATGTAAAAGTGCATATTATAGCAAACCGAGGACATCTTCCCCTTCCAGGCCACTCAAGCCTTAAGTTTCGTTCCTTGTCATTTAGTTGTACAAGCCATATTGGAGGAAAGAATGCAAGCCATTTTTCAGAAATGTCACTGGTTGTTGCAAAGACCACAACCAGCAGCACATTAGATTTTATTGCTACTGGGGTCCAAGACATCATGTATCTTCCTAGACCCCAATACGTTTCTCCACATGAGACCGTGCAACAGTGCCTGGAGGACAACTGCTCCTATTAAAAAGAAATTTTGGAAGACAATGTGAATCTTACAATTGCAGTTAACCAATTCCTCAAGGGGTGGTGCAAGAGACACAAGGCCAGATGTAGGTGGCTAAATACCGGTCAGTAACGCCGAAATTCTGAGAATTTCAGCGTTACTGAACGGTATTTAGCCATGTGTGGTGTAGGTGACTTTAAACCTACATGCAAAATAAGGAATCGCAAAATAGCGATTCCTTATTTTGCTCTTGCATTTAAGGAATCGGCATTTCCGATTTCCGTTGCAATTTAGGTAGCACTAAAAACAGTGCACCTCAGCCATAAGGAATCGCTATTTACCACCAACTTCAAGTTGGTGGTAAGTAGCGATTTAATGACAAAATGCACTTTTTTGCTTTTTTTTATGTGCCATGTGGCACACATCCATGTCCTTAGGGCATGTATGTGCGCCACATGTGCACACATGCAAATTTTTAGGGGTGCAACAGGGTGTCCTTTGGTCACCCTGGCACCCTTGAAATACCTCCCGCTATTAACGATTCGGTAATACCGAATCGCTAATAGTTAATCTCTTCACATTCATTCCTATGGGCCTCCCTCCACGGGCCGCGGCTGTGACTGAAGTTTCTCTTCATCTCCACCCTGTTCTCAAAATTGGGATCTAGGTGCGATACTGACATTTCCAGAAGGAAAGGGATGGCATAATGATCAGACCAGGAGAGTGGAATGAGATCCACCACCTCTATCCTAGGATCATTAGAGAAGATCCCGTCCAAGATGTGTCCTGCCGTATGTGTGGGGCTCCTCACCAGCTGGGAAGACCACAGGAGTCCATAGTTTCCAAGAAAACCTGCGTTTCAGTTCTCCAGCTGAAAGTTAAAATCACCCAAGAGAGTTACATTAGATCTAGCCAGATAGGGCTCTATTCGATTACTGAAGTCCTGGTTGAACATTGCTCTAGGTCCAGGAGGCCGGTAGGTGACTACTCCAACCAAGCTTTCGGTGGGTAGGACCTTCAAAGAGAAATATAGGGCCTGATAGAGACATGAGGGAGAGGTGAGGGCCTCAGCGAAGCACAAATAGATGTCTTTATGAAGTACTTCTAGACCCCCTTATCCTCCCCTCTCTATCGAGTCTGAACAGAGCATACCCGGAGGGGATGGCCTCCACTAAATCTGGCCCTGAGCAATCTCTGGCCCAGGTTTCAGTAATGAAAACCCAGGGCCATATGTATCAAGCAAATTCGCATTTGTAAAGGCCGAAATTCGCAGAATTTCGGCCTTTGCGAATGCGAATTTGCAAAATGGAATGTATTAAGCAAAATTTGGTGCAAAATAAGGAATCGCAAAATTTGCGATTCCCTATTTTGCAATTGCATTTAAAACCACTTGGGTGCTAGTGCTCGTCGAGGATTTCAATGTAATTTCCATTGAAATCAATGGAAACTCCATGACGAGTTACCCTTGTCATTAGCATCCAAGTGGTTAAGGAATCGCAAATTTTGTGATTCCTTAAATGCAATGTATGTACCAAAAAAATATCAAAATGCCCTTAAGGAATCGCAAATTACCACCAACTTCTAGTTGGTGGTAAGTTGCAAATTCCTTGAAAAATGCACATTTTTGCATTTCTCAAAGTGCCATGTGACGCACATACATGCACTTAGGGCATGTATGTGTGCCACATGTGCACCCATGCATATTTCAGGGGTTCAACAGGGTGTCCTTTGGACACCCCTGCACCCTTGAAATTATTCTCAATTTGTGATTAGCAAATTGCGAATCGCAAATTGAGAATAACTTCCCATTCATTCCTATGGGCCTCCTGGCCCATAGAAATGAATGGGAAAGTATTCCTTAATTGCAATTCGCAATTTGCTAATCGCAATTAGGGAATTTTAAGAAATCGCAAAAAAAAACGATTTTGTACATACATACCCATTTGCGATTCTCAAATAGCGATTTCTTAAAAATCGCCATTTGAGAATCGCAAATGGGTATCTTGATACATATGGCCCCCAGTCAGGCTTTTAAAGGGATACAAAATCGCTGAATTCTGCCCTGTGCTCCTCAAAGAGCTACCAATTAAATCTGTTGGGGTCATGAATCTGAATATCTAGAATCTTCTGGCACCCAGAATGGTAGAGTCTGGTATGCAAGTGGGTCATTCTTGGGTTAAGCTTTAGGCGATGGGCAAAATATGTGATATGTCAATCCACTTAATGCATCTAAACGATCTCTTCAAAGAAGGAGGTCAATCCATCTCAGAGCCTGGTAATAAAGGTGGCCCCTATCACACAGGAAGATGGTCATGAAGTTGTTCAGAAGCCTAGTAGGAAAAAAGATCCTAAAGAAAATAAAAAGGTGAAAATTAAACTAAGAAGGATAAATAAAAGGGGGTAAAGAAAAGTCAAATTCCCTAAGACTGAAGTATAGTTAGAAATTCAAACAGAGGAGACCGCGATACAACCAACTGGCTTCAAGGGACTGATCCAGGGGATTCCAGATGTAATAAAGTCAGAGGATGACAAGCATTTAACCTCAGGCACAGAGAGTGATGGTTCAAAAGCTAATATGGAACAACCTCTGGCAAGAAACACTGCCTTCGAAACTAAGGGGATAAATGGGAGTGAGAATAATGTATCTGCCTTAAATCTGAATGTTAAATCATATGCCCCATCTTATGGTTCACTCAGTGGCCCCAGAAATAGGGATTCTTGTATGATAAACCAGGAAAGGTCACCAGGCTATCAAAGGGGCAAAGAGGGGAATGCAACTTTGAAGACTCTTGATTTTATTGTGCTATTAGATGACAATGATTTTGCCCCAAATAGATCTTACTTGCTGTATATTTTGACTCAAATAGACCAGCTGGAGATGATAAACAGCAGTGCCATAAACCTAGTTGAATTGCTAAATGTTTGTGGTGAGAAAAAAGCAACTGACACCTTCTATTCGCCCATAATTGTCAATCTAATAATGGAAAATCATGAGTTTTCTTATTTCGAAAGGGGTTGATATAGTACTGTACCTTCCAAGATCTTGTAGATCAACGTTAAATAATAATAGTCATACAAACATTTTCCCTCTGACAGAATGACATAATCTCGCCTGAGGAGCGGGTGCGCAATGCAAAGTTGACTTTAATTTCTTGCAAGTGGGGAGTAGAAGGGTAAACTGTGTAAAAAATATATCTCAGAGCGCTTTACATAGCACCAGTTACGTTACATGAGGACACACATTCATTTTTGTTAGGCACGGGGAGATTAAGTGATTTGCCCAGAATCACAGGATGTTTGGCGTCGTTTTCCAAGACTCTAACCCAGATCCCCAGGTCCGAGGTCGCGCGCCTTAGCCGTTAGGCCAACTCCTCTATACATTTAAAAGGTAAAAGAACCATACCAGCAAAGTAGTCCCTTGTGGGCGTGTCTACGTTGTGCTGTGGGCGTGGGCTGGGGGCGTGACTAATGCTGGGGGCGTGTGGTACGGCCATCACATTGCTGGGGGCATGTGTCCACCCTTCATGCCATGTGAGTCGTACATACAAGCGCCAATTACGTTGCTGCACAGCATCAAGGGGCACGCTGGGGCCGTGACACTCTGGGGGCGTGAGTAATGCTGGGGGCGTGTGTCCGGCCTTCATGCCATGTGAACGCAATTGCGCCGCATCAAGGGGCACGCTGGGGGCGTGTGCTACGCTCCGCCCTTTATGCCATGTGGGTCGTACATTAATCAGAAGATCGTCTGCTGTGGCCGTGTGCTGGGGTGTGACAAACGCGTTCACCTGGAGGCCTGGTAAGTAACGTTACTGCAGCCTCTCCTGCGTGCTGTTACTGAACTCTCTCATTCAACGAAATTACACGCGCTTGCTACCATCAACCAGGGCTCTAGCCGGGCTCAGGCGGCGGATCAGTACACTAATTACACGTGCCTGATAACATCAACCAGGGCTGCAGCTGGGCCTCAAGCGGGGGAACATGCGCCTGCTAACATCAAACAGGCCTGCATCTGGGCCTCAAGCGGGGGAACATGCAAATGAGCGTGTCTGCGGGGACAATTACTGCGGCCTATCCTACTCACTGTCACTCAAGTCTCTCATTAAACGGATTTACCCGCGGCTGATAACTCTCTCATTCAACGACATTACACGCTCCTGCTAACATCAGCAGGGCTGTAGCCGGGCTCAGGTGGCGGATCACTACACCAATTACACGCGCCTGCTAACATCAACCAGGGATGCAGCTGGGCCTTATCCGTCCCTAATCCAATGAAATAAAAAATGTTGTCTACAGCGAGATTTTAAAATAAATTGCCCTTGCCAAATACACACATTACACACATTCTATTTCATACCCAGACAACGTTGAGACGGGCTGCTAGTGGTCTTATAAAGTGTTCCATCAACCTTCAAATCTTCTCCATTGTATACTCTTTTGTAATAATAAAGGGAGAGACTATTCCATACCACAGTTTATCTTGATAAATATTTATATACCGCCTGTCAAAGAGAATGACTCTTTCCTAAAAGACGTTTTTTATTTTTATCAAAGTAATGGCAGAGCAGGTAAAGACCAATAATATAATTGTGGTTGGTGACCTTAATGCCACTATAAGACTTTTGACTGATGATGAAAGAGAGAAAGCTATGAATATTCCAAGGGTGTCCTCCCCATTGGGATCTAGAGCAAGTAAGAGAGGGTCTCTACTGCTGGAATGATGCAGGGAGTTAGATGCCATCATTGTTAATGGTAAAATAGAGACTGTTGGGCGTGGCTTGCGTGCCGCTACGTGATGGCGGGTCGCGCTTGAGCTCCAGGGAGACAGCAGCTGTCGGGAAGATTTTAGGATCCCGCTCGATGTTGTTTCTACTCCTGAATCCAGCATGAGGTGTCGGAAAGTGCCGTGAGTGCTTCCATCTACGCTGCAACAGCGGAGGAAGACAAGAACTGTCCTTTTTCTCGTCTGTGAACCTCGTTACCGGCATTTCTGTTAGCGGCCGCCATTTTGTCTTTGCGGTGGCGTCGCTCGTTTCTTTGGCACCAGAGCAATGTACTCGAGCGCAACGCGTACGGGAGGATGAAATGAGGTGACACTTATTATTTGTATATATTGGTGGTCCTTTGGAGTGGTTTTCCTGCATACAGGTGCAATATATGCTTGCTGACTTCTGTGGATCTCTGACTGCCATTTTTCACCTCCCTCTGCTCGCTAATGATGATTCCTTGCCTCACCTGAGGGGTTTGTGCTGTGTAACCGGATTTCTAGGTTGCTTGATATCTGGAAGAATCTGTTTTTTTGCGCTCTGGTGGTATTTCCATGGCTTCTTCTTTTACCTTAACTGCTCTTGTCCGCCATTTTGTGAGCTCATGTCATGGGCATAGTCTGAGCCTAAGGAGCTTAATATCAGTGACACTTGGTGAGGTATTTTTTGTGTCATTTTTGGCCCTTACTAATTTATCCTACATCACATATCTATTGTGGTGGGTTTTTGGAGCGGTCTACTGTGCTCTGCTCCTATGGCGGACGCCATGGGGCCTCCTCCCACTGCTAAAGACTCTAAAGGGACTTTAAAAAGATCTAAACAGCAGTCCCCCACTCCTGAGTCCTCTCAGAAGGATACTAACACTACTTAGGATGCTATTTTGGCGTGCTTAAATGTTGTACATGATATTGCACAGTCTACTAAGACTAATACAGACTTATTGCAAGTAGAGGTGGCTGCTATCAGGAGTGACTTTAAAGCCTTATCTGTCAGGGTTACGAATGCTGAATCCCGTATCAGTGTGGTGGAGGATACTACACACCAACATTCGAGGTCTCTTCAACAGATGGCACGTTCGATGGTGGCTTTGCTCAGGGACCTTACAGAGCAGGAGGATCGTAATCGGAGGAGTAACCTGTGTATTTTTGGTCTTCCTGAAGATGCAGAGCAGTCAGCCTCCACAATGATTGAATTCCTCTCCAAGTGGCTTCCTTCTTCCCTACAAATCTCCTTTCAGAGAGACTTTGAAATTGAGAGAGCTCATCGAGTACCTGCGTTCAAACCCAAATCCTCCACTTATCCGAGGGCAGTAATCTTTAAACCGCTGCGTCATCAGCATTCGGAACAGATTTTGGCTCACATGAGGAAAGTTAAGTCGGTGTCCTGGAAAGGTCATCAGATTGTTATCTCTTAGGATTTTGCCAGAGACACTGTAATTCGAAGGAAAAGATTTCTCAATCTGCGAAAACGTCTGTTGGACATGAATATTCCCTTTTCCTTTGCTGGTCCTTCCAAGTTTCGTATAACTTTCAAGGGACGATATCGGATTTTTGATGAACCTGCTGATCTTTCTTTTTTTTTGGATAACCAATCTGAATCACAGATGGATTCTTCTCCGGCTCCTGGCTCTTCTGGGTCTTGAGTTTCTGTCTTTGTTGATTCACGTGGTTTAGTGCGTCTTGCTTTTTGACATGTGTCAATGTTTTTTCGCTCATATGTTGGTCGTTGGTTCGATATTCGTTTTCCAGATGATTTGTCCGTAACTTGTCAGCTGTTCTGTTGACTCGTTCTTGTTATTTATCCGCCTGATTGACCTGTTTTTTCCTCTTTTTGAACGACTTATGTTTTTTGCTTGATGTATCCGCTGTTTGTACGTGTTTATTTCGTCTTTTTTGGTTATCTTCCTTGATGTTGGTGGTTTCGGTTCTTTGTTTCTGCTTCTCATATTCTCCGATATTTGTTTCATGGTGTGTTTTTTTGTTGTCGTTCTCTTTAATCTATTTGTTCCCCAATTATTGGTGGTTTTCGGTTTTGTACTTTGCCGCTATTTGATCTTCCCTTTTTGGTGTATGCTTATCTGTTTGTTTCTGTTGGGCGTTCGTTCCGATATTGTCAGGTTTTCTCTTTGTGCTCACTCCTATAGTTTGGCTCTTTTATATTTGGTTATATTGATGCTATTTTATGGCTCCTTTCCTGGTATTTTCTTCTTGTCAATAGGTTATGTCCTGTTTATATTTCCGCACTGTTTTTAAAGTTCCAGGTTTTATTCCTGCTGATGTATGATATTGCTCGTTATTCTATCTGCTTAATTATTTCAATTTTCACAATTATTGCTAGCATTTTTTTCTCCCCTTTATTTTAATATATACCATGTACTCCTTCCCTTTCGTTTCTATATTTGCTAGCTCTTGGTTCTCACCACTTTATGCTTTTCATACATACTTCTATGTTCTTTGTATGGAATTTATATTTATCGGCATTTGTTTGTTTGACATATAGACAGGATTCTTTTATCTCATTTTAGCTTCTATTTATAAGCTTGTTCTTTGATATGCCTTATATTGTATTTTGGTGTCTTTATTCGGTCATTGAGCAGGTTTGATTATTCTGTGCCTATTTCTTGTAGTTCTTCTTCCCCTGGTTTACATTATATTTTAAGGTTTAATTCTATCGTTCTCGGAACCCTTGCTTGTTTCTTTCTTTTCTTTAGTCTGGGATCTATAGCTTTATCGACTGCTCTTCCTGATGGTCCTCTGTTTCCCTCTCCATGTTCCCCCTGGTATGAGATGGGTCTCACATAGACCTACCCTAGCGGGCCTTTTTTTCTCTCTTCTTCCATTCTTCTCTCTCTCTTTTTTCCTTCTATTTCCTTTTCTTCTTCTTTTTCTTTTTTCTTTTTCCTCTTGGATCTCCTGGTGGTGCTTTTCTTTTTTGTGTCGGCTGGTGATGTTCTGTTTCTGCGTCCATTTTTGCTTCTTAATTTGTTTGTCCTTGTTGTACATCTATGCCTGGCTTAAATGTAGTTTCCCTTAATGTTAAGGGTTTAAATCATCCGGTTAAGAGGGCTAAAATTTTAGATTACTGCAAATCTTTGTCTTCGGATCTGGTATTTTTGCAGGAGACAAAATTATCCCATAAAGAGGCTCTGTGGTTGCGGAAAGGCTGGGTTCTGTATGTGGTATGCTCTGATGCTCTTGGTAAACGGAATGGCGTGCTCACACTTATTTCTAAGAATTCTGGGTTATCAGTACTTTCTTCTGACCATGATTCTGAAGGTCGCTGGGTATTATCTAGACTATCTGATGTAGTTAATGATCTTTATGCTTTGAATATTTATGCTCCAAATAATGTTGATCCTTCTTTCTGGCAGAAGATCACTAAATTACTTTCCCAAACGCCTCATAAGGGTGATTTAATAGTGGGTGGTGATTTTAATTTGCCGTTGGATCCTCTGTTGGATATGAATTCTGCTTTTTCCTTTCGCCCTCCTAGAGCTCACAAGCAATTGTTAAATATGTGCTCCTCTGCTAATCTTCATGATATCTGGTGTCTTCATAATCCTACTGGCAGTGAGTTTTCTTTTTTTTTTCCTCTCCTCATTCTAGTTTTTCTCGTATTGATTACCTCTTGGTTCATTCGTCTCTGCTACAATCTTCGTCCTCGCTGTACATTCATCCTATTCTTGTTTCAGACCATGCTGCGGTTTCTTTTTCCCTCTTAGATCTTGCTCCTAAGAAATCCTCCCCTTCGTGGAAATTAAATACGGAGATTCTATATGATGACGCTACTGTCCGCGCCTTGCAAGCTGAAATTGAGCAGTTTTTCTCTCTTAATGAAGGTTCAGTTGACTCTCCAGTGGTTTTGTGGGATGCATTTAAATGTACGCTTCGTGGTTACATCATTAAAGTTATGGTGAAGAGGAATGCTGTCATTAAGAAGGAACTTTCTGATTTGGTGGATAGTATTAAACAAAATGAACTTCTTTATCGACAAACGAGAGACCCACAAGTTTTACAGTCTATTAAAACTTTAAAATACTCATATAATGCTCTTGTCACTAAGAGGGCTCATATTGGGGTTCAGGCACAAAAGTCTAAACGGTTGCTCTTGAAGAATCGTGCTGGTAAAATTTTAGCGGCCTTGTTAAAGTTTCAAGATTCTAGTTTTAAGTCATCTCAAATTTCTTCTATCTCTGATAGATCCGGCCATAAAAAATTTCAAACTAAGGAGATCCTCGAGGTCTTTCGCGATTTTTATAATACTTTGTATACTCCTACTAATCCATCGTCCTTTGAGGATTGTCAGGAGTTTATAAAAACTATTCCTATTTATTCTGTATCTGAGAAGATGGGGAGAAATTAGGTGCCTCAATTACAGCTGAGGAAATTACTCTTGCTATCAAGGCTACTCGGTCTGGCAAGGCTCCGGGACCAGATGGTTTTCCCATTTTGTTTTATAAAACTTTTCTCCCTTTCATGGTCCCTCGCCTAAAGGGCCTTTTTGATGTATTCATTCAACAAAGTGCGGTTTCGGGTACAGCGGCGGATGCTACTATAGTGGTAATCCCGAAGGAGGGGAAGGATATCACGGACCCTAAAAACTTTCGTCCTATTTCCCTACTTAATATGGAGGCGAACATTTTTGCCAAGATTCTTGCTAAACGTTTGGAGTCCTATATCCCTTCTCTGGTTCATCCATCACAGACGGGGTTTGTTAAAGGTAGGCTTGCTAGAGACAATATTCGTACCTTTTGTCATATATTAGGTGCAGCTAAACGTTCTACGCTTCCAGCTGCAGCTTTAGCCCTTGACGCCGAGAAGGCTTTTGACAAGGTCTCTTGGCCTTTTTTCATGCTGTTCTTAGTGCTCATAATCTTGGGGATTCCTTTTTACGGGCTCGGCGACGTCACCACTTCGTCAGAAGTGGGGAGGAGCTGCGAGTCGTATTGTAGCGGCTTTTTCGTTCATGCTGGATACATTTTTCTTTGCTCGTGCATTTTCAGTGCGCTATTTTATTATCTGAATAGTGATTGGTCGTCGCGGTGCTGTTTTTTTAGTAGTCTTCATGTGATAGGGCATATGTAATGTTAGTCGTCCATTTTTGGCATATTCTGTGCGGTTACGTGCACGGCAGACCATTAATTTTATTTAGGAGCTGTCAGAGTGCCCTTGTAATACAATCCAGATGGTGGGAGCGCGTTCACAATTCTGCATTGCATGTATAGGGCGCGTGTTCATCTGCAGCGTTTTTGGGGCTGAGAAATGTGGACGTCTATTGTATTGAACTTTTATGTGATTTATCATTGCTCTGAAAAATGTGTGTTTGCAAGGAAGTGTTCCCGATTACAAGGACATGGTGTTCGCTTATTTCCTTTGAAGCGCTGTCTGATATGTATTTCCCTTTAATAGCAACACGTACTTTGGATACCACCACCAGTACTACCACTACCAGTACCACCACCACCACCAGTACTACCCCTACCAGTACCACCACCACCAGTACTACAACTACCAGTACCACCACCACCAGTACTAACACCATCAGTACTACCAGTACTACCACCACCAGTACTACCACTACTACAGCCACCAGTACTACCACTACTACAGCCACCAGTACTACCACTACCACCACCACCAGTACTACCACCACCATCAGTAATACCAGTACCACCACCAACAGTACTACCACAACCAGTACTACCAGTACCACTACCACCACCACCAGTACCACCACCACCACCAGTACTACCACCACCAGTACTACCAGTACCACCACCACCACCAGTACTAACACTACCAGTACCACCACCACCACCAGTACTACCAGTACTATAGCCACCAATACTACCACTACCACCACCATCAGTACTACCAGTACCACCACCTCCAGTACTACCACTACTAACACTACCAGTACCACCACCACCAGTACTACAAGTAACACCACCACCAGTACTACCACTACCAGTACCACCACCACCACCACCAGTACTAACACCATCAGTACTACCAGTACTACCACCACCAGTACTACCACTACTACAGCCACCAGTACTACCACTACTACAGCCACCAGTACTACCACTACCACCAGTACTACCACCACCATCAGTAATACCAGTACCACCACCAACAGTACTACCACAACCAGTACTACCAGTACCACTACCACCACCACCAGTACCACCACCACCAGTACTACCACCACCAGTACTACCAGTACCACCACCACCACCAGTACTAACACTACCAGTACCACCATCACCACCAGTACTACCAGTACTATAGCCACTAGTACTACCACTACCACCACATCCAATACTACCAGTACCACGACCACCAGTACTACCACTACCAGCACTACCACTACCAGTACCACTAACACCACCAGTACTACCACCACCAGTACCACCACCACTAGTACTACCAGTACTACCACCATCAGTACTACCAGTACTACCACCACCAGTACTACCACTACCAGTACCACCACCACCAGTACTACCACTACCAGTACCACCACCACCACCAGTACTACCAGTACTACAGCCACCAGTACTACCACTACCACCACCACCAGTACTACCAGTACCACGACCACCAGTACTACCACTACCAGTACTACCACTACCAGTACCACTACCACCACCAGTACTACCACCACCAGTACCACCACCACCAGTACTACCAGTACTACCATCATCAGTACTACCAGTACTACCACCACCAGTACTGCCACTACCAGTACCACCACCACCAGTACTAACACTACCAGTACCACCACCACCACCAGCAGTACTACCAGTAGTACCACCATCAGTACTACCAGTACTACCACCACCAGTACTACAACTACTACAGCCACCAGTACTACCATTACTACAGCCACCAGTACTACCAATACCACCACCAACAGTACTACCACCACCACCAGTACTACCAGTACCATCACCACCAGTACTGCCACTACCAGTACTACCACTACCAGTACTACCAGTACCACTACCACCACCAGTACTACCAGTACTACCACCATTAGTACTACCAGTACTACCACCACCAGTACTACCACTACTACAGCTACCAGTACTACCACTACTTTAGCCACCAGTACTACCACCACCACCACCACCACTACCACCACCACCAGTACTACCAGTACCACCACCACCAGTACTATCACTACCAGTACCACCACCACCAGTACTACCACCACCAGTACAGCCACTACCAGTACTACAGCCAGCAGTACCACCACCACCAATACTACTGCTAGGGAGTGCAGAGTGCAGAGTGCATAGGGAGTGCAGAGTGCATAGGAAGTGTAGAGTGCAGAGTGCATAGGGAGTGCAGAGTGCATAGGGAGTGCAGAGTGCATAGGGAGTGCATAGGGAGTGCAGAGTGCATAGGGAGTGCAGAGTGCATAGGGAGGGCATAGGGAGTGCAGAGTGCATAGGGAGTGCAGAGTACATGGGGAGTGCAGAGTGCAGAGTGCATAGGGAGTGCAGAGTGCATAGGGAGTGCAGAGTGCATAGGGAGTGCAGAGTGCATAGGGAGTACAGAGTGCATAGGGAGTGCAGAGTGCATAGGGAGCGCAGAGTGCAGAGTGCATAGGGAGCGCAGAGTGCATAGGGAGCGCAGAGTGCAGCCCTGCAGATTAGATTAGCACAGATCAGGCTTCAGTGCCAGGCAGCGGCTGCTTGCAGACCCAAGAAGGATGAAGACACAGAGCAGCCCTGCAGATTAGATCAGCACAGATCAGGCTTCAGTGCCAGGCAGCGGCTGCTTGCATACCCAAGAATGATGATGACACAGAGCAGCCCTGCAGATTAGATGAGCACAGATCAGGCTTCAGTGCCAGGCAGCGGCTGTTTGCAGACCCAAGAAGGATGAAGACACAGAGCAGCCCTGCAGATTAGATCAGCACAGGCAGCAATTTAGAGAATGATATGCATCTACAGTGAAGGCAACGTTTGTTAACTCTTACAGTAGGTATGGAAGAGTACACACTACACACAGACATACAGGCACACCCATATTCATTTAAGCTAGCAGCACAAAAGGTACGAACATCACATAATTGGAAGAAATCAATATAGCGAATATGTTGCAGGTCCTCTTACATTTGCTATTAAACAGAAATATAGAACAATCAATAAAAACCCTGGAGGCTCTGCAAGCGTGCCTCCTTTGCCGTTCTGTAAATGTAATATTCCTTTTAAGGGCCTTATGTTTGGGACAATATGCTGCCTATTTTTTTAATGGATCCTTGTGCTAGTGGGAAAACAAAGCTCCGAATCTGTTTTCCCCGTCTCCATGAAGCATGAGGCCAGGGAAGAGGGCAGGAATGTGACACTACTCTGACAAGACGAGATTAGAAGTAATTAACAGACAACAGATGTCCTCTTCACTTTTATGAGGCCAAGAGTGTTTGAGAGTCTGTTTTTTCTATTTTCTGTAACTTCACATGTTTTTAAAACCAAACATTTGTTGTGTTCTGCCTTATATCAGTGTGTTCTTAGAACCATCTATAGACATAGTTAAGTCGAATACTGAAAACAGCATGTCACACCATATTCTATGTATGCGAAAAGACAAAGTGTGCTGTCACTCCATAATGTTTTGTATGTCACTTCTGTTGTTGTGGCACTTTAGCCCTGTAGCTTGGAACACCATGTGCTGCCGCACTATTCGGTATCTGCTAATTGTGTAAATATTTTCAATAACGGGGAAATTAAAGGGTACTCAAATTGTAAAGCGCTCTGATATCCTTCGGGATCAAGTTCGCGCTATATAAAACGTTATAAATAAAATAAATAAATAAATACGCACCACACATTCATACATGATACACACATAACACACACACACCACACACACACTACTCTCTCTCCACCACACACTCATCATCACTCACCACAACACACTCACTACCACAGACTAACCCCCACAGACTCACTCTCACAGACTCACCCCCACAGACTCACCCCTACAGACTCCCCAATTTCATTGGAATGGGACGCAATGCTAGACCTTTCTACATCCTCTGAACCTTCATCACATTGAGATTCTGTAGTATAAATACCCAACTATCATTCCAAAACGTAGAAAGCAGCTGTGCAAGCTTCTTACACTCACAAGGAGACCACAGGCAGCTGAGGTGCAAGCTTTTCCCACTCACAAGAAGGACATCACAAACAGCAGTGGTGCAAGCTTCTCACACTCACAAGAAGGACATCACAGGCAGCAGCTGTGCAAGCTTCTTACACTCACAAGGAGACCACAGGCAGCTGAGGTGCAAGCTTCTCCCACTCACAAGAAGGACATCACAAACAGCAGTGGTGCAAGCTTCTCACACTCACAAGAAGGACATCACAGCCAGCAGCTGTGCAAGCTTCTTACACTCACAAGGAGACCACAGGCAGCTGAGGTGCAAGCTTCTCCCACTCACAAGAAGGACATCACAAGCAGCAGTGGTGCAAGCTTCTCACACTCACAAGAAGGACATCACAGGCAGCAGCAGTGCAAGCTTCTCACACTCACAAGGAGACCACAGGCAGCAGAGGTGCAAGCTTCTCACACTCGCAAGAACGACATCACGACTTCCCTTACACACTCACAGCAGGTACTGTGCCAAGCCAGCAGCAGCAACAGAGCAAGAGACCCTTACAAAGAACTGGAACAGCACAGAGATGCACAATGCAATCTTCTCATACTCACAGGCAGCAGCGGTGCATGCCCCCATTGCTACAATTACAATCTAACACACATAATTCCACTACACACCACATTAACACACTCCATAACACTTAGCAAAAATACATTACCATTTACAATGCCATTAGTTCAAACTCAAAAAATCCGAGCCCGATTGCATTTCTAATGCTTGTTTAACATGGTGATGTCTCTTTATGCTGAGCCTAGAGCGAATATTAGAGTAAATGGGGCTACCTCTGAGTTTTTTAGTCTTCGTCAGGGCACTCGTCAGGGTTGCCCCCTGTCCCCGCTTTTGTTTTTACTAGCTATTGATCCGCTCCTGAGGTTAATTGATCTCCATCCAGCCATTAAAGGGTTTACGTTTGGTTCACAGTGCATAAAATCAGCGGCTTACGCAGATGATGTCCTTATTTTTTCTGATGATATATTGTCAGCTATTCCTGCGATCACAATTACGATTGCTCTTTTTTCTAAGGTCTCTGGTAAGCATGGGCGTAAAATCCGCTCCGCTCGCGGATTTTTCGGATTTTCGGCAAATTCGCAATCCGCGAACGCTCGCGAATTTGTCGAAAATCCGTGAATCCGCTCGCGGCGGATTTTTTGCTTGGTTGCGGCGCGCGGCGTGGTGCACGGCGTTCACTTTCCGTCATTTAGCGTTTGCCGAGTTGTTTTTCTTTGCGAGTGATGCGCCATTTTAGATCTTGCTGCGTGTTCCCGCGGGAGTTTGGCGCCCGCGAATACGTACTCGCGGCTTGCCACCTTGCACAGCACACCTCGCGAGAGTTCGCAATTGCGAACACGTAGTTGCGGCGGAAAGGAACAATCTCGCACTTGCGAAATAGAGATTTTGCAATTTCGCACAAGAAAATCACCAGCAAACAGGATAAACCTTCAGAAAATTATGATTTTTATCAGAATCACTCCTCAGGTTGACATTTGCATGGCCTTTTTTTTTTGCAAGGAGTCCATTTTGGGGGGGGGGGAGGAAGGAAGTGCCCCACAGTCTCCAACTTCCTGTTCCTGTCCAGCAGGCTCCTCCCAGTGCTTTGTCCATCTCCTGGTCACTTTCATTTGGATCTGGAGCTGGAAGGATTACTTTTTGTGGGTGCTGCTGGATATTTGGATTTGAGGCCTTTTTGACTGTCTTTGGATCACTTTTGGATTAGAAATCAACTTTCACAAGTAAGTTTGTTTGGGGCATTACAGTTGCTGCAAGTAAAATTTTGGAACTTTTTCAGAACATTAAATAAATTATATTGTGGGTAGCCACAGTATCCAGTAGGACCAGGGTTGGTTAGGGGTGCATGATACAAATGTTTTGTTGAATTTAAACACCATTGAGGCCATGGATGGGCTGGGATTGTGCTGATTTTTGTCCTTTTTTTGGGCCTGCTGGTGTGGCCCTTTGCCCAGGGGTGGTGAGTGTTGCATGGGCCTAGTCTTTCTGTGGGGTGTCTTCTTGAATTTAAACATAATTGAGGCCATGGATGGGCTGGGATTGTGCTTATTTTATTGTTTTTTGTCGTTGTTGGGGGGCTGCTGGTGTGGCCTTTTGCCCAGGGGTGGTGGTGCATGGACTGAGTGTGCCTGTGGTGTGGTCGCACTCTCTTTAATGTAAACATCATGGATGGCATTGGATTGTGGTGATTTCTGGCTGTTTTTCTGTTTTTTGGGGGTGTACTGTTGATGTGGACTGGCCATGTGGGTGGTGGTGGTGGCCATCTTGAGTGCTGGCTGGTACAGGCAACATGTGCTTGGGGTGTAAGGGGCCATTTTGAGGAGAGGCAGTGTCTGAGGCCTGCACTTATTTTGCCTACTTTTCATCGATTATGCCCAGGGGTAGTGAGTGTTGCATGGGCCTAGTGTTTCTGAGGGGTGTCTTCTTGAATTTAAACATAATTGAGGCCATGGATGGGCTGGGATTGTGCTTATTTGATTGTTTTTGTCGTTTTTGGGGGGCTGCTGGTGTGGCCTTTTGCCCAGGGGTGGTGGTGCATGGACTGAGTGTGCCTGTGGTGTGGTCTCACTCTCTTTAATGTAAACATCATGGATGGCATTGGATTGTGGTGATTTCTGGCTGTTTTTCTGTTTTTTGGGGGTGTACTGTAGATGTGGACTGGCCATGTGGGTGGTGGTGGTGGCCATCTTGAGTGCTGGCTGGTACAGGCAACATGTGCTTGGGGTGTAAGGGGCCATTTTGAGGAGAGGCAGTGTCTGAGGCCTGCACTTATTTTGCCTACTTTTCATCCATTATGCCCAGGGGTAGTGAGTGTTGCATGGGCCTCGTGTTTCTGAGGGGTGTCTTCTTGAATTTAAACACCATTGAGGCCATGGATGGGCTGGGATTGTGCTGATTTTATTGTTTTTTGTCGTTTTTTTGGGCCTGCTGGTGGGGCCCTTTGCCCAGGGGTGGTGAGTGTTGCATGGGCCTAGTCTTTCTGTGGGGTGTCTTCTTGAATTTAAACATAATTGAGGCCATGGATGGGCTGGGATTGTGCTTATTTGATTGTTTTTTGTCGTTTCTGGGGGGCTGCTGGTGTGGCCTTTTGCCCAGGGGTGGTGGTGCATGGACTGAGTGTGCCTGTGGTGTGGTCTCACTCTCTTTAATGTAAACATCATGGATGGCATTGGATTGTGGTGATTTCTGGCTGTTTTTCTGTTTTTTGGGGGTGTACTGTTGATGTGGACTGGCCATGTGGGTGGTGGTGGTGGCCATCTTGAGTGCTGGCTGGTACAGGCAACATGTGCTTGGGGTGTAAGGGGCCATTTTGAGGAGAGGCAGTGTCTGAGGCCTGCACTTATTTTGCCTACTTTTCATCCATCATGCCCAGGGGTAGTGAGTGTTGCATGGGCCTAGTGTTTCTGAGGGGTGTCTTCTTGAATTTAAACACCATTGAGGCCATGGATGGGCTGGGATTGTGCTGATTTTATTGTTTTTTGTCGTTTTTGGGGGGCTGCTGGTGTGGCCTTTTGCCCAGGGGTGGTGGTGCATGGACTGAGTGTGCCTGTGGTGTGGTCTCACTCTCTTTAATGTAAACATCATGGATGGCATTGGATTGTGGTGATTTCTGGCTGTTTTTCTGTTTTTTGGGGGTGTACTGTTGATGTGGACTGGCCATGTGGGTGGTGGTGGTGGCCATCTTGAGTGCTGGCTGGTACAGGCAACATGTGCTTGGGGTGTAAGGGGCCATTTTGAGGAGAGGCAGTGTCTGAGGCCTGCACTTATTTTGCCTACTTTTCATCCATTATGCCCAGGGGTAGTGAGTGTTGCATACTTGCATGTCCCACTCCCTAGTCTTTCTGTGGGGTGTCTTCAATGTAAACATCATGGATGGCATGGGATTGTGCTCATTTTTCTGTGTTTTGTCGATTTTTTGGGGTGTATAACTGAACTGATGTTCCTCTGTCTTCCATTGCTTTTAGGTGCACAAGAAGACTCAAGAGAACCACCAGTGCCAGGAAGAAGTCCTGCAGCGGTGTGTGTGTGCAGCATAACGTCACGCGACGTCACGTCTGGACACAGAACCCTCTGCAACTCGTGCAACTGCTGCCGTGCTGACCTGCTCCGAAGAAGATGGCCCCAAAAAAAGTAACCCGTAGCTCCTCTAGCAAGAAAGGTGCCAGTAAGGAGCAGAAGAAGCAAGTTACCAAGGACACTGGTGTGCTGCCCGCCCCTTTTTTTGGGAGTAAAAAAAAAAGTATGCCTGCAGCAGCAGCAGCGGGATCTGCTGGGGACCAAGCTGGCAGCAGCACCCCCGCTCCATTGGGCTCAGTGCCACCACCACCACCACGCCAACTTAAGTCCAAGCCCTTGAGTGCTGCAGAGGCAGCCAGTATAGTTCTTCAATCACCATCGACCAGTGATGTTGTCTCATCGCAAGAAAGCAGCAGCAATGTCCCTCAATCAACACAGGTTGTTGTAGCTCATCTGACGAGTGTTGAACAACCACAGCCGCAACAACAATCACATGTGCAAGTACAAGCCCAAGTACATGTGGAAGGAGAGGCAGCGCAAGGAGATGCGCAAGCAGAGGTGCATGGAGGGTCACAAGTGCCCACAATAGTTGTTCCTCCCGAAGTAGGGGCACATCAGGAAATCGACAATCAAGGCGAGGTATCATTTGAGGAAGCCACTCCTCCTGATGATCCTTCATTGTCTTCCACACCCCTAGCAAGGAAGAGATCAAGGGTGGTGTCTACATCTTCTTCAAGCACACCTCCTTCTGATGATACGGATCAAACTTGGGAACCAGCACCACAGCCGTCTGAGAGTGAGGCACACCATGATCCGACAAAGGTAGTTAAGCGTAAAAGGAAGCTCGTCCAAAGTCTCAGACTTATGGAGTGTGATGAGGCTCAACAAGAAGTGGCGGATACTGCTGCTGATGAAGACTCTGCCAACGACGACCCAGTCATCATAAAGGTCACTGCAGCCCCAGCGGGCATGCAGCAAACAGACATTTTGACCCTAGCCCGAAGAGCTGCTGAGCGTGATGATGATGATGATGATGTTGTCGATGAGGAGGCAGTGGAAACACCACAATCATTGGAGTTAAGTAGTACACCAACTCGTCCCGCTTCTATATTTCTTTCTGGCAAGAAGAGACCTCCGTCAACCTCGACCTTAATTAGTGGCGGTGAAAGTGCAAAACGTACAAAAGTTGGGCAATCCAGATCCTGGACTTCATCTGGCATTAGCTTCATGACCACCACCACCAGTATCGCCGCCTCCTCCAGGTCCCACAGACACTTCAAGTCCCCAGTTTGGGACTTCTTTACTGTTTGTCCCAAAAATCCAAAGTTTGCCATTTGTACCCTTTGTAAGCTTGCAGTTAGTCGTGGTAAGTCAGGTACCAACTATGGTACCGGCGGCCAGAGAGGTCATCTTGAGAGAAAGCACGCTGTCAAATGGTTTGCGCACCTAGATGCGATCAAGAAAGGCCAAATTCAAGGAAACGTTGATGTTTCATCTGATGATGACGAGCAGGAAGAAGACGTGTCAAACACTTCCCTTACACCCAGTACCCCTGTCAGCAGCACACCCAATGTGAGGCACACTAAGAGTGTTGGAGCGAGTGAGACACCAACGCACAAAAGTTCACCAGCGAGCAAAATTGGGTCAACGAAGTCATTATCAGCCCGTAAATGCTTGGTCCAGGGCAACATTAGAACAATGCTTACTTCAGACGTGCCATATGAACGCAACCACCCACTGACGCGTCTGTATAACACTAAGCTGGCTAAAATGCTAGCTGTGGACCTTCTACCTTTTTCTTTTGTAGAAGCGGTAGGTTTTCTTGAATTAGTGGCAACGCTCTGCCCTAAATGGAAGGTTCCGAGCCGGTTCTATTTTGCCAGAGTTGCGGTTCCAGCACTACATCAAGATGTGCTGGAGGCGATTGGGGCAGCTTTGCAGAAGAGTGCTGTTCACACAATACATCTGACAACAGACATGTGGACCAGTGGCGCAGGCGCTGATTACATGTGCATCACTGCACACTGGGTCTCTTTTTCAGGTGTTAAAGCAAAGCTAAACGCAGGTGTTGACCCGGACAAAGTTTTCAAAGCTGCTCGGAAACATGCAACACTAGCCATGTTTGGCTTGGAGAAAAGTCACACAGCAGAAAACCTTTTGGAAGAGTTTAACAAAAAGGTCTTGAAAATGCTATCCCCCCTAAAACGCAAGATTGGTTATGTTTCCACGGATAATGGCGCCAATGTAGTTAAGGCCATGTTGAAGGGTGACCATGTTAGAGTGCCGTGTTTGGCGCACTGTATCAACCTGGTAGTTCAAAAATTCTTGATTGATAAACAGAGTCCAGCGTTCGAGGTAATGGCCACCTGCCGCAAAATGTGCAACCATTTCAGCCATTCTTTTAAGGCCCGGAAGCATCTGCGGAGACTGCTACTTCAACGTGGAATGCCAGTGAAAGCACTCATCCAGGAGGTGGCAACACGTTGGAACTCAACCTTCTACATGCTTGAGCGTCTGTATGAGCAGTATACGGTACTCGATCACTATTTCTTCACAGAGGGTACATCTCAGAAGGAGGACCTGCGGATGAGTGCGGCGCAATGGGACATAGTTAAAAGCCTGACAGACATGCTTCGTCCTTTTGAGTTCTTCACGCGTGCAGTCAGCCAGGAGGACTGTAATTTGGGAAAAGCTATCCCATTGTTGTGCATGCTGGAGCACCAACTGATGGCGGTGTCTTCTGAGTTTGAAAAAGATGTACAAAAAAAAGACCATTTTATTTTGTCTGAGAAATTATTAGAGCGCCTACGTGGTGATGAACGTCTTCAAAAGATCAAGTCAGATCAGCATTACATTTGTGCTACTATTCTGGATCCACGCTACAAAAAGGCGCTGGCAGGCGAAGCATTCTTTCCTTTTGCTGATGCAGATGTTCAAAAGTACAAACATTGGTTAGCCTGGTCAGCCAAGAGGTTTGAAAAAGAACGGCAGGTTATTGAAGGAGAAGCCAGTACATCAGCATCAGCATCAGCAGGCCATCCCCAGTCACAAGAATCCACTTCTGCACCTGTGGCTGGGGCACAAGTGACCTCTCAGCCGTTAAAGACACCGGCAACTGGATCATCTGCACCACACACAATGACAACACTAACAGTGGCTGCGGAGGAGGATTGGCTAAGTTTGATGGGGTATGGTTCTCGAAAAAATGTCACAGGCACAGCAAAAAGTAAGCAAAGTGGAGGAACAGTTGATGACCTTGAGTCGATGGTGCAGGACTATCTGAATGACTCAACAGAGGTCTTTCTTAATGATGAGCCATTGCAGTATTGGCATGGCAAAAAACAATTGTGGCCACAGCTCTTCAACCTGGCTATAAACTATTTGTCTTGCCCACTCGCAAGTGTGTCTTCTGAACGTGTTTTCAGTGCTGCTGGTGGCATTGTAACTCCCAAACGGAGCCGCCTCTCGCCCAAAAATGTGGAGCGGCTGACAATGATCAAGATGAATCAGCACCTCATACCACCAGATTACAAAGTACGAGAAAGCACGCCGCATGAAGACGAGGAGGACGGCAACGTAGATGAGGGGATTTGTTCTCTGTTCGGTGGCACTGACCTCATCCAGCCTGAATTCGCAGAGTATGATGACGAAATCTTGTTCTAATTCCCTGACACCGAGCCCTGAAAATGAGACAATCAATCAAGAACTTTCTTTTTCGTCCTTATTCACTTTTATTCCTGTGTGCTTTGTGTCTCTCTTTCTTTGTTTTGCACAGTTAATTTAATTCAAACTTTAATCACCTAATCCCAAAAACAAGACCATCATCAGAACTGTCGTCACTTGTTTGCTTATTGATTTGAAGGTGCCGCAGTCTACATTCCTCAGGTTCACAAGTTCTGAAGAACATGCTCCTCTATCCTCCTCCTCCAGACTGCGATTTCCCTCAAAGCAGAGTGCTGGATTACGCCCAATGAAGAAAGACTCAGCACTTGTGGGGGTGTTGTACTTCTTTGCGGGTGAGTTGACGGATTTGGGCCCATTGCTGTGAAGCTCTAATAATGGACAAAAGTGTTTTGGACCAAATATGAGGTGGAAATTTCTTGCCGTTTTTGCTGACTTGCTTGCCTTTGAGGTGCTCTTTGGCGGGGTTCCTGGTGTTTGTGGGTAATTTTTGGTGTCTGGGAGCACTGTTGCGACAGTCTAATCTTGATTGCATTTGCTTTTCAGGAAATCCGCGGTGGAAAACAGGAGTTATGATGATTGATGATGATGATGACCTAGCTGCACAGCGCCGCGTTTGGACCGAAGGCCGAGAGATATTGTAAGTATGAGATTTAGCTTTTTCGCTGTTTGGGGGTGTTGTCGGGTGGTTTTTTCCGGGTGGGTTGGCGGGTCTTGCCTGGGGCATTCCTGGGAAGGTCTAATACCGGATAGAAGTGTTTTGGACAAAATCCTGAAGGAACAGCCTTTTTTTTGCTATTTCTTCTGTCATCTTGCTCAATGTAGCGTTTTGGGGGGCTTCCTGCTGTTCGTGGGTGGGTTGCGGCCGGGGTCTCTGTCGAAGCACTGCTGCGACAATCTAATCTTGATTGCATTTGCTTTTCAGGAAATCCGTGGTGGAAAACAGGAGTTATGATGATTGATGATGATGATGATGACCTAGCTGCACAGCGCCGCGTTTGGACCGAAGGCCGAGAGATATTGTAAGTATGAGATTTAGCTTTTTCGCTGTTTGGGGGTGTTGTCGGGTGGTTTTTTCCGGGTGGGTTGGCGGGTCTTGCCTGGGGCATTTCTGGGAAGGTTCAATACCGGATAGAAGTGTTTTGGACAAAATCCTGAAGGAAACACCAGTTTTGGCACTTTTTGTAAGTTAGGGTTCGTTAGGGTTAGCCCTACCAGCAGGATTGCATGTGTTTCGGGGGGTTCTATTGCAACGCAGTTCTGGTGTTGTAGAGCACTGTTGGAGCGATGCTGGCTATGGATACTTTTGCTTGCTTGCAAGTGGTTGGAATACAATCCACGGTCTGTATTTGGGCCTACTGTTACTTTCAAAGTACGTTTTGTAACCATTTTTCTGCTAGGCATCGTTTTTGGAGATCTGATTGGGGTTCTTCTACATTTTTGCGACTGGCTTTAGTAAGGGTCTTGGTGGGAGCATTGCTGGGAAGGTCAAATTTTGTTCTAAAACACAGTTTATAGTACACCTTAATTGAGGGGAAAGATCCGCTATAATATTTTGGCCATACTTATTTATCTTTAAAAAGGTGAGTCCGACAGAGCACGCAATTTAAAAAATATTGTACTGTCTATTAGGGAAATCAAAGTGTCACATTTTGAACCACACAGCGTACATACCTTTTATTTATTTATCAGTGGTATTGTAATAGCACTTCCTGTTTTCCGTTCAATAATTACAGGCCGGGTTTCAGTCAACATCCGCCAGGCAGGCAGTGGACAGGGTGTCTTCTGTCAGTGGTCACCAACATTGATGGACGAAGCGTCAGCTGGAATGGAGGAGTGCCGCCAATAAGAGGAATTGTTTGCTGCATGCAACTTACTTACCAAATTCAAGGACAACACCAAAAACATACGCAATACAGATACAGTATCCATTGTATTATTCTATGAGTGTGACTGCATGTGCTTAGCTTTAGTTTGTAACCAAAGATTGTCTTTATCTTCAATTATTGTTTGTCCATGCTCTGCTTTTTTTTTCTTCTCTCAACAAAACCTACCCAAAAAGAAACCCCCATTCCCATCCATTTTACAAACCCTAACCCTCTTCCCCCGGGCTGTGTTGTTTTGCTTGATGTCTGACTAAAATGACATCAATAGTTCCACACACTTGCTGGGGAGGATAAGGTCATAGCAACAGGCTGGTGAAGGAATACGAGGATATCTTCTAGACTTACTCAGCTTCAGTACTATATCTTCTAGTAGTAGTAGCCAATGTCAAATAAATTCAACGCAAGTACTAGTTATACTTGCAAGCAAATACTTTACCATTTGTTAGGCTACATTATGGCACTGTTCTGTCTGTCACCTGCTATATTCTCGATCGTACCGTAACCGTTGTAATGCTACAGTAAGGACAAACAAGGTTTCGTTTTCTTTTTTTCCATAGGCATGCAACTGCCACTGTGTCACACCACTAGTACCACCGCAATGAGGAAATGTCACCCGCCCAGGATTGACAACGTTAATCCCCATTTCACGTGGAGCCAGCCCTGGGCCTAGCCCTAATTTCTAACACAAATTACAGGTAAGATAAGCGTTTGGTGGGAGGTAGTATAATGGAGTATTATTTCGGAGTAGACAAGAGATTGACGGTTGTACTACTAAAGTCCTACGACTGTTCAGGAAAACAAAGTTACTGTTACACCCCCGCCCCCCACCCACCAGACTGAAAAGCAGTAAAAAACAGGTATGGTCAGATAAAGTTTAAAAATATATTTATTTAGCCCTAACAAAATAATCTCCCTCACCCACCCTAACCCCAACGATTGTCTTTGAAACGTCCCAAAACGATCCCAACTCCCAAATCCCACCCCCCAAAAGTCTATAAAAAAAGGGCAAGGGACACTCCACTACTGGAGGGTGCTGGTGCTGGTGCATTTTGCGGCATGGGCATCATACTCCTTGCGGAGGGTGGCAAGCTCGGAGCGGAGGCCCTTAACCAAGTTCTTATACTTCAGGACCTCCTGCTCCAGGTTGGACAGTCGGACTCGTAGGCGGCGTTGGCGTTCCTTGCAGCTCCTGTGGGGGGCAGCTGGTATTTCTGTTGCTTGGCGGTGGCGGTTGTCTTTGTTAGCCCGGCTCGGTCCCGCTGGCTTAGTCACGGAGGAGGATGCAGTGGTCACAGTCGAGGATGTTGTTGTTGCCCCGCTCGACTGCGTGTCCTCCTCCTCCTCCAGGGCCACCAGCCGCCGATATTCGGCGACAGTGGCCTCCAGCCTCCGTTGCCGGGCCATTCTAGCCTGCTCCCTCCGTGTTGTTGATTTGGAAGGAGCAACTATATGAAGAAAGAAAGACATAGTCTGTAACCAATGCTCCTTAGCATTAATAACACAAAGTGATTGAGCCGAAAGTTGGGTCACAGTACAAGTAGCACATTGAAAGCACAGTACATAACTATTGAGGACAGTATCTATGTAACCTCCCACTTCTGCATCCTTGCTCTAACATTAGTGGTAGTTTAATGAACAAATTCTACGACCACTATGGACTTCCATTACAGTCGACTATGACAGTACACCAGTCTTATTCTTCTTCTTCTCTCTTGTTTAGGGAAATTGGTACGTTATCTTATGCAAGCCGGCAGAATGACATGGACAGCACAGTGAACTTGCACCCGAGAAAAAAAGTTGCACACCATGATGAGTGAGACAGACTTGCGTTACTGTACCGGTCCAGTACATGCAGGTGGTGAAGCTATTACTTTTCTATTACGGGTGGCACTGAGAATACTCTGTTACAAGGGCTACTGCTTAATTAATTTACCTTTCACCCTACAGTGCAAATGAGTACTAGAAAAGGAAAATGAAGAAGCTAACTAATTTGATTATCTATCACTTCACATGGGACGTATTTGATGACATATGGGATGACTTTAGGTGCTTTGCTTAATATTGAGTGAACAGTGATACACCCACACATGAATGACGTACTACAAGTAAACTAAAGTTATTAAGAGAGGTACGGAGTGTCCACCGTAATAACCAGATATATGCTGTGATTGCAGACGCAATACAAAGTACTGCTACTATTCATGGTAGTATTGGACACATTTACAATTTCTTTTCCTTGCCTTCCCTGCACTGGAACGGACGTGCGGGTGCGGTGGTACATGCTCTTCAAGGTAACACTTACTTCATCTGGCGACCATCTACTCTCTCTAGATACACATGTGCTATCTAAGAGTCAGAGAATACCATGCTCCAGGCATCCATTCAGTCAAAGTATACGCACACATACAGTTTCTGTTTCACCCACCCAGGCTGCTGTCCTTCCACCCATCCTTGCTTCATCATTGACCCAGCCATGCACCATACCATATTCTTTCCTTCCCAGCCACCTCGGGGGCCAAGCAAACACATATCGTTCTTCTTTGCCAGCCATCATACAAGTTCGCGTCCCACTTACTTACACCCTTCTTTCGCTTTTCGTTCATCCCATCCATCACGTTCGTCTAAGAACTTATTGGGATTCTTCTCACCAAAAACTTCACAGCTAAGTCGAAGTACATTTCGAGGAGGCTACTACCTGGTTGATTTGTAATACACCCGTGCAGAAAGCACACTATGCAGTCTTCAATCTCAATAAGTAAGGAATATATAGCTTACCTGTTTCCGCCACCACCGTTTGAACCCCCACAGGACCGTCCGCCGGCTCTTGCACCGCCTCCTCCCCAGAGTCCGCCGAGTCCTCGCCCAACACAGCCACCTCCGCGCTGGCCCCGTCACCAGATGTTACACCTACAAAGTACATTTAAGAATGTTAGAATACACCACTCACTACTATATAATATTTGGTCTAGGAGAAATGTTAAAAAAACTGAATACAATGTAATAATTTGTGACTGTCTACTCCAAAGTAAAAATGTCCCATTTTCCAGGGAAGGCTGTTGTCTTGCTGCACTTTTATGCACAACTGATGAATGCTTGCTTTTGATTTTTAACACACACCACTTTTTCTCCTAACAGACAGAAGCTTGACTCCTAAGAACACGACCAGGATCAAGTTCAAACCAGGTGAGAGCTCGGCTCGACCACAAGAAATGTGTCCAATTAATCGTCAGCACTAACCACTTTTCCGTTTTCAGTTAAATAGTTTTATGACAAAGTAGATTTTAATAAATGTGTTTACTTTTAATAAAGCTTTTAAACTTAAATAGACTCTGTGGTTTTTGTTCCTCTAGACTAGAGTGGATGAGCTAAAGGTTTTGGAATTTTTGCAAGCATGAGTGCCTCTGACACTTCTTGACTGTGCTGTGACTCCGTACTCTCTTGTCCTGCGTACGATAATCTAGAGATCATTGGGGATCAATAATCGGTGACTTCGGGAGCTGAATGACTCTGCCACACTATCTAGTCAGTAAGGAGACAGTGCATAGAGCTATTGCTGAATAGAATGGGAGTCCAATGGAATTGCCAAATGTCCAATCTTAGTTAGCTACACAGACAGACTAATAAGAATAGTCTAGTAATACCACAGGGAGTCATATTCGAGGCAGGATAAGAATTTATATCCAGTCTACAAGAAGATCAAAGACGATTTAGAAAAAATCGAATGAGGAACGCTAGGAAAAAATAGGTACTCTTTATTAAAATGTAAACTTACTGGGGCCAGCAAAGGAGCCCTCGCCTGCCCGATCCTGGCCTGCATCCTCAGCACCCTCCTCCTGTGTCCTCTTGCCCTTGGGGGGAGCTGATGTACAACATGAAAGAAAGAAAAATCAGAAAACATGGATGAGATTTTTCAACCAAATCAAACATTTCAAAAGAACAATAACAAAATATTTTGGAGAAATAGCAAATAGATAGACAACTATTCCACGGGATCTATCTCATGTGGTATACTACGTTATTCGTATTGCCTGATTTGCGGAACGTTGACTTAGAAAGTTCCTATGTAACTCAATAAACAGACTACTAAAGAGGTTTGCCTAGGCCTGGCACTGCAGGCAGCAGTCCGCAGCACGCGAAGTGACATGACAGACAAAGTCCATCCTGCTTGCAGATCAGTGAATACTCAAACTATCAATCCACCCACCACCGCCACTATTTCTTCTTATAGCCATGTGTCTAAAGGAAGGACTGGACTTCAGTCTGTTGGGGCTGATTTAGAAGTCCCTTGCGGCTCATTTTCCTCCATTGTTGCGTGCCTTTTGTGACGCAGCGGCAGAACAAAAGACTCGCCATGGTGTTGGTGCGGCGTATATTTAAAAAAAAAACCACATATGGGCATATGGGCGATGCATCACGTTGTAAAGCCCTGCGCCATCAGGGGGCGTTCCGGCGCAAGGGAGGGCGTACCTGCGCAGGAACGAATCCTAAAAGTGGCTGAGGGAAATCTACAAGATGTCAATCAGTCACTTTTAGGACAATGATGCATGACTCAAACCCTGCGCGCTTGCAGCCGACGTACGGCTTGATGCAGCATTGGGGAGATAGGGTACCCCAGAGCATTGCTGGAGCTGCGCCATCGTTGGCACGCAACTCCAGCAATGCGCTGCCTTTACGGCACAGATGCGTAAGGCTTCTGTGACGTTTTGGGCCAATGGGTGGTGGTGGCATGGCACACAATTACTGCCGCATCCCTGCTACTTTGCAGGGATGCGCCGGTAATTGAAAATATGACCCTTAGTGTCTAGCATTACGCAGTTCTTATCTTTACACTACACTCATACATAATTTCTCAGGCCAATGAAATGCTTCTGAACACAACATACAAAACAAAGAAGCATAGTAGCAAGCAAGGCTACTGAGAAGGAGAGCAGTGCACCTGAAATGCATAGAAGATTTTGAAATATAATTTACCTCAATGTAATCGGCAGCATTATTGCTCTTGGTAAAGAACAAAGATTTGCAAATAACAGAGCCGGATAAAACAGAGTAGTAAATGAATAGCTACTACTACTCACCAAGCCCGGGGACCTCTACGCCGAGCGCGTCCAGCAAGTCCCGCTCCCGGTCCATGACATCGGTCCAGCGGTGGGTGGCCTGGTTATATGTGCGCCGGACCCCAGAGAGCTTATACATGGCCCGGCACACCTTCTCCCACCGCTGGCGGCGCTCCCGGATGCCATAGCCAGTCGCGATCTTGCCGCCTCCCAGGATCGTCTTGGGGAGGCGGCGCTGGACGTGGAAGATGAGTGCCGCCACTTCCTCCGCGCTGAAGATCTCCCGCGGGACCACTTGCTCCCCCCTCAAACGCCCGCACGGGAGCCGGGCACGAGGTGCGGGACCCTTCCCCTTCTCAGGGTGCTTCCCGGCTCCCTTTACCATGGTCTGGGCAGAAATACAGTTAAATGATAAACAAGAAATAGAATAGTGAAGAAGAAACGAAAAGAGTTTAAAAAAGTAGTTTAAAAGTAACTAAAAGCAGCAGAAAACACAAAAATATAGAGCTAGAAAAATAGAGGGATAGATAATAAGTAAAATTAGATCAAATAAACTTCAAACAAGCAAAGGATGGCAGAGATTGAGAGAGGATAGAGAAAGCATGCCCAGAACCATAGCAATGAATGAGAAACAAGATGGCCGCGCCCGTTCACGACCGCGTGGGTAAGTTCGCGCGAGATTTTCCTCGCGAGCACGCGCGAAATTGTACTAGCGAGCAGCACACTTTGCGAGATTACACATAGCGGCCGGAAACGGAATTACGTCACGCAAACAAGATGGCCGCGCCCGTGTACGACCGATAGGGTAACTTGGCAAACGTATAGCTAGAAGCGCCTCGCGAACACGCGCAAGATCACGCGAACATACACGTCGCAAAAAAAACAATTTTGTATTCGCACGTATTCGCGGCTTCCGAAATCGATCTTGCACGGATTCGCGCCCCAAAAAACGCGCGAAATTGCACAAAAAACGATTTTAGCTAAACTGAAAGCAATGAGCAGGTGCAAAAGTTCAAACTTAACATTAGTAACATTCAAGGTAGTGCTTCCTGAGGGGCCCCTCCAGAGTTTGCAACTATTCTATGACCCTGCTATGACCCAAACAGCAGGCTCATAGAATAGCTACAAGTAGACCATAAAGGTCCTGTGAAAAAAAAATTCACTGCAACAAAAAGCAAATTACAGATAAGGAAGGAAGCAGGTGCCAGCCAGACTGGAACTTTCAAAATTACTGACACATTAATGACCCACAAATTAATTGATGGCAGTTGAAGAAGGGCAGGTGTGCTTGCTTTTTTCAACCACCATAATCTACAGTGATAAATAAACCTAATGGGTGGCAGTGAGGATGTACCAGAGGGTGGCATGGGTGTCCCAGAGGGTGGCAGTGGTGAAACAGAGGGTGCTGTGAACCTGTGATGATAAACCAGACGTAGAAACAACATAGTCGCGGCCGTTGCGAGCCGAAAAGTAAGTTCGCAATTGCGAACTTGTCCCAAAATCGGAGCGAACGCGTGCCAACACAAAAAACGGGAAAATCCGCAAATCCGCTAGAGTTCGCGTATCTTCGCGGATTGCGAATCCGTAAATCCGCAATTTCGCGTACGCGAGATCCGCTAGATCCGCCCATGCTTAGTCTCTGGGTATACTTTAAACAGATACAAGACGGAGATGTTTCCCCTCAATGCTTATTGTTTTGCAGCCCATATGGGTACCGCTGGTTTTAAATGGCAATCTAAACAACTCAAATATTTAGGGGTCTGGTTTTGTAGTACTTTATATGATACAGTGGCCTATAATGAGGCACAGACCTTAAATAAAGTTCGCCATCTTTTGGATACTTGGTCTCCTAAACATATTTCTTGATGGGGTCAGGTTCAAACTTTAAAAATGATGATTACTCCTATTATTAACTTTATTTCGTCTATGCTCCCGATGAATTTATCTCCTTCCTTTTTTCGTGAGATTGATTCCATAACCTCTTCGTTTCTTTGGAATGATAAGAGGGCTCGAATCGCATATAAATCCTTGAGGAAACCTTATGATATGGGTGGTTGTAATTTTTCCAGATTGGGGAAAATATCAAGTGGCTTTTTTAGCTTCTCAAGGAGCTTTGTGGTTTTCCTCACTTCCTGGTCATACGCCTTCTTGGATGTGCATTGAGCAGGCTCTCTCTTTTCCTCTTCCGGTCTCTTCATTTCTAACCACGTCTTCATTATCTATTCCTTTTTCTCGTGACATTATATTGGATACCGTTGCAGCAGTTAAATCGGTCGATAGGAAAGTGGCTACTCCGATTCATAAATCTAGGTGGTCGTCTTTGTGGCGTAATCCTAGAATAAAGGTTCTTATTGATACCCCACTAATTCAATATTGTTCTTCTAAAGGTATCACGTTGGTCCATCATCTTTATGACTCCAATGATGACCCGTTACCCTTTACTTCTTTAGCTCGGCAATTCTCACTCTCTAATCTGGATTTTTACATTTTCTTGAAAATTAAAGTCGCTCTTGCCAAAGTGCGTCTAGTTCCCAATTCCCCTATGATTACTTTATTTTCTTTGTGGCTCAGATCTGGTCATATTGCTTCACGCATTTATACATTTTTGGCCTCAACTTCTTCGGATTCATGTACTATTACACAACAAAAATGGTCCTGTCACTTTGGTACGGAGATCACTGAACATGTGTCTTCGGCAATTGATAGGTACGTTCTCTCTGCACAATAAAATTGCTCCTTCTTTATTTCAATCCAAATTCTTTTCCATCAACCTTCTTCATTGGACTCCTATGCGGCTGTGTTCTCTCCATTTAAAAGATGATGATTTATGTTGGAGTTGCGGATTGGCTGCTGGTGACTATCCACATATGTTTTTATCATTGTTCACTTCTAAAACCCTTTTGGGATCTTATTCATAAACATCTTATGTTAATTTTTCAAATTAACTTTCAACTTTCCTTTCCTATGATCTTATTGGGACCATTGGCTTCCTGGGAACCTCTGCCGTTGGATACCTTAGATATGCAATTGTTGGATCTTTTACTGACTGTGGCAGTTAAGGTGATTCTTATGGATTGGAAGTCTTTCGCTTCCGATTCTTATCACACATGGTGGGCATGGGTCTCCTTTTTAAGAAGTGCACACACTTCTGTTGATATGGCTCATCTCACTCCTACTATTTCTACTAGCGTATGGAGGGCTTTAGATACTTATATGGATTTGGCCTCAATGGGGTTGGTCGACTAATATCCCTTTGTGACGTCCGACTGACTGTTGTTTGTGGTTTTTTGTTTCTCTGCGCCACCAAGAGAGATACTTATTTTTCATCTTTCTTCTTTCGTCCTCTCTTCTTCCTTCTTTCTTTTCTTCTGTCCTGCTCCCTTTTCTCTTTTTCTTCTGTCCTTCTGTTTTTCGGATAATGATACCGTTCATGGTTTTCTTATGATTTATTACTGCCACTCTGTTCCTTAACTTTTATTTCGTTTTAAGATGTATGAATTGTGGCAATTTATCTGCTATTGTTGGCATATTATGACGAACTTGTGGATCTTTCCTTATCTTTAATTTTGGTATCATTATGAATTGTACCTAACTGTTTTTATCTTTTTAAAATCTTAATAAAATTATTGAACTTAAAAAAAAAATAATAAAAAAAAATAGAGACTGTTATTTCGGCTGGTCTGACATATAGAACGTCCAATGGTTTCTCGATAATTGATTACATTACAAGCTCTTACCCTGCCTTTTCCTTTATAAAGGCTGTTGCAGTTATTGATAATAAGTGGAGTGATCATAGTATTCTTTTTTTCTCCATTATGGGTAAACCAGAGGCTATTTCGCATTGGCAGATTAGAGATGAGGAGCAAGTACAGTTAAAGGTCGCTAACGGTAGGGTATCCTGAAATTTAGTAAATAAACTAACCCCAGCTAGCGATCTAAGTAGGGCAGTAGAGTCAATCCCTGCACAAGGTTTGATTTTAGCAGATTCTTTTACTTAAAGATATGCAAACGTGTAAGTGCTAATTCAACTCTCTAATAGAACAGCAGCATTAAACCCAAGATACAGGGGAAGAGTCTTAATAAGGGTTTTACTCTCAATAGGGTGCTAAACAAACTGTGAAGACAGCAATTTGTTTTCTATTCCAAGGAACGTAATACAATCATAAACTGACTTCGAAGGAGGAGAACGAGATGGCTACTGACACAAAAAAGAAAAGATGCTGATGGGTAGAAATTACAGAAACTGGTAAGCAAAATAACTGTAGGTCCTTCTGGTGTATCATTTGGGAATGCAGTGGTAGCACATGAAAGCACAAAATTAACAACATCCAGAGTGAAGTTTGGATCAAGTATATCTTGGCAGTGTATGCCTGAAATAGTTCTGGGGACCTTTTAAGTGATCATAACTTGTTAAATTCAAGTCTTAGAACTAAGGTTGAGGCAATCCTTGCTTGTCCATCTAAGCTACAAATTAAGAATTTCATTCTCTGTGGAAGGTGTACAGGGGCAAGAGGGCCTGATTAGTTGCCTATTACTGTAATTAAGTTAGAGGTTGATTTATGGGCAACCTATCTGGCTACTTTGTTTGAGTTCTGCCACATATCTGGAGAGAAATCAAACTCCTGGTGGGGCAGTATTATACTCGTACTGCATAAAAAAGACCCCTCTAATATACCTGGTACTTGTAGACATATTGCACCCTAAGACGCAACTTGGAAAATCCTTGTGAAATCCGTTTTAATGCATCTACAGGAGTGTGCAAAGGAAAAGCATATTTTACCCTTGAAACAGGACGGTTTTCAACCAACTGCTCCACCCAAGATAATATTTCCATGCTGCACCTTATTATGGAAAAGTATACCCAGAAACGGGGTATGCCAATCTACCCAGCATTTATTGATTTCTCTACCACCCTCGACCACATGGACAGGCATACCCTGTGGAAGAAACCTATAGATTTGTGTATTCCAGATGGTCTTTTAAAACTGATAATAGCCTTGTAAATGGCCACAGGGAGCCAAGTAATGCTGGAGGGCAACTGTGGCTTCACCCCAAGAGTGGAACAAAAATGGCTTAAAACAAGGCTGTTTATTAGCTCCCCTCCTTTTTTCACTTCACATGGCTGACATGTCGCAGCAGATGGACTGGGTGGGAGGAAATTACCCAATGTTGGTTCCCACCTGATAGGTACTCTTCTATTCTCAGGTGATATTATATTACTGGACTTGACCCTCAAAGGTTTGCAGAAGCGTCTTCATTGTTTAGCAGCCTTTGCAGATAGTCATTACCTTTAAAGTTAATGTAAATAAAAGTAAAGAAATTCCAACAGATGGTTCTGTCCCTTCGGAAAGAGATAAAACGTATCCCTACCTTGGAACACTTGTTTCAGAAAATCTGAGCGAGAAAGAACATATTGTCCATTTGACAAATAAGGTTTTATCTCATGCAAACACACTTTCTGCATTTTATGTGCAGGGAGGTGGCACTTTAAATGCTGTTTTGTCACTTCTATGTGTTCTGTTTAATGCAGCACACATGGAAGCTACAAAATTTCATTTTTTTAAAAAGATTGTTCATGTGCAGGAAGGGACACCTTCCTACACATAAATGCCCAAGGTGTTTTGCTTTTTTCATGTGTGCTGCACAAGACAGCACACATGGAAAAAGCAAAAACGAGGAGAAATAAAGCATTTCTCCTTGTTTCGCCAAGTTATGGCCAGGTTTTCCCTGGTCTTAATTTTGGCGCGGCCTCCTATTGACGCTACCCTTGTAAATAGGGTGCAGCGTCAAAATCAATGGGTGTTGCGGTGGAACTTCCACCACAACACCGACTCCCCACCGCTTTCACTTTAAGCATAGTGTGAAATGGGGCCTTATTTACAAGGCAGCGTAAAGCCACATTAAGTGGCTTAAAGCTCCCTTGTAAATAAGGAGAAGCCCATATCGCCACAGGAACGTTAGAAAAAGTGACATTACCGTGGTGATAGGGGTTGTACATATGTCCCCTAGTGTGCCCCTTGATGCATTTTCTAGAGTTTCACCAAGACACTCACAACCTTTTAGTTTCTAGAATACACCAGGTGTGTACATTACCTCAAATTTACAGGAAACCGCTGTCACCAATTTCAGGAGTAAATCCCTTGCATAGGGTGAGTCTAGCAGAGACCATGAAATTGCAGATGGCATATCAGAAAGCTAAGGTTGAGGAAGATGAAAAAGCAAGAGAGTCATCGAGGGAGAAGCTAAGACTAGCTCACTGGGAACAATAGGGGAGGAGGTGGGAGAGACAAGCGTATTGGGCCCTGGAAAAGAAATTGCAACATAGGGAGGAGAATCAGAGAGAACGGGAGGAAAAACAGAGAGAGTGGGAGGAGAAACAGAATAAGAGAGAAAACAAGTAGGATGACAGGAATGACAACTCCAACTGGGATAAGTCACTCTACATCCAGTTATGGGATAGATTTCAAAAGATTTTGTTCATGTGTATGTGGAAGGGCAGGATATTTTAGAATGGTTTGTAAACTTTGAAATTGTTTTTAAGGCATTAGCCTTAAATAAGGTGTCTAAGGCAGATGCCTTAATGGGGATGGGGGCGCACGTCATTGAAAGGCAAAGTCATAATTAGGAAAATGCCTGTGGCAGACCAGATGGTCTATGAGGGAATGAAGAAAGCTCTCATTAGGAGGCTTGGGCTGAAACCAGCTCAGTACCTACAGAGATTCCATGACTGCAAGAGAGTCAATGGTGTTCTGTTATTTTACTTGGATTCGTGATGTTTACCTGATTGGAATGAGTGGGTAAGATGGATGTAGTAATTATAATGAAAGAGGGTCTGAGGGAAAGTTTAGAGTCCTGTATGAATTCAATCCCCCTATTCTAATAATCACAAAACATAATAGAATCCATAGGACTAAAAAAAGGTGCTAAGAATATACCTCTAAAACCAAATGTAGAGGCACTCACCACTCACTGTAATGTTGACACTGGGCACATGGTTGTGTATTGATGGGATACCACTTATCCTGAGGTGATTCTGAGTACTATTTCTCTGATCTTTCTTTGCTTTCCTTGTTCTACCGTATACTCAACATTACAGTGAGTTGCGAGTGCCTCTACATTTGGTTTTAGAGGTATATTCTTTTTTTTTTGGAAAACATTTTTATTGTTTTGTTCACATAGCAAACACAACATTAGCATACCATCATCAAGCAGTGTCCCCGTTTTCCCGCTCCCACATCTCCTCCCATATCGACAGTCTGCAATGTCCCAGTTACATAACACGAATATTCTCGTTAGATCAGGTTGCCTCATCGTACCCCCCTCCTCCTTGGTTACAGTGAGAGCGTCTTCCCTCAGCTAGCCAACGTGGGCAAACTCCCGTCCCCTCAGAGGCCTCCATCTAGACCATGATAGCGTCTCCATTTACTCCATACCCTATGAAATTTTTTTGGGCATCCTCTCGCTTTGTAAGTGACCCTTTCAGCTGCCATGTACATGTTGAGCCCCCTCCGCCATTCCTCTAGCTGTGGTGTATCTGGCGCACCCCATTTCCTTGCCAGGTCTCTCTTGGCCACAACCAGAGCTAGCACTAGAAAGATTAGCAGTGGACGGGCTAAGTCCACATCATTGGTCATTTCTAAAAGGATGAGCTACAGATCTAACGGAATGTCTAGTTCTAACACTCCACTCAGTCCTGCAATGATCTCCGCCCAATACACATGAATCCTCGGGCAGGACCATACTATATGTATAAAGCTCCCTTCATCATGTCCACAGCGGAGGCAGCTAGGATCAGCTAGTTTCCCCATTCTACAGAGCCTTATCCTGTCATAATACACCCTGTGCAGGACCTTGAACTGGATCAGGCGCAGGTGGGATTTGATGGCCACCTTTCTAGGATGCATCAAAACCATTCCCCAGTCAACATCGTCCATCTCCCCTACATCATGCTCCCATGTGGCTCGAAGACCTACCAATCGATCAGGTTTATTATTCATGATCGTCTTGTAGGTCAGGGACACTGCCTTTCCAGGGATCTTTTCCTGTAACAAACGGCCCTCCAGTGGTGCATACTCTGGAAGCGGGTCTCGTAGTGTGACTTCCTCCCTCCAAGCATGTCGCAGCTGTATGTACTTAAAAAACTGGGAGCGGTGCAAACCAAAATCAGCCTGTAAGGAGGCAAAGGGTTTTAATGCCCCATTTTTGACTACATCCCCCAGAGTGGAAATGCCAATATCGTCCCATCCCCTAAACCCCTTGACCTTACCAAGTTCTTTGAGCCATGTGCATTCCCATAAGGGGGTCTGCCTCGTGGGCCTATGTGTCCACCCAGTAATATTTGTGGCTCTATTCCAGGCCCTTAGCGTGATCTTCGTAGCCGGTAGTAGTCTGGTGTGGCCTGTCCCCCCGTAGATGTAGTGTAGGCATGAGTGTGTACCCATGGTGTGTCTTTCCAAGGCATATGTAGGGTGTGTAGCAGGCGCGTGGATCCAATCATTAATGGGGGTGAGGAGTTCCGCCCCGTAGTAAGCCTCTAAGTCTGGAAGAGAGATCCCGCCATCATATTGATGCCGTTGCAGTGTTGCCAGTGCTACTCTGGGGTGTTTTCCCAACCAAAGGTATGACCTGAGCTCTGCCTGGATGTCCCGAAAGGTCTTAGGTGAGACTAGGGAGTATTCATTCTGGAAGGCGTAAAGGAATTTTGGGAGTGAGATCATCTTGAACATAGCTGCCCGGCCAAGTATTGTCAGGGGGAGCGTTTGCCACCTGTTGGCGTCAAGCTTAAAGTCACGTATGACCCGATTGACGTTACGTTTGTAAGAAAGGGCGCTATCTATCGTAAGAAAAATCCCTAGGTACAGGAATCCGTCATCAGCCGTCCGCAGTCTCTGTGGTAGCTGGAGCCAGTCCGTCCGACCACGGGGGTCATAGAGCGTTGATTTGTGCCAATTGATCTTATAACCTGACTGAGCGCCATACCTTGCCAGCTCATCAAACAGCGCCGGTAGCGTGTTCTGCGGTTGCATGATGTACAGCAGCACATCGTCTGCGTACATGGATATCTTCTCGGTCTGTGTGTCTGCCGTGCCCACCCGGAACCCCGCAATTCTCTCATTTTGCCTTATAGCGCAAGCCAGCACTTCAATAGTCAAGGCGAAGAGGAGGGGCGACAGGGGGCACCCCTGACGGGTTCCCCGCTGGATGGGAAAAGCCCTCGACATCGTTCCATTGACTCTTACTCGGGCACTAGGGTCTACATAGAGTATTGCAATTTTGCGCCTATATTTGGGTCTGAAGCCCATACGTTCCAGTACTCCCTCTAAAAAAGGCTAGTGGACAGCATCAAATGCCTTTTCCGCATCCAATGACAGGAACCAATGTGGCTCTGTTCTGCCTTCCACCTCACGTAGCCAGTTATGTGTTCTTCGGAGGTTGTATCTAGTCGCCCTTTCCGGGATAAACCCTGTTTGGTCCTGATGAATCAACCAAGGGATGACCTTTCTCATACGAAGCGCCAGTATCGTGGCATATATCTTCGCCTCCACGTTTAATAATGAGATAGGGCGGTACGACGCGCAGTCCTCTGCCGGCTTCCCTGGTTTATGAATTGGGACGATCGTGGCCTGTCTAAGGTCTGGTGGAAGCTGTCCTTCCTCCTCTGCATCTCGGAAGAGGCCCTGTAGATGTCGAGTCAGAAGATCAGGCATCTTCTTGAAAAACTCATCCAGGAATCCATTGGGGCCCGGGGCTTTTCCCATTCGGAGTTTTGCTAGTGCCACCCTGATTTCTTCTTCAGTGATATCAGACTCAAGGTCCATTCGGTCAGTGTCCTCGAGAGTCGGGAGGGTGACGTCCGACATGTATTGCAACGCCTCTATCTTAGATCCCAATCGTGGGCCCTGTACAGGGTTTCATAATAGTCGGCAAATGCATCAGCTATCCCGGCGTCAGTGGATATCCAGTCGGTTTGGCCCAATCTCAACCTGTCTACCCAGTGTTCATCCCTCTCTTTCCTGCTAAGCCATGCCAGGAGTTTGCCAGTTGTATCTCCTACGTCATAGATGCGATGGAGTGTGGCCAGTGCCTGCATCTTAGCCTCTTTCGTTACCAACGGTCTGTACTGGGCCTGTGCATCTGTTAGACGTCGCTGGGTCTTCGTATCCTTCTTGAGTAACTGTTCGGTTTCTAGATGCAATATTAAGGCTTCCAAGGTCTGAACATCGAACTGTCTAAGTTTCCTAGCCTCAGCCAGTCTACATTGAGCCCTGTCCCTAAGCACTACTTTAAGCGCTTCCCATAGGACCACCCGGGAGTCTACGGTCCCTACATTTTCGGCTAGGTATACTTTAACGTCAGCTCTTAGCCCTTTTATAATGCTCGGGTCCTGGAGGTCCCAGGCTGAGAGTCTAAGAACCGCGGGACCCTTCTTCTTTCGCCGACCGATATGTACTGCCAGGGGCGAGTGGTCGGATATCCCTCGGGCACTATATTCTGCCGAGTCTGTTACCTGTAGTGCCTGCCGTGTCATAAAGATATAGTCTAAGCGGGAGTAGACTTTGTGTGCCCCCGAATAGAAGGAGTATGCCTGTGCATCTGGGTTGAGCCACCTCCACACATCCAGGAGGCCCAGTGTCATTATAACTTTGGCTAACGGGGTCGTAGCATGGGGTCTGTCTTGGTCACCAGTCCTGTCGGTAGCAGTATTCATTACATCGTTAAAATCTCCCCCAATAATTTGAGTCGTATCTGAGGTACTGAGGACGATGTCAGACACTCCCTTTAGGGTTGCCGCCTGCAATTTAGGCGGAGCATAGGCCGAGATAAGAGTGTATTCTCTCCTGCCCCAGGTCCCTCTCACTCCTACATATGCGCCCTGACAGTCACTCCAAACCTGCGTCACTTTCATTGGGGGGGGGGTCTTCTTAATCAGTATTGCTACTCCCCTGGAATCCGATGTGAACACTGCATGCGCTAGTACTTTATACCTGCCCCGTGCCAAGAATGCACATTTAGTGCCCTGTAGGTGTGTTTCTTGCAGGAATATCACATCTGCCCCGGACCGTTTGATATAGTTGTGAACTAGGCCTCTCTTGCAACCTAGACCGTTGACATTCCACGTCAACACCTTAATGCCTCCACTATGGCTAGTATCACCTGCAGGGCCTCCCATTAGCTTGGTAACGGTGAATGACTAGGGGCCCAGATGTCCCAAAGAGGGGTCGGCGTAGGCTGCAAGCTGGAGTCCGACAGAGTGTGATAGGTACTATTGTAAACCTGCTGACTGATTGCGGAGGAGTGCGGCGCTCCGTGTAGGTGTCCGCCCGACTACTGTATGCCTTGTGTGTGTTGCGAGAACTCCCCCCAACGCCCTCACCCTCCCCCCGTGCCATCCTCTGCACATTTACTCTGAGACAAAAACAATCCCCAACATTCCCTGTCCCCTCCCACCCTACCTTCCTCCCCCAATAGGCCCATATTCTACCACCCCGTGCAATAGGCCGTATTGGCAGGAAAAGGTCTGTCATCCACCCGATTATCTCCCTCCCCTGTAAAACTACCCCAACTCGATAATTACACAACGGTCTAAGCGACCAGTTAATCCAATGTTCACCTCTTTGGATATTAGTTCGCTGTGGGAAGAAGATACAACAATAAGAACAATCAAAAAAAGGAAAAGAACAATGTTAAACCCAAAAGATAGGGGTGCGTGTGAGTCACTTGCGTGTTTCCATATGGTCTAGCCGCTATCATGTTCATCCACCACCCAGCTAATACAGCTGTCTCAGGGTACAGTCTTGTCCGGCGGGCCCGGTCCGTCCGTGGGTGGCCCATTCTCGAGTTCCTGGATCGCCAACACTAGTGGGTGGAGTGACTGAACTGCTCCTTCATCAGTCTCGGACATGCCGTCGCCCGTTTCCCTCTCCATCTCCGTATGCTCCTCCACAGCAAGAGCGCTGAATCTAGATCCCGATGGGCCACCCAGCCACGGGGAGCCAGAGTCCCTTATCGTCCTTGGAGGCTCCGTCTGCGACGGATATGGTGTGGACTGCGTCCTCCTCACTCCTCGTGACCCTTGTCTTCTCCGCGGCTGCACCCGCTCCCACAGATCTCCAACCACCGGGTCCGTTCCCGATGCAGTCGTCTCATTTCCTTCACGCCTGCGGAGGGGCGGGCGTTCTTCCAACCACTGCCAGGCATCATCCGGATGAACGAAAAAGTATGTCTTTTCTTTATATATGACCCGCAGTTTCGCCGGAAAGAGGAGCATGTATGGTATCTTTAGTTCTCTGAGTTTAGCCTTGACAGCGTCAAAGGAGCGTCTGGCTGTAATCGGGGAAGATCATTATCTGCGAGTTCTCAAATCGAATCTCCCCCAGTTTCCTAGCTTCTCGAAGAATCAGATCTCTGTCCGCAAAGTTCAAGAACCTCGCGATGGGGAGGAGCCTAGCCTGCAACCATGATGGCCGCCTAAACCCTCGGCTCCGCCGACCCTCTCGTTTTCCCTCCGAATAGCTACTGATCCTGCAAGTTATCCTGTGACCGCGTTGATGTTTCGGAACCGGGAAGTGATCCTGACTCCAACGGTGCGCTCCCCGGCGTGCTCCCTGCAGCAGACGCGACAGAGCGCCCTTGTTTCCTTTCTGATCGGAATGGCGGTGACCGGGTCTTTGTTCCTCGGAGATGGCCGGCTCTGATTACGACAACACCGGCCACTGACGACGGTGCGGGGTCGGCCGGGGAGAGCGGCTGCAGTACTGCCTTTCTCGCCGCAACGTGCTATCCTGGCCAGTTCACCTCCACGCTCGCAACAATGTTGCCGCGGCCAGTGATACACAGTGTCCTTTCTCCAGCCTGTAGACGGCTTTGAGTGCCTCTTCGCCTTCAAGCGCTGTGGTGGGTGCCATTTTGGACCGAGCGCTCGGCGCTCGCAACTGACGACCTCAGGCTGCTACTAAGGGTATTTACGACGACCGGCGCTGCACTGCAACTGAGTGCGGTGTCATAACGGAGTGAGTGGCCCCTGGACCCCTGACGTGGCTGTGCTCTGCGGTGTGATGTCCGGCTGCTAACAATGGATGTCGACGAACAGTTTCGGGGTCTGGCATATGTTTGTGAGCCCCATGTGCAGGAAGCAGCAGCATCCGCGTCTCCTGCGGCATCTTTGGCGATTGGTGATATTCTGAGCGCTTTGGGTACTTGCGAGCTGCCCTATCTGACAATGCCCGGGACCTGGGGGACCGGCTAGATGCCATTCTGCCCGCAGTGCCCTCGACTGGCTGTGTTGGTTTTCGTGAACTGAGCACTTCGCCACACCCTGTGCTCGGCTACTGTGAACTGCCTACCCTGATCTACATGGAGGCGTCGGAGGTCCAAGATCTTGATACCGCCGCGGTATTGCCTGTAATGGTTATGGTGCAGTGTGTGGTTTCTGGACTTGTGCAATGGCTGGGGAATCGTCTTTGGACGCCATGCCGGGCAACTCCTTTGTGTTCTACTGGCGTGTCTTTCTGCCCTATCCTGGATTTGCTACTATTGCTTTGGCCGGTCGACGTTCGAAGATTGCTGCTGTGTGGTTCCCTTTTTTGTGCAGCCGTTGACCACAGGACATTGAGGTGGACAGACCTTGGTGGACAGTGCCCTGTATTGTGGTTGTCATTTCGTCTGCTTTTTCCGTCCAAGATGGCTGCTCTACGATTGTACCTCGTCGTCGCGCTCGATCGGAAGGGACAAGGTTGATGATGTTTTTCCTTTTTTGCTTCCTGTTGCTTGTTCTGATTGGATAGTGATGGACGGACTGGGGAGTTAGACGTTGGTTATGCATCGGTTTCGGGGTCCCGGGGGGGTGGGGGGCGGCCGAGATTACATATGTTGGCTATTTTGTTTCCAAATGTTTGTTCCTCCTCTGATCTTCTCTGATTCCTTTTTCTTTCTTTCTTCTTCTACTTCTGTATTTCGGGTATTCTTTCTGGGCGACAGACACGCTGCTGGGGGGGGGGTGGCCGTAGCCTCTGCATGCGTGTAGGGTGGGGGGGAGGGGTCTTCTTTTGTCCGTTTCAGTTTCTATGGGCCTTCTTTTTCTTTCCTTTTATATTCTTTATTTTTCCCCTTTTTTCTTGGGTTGTGGGTTGGATCGATACGGGGTGGGTAGCGACTGGCACGTATCGTGCTGTGGGATTGTTTACCCTTTTGTGTTATCTGTATGTCGCCATTTTGATTTAGATTTCCTGCTTGCTGGATCTCTTTTAGTGGCAGTCGCCCGCTTATGTTTTAGACGGATTGTATGGACTTCGATCCTTCTCAGCTCCTACTTTTTTTCGTTATACTTTATAAAATTTTAAAATGAACCTTCACTTCTTCTATTTCTCGGTAATACACATGTTTCCAGTGTAATTCAGGATGATTCTACTTTGTTCCGATATGTTACCGAGTCACCATATAGAATGCTACTTTGACCCACAAGATTTCGAGGCCGGCCGGATGGTTGTAGGCCCGTATTTGTTTGCCAATACTGCGTAATAAAGGTTTAAAAAAAAAAAAAAAAAAAAAAAAAAAAACTCGCGATGACCGGTCTGGGCCGGCCCCCCCGCCAGCGGCTTGGCCATGAGCGCCCTGTGTGCCCTTTCAATTATGAAGCAATTAGAGAAGCGCCCCTGAGGCAGGATCTCCAGCAGCCACGCGCGTAGGAACGCCGACATATCGGTCCCCTCAATTCCCTCTCTAAAACCCACAAAAAGGTTGTTCCACCTGGCCCTGTTTTCGGCATCGTCTACCTTCCATAGGAGCTGTTTGTGGGCCTCCTGTAGGTCTTTAACGTCTTTTCGTAGGCCGTGTATGACATCTTCTGCTTCCCCCAGCCGCGCCTCCGCCGTGGTGACCCTCTCTGTGAGGTTCCGGAAATCTTGCCGCAGTAGGTTAACCTCCACCCCCACCTCTCCGATCTTCACCTCTAAAGCCGCTCTGGACCCCTGGATATCTGCTCTAGAGGCCTGATTCGCGTTCATCAGAAGAGCGGTGTCAGAGTTTGAGCCCGCCGCGTCTCCACCGCCATTTGCATGAGCCACTGCAAATTTGTCTATAAGGCCTTGCTTCTGCGCCTTCGCCACAGCCTCCTTCTTCCCCATGGCGGATTGACTTTTCTGCCGCAGGAGAGGGAGAGCAGAGTCCAGCAAGCGAGTATGCGTCCGCAGTCCACTTCTGCCCTCCACCGTGTCCGTGGGGTGGAGGCCCAGTGGGGCACCCGGGGAAGAGCACCCACAGTTGGACAGAGGGAGACCTCGCCGGAGGGGGGCCCCCAGTCCACAACGGATAGAGTCTATGTGCGGCGAGCCAGACCTGGCGCGGCCTATCTCTCAGGGGCACAGCAGCAGGCTACGCTTGCCCCCAAATCCTCCTCTTGCCTGGGCCTGTCCCCCGGATGTTGGGACCGGACGTGTGGCCACGGGACAGGGTCCCCTCTCTGCTTGTCCCCAGGCCCGCTGTCTCTCACCAGTCTAGGGGCCGCAGCAGGATGAGCCTCTCCTCCTCCGGTACATGTCAGAGCACCTTGCGTTCGTGGAGCAGAGCGGCTCCGCGCAATAGCGTGGCACCAGGGCAGTCGCGATCACTCCAGCGGGGGCCAGAACGGGTCCTCCCAACACCGTCTCAGCGTCGGGTCTCGCCAGGGGCCCGGCTCCGAAGCACTCCTTGCTCCAAGCCTCAGCACCTCTCGGGGGGGGAAGGGGCAGGCCGGCGACTCACCGGGCCGAATCCCCGCGGCGGCAGCGTCCAGACAGGTCCTGATGGGGAGAAGGGTCTCTTCGGGGCGGCCTCAGGCCCCAAGGATGGTCCGCGCCTCCGGGTCGCTCCTCCGCAGATCTCAGGCGGCTCCTAGGCCAGCGCCCCGGATCTCCCTGCAGTCCGATGCGACCGCCGCCATCTTCGAATCGGCTCTTGCTCCGGAGCAGGGCGCCGTCTCGGGACGAATTCGTCGTCTCCGCTGCACAGGATTAAGGGCAGATGTAGCCGCCATGGTCCGCTAGGTATGTAGCGCCAGATTTGGTAGTTTTAAAGCCGGTGGACGTAGTTATGAAAGTCGGATGAAGTCGGCTAGCCGGAGCTGGCGCAGAGTGCGACTTACTCGGCATGCTGCTAGCCACGCCTCCTTAGAGGTATATTCTTAGCACCCTTTTTTAGTTCTATGGATTCTATTATGTTTTGTGGTAAGTGGATGTAGGGCATGCATTTTCAGTCCCTTAACCAGCTGACCGTAACAGAGCAATTCAAGGAGGCATGCTCTACCCCACTTAGGCAATACCTGTCTGATTTAACAGTAAGGGATCCCACAAATTTGCTCACAAAAGAAGACTAGAGCAGACCAGACCAGTTCTAAGCCAAAAGGGGAGCAGATATCCCCAATGGACCTGAGGAGGGTCAGGAAATATGGTAATGGTGTATCCAGGAAGTAGCACCAGGAAGAGGGAAGGCAAGGAATCCTTCCAAGTAAAAAGTGGTGACTTGTTTCAAGTGCAAATAGGTGGGACACTTTAAAAGAGAATGTCAGGTGAAAGAACTTGACCTAGTGACACCCGTGATAGCAAGCATGTTGCATGTGGGTAAAAGTACCACAGAGGGACCAGTTTAGCTTAATCTACTAGCTCAGGATATTTGGGAGAGGGACCCAGATGCTCTGAAGCACATTCCTCCTAACACAATGGGATTTGTAAAGGAAGTTAGTATCAATTGGAGGAAAGTGCCTGCCTTGAAGGATACTGGAGCATATCCGCACTATGGTTGGGAGGAAGTGCCTTACACCGGAGGAAATACTCCTTAAAACCATGTATACAGGTTTGGTAGCCAGCCGAGAGGGAATGGAGTACCTACCTGCCAGGCTTGAGAATGAGTTCAATGGCACGTTGGCCATGATTGTTGTCGGGATAAGGGAAAAGCAATGAGCTTGATGTCCCTTTGGTGATGATTTGTTTGCTCCTGGCTTAGACAACGTCAGCTGTGTTGACCAGAGCACAGGGTGCACCGTCGTCTTAGAGGGACGCTGGGATCATCTCTGATATGCAGGGACCAGGAAAAGGTAGTTAACTGAAGAGGGCAGACTCCGAGAAGGCAATGGCTGGGAAGGTCATCACTTCTGCTCCTGGCGTAGGAGAGGATGGAGTGGTCAGAAAACACTATGTTGGCTGGGAGGATGGTCTACTTTCTAGAGAACCATTAGACCCTGAGCCAAGAGCAAGCAAGAGGATCATGTTCCCATTAGTGCAAAGTTACTTCCTGTTGTCACTGGCCCATGAAGTACCCTTGGCAGGAAATTCACGGATTAGAAAAACCCAGGATAGGCTGGACCCTCAGTTCTACTGGCCAGAGATAAGCCAAGATACAGAGAGGTTATGTACAGCCTATCCTGCTTACCAGATGAGTGGTAAGACAGGAGGGGATACCAAGGCACTATTAGTGCCTCTACCAGTTGTCCCATTTGAACAGGTGGGAATAGACATAGTTGGTCCAATTGAGCCCCGCCCCACAGTTAGGCAACACGTATTTCTTGGTTGTGGTGGATCACATCACCAGATAACCTAAAGCTGTACCTCTGAGGAGCATGTCTGCAAAGGTGGTATTGAGAGCTCTGCGGGGGATCTTTTCTAGAGTTGGATTTCCAAGGACTTGGAGGGCCTGAATGATCTGATCAAGACTAGAAGGATGAGGAGACCAAGCCCACAAGAAGCAGACCCAGGTAGGCAGAACAAAGAGGATAGTACAAGGATACCAATAGAAAGAAGGATCAGAGACAGGAGAGCCAAGACAGGGAGATCAGATCAAGAAGGACCAAGAGTCCAGAAGTGAATAGACCAGCACTGGGAAGACTACGACCTGAATAGACTAGTGGTAGCAGTACCAGGAGATCCTAGAGCAGTAAACCAGGAGGGATATAAAAGACCAGGAAGCCCAGGCCCAGTGGGACTTGGATAAGAAGTTCCACAAGGTATAGACACAGGTGGATCCAAAACCAGCGTGACAAAGACTACATGAACCAGGATGACAAGCAACATGGCAACTGGGAGGAGACCAGTGACACAAGGATGAGGCATCAGTCCCAGGATGACCATGATAGTGGAGAACAGGCAAACTAGGAGGACTAGGCTGGGTCAGGTGACTGGGAGACTCAGAAGCCTAGGGAAACTAAGGTCAGTGGGACCAGCACTAGAAGTCCCGATACACAAGGCACAGACAAAGGAGTACAATAACTAAGACCAGGACTACAAGGACCAGTGGAACCAGGAGCAGAAGGATTAGGAAAAGGCAAGCAAAGGCAAACCAGAAAACCAGATAAACCAGGGGAGAGTTGATGGATGAGAATTAGGTTGAGGAGAATGATCAGTGCCTGGGTCAGGACTCAATGAAAATGCATATTGCAAAAAGGCCAACCATAATATGGAGGAACCGGAGGGGACTAGACAGTGATGGCCAGGATGACAAAAATGAGAACATGAGGATCCAAACGCGACCCTGAATGAAGAGGGCCAGGTTAAAGATTTCAAGATTTTAAAGATTTTATTTATTTAAGTGATCGGTCTTTTAAAAAACAAATAACCATTACACCAATGACATTTAAATAGTACTACTGCATACTTATATTAACACGTAAAATCATTAGTGGAATTTCTACACGGTTGGTCTACAAAATATTTCTATACATCAACTATTTAAAATTTCGTTTAAAATGGAGATTTGGGTGTTCTTGTCTTTTTGACAGTCTATTTTGATCTCCACGGAGTTTCAGCCAATTTCTTTTAACTACACATTTTCACCCCCCCTGCATACTAGGGGGATTGAGGTCTCTTCAAGCCAGGTGATTAAGGCTTCTCTGGACGTTCGTATGTTCATACTATTCAGTAGTGCTTTCATTAGTGACGCCCGTTCATTTAGTAACTTAGGGCATACACAAAAAATATGTTGAATCAATTCATATTTGTATCCACAAAGTCTGCAGTCTCGGTTATCACTTTTATCCTTCCATGCTGGGATTAAATCTTTTGTTTCCCACATGCAAAAACGCAGCCTCATAAATTGGTGTTTTAGGGTAAGCGAGAAATAGGCTGATAAATATTCCGGTGGCTTCCTTTTTCCATATGAGCTGATAACCGTCCAGGCATGCCGGCTTAGCAGTAAGGTATTCTCACCCGTTGAGTGAGACAAGAGTTTTATTGTGGTGTTAATTAGTTTGTTAAAAGCCTTTTTCCCTATGCTGACATTCCAAATGCCTTGCGCAGACAAATCCTCTATCACCTGGTTTAAATAACTACCCCAGGATCCGTGCATCCTCTTTTTTTTCTGCCTATTTCTTTCCAGCATAGTTGGTCTATGGACCCGCTTTCAGAAGCATGTAACCTCCAACATAATTTAATAAAGGTGCCTTTTCTCCGAAATTTCTGCTGTTGTAAGCCAAACTCTAGCCGCACCTGGGCTGGTGAAGCATATTGTTGGATAAGAAAAACTTCTTTATAGGCTTTTGTTTGTATTTTGCTCAAGGCAGGGATGTCACAACCTTTCATTATTTCAGTGCCATAGGTTACTGTTGGCATTAACTGTGCCTGCATGATAGTTAATAGGTTACCGTATGATGGACAGCTTAATTTATTTTTTAGAAAGTTAAAAGTATATATTAGGTTTTGAGATTTTGACCACATTGAGGTGAGCTGTGCTTTATAGCTCAATTTTTGTTCTACCATGAAACCAAGTTATTTATAAGAGAGGACCGCTTCAACTTTTTTACCCTCTATGTGCCATATGAATCTCTTGTATTTGGCATCAACCAGCCGCACAACCTTTGTTTTTAGTAAATTCAGTTCTAGCCCTTGTGCTGACAAATATTTGGCTAAGGCGGTCATTCCTCGTTGTAAACCGATTGGAGTTTGGCTTAAAAGTACTAGGTTGTCAGCGTACTGAAGGCACCTGATTTCCTCATTGGCTATCGATGGTGATGACTATTGGTTTCCAGAAGAGCGTCTTCAAGATCAGATATGTACAGATTGAAAAGAGTTGGAGCTAACACGCACCCCCGTGTCAGACCATTTTGGGTGTATATTTTCTTTGTTATCCACCGGCCATCCCCTAACTTTACCCGACTCCGTGTGCACGAATATAGTTCTCTGATGGCGTTTAATAACTTTGTTGGGCCGCCCCAGCTGTCCAGTTTTTCACGGGGCACACTGTCGAAAGCTTGCTTAAGGTCCACAAAACAGGCAAATAAGCGGGTATTCTTAAATTTGGCTTTTTCGGCTAGCAATATTAGTGCCGGTAGGTTTGATAGCGTGCTTACTCCGGCCCCAAACCCTGTTTGAGATCTTGGGATGAGGTTGTGATTGTCTGAACATTTTTTCAATTGGGTTAACAAGCAGCTTGCATATAACTTTGTTTCAACATCAATTAAAGTGATCAATCTGTAATTTGTCGGCTTTGTTGAGGTTCCCCCTTTGAAAATTGTCTGGATGATTCTTCCCCTCCATGATTCTAGGATTCCATTTGTAATGAACAACTCATTGAAGAGTGGAGTAAAGTATTGGGCCCAATATGAGGCGTCTCCCCTAAAAAGGGCATTGGGGATTCTATTGGGGCCTGGCGCCCCCTCTAAATTTAGGGCCAGGATAAATGGCTGCAGTACCAGTAGGATTAAGAGAGCAAGGATTAGATCTAAGAGGATCAGGACAACCAGAACCAGGAGGACAAAGACACGACTCGAGCCAGGACACCAGAGGCCAGATGGCCCTAGACTTGCGGTACCAAGGCTACTATTGCGTGGCTCATGTGCAGTCTCCATTTTAGCTTCAATTCCTTAGGTTGACATCTTTTTCCCAAGGTGGACAGCATAAAAAACAAATCTGCTTGAAGCAGTGTTTCCCCATACGGGACTCCAACATAAATGTAGAATTCTCACTATGTATCTTCAACTTGGGTGGGTTATCCCTATTAAAGACTGTGCAACGCAGGGTACTATCTTTGATACCTTATATACCATAGCACACAACACGCCCATAAATTGCTGTGCTGCCTGATTTGCTGAAGCAAATTACAAATGAATATGGGGCGGCCCTTGACCTGGATTTTGTGATGAAATTAATTAGCAACTTTGCCACAGTAGCCTCAATGATTTTAAGTAACCACTCGGCTCCTGACTCCAGAGCACAGCGGTTGGCACATCACTATGCTGTCCCCGTTACCAGCCTAACCACAGCTGCATTATTCCCACCATTATAGACCTGGCCTCTGGCCCATAATTACTACTAATGAACACACTCCTTGCACCTCTGACCGACCTCCTATATGCGGCAGTTCAGACGCCACTGGAGTGCTACTTCCATTCCGGTTATTCATTCTGACTTTACGGTGGCCTCACTCATCCTACGACGTTCACTCCGTGATGACCATCGTTACTGCGGTTCGCATGACCCTTCCAGGCACTTGCTTTATTGCTTAGTCCTGATGATGATCCAATGACCATGTTGGGGATCGAAACAACGTCGACACTCACATCTTAACTCTAAACTGTAAATTTTCATTATATGTGGAGTACAAGATGTATCTTTGATCGTGACTTCTGACAATTTATATTTTTACACTAAAAGTCACTTTTAAGTCACCTGCCTGTGGTAAGGAAATCAGCTGATTTCCCAATACCCTGTGACATCCTGCTCACTCATTAATTTATGTTTTGTTTTGTTTCATCTTATTTTGAATAAATCTTTATAACTGTCAATTTCAGACACAAACAAACCCAATCTTCATTGTTATATTGTGGTTTAAATTGAATTTAATAAATTACCTTGTAAGGGACCACTGTCTCTTGAAATTACCTTATATACCATAGCACACAGCACCCCCATCAACTGCTGTGCTGCCTAATTTGCTAAAGCAAATTAAAATGAATATGGGACGGCCCTTGACCTGGATTTTGTGATGAAATTAATTGGCAACTTTGCCACAGTATCCTCAATGATTTTAAGTAACATTAAAAGGGAGGTAGCATCATTGGCAATGCGCCAATGGCTCCCATCGGTTCCTGCTGTGAATCAGGAATTATTTCAGAGATATATGCTTCTATAGGTCATGATAATCTGGGACCCAGGCCTGGTAAACCACAACTTAAAACAAAATTTGATTCAAATACCACCGAGCAGATACCTGAGTCTTCTAATAAATACTGGGATAAAAACAACAAAAACAATAAACAGAAAACATGGAATGGATCTCCCCAACAGAGGTCCACTGAAAATTGCAATAATTTAAGTGTAGCCTTGACACGATTAAACAGCCTGATAGGTATCACTATTCTGATATAGGTCCTTCTCATTCGTTTAAGAATCCTCAGGTAAAGTTACAGAGAATTGGACGAGACAAACACAGACAGGAGGAGTGTGTGAAGAGGAGGAGGGTTTACAATGCTCCTCTGATGTCATCATAAAAAAAGAAGACAAACTTCCCCTGCAGAAACAATTCAAAGAGTGGCAGGAATATCTGCTAAATATGCCACACATACTCAGGACACTTCTCCTGAACAAGATGTGAGGGAAAACACTGCACAACAGCACAGCAGAGATCACAATAGTTCACCAGACTCTTGAAAAGTTTCTGGTGGCGAGACAGACTAATGACTATATTTAAGTTGAAACTCCAGATCAGTGACTGAGCCCTCTTGAAAGACTTTATGGTTTGAATATCCAAATCCAGGGTGATATACTGCGTACAATTAAAGTAATATTCAGGCCGTACTTGTCTAATGTTTATAACAGTCGAATGACTGAGGTAGATTGACTGCCTGAGTTTGTTAGAAAACTCCCACTGGGGAAGGAGGTACCATTACCTTCCCTTTCAGTTATTTTTCCAGAGGAAGTTAAAACGCATGCCACAGAATGGGCTCTTGCAGAAGCCCCTGCGTTATATTGCAAGCAGGCTATGATAAGGACTGTCCTTATCATATTATACAAAATAGGGAAGAACCGTCGCACTCCAGAGGAGTAAAGAAAAAGTGCAATTTCCTCAAGACGAGGAGTATACAGAGGTTGGGTGCTGAAGGTGATCACCTCCTATTCCTGGGGTGATGACTCGAACACATAGGCAGTGTGCCCTTCCTCTGGGAGGGCTAAACCTAAAGCACTCCTTCGACAATGTGTCGCTTAATAAGGGTGTGTAGCCAAAGGTTTGTAGTTTCAAATAATCAAAATGTATTTTCCAAATAATCGATACATACTACTTCATATCAGTATGTTTTCACAATGCAGTGAATCTGGGTATCAGCATATAGGGTGATGTCCGAGAGAAAACAGCGATTCACTGCCTTGAGATATTCCCCTTGAAAAAGGGCAATTGCCCTAAATGCATCCGGGACACATTCAGAATGCTGTGACTCAACAGTACAATTGTACACTTCTAGAGATGTCTTTATTTCTTTTGGATTATACAAAGACAATGAAAAAAACATACTGATATGAAGTAGTATGTAATCGATTATTTTGAAAATAAATTTTGAATATTGCAAACTACAAACCTTTGGCTACACACCCTATTGAAGCGACACGTTTGTCGAAGAAGTGCTTTAGGTTTAGCCCTCCCAGAGGAAGGCACACTGCCATATCATATTATACCCATAAGGTCCAGCTCGCAAGTGCAACTACAATACCCTATTAAACTTGAAGCTAAACTTCCTGTTAGTGAAATTCTATCACAATTAGAATATCAAGGCGTGATTGAACCTTGCATCTCTCCTATGAATAATCCTTTATTTCCTGTAGCCAAACTGAATCATTCCCATAGTACAGTCTTAGACTATAGACATTTAAACAGTCATGCACGCACCTTTGTAATACAAAATTTCCACAGCACAGCCTTAATGAACAACACTGTTCGTAAAACATTCAAATCTTCATTAGACATTTCCAATGGTTTATTCTGTCTAAATATAGTGCATGGAAGCAGAGATTTGATGGTGTTTACTGCTTTTGGGACACAGAAAAGGTTTGCAGGCTCTCACAAGGGTACAAGAACAGCCCAGGTCTTTATGCTTCAGAGTAACTTCAATTTGAGCACAGCCTATTTTACAAGAAATTGACTCTTACATTGATAACATTTACCTCACAGATGAGGATTTGAACACACACTTGCCAGGGGGGTTTGCATAATTTTGGGATTTGCTGAACTTGGCAATAAATTAAATTTGAAAAAATCTAAAATTGCTTTTCTTAGCCTCCTATTTGTATGATATGAATTATCAACTGAAGGCAGAAGCCTTGCTCCACACTTCGTAGAGAAGTGTGTTCTTCTACAACCACCAAATACATTAAAAAAGCTACATTCACTTTTAAGTTTTCTAAACCATTGTACAATGTTATTTGCCCTGATTTTTCAGACAAACACTGGGCTACAGAACATACAACATGCTTGCATCCAAACACTTGCACATTCGTCTAAACAAAATGAATCAAGCCATCTGTATCATTGCGGGTTCTACTAGTTTTACATAAGTTACCTTTAATGAAGGTGAAACAGTGCCTAGTACATAGAAATTGCATTTATAATCCAATGCAGAAATGTCCTTTGGCTCAGGGGAAACGTATAATTGTGGTTTCTCCTGTTCCAGCTTTAGAGACTGTTACAAAAGCAAGTGTTCTTAACGCCAAAGCCTTAAATCCACAATGGATCCAATGGGCTACTTGCTTGACAGCTACTGATTACGTTTTTGACCCTGCACTTAGAGCAACGGAATTTCTCCAGAAATTCGGCAAGAATACCTCATGTCAACTAAACTTTTGCCTCTAGATCAGTATCATGTCATAATATATACTGATGGTTCAGCTCAGCCTGGAGTTGGTATAATGCACAGGTACTCTGCAGCCTGGGCTGCAGTGAAGGGTGTCATGAAAGATGGTGAATTTCAGGCACAAAAAACATATACAGCGACTTTGGGTTAATGTAATGCTCAACTGGCTGAACTAAAAGCTTTGATGATGGTACTGCAGAATACGGATCCAGTATTCCTGACACTTAATGTGTGCTATTACTGTATCTAGTCCTACAATGAGAATTCTCACTATTGGCACTTGAAATAATTCAGAGACTCCAAAGGAAACACTATCAGTCAGAGAGGTCTCTAGAAAGGATGTCAAATACCTAACATCATTATCTGGCCCTTGCATGTAACATAATCGTAGTAGAAGGGTAGAAGAGAATGCCCTCTAAAAGTACTGGATAAATTATGATGTACATTTCTCATTATAAGAGAACGTGATGCTGGACCCTATAGTAATATTGAGGTGAACTATCCAGTTATATTCAGCCTAAGTATGGGGTCGAGCTCTTACTAAACATGTACGGGAGCAGGATGCACCAATATAGTCTAGTTGCTCTTTATATGTGTTTTCTCCTTTATTCTTACAGACTGAGATGGGCTAACGCCTGATATATTTTATTGGGAGCGCACTTTATATTTGAATTCCCCGAATACAAGGAGAAGAGTATTTGGAAAACATTGAAGTACATGTGCGTGATAAATATACTTATTGTATCAACTAAAATGTTGAGAATGGAAAATAAGAGGGTACCTTGTATCCTAATTTTACAGGTTATAAGTGGCCACCTTATGAGTAAAGACCGGAGGGCCGGTTAGAATTTTACTATTATGAGCGTTTATCAAGACTAGATTGCCGGCAACCAGGGAGGACAATCTTGAAATCAAAAAGGTATGTTAATAACGAAATAAGTCAGACTTAAAGAGAACTTGCTATAGGCAGGACTAGAGACTAATAATGCAATTTTGTCCTGCCTGTACTGTCTTTATTGGTGGATACATTAAAAAGAAAACTATTAGCAAAGAGAAGCGGTTGAAGGACCAGTCAGTAATACCTAACATTACTCTTCTTTGGTAAGCAGGGAATGTATGGCTTGTGAATAGCAAATCTATTATCATCCTTATTTTAACCTCTATTTTCCTTGAGGGATAAAAATATTTTATACAATAGGAATCACAATGTAATGTTTGTCAGTTGCTCATCCAAGTCCTTTTCTAGTTACAAATCTATCCAAAAATAGGATTGAATGGAGAACAAGTGATTTAAGATTAGGAATAACAATGTAATGGGGGGCGTGGCCACGGCGGAGAGCGGAATGGCCGCTCTTTGGTGAAGCTCCTCCAGGCGGGCTCCCGGCGGAGTAGAACACGGCATGATCCGCCCGCCTATCCTGCTGCAACTTACCTGCGGAGCCTCCTGATGCCGCCTGGTGCCTTTGGAGCCTTTGAACCCCATCGGGAGCGACCTCGGCGGTGAGTGGGGCGAAGGGGAAACGAGGCCTCCAGACCTCGGCGCCATCTTCCCCTCGGGGCCGGTGCTCTGAGAGGGCGCAGCTCGGGTCTCGCCCGCCGGGCCTCTTGCTCTCTGCTGCACCCGCGGGGCCTCCTGCCGAGCTCCCCTACCTCCGAGCCCACTCCCCGGTTGGGGCGCCTGCTTCCTGTCGCGCTCCGGAGCCCTCGGCCTGTGAGCGCGCTGAGACCGGGACCTCGATTGGTGGCCTGGTGCGGAGGTTCTTTGGGTGGCCGGCGGGAGTGCTTGACTGGGGGCGGTGGGACTCGGGGCTCGGGGCGGCCATGATTACCGCCTTCTGCCCCCAGTCACACTGCTGTTGACTGCTGCCAAGCTCCGCGGCGCCATCTTTGAGGGCAGAGCCTCTGTAGCCCTTACTTGCCACTCTACACCACTGCTTTCTCCCCTGGGGCTCACCGAGACTCGAGCCTGCCACCCTCCTGTCACCGCTTGCCCTGTGTGTTGGCGCTGAAGTCAGTTGCTGCTGCCACCGCACCTCCCTCTCAGTCTTGAAGATGGGGAAGAGGGACTTGAACCAACGGAAGCTCCCTTTTGAAAAGGCCCCTCTTCACACCACAGACCCCCCGCCGGGACCGGCCTCTGGGGCCGCTGGCACGGCGGAGGCGGGGGACGCGACAGCGATGATGGCCGCCATGATGGGGGAGATGCGCGCTGGCTTCAAGGCGCTGGACACTCGCTTTGACGCACTGGACCAGCGTCTTTCGGACATGAACACCGCGGTGCAGGCCCATGACCGTAGGCTTGATTTGGCGGAATCCAGAATATCGGACGTTGAGGATGGGGCTGCGAAGTCCCTGAAGCGGCTGGAGAGGGTCGAAACAAGCCTAAAAAACGTGGCCATCAAAAATGAGGACTTAGAAGCGCGTAGCCGGCGCAATAACATTCGCATCTTGGGCGTTGCGGAGACGACTGCTACTGGCCGGTTTGACACTTTTGTGGAACACCTACTCTTAGAGCTATTTGGAAAAGACACCTTCACTGCTGGCTTTGTCGTTGAGCGGGCCCACAGATCACTGGGGCCCAGACCCCGCACAGGTCTTCCACCCAGGCCCATAATAGCTCGCATCATGAACTTTCGCGATCGCGACGCCGCACTCCGCGCTGCACGTGAAGCGGGAGACGTGCAGTGGCAGGGCAGCAAGTTGTCTTTTTTCCCGGACCACACGCGCATGGTGCAGGAAGCTCGTCGCAAGTACACTAGCGTCAAGTCTGCTCTCCGTAACCTTGGCCTAAAATACGCCATGCTCTATCCAGCGAGATTGAAGGTGGAGGCAGACGGCAGATTCCGCATTTTTGACTCCCCGGCTGAGGCGCAAGACTTTTGTAACGGCTACAAGAAGCGAAGTTCCTCGTCCCCCTCTGGCTCTGGCGGGCATTCTCCGCCACGCACTGATACGCAGTCCAGCGCCGACCTTTTTGCCGATACGGACAAGGGCTGATTCGCCTGACTCTTCTCCTCTTTGTATGCTATCTGATATGGAATTAATGGTTCTTTCTTTCAGGTTTGTTGCACGACCGTTGCCATAGTGTTCGCTTTGCCGGATAGCCCGCGTGGCGAGGCGTTGCTACCCCCCATGGTGTACGCCTGTTTGTTAACCTTCTTTAAGGGTTTGATGTTTTTTTTCCCGAATATATACTTACTACACTTGTGGTTTTCGCACATGTCAACTTTTGCTATGTTTTTCCTTTTGATAGGGGACTGCCTCTCTGGGGATGTCGGGAGGCTGGGTGGCGGGTGGGGGATGGGTTGTGTGTTGTTTTTGTGTTTTTTTTTGGTTGCATCTTATTGCGAGAATCATTGGCCGGGCTTGCCGGATACGCAGCTTTCTTTGATTGTTCATGTTATGATGCCATGGCCGGGATAGGTCTTAGGGCTGGCCCCTCCATGCTAACGATGATGACTTGGAATGTTCGTGGTCTGAACACCACGCGGAAACGCAGACAGGTTCTGAACTATGCTATGCGCCACAGGGTGGATGTGCTGTTCCTACAGGAAACCCATTTGATGCCATCGGACACTCATTCTCTGGCTAGGGGATGGGGTGCACACAGAGTGTTTTCATGTTACAGTAGATACGCAAGAGGGGTGGCGATTCTAGTACATAAACGTGTTCCCTTTGTGTTGCTCGATAGCAAGACTGACGATGAGGGCAGGTATGTGCTTATCTCTGGAATGCTGTATGGGTATAAAATTGCCATGGTGTGTGTCTACGGCCCTAATGTTGACTCCCCTGCCTTTTTCCAACACTTACAGCTGCTGCTGCTTCGATCTGACATTGACTTACTGGCGATGGGGGGTGACTTCAACCTCTTGATGACCCCCGGCAGGGACAGCACCTCCCTCTCCTCGGATTGCAAACCGCTTTCCCGCTCAGTGATGGCGGACATCTGCTCCCACTTTTCCCTCATCGATGTAGAGGCCAGGGCGCACCCGCACTCCCCTGCTTACACACACCACTCGGGCTACCATAACACCAGCACCAGAATAGACTACTGGCTACTCTCTCCAGGGGTGGCCGGTTGGATGCACGCTCTTTCCACGCCCCCGCGCACTCTGTCTGATCACTCCCCGGTGGTGCTGACGCTGGCGATCCCGAGATTGGGCGAGTATGAGAGGCAGTGGCATTTCCCCGGCAAGGCCTTGCTTGACCCGACTTTTACAGAAGAGGTCCGCACAGCCATTGATGACTATTTTGAAATTAACACGGGCTCGGTGGCCTCCTGGGCCACACTGTGGGAGGGTTTTAAGGCTACCATCCGAGGGGTCTGTATCGCCAAACACGTTGGGGCCCTTCGTGACACTCGCACCACTCTAACCCGCATAGAGGCTGACCTCTCTGCACTGGATAGGGAGATACTTGGGGATCCCTCCCCAGACCGGGAGGCTAGGCGTTTAGAACTCCTGCTGGAATTTAGGGATGCTGCGGATAGGGAGCTCCGATTCCTGGGTAAGCACTACACAGCGCGACAGTACGGGGAGGGGGAAAGGCCGGGCAAGTTGCTAGCGCAGATGCTCCGCCCGCCACACCAAGCGGCATACATGACTGATATCCACGACGCTCAGGGTACGAGGCACTACTCGACTCCCGACGTTTGCGATGCCTTTCTGTCCTACTACACCCGTCTTTACACTTCGACACTAACTGGTGCCAACTGCGACCCAGGGCCCTATCTTAACGAAATAGCCATGGTCTACCTCGAGAAGCATATGCAAGATTTTCTGGCAGATCCCATCACCCCAGACTACATTATTGAGGCTATAGACTCGATGAAGAGCTCCTCTGCGCCTGGTCTGGATGGGTTTACTGCCGATTTTTATAAGGAGTACAAAGAAGAACTGGTGCCACGCCTGATGGAGGTCTATGCGGAGGCATTGGAGACGGGCGTGCTCCCCCCCACCCTCCGTGAGGCAGTCATAGTTCTGCTTCCCAAGTCGGGCCGTGATCCCTCTCTCTGTAGCTCTTACCGCCCTCTGTCCCTCCTTAACCTTGACTATAAAATCCTAGCGAAGGTCCTGGCTATTCGCTTGGCGCTTCTTGTAGATTCCCTGGTCGCACCGGCTCAATCCGGCTTTGTCCCACACAGGTCCACCTCCCTCAACCTCCGTACCCTGTTCTCGGTTCTACATAAAATTGACCCCTCCGTCCCAGCGGCTGCGGTCTTCCTAGACGCTGAGAAAGCGTTCGATACCCTGGAATGGCCCTTTTTTTTATCCATCATGCGCAGAATGGGAATGCCTGCGATGTTTGTGGCCACGGTAGAATTGCTATACACTGCGCCTACGGCACGTATACGTTTGAACGGCACCATAACTGAAAACTTTGCGCTTTCCCGAGGGACCAGGCAGGGCTGTCCACTGTCCCCACTCCTATATATTCTGGCGATGGACCCCTTAGTCCGACATTTTCAGGAGAAACATCTCCACAGAGGTCTACAGTTACGCACGGGTCCTCTACTTGTCTCTTTATATGCGGACGACACTGTCCTGTATGTCCGCACCCCTAATACAAATTTGGAGCCCTTGATCCACGAAATCACACGATTCGGCTCCTACTCTGGCCTGAAGATTAATTGGCACAAGTCGCTCATTTTTCCCTTGACCCCCTCCACGGCGCAATGGGATTGTCCCTTCCCATTGGAGTGGTGCACCGACTCCGTCAAATACCTTGGGATACACGTCCACCTGGACGCGGTGTCCATTGTGAGACTAAATTATGGGCGCGCCCTGGATTTTTTGGAGGACATTACGGAGCGTTGGCTCCGTCTTCCTCTGTCCATGGCTGGCAGGATTGCCATTGTCAAAATGGTTGTCCTCCCTCGCTTTTTATACTTGTTCAACAATATTCCGATCCCTCTGACTAAGGTTTTCTTTACACAACTTCGCTCTGCCCTGCTGCGCCTGATATGGGGCGGCAAAAACCCTCGTGTGGCTTGGCGCACGTTGACATTACCTTATGAGCGAGGAGGATTCGGGGTGCCGGATTTTCACCTTTACTACCTGGTGGCGCAATGCTCCTACGCGCACTCCTGGTTCCACCCGGATGCCAGGATTCCCTTCTTGCGACCTGAGGCCGATACGGCACTTCCGGTGCCGCTTTGCTCCATACTTCCCAAGGGACTACCCCGTGATCCACAAGACATACAGCCGGTCTCCACAACGAGCTGGGCCTGGGATAAGTTGCGGAGACTGCTCCGCATGGACAAGCTGTACTCTCCTTCGCTCCCCCTCCCCAACCCTCACTGGCTCCCCATCACTGGAGAGGCGATAGTTGGCCGCACGCTGTCCAAGTTTCAACTGCACACTGTTGGCGACCTGTTCCCTGAGGGACATGCTTTTTCATTGACGGAGGACCCCTGCTTCGAAGACCACTCATTTATGGATGCGTTCACCCTGGCCAGGCTCCGATCCATGCTGCTCGCTGAATTCCCTACGTTTCCATTGTCACCGCCCGAGGACCCGGCACTCACGTTTATCATACAGACTCAAACAAGCGCTCACGTAGTGTCGCGATTATACAAGCTATGCATGACATCTCTTCCCTCCTTTGACACCGCGGTGCGCGCTGCGTGGGCTGGGGACTTGGGCATCCAGATTACTGATGACCAGTGGGAGGCATGCTGCGCTGTTACCAAAACGGTGTCCATGAATAGTAGGCACAAACTTCTCCATTTCAAGTTTCTACGGAGGATGTATCACACCCCCGCGCTTGCCCATAAAATAGACGCTAACAGACCACACAGTTGTCCCAGGTGCACCTCTCCTCATGCTGACTTTTCCCACTTGTCGTGGACATGCCCGAAGATACACACCTATTGGCTAGAAGTCCACCGGGTCTTGGGTGAAATACTGGGCATGACACTGCATCCCACCCCCGAAATTGCATTGTTGGGTTATGTAGCTAACTTCCCACAACCTCTCCGTAGACTGGCATCCCTGTGCTTCCTCCTGGCCAAGAGGGAGGTTGCGCTGCTCTGGGGCGCGCGCTGCGCTCCGAAGGTTGCCGCATGGCTAAGGAGTGTGGCCCACTGCAATACTAACAGCGTGGAATTTTCGGCCTTGCTCCCCTCAGCTTCCCATCCGACGGACATATGGGGGCCATATCGAAGCTATGTCGAAAAATTGACCCAGAAGGCGCAGTCCCAATCCCTTCATTCCATTGTCCCGGAGGGGGTGGGTTAGGCTGTAAGTGGCCCCTCCACGCGCCCGGTGCCATCAGATGTCACACTCACCAATTTGGGCTCTACACTGCTATCTACCTTGGATGGGGGGGTGGGGTGTGGGCATGGGAACTGGTGTGTTCCAAAACATTATGCTTGTCAACTGTGGAGTTTCGCTCCTTAACCAGGAGAGACCTGTGCTAGCGGACCTGTAGCAGGATGTGTGGGTTGTGTCCCAGACCACCACGACGTTCTCAATATTTACCTGTAACTGTGCTGCCTGACTTGCCTTCTTGATTCTCGCTTGCTTCTTGCTTTCATTTCCTTTGCTATATTGTGTATTTTTTTGTTCTTATTGCAAGTATGGTATCGTCCACTGGTACACATATATTGTTCTGGTTTGTTGTAACTTACTGTGCATTCTATTTGGTGCTGAATAAAGTCTTTAAAAAAAAAAGGAATAACAATGTAATGTCTGTTAGCTGCTCATTCAAGTCCCTTCCTGGTTACAAATCTATCCATGAATAGAAATGCATTGAGAACAAGTGATTTTGATTAGAAATGCCCCTCCTTTTGTATACCTTCTGTGACAATAATTTATGCTTCTGTAAATGTTCACTCAGCGGGTGATTTTTTGTTTTAAAAAATTGTATTGATGATGCACCACATACACACGGGAATGCCAACAGTGGCTTCAATATTGCATAGAAAAACTTTCAATATATGTATTAGGATTGTATATATAAACAAATATGTGTATGTTTTTAATTGTATGTTTGTACATAATATTGTAAATATAATTTATATTTTGTATACTTATTTGTAGCCCTGAAGAAGTCCTTATGGACGAAACGCGTTGGCTATGATCGTGTGATTTTCAAGAAGAATTTGAATAAAGAACATTTATATAAAGATCTGCTGAGTGGATTATCATTTTTGTGAAACTTTATTCATTGTTTCTTTTCTCTAAGTGGGGTGCTGGATCATTGTATTTTATTGTAAATTGTGGGATTTTCCCTTGGAAGCCTAGGGGTATTGAGCTTCAGGTCCATAGCACCCTTTTTTTGGTATCACTCAAACTACACTATTGGTAGGTGCAGTCATTATTGCCCCATACCCAGTGTTTTTCTTTGTCTATTCATTATCTGCTTCTGTTGAGTCCCTTTCTTTGGGCTATCCATGAGTCAACAGACCGACATAGCTAGTACTTTGGTTTCAGCCGACTCCGCAACTCCATTTCAGACTAAAACCATACCCCAATGGTCTCTCCTATCTTGTAATATTGCTGGCCTCAGATCTAAGGGAGATTCTCCAAATTAGAATGCATTTATCTGTTTATTCCAAGAAACCTGGTCTATTGATCCATTTTTCCACCTTGGGTACCTGAACTATCATGTTCCATCAGCCCGGGGTTCAATGGGAAGGACATTGGGAGGGCTAACACTATGGATAAGGCAAGATATAGGCTACAAGGTGCAGGCTTTCACACAGACTGCCACAATATGCTTGCCATCTGTTTGCAGAACAGTCCCCAGATTAACTTAGACATCTACAATGTCTACGCAAGAGGACTAAGACAAGGACAGTAATCCAGAACTGTAATGATACTGGATGATTCTGTTTGACAACCCTTCTGATACAACTCATCTAGTAATAGCTGGGATTTTAAAACAACCTTTGTGCCACTTGATTCAGAGGATGTCAATCCAGCTGAAGAGGAAGATTTGATAAGGTGTATCCCATGATTAGAGCGAACACCTATGGCAAGATGGACAGAAGCAGCCCTACAACTTAAATAAAGGTTTATGCTTGGAGAGGGGCATTAGGACAGGAAATGGGAGATCAAAGTCAGACAGAAAGGGGTTCAAGGCCTACAAAAATGGCCATCATTCAAGTCACATTGATTATCTCCTAATTGATTTGTATTTGTGGTCCGCTCTCATCGAAATGGAAATTATTGAGAGAGTGGAGAGCGAACATAATCCACTTTTTTCTGTAATTGACTCCTTTAATATGACAAAGGCAGTTAATCCCCCTTCTCTCACTTCAACTAGACATCTGCTGCTTTCCAATGACATGGGATGTATTAAAAGGGATCAAGGTAGGGGATAGGTCTGATATACTGTTCTCCATATATGTGAATGTGAAAACAGTGTTAGTGGTGGTAGAGGTGCAATCTTAAAGCACAGAGATACACACAATTATGACAGATCTGCATAACAAAATGCTTGAAATAAGAACCTATTTCCTTGCACCCTTTCATCAAAATGTAGACAGGCATGTAAGCTTCTTGTAGCTGCCTTAAAAGCTAAAGTCCTAGCACGTATTCACCAAGAAAGGAAATTATATAAAGCCACCCAGGGCAGAGCTAAAAGAGAATGAGGTGACAACAGATGGCAGGATCTCAAAATGGCATGTTCTGAATACAAATGTGCAACATTTTGGTAGTTAGTAAAATGGGGAAAGTGGGGCTACCTTTATGACCCATGTGGTTTTAGAGTGTATGCCTGTTTAGCTGCCTCTAGTGCACCCCTTGAATATGCACTAGACATACGTCTTGCTACACAATTAGCACAGACTATGGACTTGGATCTGCTTGTGAATCCATTGAGGGTGCTAATCCAGTGTTGTCCTATGTTGCTACCATTGCTGCGGAATGTCTATTATGAAGTGCCCGTGCCAGATTGGATGAAGGCTTCCGCTCCATGATCTATGGCATCTGGTGTCAGGGTCTGTCTGGGACACAGTCAGGGACTTGGGCATGGACTGGTGACTCAGTAGAAAATGTAAGCTCAAAGATCAGCACAGCGCTGCCCAAGATCACAAAACAAGTCAGAGGAGAAAAGGGATAAAAAGGAGAAGCCTGCACAAAGGAACAAGATAGCTAGAACTCAGAAAGGATAGGCACTCGAGAGGTGATTTACCATTCAGAATAGAACCCAGAACGGATGTGCAAGACATATATATAAAACAATATTTACAATAAAGGGAATGTGGGGTAAAGCACTCGGGAGCTCCATACGGTAGGACTGAAGCTCATTAAGTTCCTCACCCACAATTGCTCTTGCAGATACTGACTGCAAATACCCACATATAGGATATCCATGCAAAAGCGGGGTCTGTGGAGCTGAAACCTATGGTGATGTTATAAATGTAACTCTTAGAGAATACTTGCAGTGAACAAGAAACACCACCTAGGTTGATAGCTGTGCCCACGGATCCTGGTGACCAAACAGGAACACGCAAGGCAGACACGTAACAGCAAGGGGGTAGAACTAAACACAAGCATGATAGACAAGGGGCAAAGAGCAAGGAGGAGTACTTAACAGGAAAGGAAGGAAATCACAGGGCACACTAGGCAGGAAGTAACAAACATACAGGTCATAGAAGCAAGAAAGCAGAATAGAAAGACAGCAAACTAGGAACTGGAACCAAGGAAATGGGAAGAAAGGCAGGGACAGGAAAAGGATATTTAGCAGGGAGGCTACAAGGGTAGGCTAGAATAGTGCTGGATCAGGAATCAAGAAAACAAAGTTGAACTGAAGGTTGTACTGGAGCAGGACAAGAATTGAGCAAAAGCTTAAAAGCCAAGGCAGCACTGCAGGCAGGGTTAATTCGGGAACAAAGCAAATAGCAGCAGTCCAGGATCAAGGAATACGCTCAGGAACCACTGGAGACAAGTATATCAAAAGCTCAGAGAACACTGGAATCAAGGGTCTGTCTCACCGGTACACAGCTACAATGACCAATGCTGGACTGAAGGGAGCTGGGACTCAAAAGAGCTCACAGTAATCATATGCATCAGGTATGAGCAGGCTAGCAGCAGCCAGACAGCCACAGATTAACTGGATTCCGACACCCATCCTTGGCCTGCAGGAGTGGAGACAGAGCAGAGAGCAGGGAATTCTAGGTAACAGAGGATCAACCAGGCTGGCTTCAAGCATGAGCAGGCTGGCTTTCACTAAAACCGGCATTGATTGGGAATAGATGGCAATTTGCAAGTAGTATCTAAATGCCTGGAAGTCAGTAAATGCATTAAGGGGAGGGCCTGGAAGCTTAGTAAAACACTGGAGAGCCCCACAATTCAGCCCCCTGGTGGTGGACATGAGAATGCAGGGAGCGAGTCAAGACATCTGGTTTCTCATCTGAGGCTACACTTCTGACAAGAATGAATAGGAAGAAGTCAACCAGTCCCACAAGGATCAATGGGACCAGACTAGGAAAACAATGATGTGACCCAGCCCAAGAGGACCTAAAAAAGACCAGCACCAGGACCAGTGGACACAGTACCAGGAGGACTACAAGGATCAGGGCAAGGAAAATCAGTACGACCCATATCAGGAAGACCAAAAGTGTCAGATCTAAGAGAGCATGACAACAGGGCTGGGTGAAGAAGAGCCCAGCAGGCCGGCAGAATCAGGTTGAGGACAAGTAGTACCAGGATCAGGAGGCCCAGGAAGTGCTATACAAGGATGGACAGCAGATGATGACCGCCACGTGATGAGATCTCATGCTTCATTGTGTCCTTGTTTTGGATACCACTGCTTTAAGTCAGTACTACTGCCTCTGTTGTGAAAGCCATCATCAAGGCTGTGTCGAAACTACAGCCAGAAAATAATATTTTAAAGAGAATCACACAAATCCGTTTTGATCCACATCCCCTGTCTAGAAAATGAGTATAAAACTGGAACTGCGAAATTATTGTTCTGTAGGTGACAAGAATAGAGGTAACAAAACGTCTCTGTATATTCAGTGTTCTATTTCTTACAATGTTTCCAATAAAGTAATTGAATAGAATACATCTGTGAATATCTGTTCTTCTGTGTCTTTCTCAGATTTACTGGGACAATTCACTCATATTCCAATGACATTCAGTTAAATTAATTATACTCTCATTCCTTTGCCTCTGGCTCCTCAATAGAAGACTTCCATTGATCGTCCGACAGAGTGGGACATATCAGAGGAAGGACTTTATACTGTCCATCCTATTTAGAGTAAAACTTGACTATAAAGGACAGGAAAAAAATAATGACCCTGTCACCCAGGGGAAACTCTCAGTGTATGGGGGCATTAGTTATTTGATTTTCAAAAATAATCGTCTGCTGTGAGAGTTTGTATTTAAAAAACAAATAACTTTTGAAAAGTTTGCTGGAAGGCCATCATGTCTGATAATACAGACAGTAGCTTCCTCCCCAGCCTGGGTATCCCCCAATGATTAAGCCACACCTGGAGCTTAGTATTACACATCTTTATTCAGTGTGTAAATACAAACCCAACATTCTAAACCAGTCATCATTGTATTTCGCTCTAACACTTACGCCACAGTTCTACAAAGTATATTAAGAGCCAAAAGGGTTCCATCATTTCTAACTCACAAGACACTACATCTTCCTGTCTGTTAAATACAAATATACATATATAAACCTGTCCAATTAACTTTCTTTAAACAATCGTTTTGATGATTCAATTGTTCGACCTGATCTTGTTCTAGGAAACTAGGAACTGTCACCATAAATGTCCAGAATTTACGTCAATGGTGTAGAGGCAACAGCCGTCACTAACGTGTCAGACCCAGTCTCTCCTTCTGATGAACAATTAGTTAAGTGCCTGAAATGAGAAGACACCACTTGAAAAGGCTCTGCATTAAATGGAGCATCAGATTGTGTTCTCTGCATTTGATGTGTGAGCATGGGATCCCCTTTCTTACAGATGATGTTTTTCGCATGTCGTCTTTTGTCAGCATATGCTTTCATCTTTTGTTTGTTAACCAAATCCTTCTCATGAGTTGTTGTCTCATCTTTCTCCATCTTTCATCCATTGAGCTAACTTTGTGTTCATTGATCTCCCAAACATCAATGTCATAGGACTTTCCCCTGGGGTCAAGTGTAGTGTTGAATGATAAGCTCTCAAGGTAGAGTTCAATACAGTTCTCAAATTAAGCTTCTCCAGAGTAGCTCTCACCACTGCTGTCTTTAGCTTACTCATAAAATGCTCAATAAGTCAGTTGGCCTGCAGCCACAAAGGTGTGCTCTTCAGAGGCTTTATATTCAAATGCTTCAAGAAATCTTAAAACTCTCCACTGTTGAAAGGTGGGCCATTGTCAGACTTTGGCTGGAACACCCCATGTCACAAAGATGCCATTTAGTCTTTGAATGGCTTGTTCTTGAGTACTAGCTGAAGGATCTTCAATTAATGGAAATTGTGAGTAGTCATCTATAATCCTCAGCAGGTTATGTCCATTGTCGAGTGGACCCAAAAAGTTAATGGAAATTCTCTCCCATGCATGCTTTGGGAGTTCTGGTACGTTCAAGGTGTGCTAAATAGCTTTTTTAGAAAGGTAGTTGCATAGATGCATAGATGACAGCCTTTAATTTCCTTTCATCCCTGACATCAAGATAATGAAACCAGACTCGGTCTCGCAGAGCTTGTTTGGTGCCAACGATTCCACGTTGTCCTTCATGTGCCATTTCAATTATTTTCTGTTGCAGACTCTCCAGAATGAGAATTCTCAACCTTCGTAGTATAACGCCTTCCTAAGTTATGGACAGTTCAGTTTTGGCATTTTTGTGTTTCTGATATTCGCTATCACTGGGGAGCAGTCAAGTGTGTTGGTTCCATGAATGATGTGCAATTTATTTCCTTCAACTTTAACATGTCAGTATTATGGCGCTTGACAGTGATCTGGGCTGAAGAAATGGGAGGTGGTGGGTTTGATTTTAAAATGAAGTTAATACAGCCTCAGCCCTCTTGGATGGAGTACCGTGACGTTGTATAGGCACACTGGAAAAGTAGTCAGCAGGGTTCCGATCCTTCCCTGGACAAAGCACAGTTGAATAATTGTAGTCTTGAAATTGTTGTCCACATCATTAAATGTGAGGAGATATTTTAGCCTTTGGATTGTCAAATATAGTAAGTAAAGCTTGATGATCAGTTACCAACATTAAAGGTTTTCCATTTTCGAATACATGGATATGTTCACATGCCCATACCATGACTAAACTTTATTTTTGTAAGTAAGCACATTGTGTTTGGAAAAAATGTCTACTTGCATATGCCACAATATGCCTTCGAGCATTTGGGTGCCTAATGTGCCATGCAAGTATTATGCCTAACCCACTGGGATAGTGTCAACAACAACCTCTGTATGAAGCTTTAGATTGATGTATATCATTTTTGTAGCATTCTCAATGGCTTGTTTGATTTTTTAAAAACATTTCTCACATCCATGTGACCAATGAAACAAAGCATTCTTTTTCGTCAAGTCTCTCAACAGAGCACTTACAGAGGCAAAGTCATGTTTGTATCGAGAACAGTAACTGACCATGCCACTAAAGTAACACACAATAGAAACATCTTGTGGGGGATCAACATTTGACCATGCTTGTAATTAGCAGGATCTGGTGTCATACCCCCATCGGAAATGATATGGCCAAAGAATTTTAGCTTAGTTATGGAACTCAGACTTGTCCGCACTCAAAGTCAACCTTGCTTTTTGGCAAGTAAATGCCAAAGTTGTGCTTTATCATGTTGTTTTTGTGTAGCTCTAAAAGCCAATATGTCATCTCTGTAATTTAATGCATTCATGATAGCATTGCCAGACTGGGAACCCAAAGCAGCCCTGGCAATTTTGTGGGACCAGCTCCCACACCGGGTGGGAAGGGAGGAGCAAGCATGAAGCACTGCTGCTTAACACAACCGGCACTCAGCACTTCAGCTTTTGTTACTGGGGGCCGATATTGCAGCATTGCTGCAAAACCTAGCCCCCAGTAACAAAAGCGGTACCCACTGCTTCCAAACTGGCCCCCACCCTTCCAAAACCTGACCCACCCTTTTAGCCTCGTGGGAAAACACCCAACGCCCGTCACGTCCAGTCCGGCCCTGCATGACAGGCTACATGATACATCAAATGACGTCTTGAAACAGTCCTGAAGAAGATGACACACTAAAACTTAGTCTTCTGTTTAAAAACAGACCAACATGTGTAGGAAAGGTTGTAATGTACCTGCAATCTTCCTTGAGTTCCAAATGATGATAACCTTTAATTAAATCAAGGGGAGAGAAGACCTTTGCAACATTTAATTGCAATGTCATGTCACCAATGTGTGGACCTGGATTTCGTTCTTGTTCAATTCCCTTGTTTGCCTGACGCATGTCAACGCATATGCATACAGCTCCTTCACTGTCCTCTTTAGGCACTACTACTATGGGAGAAACCCATGGAGTTAGACCAGTAAAACACTCAATAATATCATGCTTTAGTAAGGATTCTAGATCTTTCTCAACAGCTTCTTGGAAATGACAAGCAATTTGTCTATGTGTCTGAGCAACAGGATGGACGTCCTCCTTAATATGCAACTTTACTATTATAGTCTTAAGCTTTCCCAAACCATGAAATAATGAAGGGAAGTAACTTACTATTTTGTGATTAGCATTCATGTTTTAATTCACAGAAATCAGTTTCATATCAGTGGCCTGCTGAAAATGAATAGACAGGCACTAGACGCTCTGCCTTGAAGCACATGGATGGATGCTTGCACCTTTGTTTTCTTATGCTTTATTGTCGCTACAAAAGAACCTTCACTTTTTAAGGGCATTGATGTAGCCTATGTATACACTTTGCTTTTTGATGGCATAAGTAGGAGCAATGGAGATACTCCATTGTATTTCTCCTCTCCATGTTTATCCATGCACTACTGTAGATAATGAAAGGTTTTGAACAACCATTTACTTTCAGTGCACTCTTCCGACAGTGTTTGAGTGACTTTGGTGCTTAGGCATGTCGATCTTATTTTGACTGAAATATTTCTTCACAGGCGGCTAAACCAACATGTGCACGCTTTTCTTAGGTAAACATCAACACAGCACAATTATTTTCTTCACTTTCACTTGATACTGTTACAGAAGAACTGTTTGATGATAATATAGATAATGATCAACTTCGTTCAGTGTCGATTTGCATCGAATATTGCTTCAGGAACAATATGGCAGCCGTTTTGTCTTGGCACCTTGATGTACTTCAATTCAAAATAAACTATATTCGGTTTTTCACAATTAAAAAACATAAAAGTCTACTAAAACACAGCCCTACATTACAAATGTAATCATTAATGCATCATTTAAAAATGGGGAACATGTAATCGGTAGCAGCCCTATTACATAATGATTATACTCACATCTGTTATTTACAGATTCTAAAATTAAGACATAAATAGAAAAACAATTAATCATAGCTGACCCTCGACTTGATTGCAGACTTTAGAAAACCAACAATAAAAGGGACACAGTCTTCCCTCGATAGCTGGAGAAACAAAAGAGCTGGCCGAGCCTGTATAAAATTCATCTTTTTAAAACAGGAATTAAAAAATATTTCCGGGGGACATCATAGAACTTACATAAAAACATGAAGTGTAATATATCCTGTGTGGACATCCCGTCGCAACTACAGGGTGCTAACTGTTGGACTTTCCTGCTGCCCCTTGGTACAGCAAGCAGAAGATGAAATAGATCTAAACGAAATCTGGTCAACAGGTCGCGTTCATAGTTCGTAAGGGCCCCCAATAAATATGGCCCAGCCCCTAGTGTGGTTTTCAACATAACAAATTTACGCACACTAGGTTTCAACAATTCAATCTCCTCCCTTTCCTTTGATTTCAGAGTAAGGCATGCTTCCTTAATTAATCCTATATCTTTTTTACAAATAATATCGGGATTACTGAAGAGATTTGGACGATTGAGTTTTCCCAGTATTTGTTTTATGTACTGAAACCACGGGATTCTCAGCATTTTGTCAAGGTTCATACAGTCTTTTAGAATTTGTTGCGTCATCAACAGTTGCTCGCTTGTCCAAATCTTTAACCAAAAAATAATATGATACAGGGCCAGGGTATCACACAGGAAGGGCATGCCTAGTTCTTCATGCACTATCAAGTTGGCTGTGCCTCCCGGCACTCCAAACACACTCTTTAAAATTTTATTTTCCCTCACCTGCAATCTATCCAGACTACTATACTATTGATGTACTTACTTTTTCCTTCGCTTTGAAAACTGTCACAAAATGTTTCTTCTTCCCACAGCATTTACATACCTGTCCAAGAGCTGGACATTTTCCTACGTGTGGTAATGAAAATCCATTTCTAAAACACAACTTCTTTTTACATGTGGGCATCATTTTGTGTCCTTCAGGACACATGTTATGGCTTACTTTTCACACTCATGACAGATTTATTATGAGCACCTCTGGCCTTCATGTCATCAGCTTGTCTATCAACACGCTCTTAAGCTCGGGCAGCCATTAACACTCCCTCCAGACTAAGAGTTTCTCTCAGCATTTGTCTTCTGAATGAATCTGACAAGCATCTGTAAATAACTCTCGAACACATAGCTTCTTCATCATTTAATTAATTGGGCTCACAATGTCTGATGAGGGTGTTGAATCTCTCCACAAATTCATCAATGGTTTCGCCAACTTTATGGCATTCTTGGTTGTTAGATGTATCGTTCTTAATCAACACTGGGCATTGGATTAAACTTGCAAATCAATACTTCTTTAATCAATATATGACTTCTCTAACAGTTCATGGCATTTTCTTTATGACTTCATTTACACCATCACCAACAAGATGTTCGAGATACTTGATCATATTTTGTTATCAGCCCCTTCAAGTGCATCAACAAAATCATCAAATGTCTCTATCCAAGCAGTCCATCTAGCACCAATATTTTGCTTTTTGATGTTATCAATCAGTGGCTATGGTTTCAGGAAGGCAGCAGCATTGCAGCCCTTTCTGGGAGTGGTTGGAATTAAGGGTGGGACACTTTCTGGCTTCCTCTGGTGTTCATCTTGAACCTGTTCAGGAGAGCAATATGTAAGGCCTTGAGATGTGCTGGCCCCTGGATAATCCTTGAAGACTTTTGGAAAAATGGCCTCTGTCTTTGTATTCATAAGAAAAGCAGCATTTCACTATTCTAAAATATCTGCAATTGTCCTGATTGTTGCCCACCTGGTTGATCTCTGCCTCAGAGGGCTTCTGATCACAGCATTAGCTTGCAATTTGCTATCACTATTTGCTGTTCTTTAAAAACATGGTTGCATCCACCTTTAGCGTTAACACTCCATATTATGTGTGACTGTATATTGCTTAACAGCGCGGTCTCCTTATGTACGGTTTGAAGAGCAGGTTCTTGGTCACTGATATGTAGATTTCTTCACAATGCTTTAGTTGTTTTCATCTTGTTTGCATTGACTGGAGTTGCACCTTGACTCCATATGCGTTAAGCATTGGTTCCGTATTTTGGGCTGCAACACACGTGGCATGCACTAGCAGTTTACTGGACACAGCAAACTCTCAGGGAGAGCGACTGTCGATCTTTGGATTACCTATCCACTAACTCATCACCAGTTGTAGTGTCCTCTCTTGCCTGGGTACCTGCCAATAACTGCGCCACACATGGAGTTCATTACATTCCGTTCTAACACTTACATCACAGTTCTAAGGAGTCTATCAGGAGCCAAAAGGATCCATCACTTCTAACTCGCAAGACACTACACCGTCCATCAAAGTTTTTGTGCATTGACAGGAACAGCCATCATAGCAGTCCCTTTCAATGTAGAGAGTTGTCCATAGTCATGGAAGACAAGTCTAAATTTGTTGGGTAGAGGTCCCTCATAATGGCTGTATTTGCCAGTGCCATCTGAACAGAGTTAATTATATCCCCCAAACTCTAAATCAGGCCCTTAGTTTCCCTGTCCCCATTCTAATTCATAAAAGGGTAGAGGGAACTATGGGCCTGATTTAGAATTTGGGAGATAGAGTTAACTTCTTTTGGAGTGGGAGGGATGAGAGAAACATACATTGGATGGTGGTATGCTATTCCTTGAATGCCACCATCCCTGTATTACAGTCAGGAACAGAGAGTTGTATATTGACACATGCCTAATGAATATGAATCGGACATCTTGTTCTGCAAGCACCTGCGATTCAGTATTTTGTGAACTTACCAAGCAATACAAAGTTCAGATTGCAAAATACTATTCCATCCGCAATAGGTATGTGCAGTATTAGCAACCACTTTATGCAAATGAAATAATAATACATCAGCAATGTAACTTTCATAAGGAGATGAATGCCATTTATGTTCACTCCTTGTTTGTTGTTCTACCTGCTGGTAAGTATCTGTTTGAACCTGTATAAGGCATGACACCACAAAATGTAAGCTGTTTAGACTGCAGCCAGGTAAATAGTGTAGTTCCACTGTGATGTGCATTGCTACCTACCATGTTGTGCATACTGTCTGCTATTTAGCCAGCCTCCAGATAAGTAATGTACTGTTGACTGGTGTCCTTGCAAATACACTTCATCATCTCTGCTATTTAGCAGCTGGGTACATTTTGTATTTCTTTGCTATTTGCCATGCTACCGGTCAAATAGTACATCTTTTCTGTCATTTAACCAGCAGCCAGGCAATTAAGTTTATTTGTGTTGTAATGTCAAATCTCTGTATGTCATACAGAGATTCTAGAAAGGAATGATGTGGTTGCATTATTCTTCCCTTGGCAGTTGCTCTGTGGCTGGCGAAGGGATGGATCATGCCTGTATCTGGTGTTTCAATAAATGCGGCCTACGGCTTCATACAGTGTTGTGGTGGTGTTATTAGATCATTTTTGGCAATGATTGCCACCCACCCGCATTGACACCGGTACCAGTGAGTGACGTGAGGATTACAGACAGTTATGTGAGGACTCAGTAACTGTTCTGTGGGCAGAGCAGAATGGCGCAGCTCAGCAGGCGAGGAGCATAGGACAGCACTGCTCGGCAGGCGCTATGGCGGTAGGGGTTGTCAGTGGCAGTGTGGCGGCAGTAAATTGTGTGCAGCACTACCATATTGTCATAGATATAAGTTGGGAAGTACGGTACGTGTACTCTGGCCTTGCATCTGTTATTAGGCACAGTTGGCAAGGAGGCACATCATATTTTTAAGTACCTACCTCAGATGTTAGATAGTAATAATCAGTCCATTGAAGATGTGTACAAGAAGGCAAAGCTGTGGTTGGAGAGAAGATTCACAAAAGAGGCCAACATTGTCCTATCTCAATACAAGTTCTACACCAGACCACAAAAACCAGATGAATCGATGGATTATTTTGTTTCCGGTCTGTGCTAGTTGTCAATTAAATGTAAATTTGAACAAATGACTGATGAGATGATCAGAGATCAACTGATTGTTCACTGCAACAGCAGAAAAACAAAGGAGCGTTTGTGGGCAGCGAAAAATCCATCCCTGAATGATACCATCACAATTGCTAAGGTTGATGAGATAAGGAGTCTGAGAGATGCATGAAGTAGGTGGGCAAGAAGGAAGTGGTGGACAGCCAGGTTGCTGCAGTTGGAAAAAAAGAGGCGGTGCCTAAAGGATCATTTAGCAAGGTTGCGACTAGATCCCAGAGAGGGAGCAGATCAAAGGGATGTTCACATTGTCAGAGTGATTACCGCACCAGTGATTCGAAATGGTGTTTCGCATCTAACAAGGAGTGCATAAAGTAAGGGCACCTTGACCATTATGCTCACAAGTGTAAAGATTCATCCAAGTCCTGTGTGGCTGTCACCAAGGACTTATTCTGGGATGACGATAACTAGGATCTTGTGTTGATGCTTCAGCCTATAGTAGAGGAAGGGAACAGAAAGTCAGACCTAAAGCCTTGTTTGGTATTCAAGGCAGACTAGTGGAACTCATGGTGGACTCCGGTTCATTATACAACACCGTACCAAAGGCGATATGGAAGAAAGAGTGGCTGAAAATGTCTCTTCTGCCTAAAGACATAAATCCCAGGGGCTACCAGGGAGAATGTATTAATGTTCTGAGGTTCTTTACTTCTCTGATTGTGTTTAAATCACGGCAGATTGAAGGGAGAATATCTATGTTGCAGAGGAGGGGCCAAATATTTTGGGGTGGGTGTATCAATTTGATTTGTCTACAGTAATTGACCCTCATGCTCCAGGACAAGTGTTGTTAGTCACTGAAAGTACATCTGAAGAAGTGTAAGCAGAATTGAAGCAGAATTGAAGGATGTATTCAAAGAAAGGCTGTGTGAGAAGAGGTGTTACCTACACAAAATTGTGTTGGAAAAAGGTACTGTTCCAGTTAAAGATAAATTGAGGAGGGTGTCAGTTGTAGTGAGGGGAGAGGGCAAGGAAGGGGATCATAGAGCATGTTGAAGCTTCAGAATGGGTCTCTCCAGTGGTTATCGCCAATAAGAGTGATGGCAAACTTAGATTCTGTGTGGATCTGCGCAGTTTTAACCAACATGTGGTGACGGATACTTTTCCTCTCGCGGATATAAACGAGTTGGTATTGTTGCTATACAGTGGTGAGTACTTTTCTAAACTTGACTTGAAAAGTGCTTACCACCAGATGAAATTGCATAAGGATTCATGCAATTTGACGACGTTCGTCACCATGGAGGGAACTTTTAGGTTTACAAGGATGCTGTTTTGACTATCCTCAGCGGCTAGCGTGTGCCAGCGGATCATGTCTGAGGTGTTTGAGAGCTTGGATAATGTGAAATACGTTCAAGACATATTGGTCTTTGGCAGGTCCATCCAAGAGCATAACAACACTTTGAAGTCAGTGTTGGGTAGGCTTAGGGAGGCCGGGCTCATGTTGAGATGGGACAAATGTAGGTTCTTGGTGGAGGAGATTGAATACCTTGGTCAAACTATTTCCGGGCAAGAAGTGCATCCAAAGGTAGACTTATTAAAAGCTATTTGGTCTGCACCCGTTTCCCATGATAGGGATCAGTTACAATCATTGTTGGGTTTGATCGATTATTATGCTAAACTTGTGAAAAACTTTGCTCGCAAAACTCAAGACTTGAAGGTGTTAAGAAAGGAAGGGATATGCATTTATGTGGGACGAAAGTCAACAAAGAGCATTTGATGTGGTGAAGGAAGACATTTGTGATGCAGCACCATTTGACACCCAACTCATAACGTATCTGACTGTAGATGTCAGTGCATGTGGGCTCAGGCTGTTCTTTCTCAGGTACTGTGGCTTTGCATAGCGTTCTCTAACAGATTGTGATAGAAACCACTGTCATTGAGCACGAGGCTTTAGCTGCTGCTTGTTCCATAAAGCATTGTAGGGCCTTTTTTAAGGGTTTTTACCTTTTGCATTCCTACAGACCATAAACCATTGGTCAAAGTTTTGAGTCCTGGTGGGGTTGGCGAGGGGTCTGCTAAGCTGGCTAGGCTAGCTTCAAGGCTGCAAGAGTATAAGTACCAAATTGAATACATACCAGGGTAGAAGAATGCACAAGCTGTTACTTCTCACGCTTATCTTTGGAGTGGTCAGAGGTGTATGAACATGGTTTTTCAGCTCGGGAAAAAGAAGGGGTGGTGAAATCGTTGTGTGATATGGAAGAATGCGTTGGAGGTTCATTTTCAGCGAAGAAAGGCGTAAGTATATGGATTGTGATCCTACCCTCCAGAATGTGGGGCAAATGGTGGTGAGTGGGGGATGTAGAGAGAGTAGGGTGCCTCCATCTGTTAGACCTTTTGTAAAGATTCTGGATGAGTTCACTTTCAATGACAAGCATGTGCTTGTGAGCAATGACAAATTCATGCCACCAGAAAGACTGAGAGAAAGAATCTTTAAGCAGGCTTACAAGGGCCACTTAGGTCTAACGATGACAATAAAATGTGTGAGGGAGATTATTTGGTGGCCATTTATGAATGGACAAACCACCTCATGGGTGGTGAACTGCGAAGTGTGCAGAGAGAGTGAGTAGAGGCTTACGACAGGTGTACAATCCTTCCAAGGACATATTGAGGACCTTGGGGTAATGCAAATGCGGGAAGAAGGGATGAGAAATGCTATGGATGTAATGGATGAGCATTCCAAATGGTTAGTGGTAAACTTTATTCCTGATGTGACCACCAGAACTACTGTGGAGACCTTGAAGAGGTATTTTTGGAAGAAGGGCTACCTCGTGTTCTGGTCACGGATAATGGTACTCAACTAGTTTCTCATGAGACGAAGAGTTTTCTGGAGAATTGTATTATCAAACATCATCGCACTGCTCTGTACAGCCCCCTGGCCAATGGCATGGTGGAAAGGACTAACCAGTTGATTAAAAGTACTATCTCTATGGCTATCCAAAGTGGAAAAGATGTCAAGGTTATGGTAGATGATATGGTTTGTGCTCATCGCACCACACCAGATGGTGTGACCATTGTTTCGCCCATTGAGAAAATGTGGGGAAGAAAACCTGGGGAAGAAAACCTGGAACCAAAATGATCCTGGCTTGGCTCACTCATACTGATCGGAAAGAGAGTGAGGAGGTGAGTGGCATGAGAAGAGAGAGGGTGTCTGTTAATGACTGGGTTAAGATAAGACATGGAAGGGTAGGAAAGGGTTTGAGCAAATTTTGGCGCCCGTTCAGAGTCATGCATGTGTGTGGCAGGTATGTAGTGTTGGACAATGGTAACAATTGGAATAACAAAAAGTGACATTGTACCAGAAAGGACAGGTCAGGGACAGGCGAGAGTGTAAAGTTACTGTCGAGCTCCTACGTGCGAGCTTAAATGGTTTCATGCTTCTGAGTGATGAGGAATTGGTCAGCAATAAGGTAGGAGATGAGACTAGGCGTGTTGAGTATGGAAGTGGTGTTTCCGGAGGACCCATGAACACCGCTATCATTCCTCATGAGAAGAGTAGAGGAAGCCACACTCCTAGACCTCATAGAACTCCACATTATTTGGACGGTTATGTCATGTTCTACTGATCTGTATGGGTTCCTTTTTTCTTCTGCTCTATACCAGTTCATTTCAACTTTGTTAGAATTTTATTACAGCTAGCGTCATGCTTTTATTATATTTTGTTTTGTTGTATTTTGTTTCTTTCCTTGATCATTTTTTTTTGTTTCTACTTTTGTATAGAAGGGAAGTGGATGTGTTGTAATGTATACCCTTTGTATGTCATACAAAAGTTCTGGAAAGGAATGTTGTTACTGGTGATTCTTCCCTTGGCAGTTGATCTGTGGCTGGCGAAAGAAGGATCACACCATTACCTGGTGTTTTAATAAACAAGGACTACGGCTTGATACAGTGTCATGGTGGTGTCATTAAATCAATTTGCTATTTACATGGTTGCTAGCCAAATTGTACAGAATGACTGCTGTTTTGTCAGCAGCCAGCTAATGAGTGACTTTTCTTTGCTGTTACTTGATTGCTCGTCAAATAATACATAACCCCTTCTATTTAGTCAGTGGCCAGGTAAATAGTGTAGTTTCCTTGTTACTTGCAAGGCTGCCACCAAACAGTCAAACATATCTACTATTTAGCATGTGGCTGAGTAAATAGCAAAGTTTCTCTGCTGTTCGTTCTGCCAGCAGCCAAACATCCAAACAGTGCAGAATCTCTATTATTTAGCCAGTGGCTGGGTAAATAGTGAACTTCCTCTTCTATTTCTGGGCAAATAGTAAATATTATCTCCTATTTAGCCAGCAGGAAAGTAAATAGCAGAGAAAGTTCACTATTTACTGAGCAGCCATCTAAATAGTTGCTACTGTTGTATATTTGTCGCGAAGGTGCTCTTCAAGGGGGCGCAGCCTATACTTTGCTCTAAGATATCTTCCCTCACAGCTTATTCAGAAATTAAATCATTGAAGGGATACAGCTATCTCCTCACAACGAATTTAAGAGTCTAACCTCAAGCATTTAATGTGCATCCTAAGCACTAGGGAGGGTTATGTCCAGGAATAGCAGAGCCCCAACAGCTCAAGCCTGACGTAGAGGTTGGAAGAGCAGAAGCAACAGAATCAGGGAGGCGGGAGCCACAGAATCGGCCCAAGTCCTGACCATGAAAGGACATCTTCAGCAGTGCCATATGGCTAGATGCAAGCCTGAACATCAAGCCCCAATGGTAGGGAGTAATGGGCAATGGCTTTGATGAGTTAAAAGAGGGAGGGACTGAGGTAGCTTGAGAGATAGGAAAAATAAGGGATAGGAGAAACAGACAGCATGACAAATCAAGGAAAGGTGGTAGGGCGAGAGCAATGGGCTATAGGACCCACCGAGAGAAAGTGGGAGGAATGAGAGAAACATGCATGAACACAGTTCGGAGAAAGGGACGAATGGGAGCAAAGATCAGCAGGACTCACCAATGGTAAAGAGGGGGCTGGTAGTTTCAGGATAGAAGAAGAAAAGTAGTGAAAATTGCAAGGGCTCGGAGTAGCAGGCAGCAGGACACACAGGCAGAAAGAGGAAGAGTCACAGTAGTGAGTGGCAGGATAACACTAGTGGAAAGAAAGGACAGGAGCAACCAGTCACCACCAGTGGAAAGAGGGAGGAATCAGCAGGACAGTCTGGACAGAGCGAGAGGCATGGGATCAACAAATATTAGGGCATGAGGGAGAAGGGAAAGAATGAATGCAGAGACACACCAAGGAAAGAGGGAGGGACCGAAGCAACGAGGAACGGAACATGTCAGAGAAAAAAGGAAGAGGCGGTAACAGAAAACAGTGGGACAGGTAAGGGTAAAGAGGTAGGTGTGGGAGAAATAAGCAGCAGAACAGACAAGGAGAAAGAAAGAGGGAAAGGAGTGATGAGCAGCAGAACACATCTGGGAAGAAGAAATACATTTAGGGCTTTTTTATAAGGTTTTGGAGCTGGGCAGCACCACAAGGAATCTTGCTGCACTTCCTTCCGTCAAAACAGAAGGGCAGGAATGCACCATATCTATGAAATACAGGACATTCTTGCCATTTCCCCTGTGCAAGTGTACAATGGGCTGCCAGGCTCCAACGCAGGCACCCTTGCACTCTGGTGCAAGGGTTCCGGCATTGCGGGGCTCATTGATGTTGTGCAGGAAGGGACAACTTCCTGTAGGAAATCAATAAATTCAGGCAATTACATCCTTCTATGTGTGCTGCAGAATGCAGCACCTAGAAAAAAGGAAAAAACAAGGAGAAATGAAAACATTTCTCATCTTTGCACCTCCCTAACGGCACTTTCTGGGGTTGCCTTAGATCCTGACACAATTCCAGGTTTATGATGCCCTGTTCCATGGGTGCTGCGTGGGAACACCCACAGCAACAGCCACAGAACGCCCCTTTCCCACAGTGTTCTGCGGGAAAGGGGCACATATTTACAAGGCCATGAAAAGCCACGTAAAGTGGCTTCACATGACCTAGTGAATATGTTGCGGCACATTGCACCACCGGAACGTCAAAAAAGTGACGTTCTGGTGGTGCAAAAGTGCTGCTAGGAGCTTCATAAACAAGACCCTTATTCTTTCTATCCTGATACATGCCTAGCAGCTTCTGGCATTAGCGAGTTGGTTTCCTGTGCCTGTCCTTCACCTCGCCCCTGCAATGTAAATAGGCAACATTTCATCATTCACACTGCATGACGCACCAAGTACCCAGTAAATGACACTGACAACAACAGTAATGGCCCAATCTGTGTATGCTGGTTCTGTGGGCTGACACAACATCTGAATAGCACTACAACTAAGCAAAGATCCAATGAGGCTGTACATAAATACGAATGAGTATTGTTATTTCATGTATTATATTTTCAGTGATTATAACTGGCTGGCAGGCAGCTAAAGCACTTTCAAAGGCAACCCTAAAAAATTGCGAAAAAAACGACTGCCCATTACATTGCCGAGGAACTGAAACTGGCAAAGCATAGATTCAATATTACTGTCAACGCAAATAGAGCAATGTTAAAATCTAAATTGCAAATATTTGCAAAGAACACAAGCATTTGCAATGCAATAGGTCTCGCAGCATTAAAGTTTGAGTTACTGGCATTGTAAATGACAATGCTTTGCATTCATTTTTTTATTTGCAATTGGTATATAAACATTGTTTGTGAATGGTTTGCTGTTGCTTATGCTAAGCTAAGTTGGCAGTAATATAGAGTGCTAGTCTTGCTTGTTATAAGCATGCTGATTTAAAGTGCTCTGATACCTGCGGGTAAAGTTTGCGCTATATAAAAGTGAAAACTAATAAATAAACAAGAACAGAAGTGAATTATGAACATCTTTTGGTGACATTTGTAATAAAGCTTGAAACATTGAGAGAACATATTTGAACCTGTGATGCTGTGGTGGTGCTGAGTGATGCTGTGGTTATGCTGAGTGATGCTGTGGTGGTGCTGAGTGGTGCTGTGGCGGTGCTGACTGATGCTGTGGTGGTGCTGAGTGGTGCTGTGGTGGTGCTGAGTGGTGCTGTCTGGCACTTTAAATTCCAAGGTGTTATTTCTACACCCGTTTTTGCAACGAACATGTATTGCCTGCGAATCAAACGTTATATGTAATTGGAAAAAGATTTATTACTTTTGGTCTCGCTACTTTGGGGCCATGTTCCACGTTAGAGTCCTTGTGTATGTATATACCTTTGCGCAAAACTATACATAAATTCCTAGTGCCACAAATCCTAAATCAATATATGTCACTATGCATAAAATTGTATACAATGATGTTAACTACAAACTGTGTGTGTGTGCATGCATAGTGCTCAGTTATGTTTTTGCAGTTGCAAACTCTTACCGTGTGTTGATCAGCTCAGCGTGACAGGCACAGGTATTTTGAGGGGCGTTACACCTCAGTGAGCTATGGTTCTTTTCTCTGTGCACCATGGTGTGTGTCAGCTTGTATTGCTTTGTTGGTATCACGTTACTTTATTTACTTTCTTGGCTCCGTGTGTGCCAGGTGGGCGCCTGAAATAAAGCGCTCGCCTTCAACACTATCTAAGGGGTCTGCTAAACCATAGCCATGGGAAGTGTTGCGTCTGTCCTGGGACTCTTCTGGGGGCATCCGGGTCCAGGGGTCTTTGCTGCTGCCCTGGGACCCATGTCATGCCACACCACACCAGGTCCGTGGGGTGTCTCTGTGGTTCTCCGGCACCTGCACTAGTGCAAGCCGAAATCATATTGGTCCTGGGGCCCATGGCACTCCACGTCTGTGGGGTGTCCCAACGTTTCTGCGACCACTGCACTAGTGCAAACCGGAGTCACACCGGTTCTAGACCCATGGCACACCACACCAGGTCCGTGGAATGCGCCTGTGGTTCTTCGAGCACTGCACTAGTGTAAGCCGGAGTCACACCGGCTCTGGGGCCCTTGTGACTTAGGGAACCTGTATGAGGAGGTGAGTGGGCTCGCTTAACATGCGTATTTGTGTGTGTGAGCGCGCGTGCGCCGAGAGTTTCTCGTGCAGACAGGATGCGTAAAGCCAGTGCCACAACGACAGCGATCTGTGTTCTATCCGCGCTCCAAAGGTGTAAGGTGCGATCCGAACAATAGTGCATCACAGGCACAGGCACAGGACATTGGTGTGCATCCAAAGTATAGTAAAACACAGCGTTTACTACATCACAAGTATATTTCTCACACTGTGTAGCTCATTGCATTGTAAATAAAATATAGCATTGCGCAGTAAATCACACGTGTAATTCATTACATCGTGTACTACGTGTGTTAGATGACGTTGTAGATCACAAATATAACTACATAGTATTGTACATTGGAAACATAGACATTTTCTCGTGCTGCAAGTTTAGTGCACTACATTGTATATTATTTAGCAAATACCGTTTAAAACATTATGTCGTATGTGTATTTCCAAGTATATTACAATACATTGTGCTGTCCGTTGCAAAATACATCACCTCAAGTTGTTCATTTCTTGATGTAGTGTGCCACAGAATATTTCGTGCAAAGTAGATTATAGGGGCCCGTTCATGACGCGTTTGGTACATTAGTGTGTAGTATATTGGATTAAACATGTATTTAACCGTGTTGTACCTTCCATGTATAATGCATTACAATTGTGCTGCATTGTGTATTATGTTGTAAATGTCGAACATTTCTCGTACTGTGCATTATATATTGTGTGGTACATTATACTTACAACATTTTGTTGCTTAATAACTTACACTGTGTAATTATAGTACACACTTGCCACAACAAACTACAATATGAGTGAATTACATTGTATAGCATGTTACAAGCCTCGTATATTACCTTGCGTTGCGCGTTACATACACTTATAAAACAGCAGAGTGCGGTATGTAGGACGCGCAGGTGGCATTGTGCAGTACATTTCCAGGGTATTTCCCGTGTAACCCGATTCACGCCGCCTGCCTTTGTAGTTTAGTGCCAGCATTTGCATATATCTTTCCATGAATAATATTTGCGCGTTGTTGGGTCGTGTTTTACAGCGCGCACTGCTCTGGTCGCATCGCTGGCATGTGATGTGGTAAGCACATCTGTTCGTGGTGCCAGGTTTACATGTGTGCCCCTCTTCTAGCACCAGAGTGTAAGGGGACATGCGAACACGTGTTGGGCGCATTGCCTAGCCATCGAAAGGGGTCTAATTTCAGCCATATCTTCTTTTTATTTCACCACTTGTGCGTGCGTTCGGATTGGGGAGTACAAGACTCAGAGCTGTGGGGTTCATTTGGGGCCGTTATATGGGTCGCCTTTTGGAAGCCGGCGCCGATTTACACCCGGTGAGGTATGAATACCAGCAGACCCTGTGCGTGGGTATATGCATACATTTATAATTCATTTAGCCCCTGACTCGCCCGGGCATCCATGTATGAACTGTTATTCCTTGCGTGCGTTTTATTTTGCACTCCGAAACAATCTCATCTCCACCCTCAAGGCACAACTTGGGATCCATCTCTATAAAGTCATATTTAACGTTGAGTCCCTGCTGTGTTTGTTTACCAAGGGCAAGGGTGCGTGAGGAGCGTGTCCATGCGTCGCTGCGCAGTGTACACCCCTGTGCTCGGGACTCCCCTCCAGGGGCTCCAGCTAGAGGTGCGTGCAGACATCCTTAAGTGCTGTGCCAGACTGTTCAAGCCTGCCTGTTTATTAGCGCCGCACGCCGGTATGCAGACTCCCCCTGCATTCCAGAGAGGTGCGCGACGCGATCCGGACTGCCATGGAATGCTGTGGAGACAAGACCTGGCCGCGCGCACAATGTTATCCTATGGAAAAACGCTGCGCGCGGCCAGGTCTTGTCTCACTTCGTCGTCTTCAAACTGCTGAGACGCCGACTATAGTTCTCTGGCGAGAACGCGCTTTCAGCGCGTTTCTAGCCGAGACCTAAAAAAACAAACGGGAAAATGTAATTAAGCACTTAAGTCCTGCCGCATTTGTCTGAAGGACCCGATTAGCACTTTCTGAACAATTGCTCTGTTTAAGCCATTGTGGAATATTGAAATCAGAAAATATATCACGTAGGTTAGGGTAAGCACTAAGTGGGTATGTTCAGAACATTCTGTAATTTGACAGTCCACAGCCAGAAACTGCGGTTTAGTGGTAGACGTTTTGTTACTATTAAATACCTCAGTGCTTTAAAAGACACCTTTCTATTTATTTCAAGTAGCCAGCCAAAATAGTCTATATGTTATAGATGAAATAAATAGAGTTGTTTAGTTCTGGCCTTGTCTGACAAGCTTTGGTGGAGGAATTCATTTCGACAGATTTCTCTTCTATAATGTCATAGACAGGTTTGGCTAAAGCCATCTCATTAATGCCCGCTTTTGACTAAATTGTTTTCTCAGTAAGGGTTCTATTACAATGGGTGATGATCTCCAAGACCCTTCTCTCTTCTTACAATAGCCCTCTCCCCTTTCCTTGCTTTTTCCTTCCCACCATCCTTTACCTTATCTTCCTCATGCTGTTCTTTCTTCATTACATGAGGACACGCCAGGGGCATATTTACAAGCCCCAATCACCACAGGAACTTCACTTAGTAAGATGTTCTGTGGGCGACACGGTCTTTCCCTTATTTACAAGGCAGTGTTTACTCACTGTACATGGCTTAACGCTGCCTTGTAAATAAGGCCCCGTTCACGCTATACCTAGCGTGAAAGGGGTGGGCAATGGGTTGTTGCCATGGGTGTTCTGCCGTAACACCCATTGATTTTGATGTTGCTCCCTATTTACAAGGGTGGCGTAAATAGGAGGCAGCGCCAAAATTAAGGCAAAAAAAAACCCTTCAATCAATCAATCAATCAATCAGAGATATTTATAAAGCGCACTACTTACCCGGAGGGTCTCAAGGCGCTTGAGGGGGGGGGGTTGTGCTGCTACTGCTCGAAGAGCCAGGTCTTGAGCTTCCTCCTGAAGGAGAGGTGGTCTTGGGTCAGGCGCAGGTCGGGAGGGAGGGAGTTCCAGGTCTTGGCGGCCAGGTAGGAGAAGGACCTTCCTCCTGTTTTCGTTCTTCGGATGCGGGGGACGGCGGCGAGGGCGCGACTGGCTGATCGGAGCTGGCGATTGGGAGCGTAGAAGTTGACGCGACTGTTGAGGTAGCTCGGGCCTTGATCGTGTAGGGCTTTGTGGGCGTGGGTGAGGAGACGGAAGGTGATTCTTTTGTTGACGGGGAGCCAATGCAGGTCTCTCAGATGTCCGGAGATGTGGCTGTGTCGTGGGATGTCGAGGATGAGTCTGGCTGAGGCGTTCTGGATCCGCTGGAGTCTCTTCTGGAGCTTCGCGGTGGTTCCGGCGTAGAGGGCGTTGCCGTAGTCCAGTCGGCTGGTGACGAGGGCCTGGGTGACCGTCTTTCTGGTCTCGGTGGGGATCCACCGGAAGATCTTCCGTAGCATGCGCAGGATGTTAAAGCATGATGAGGAGACGGCGTTGACTTGTCTGGTCATGGAGAGGGAAGAGTCCAGGATGAAGCCCAGGTTGCTTGCGTGGTCTGTCGGTTTGGGTGCGGTGCCCAGGGCCGGGGGCCACCAGGAGTCGTCCCAGGCGGAGGGCGAGGAACCCAGGATGAGGACTTCCGTCTTGTCTGAGTTCAGTTTCAGGCGGCTGGTCGTCATCCACTCGGCTACGTCTTTCATCCCTTCGAGAAGGTTGGCTCTGGCGGCGGCGGGGTCGTTGGTCAGGGAGAGGATCAGCTGGGTGTCGTCAGCGTAGGAGATGATGTTGAGGTTGCGTTGTCGTGCGATGGCCGCGAGGGGGCTCATGTAGACGTTGAAGAGGGTGGGGCTCAGCGACGATCCTTGAGGGACGCCGCAGATGACTTCGGTGGCCTCTGACTTGTACGGTGGTAGGCGGACTCTCTGTGTTCTACCAGCGAGGAAGGAGATGATCCATTCCAGAGCCTTCTCCTGGATTCCGATGTTGCTGAGGCGCTGTACTAGGGTGCGGTGGCAGACAGTGTTGAATGCCGCGGAGAGGTCTAGGAGGATGAGGGCCGCAGTTTCTCCGTTGTCCATCAGGGCTCGGATGTCATCGGTGGCAGCGATGAGGGCGATCTCGGTGCTGTGGTTGGCTCGGAAGCCAGACTGTGAGGGGTCGAGGGATCCATTCGTCTCGAGGAAGGCGGCCAGCTGTTTGTTGACGGTCTTCTCGATGACTTTGGCTGGGAACGGGAGGAGCGAGATGGGGCGGTAGTTCTTGAGTTCGGTGGGGTCCGCTGTAGGTTTCTTTAGCAGGGCGCTGAGTTCGGCGTGCTTCCAGCTCTCCGGGAAGGTGGCGGTGTCGAAGGAGGTGTTTATGATGTCCCGCAGGTGGGGTGCGATGATCGCGTCGGCCTTGTTGAAGACGTGGTGAGGGCAGGGGTCGGTTGGAGATCCGGAGTGGATGGAGTTCATCATGCGGACGGTCTCTTCGGTGCTGATCGGAGCCCAGGCGTGGATGGTGGTGGTGGGGGGCGGTGGTTCGGTCGTGGCTAGCGTCGGTTGCGTGCTGAAGCTGTTGTGTATGTCCGCGATCTTGTTGTGGAAGTAGGAGGCAAGGGAGTTGCAGAGGTCTTGCGATGGGGTGATGTCGTTGTTTCCGGCGTTGGGGTTGGAGAGCTCTTTCACGATGTTGAAGAGTTCCTTGCAGTTGTGTGCGTTGTTGTCTAGCCGGTCCTTGAATGCAGTTCTTTTGGTGGCGCGGATCAGTTGGTGGTGTTTCCGGGTGGCAAGCTTGAGGGTGGTCATGTTGTCCGGTGTTGGTTCCCTTCTCCAGGCTTTCTCGAGGGCTCGGCAGTTCTTCTTGGAGCTCTTGAGTTCGTCGGTGAACCAAGGGGCCTTCTTGCTGCCGGGTCTGCTGGGCGGGGTCCTTAGTGGGGCGAGTTCGTCTGCGCAGCTGCTGATCCACTTCGTGAGGTTGTCGGCGGCCTGGCTGGGGTTCGCTGAGTTGGCGGGAGGGTGCTGGCTCAGGGAAGCGGCGAGCTGGTCGGCTGTGATATTGTTCCAGCTTCTTCGAGCAACCTGTTGCTGGTGGTGGTGGATCGTCGTTTTTCTGAAGGTGAAGTGGACGCAGCTGTGGTCCGTCCAGTGGAGTCCAGTGGCGTGGCCGAAGGTGATGTGTTTGCTGGACGAGAAGACGGCGTCGAGTGTGTGTCCTGCGAGGTGGGTGGGGGTGGACACCAGCTGCTTGAGTCCGAGGGTGGCGAGGTTGTCGAGCAGGGTGATGGTGTTGCGGTCGTTGTTGTTCTCCAGGTGGAAGTTGAGGTCCCCCAGGAGGATGTAGTCAGCGGAGGGGAGGGCATGTCCTCGCTGAATTGTGTGCGTGGTCCCGGGGGTCGGTAGATCAGGGTGCCTCTGAGGGTGGGGCTCGGGTCGGTGTGGATCTGGAAGTGCAGGTGTTCGGCGATTGTCAGGGTGTCATCGGTGTTGGTCGAGATGTGGATGGTGTCCCTGTGGATGATGGCGATGCCTCCTCCTATCTGGTTGGCGGAGCGGTCCCTCCGGGTGATCTTATAACCTTCTGGGATGGCGATGGCAATGTCGGGCGCTGAGGAGTCGTTCATCCAGGTTTCTGTGAGGAAGGCGACGTCAGAAGATGTGGTGTCGAGGAGGTTCCATAGTTCTGTGGTAAATAAATAATTAAATACTGGTTCTATTTTTCAGGATACTCATACAAACAGATAGCTCAATAAATAAGAGTCAGGATTCGAGGTATCTTGAGTCTGCAGGTTTTAATCAGGCATAAAGGACAGGAACAGGACAACCTGCATGGGAATAGGATGGCAGCTGCCGGGGGCAGGAATAGGAATGAGCAGGAACGCTAATGGGGTGGCATGAGCAGCATCATATTAACAGTACATGATATATATATCAAAGCAATTACATTACATTCAATACAGTAGGCGTAGCAGTGGGCGTTTCATGTAGCAGTCGCGAAAGATAAGGCAAGATAAGGCACAAAGTAGGTGTAACAAGAGGCGTGTACAGGGCGTATACATAGACATGTGATATGAACGTAACAGAAGTGTCATGAATGGGGCGGAAACATGGAGGGGGCTACCTGAGGAGCTGGGACCTCTAACCTAGTGGTGCGCGCAAGCGGGCAATGACGTGTTACTAGGAAGAACTGGGGGCTATGACTTCTGCGCTAGAAGAGGAGACTAAAGTTTGCGGAGTCAGAGCGACATGTACCTAAAGCCTATCTGGTATCTGGTGTTTTAGAGAACATGTTGATAGAATCCAAAAGTTATCAGGGTAAAGGCTACTTGACACTAAGGCTGGTGCATGCAGTATTCTACATGTATTGCGTGTGCGAGGAATATTCTATGAATATCAATACAGTATTTCTCTTACATGGAGACAGAAAGGCTAGACTGTGACTGAAACTATTGATGCGATTCAGTAGCTTAGGAATGCAGAGAAGGAGGGCTGGACTGATAACTAGAAGCATAACATACTCTTGGCAGACAGGCAGAGCCAGGCCGGGCACTGTGCGGCAGGAAGTAAGCGAAGGGCCAGAGATGCAGGTGGGGGCTGTATCGCTCCTCGGAGAGGGTTCAGGAGACAGGATCTGAATCTGGTGTCCGGGCCCTTTTGAGGCCTAGAAACGGGGACAATTACTGAATTAACGTGCACACTGTAAAACGTGGCAACATAGACCTAATACTCGTTGCTTTTACGAGAACTGGAAACTGGCATATTAGAGCTGGACACAACTATGATTGCGTCTTTAATCGATCATAGGGGGATACATGCATATCGATCATGCACATATAGCATAGGATGGGGAACACGTAGGCACATACAACATGGCAAAATTTACTTTTCCACATTCCCTCCTTGTGCCCTACGTTTCCATCAGGAAACATCTATATTCATGATACCATCTATCTGTTCATATAGCATCATTTGCTCATCTCGAATTGTCTTAGAACGGGATTTAGGACTAGGAATACAAGAGGTAGCACACATGCCGCAAATCGCAGGGCCACATTGTAAACAGAGGCAGCAACTGAATACGATCATTACTGCAATACCTAGGAATGACAATACTTTCCATCCCCAGGCAGATATGATACTCCAGAGCCAACCGGACCATGTCCAGGTGCCTGGATTCTGGTGTAACTGATGGGCAATTTTATGAAGTCTGGTTATAGCTGAATAAACAGACGGTGCGTTATTAGGAATGAAAATGCAGCAACTAGATCCTATGACTCTACATGCTCCTCCTCTATCGGCCAGTATGACGTCACGAACGAGACGATTTTGGAGCACAACAAAACGCATAGCAGATTGCTCTTCGGTTAAGTTACCTAGAGCGGAAGTAGTCTCATTCACTACTGCTTCAAGGGTTCTGGTTAACCTACGTATTAACTTACTATTCTGGATAGGTCCAATGAAGAAAAAGAAACCTCTATTGAAGTCTGTATACTGTTCTAAAGCAGTTTCAGTTTGATCAACAATTGGGGACTCGATCTCCCTTCTATGTCTAACGTGTACTAGATGCGTATTTCGATGATAATCGGATGGGGCTAGAAAAACTGGTGGCAGTAGGAAGGCAATGTAACATGTTCCACCCCATTCAAGGGGCAGACGAACATATGCGGTCTGACCACAAACAAAATAAGAATGACGTGAGGCTTTGAAAATAGATTTCCCACTGTCACTATACTCGACAATAATAGTACAATCACTATGTCCTACATGTGCGGAACCATTCTTTCTGACACATAATTCGCCTTTGACTGGTAGTACTGAAATAGCAGGTAGATCTGGGGTAGTGTCGGATTGAACATTCAGGACCATAAAGTTCGAGGAATAATTACCTAAATTATATACTTCATTTTCTAGATCTAATCCTGTTCTATGGGTGAGACCTTGCGTGTCTGGAAAACATGTTCTATTCAGGAAGGACATATCAGATGAGGATGACGTTAACGTGGACCATGCTCCACACGAACCATTATGTGAAAACGGATAAGGAAAGAGTGGAAGAACTCCCTTCGGTGTCTGGAAAGGGGGGAGTCGACCACACACCCAACAATTAGTGGCATTGCTGGTCTGGTGTGAATAGTGTAGCATTCTAATGAAGGTATTATTTCGCATAGCAAGACGATAGGATAGCTCGTGAGGAGGCAGATCACTAAATGTGTGCTCTACTGTAGTATTGGAAAACATATGTACATGTGAAATTGGAAAACATAAATGAAAAGCATAACTCGTGCAGGTAACCATAAGACTCAAAAATAACAGAAAACATAAAATGACGATACATCTTTTAGAGTTTTGACTAACTCTCTCACTGTGTGGGTCTATCTCATACATGTCAGGAACCTGTCTAACCGTTTCACCCGAGAGGGACTTAGACAATCAAACTGGCTGACTTATTTTACTAGACCGTAGTTTCAATTTATACTCCTGCTGCGGAGTTTTCTCTAACAGGGGAACTTTGAGTTCAGAGTCTGTTTTTAGGCAGTCTTTAGGAATGTGGCAGTCCTTAGCAAATGTCTTTTCTCGTACTCCATGGAACTTCTTTATGTGGGACAGGTGGATCCATCCTTTCCTTCCCTCCAGTTTGGCCGCAGTCCTTGTTGTAAGCAAGACTAGACGAGGCTCCTTCCAGCGGACTTGAACGATCAAAATTTCGCACCAATACTAGGGTGCCGGGAATGATTTCATGCGGTTTCACCTCGGTATTGTCTGGAAATGCGGCGGCAACCTGTGAACGACAAGAGTGTAGGGCAGACATCAAGGAAGCTAGGTAATCTGTCAGCATATTACTGGAAACGTCTGTAATACTGCGGGTCTAGGTGTACCCCACATGTTTGGGGGGCGGCCGAATACGACCTCATACGGGGACAGACCTGATCTGGAATGTGCAACCATCCTCATATAAAATAAAGCAACTGGCAGGGCAACTAGCCAGTCTACACCTTTTTCTTTACATATTTTTGCAGTGCGGATTTTCAGAGTCTGATTATGTCTCTCTACGAGACCGGCTGCTTCAGGATGGCGCACACAATGGAACTTCCACTGGTACCCTAACAGAAGGGACACATGTTTCATTAACTCGGATGAGAATGGCTGGCCGTTGTCTGAATACACGACCCTAGGGAGTCCATAACGGGGAAAGAACTCACGAACCAACTGCCTGGCAGTGGTCGCGGCTGTGTAATCTGGAACTGGATATGCTTCTGTCCACCTGGACAAAGCGCATACAACTACGAGGACATACTTGAAACCTCGACATCGCTCCATCTGAATATAATCCATTTGGAGGACTTCAAAAGGGTGGTCAGGAGGTTGGAATCCACCTTGTTCCACCGGGACACTTTTACCTGGATTGAACTGGCAACATATCATACAGGTACGGACTTTCTGCTTGGCTGCAGCTCGTAAATGTTTGTTGAACCAAAGGTTCTGGATACTGTCTAACATGGCTTTTTCTCCTAAATGTGCAGGACTATGTGCGGTATTAATAATGACTTGAACCATTGAGTCGGGGAGAAACCATATGGCTTTTCCCTTCGTCACCCATCCTTGATCTGTCTGGACCCCTCCTTGTTCGGACCATTGCTTGATTTCTTCGGAAGTAGCATGTAACTGTATGTCTATGACATCTTGTGTAGGGTCCTTAACTGTCATACAAGTAGTCTGTTCTGGAGTGTGTGTCAGTGTCGTGTTAACTGGAATGTCTGGAGTCTGAGTTGTAAGCTTGGCTGTTCGATCTGCTAGATTGTTACCTTGAGAAATGATGTCAGTGACTTTCGTATGTGCCTTGCACTTCATGATAGCAATAGCTGTCGGTAAATGTATTGCATCTAACAGAGCTTGAATGAGGAGACCATGCTGAATCTTGGTTCCATGAGAAGTCATGAAACCTCTTTCTTGCCAGAGCACTCCAAAGTCGTGTACGACTCCGAATGCATAACGTGAATCTGTGTAAATGTTAACCTTCAGGTTCTTGGCACGTATGCAGGCTTGGGTCAGAGCGACTAGCTCTGCTGCTTGAGCGGACAGAGTGTCAATACGGTGTGTCTCTATAACCTCGGTTTCAGTAGTCACTGCATACGCGGCTACTAGTTCTCCTGTACTCGTTCTCATACATGAACCATCCACATAAAGTGTCAGGTCGGGGTCAAGTAATGCAATGTCTGTCAGGTCTTGTCTGGGCTTTGTCATGGTGTTAACGACTTCCACACAGTCATGTGTGGCAGGATTTGAAGTAACTGACGGTAACAGTGTAGCGGGATTTAAAGTGTTGCAGCGTCTGATTTCTATGTGTGGCTGGAACAGTGTCAGTTCATAACCTGTTAAACGTGCAATTGTCAAGTGCTGAGTCTGTGTTCGGTTTAAAAGAACTTCCACGGAGTGTGGAACTTGTACTGTCAGGGAGTGTCCTAATACTATGGAATCACTTTGTCTGATAGCTAGAGCTGTGGCTGCAACTGACTTGAGGCACGCAGGCAGAGCCTGGGCTACTGGATCTAATGTGCTAGAAAAATAAGCACAGGGCTTGTATTGTCCTGCTTGATCTTGTGTGAGAACAGATAATGCAGTACCATCACGTTCTGTGACAAAAAGTGTAAAAGGCTTACTGTAGTTCGGTGTGGCTAGAACAGGTGCTTGACATAATGCTTTCTTTAACTCATTAAAGACAAGTGTATGTTCCTGGGTCCAAGGGAGGACAGTCGATACGGCTGCCTCCTGTGTCGTTAACTGTATCAGTGGCTTGGCTAGAAATGCATACTGAGGAATCCATTGTCTGCAGTAAGAAGTGAGGCCAATAAAAGCTCGTACCTCCTTCTGGGTCTTGGGCTGTGGAAGACTCGCTATTAACTGGATACGGTCAGGTGTCAACTGCCTACCCCTCTTGGACAGTAAGTGTCCCAAGTAGACCACTTGCTGGACACAGAATTGAAGCTTCGAAGGGGACACTTGTGCCCCATCTCGGCTAGGAAATACAGAACTGTAAGTGACGCTCGCTCGCAGTCACGTTCAGAACGGGCTGTGATCAGTAGATCATCGACATACTGGAGTAGGGCAGTGTCAGTTGGCATGTGAATATTGTCTAGTTGTCTCTTAAGTGCTTGACTGTAAATGCTAGGACTTTCTGTGAAACCTTGAGGAGCTCGTGTGAATTTATAGCTCCTTCCATTTAAACAGAAACCGAAAAGGAACTGGCTATCTGGATGAATGGGGACGCTGAAAAATGCGTTCTTGAGGTCGATAACTGTAAAGAACGTGGCTTCAGAATCAATGGCTGTTAATAGAGATGAAATATCTGGGACTACTGGGTACTGAGGAATAATACATTTATTAAGTTCTCGAAGGTCAATCACTAATCGATAAACTGGAAGTGCATTTGGATCAGTACGTTTCATGACTGGAATGATAGGAGAATTACATACATTGGAGTCAGTTTCTACAACCACTCCTTGAGCAATAAGTTTGTCAATAATTTTGGATAAGGCTGCTACAGCCTCGGGTGGCAATTTGTACTGTCGGATTCGTGGTAAAACTACACCTTGTTTGAGAGTCACACGATGGGGTGTGATCTGCATACATCCTACATCGGTTGGGCCTTGCGCCCATAAATGCTGTGGTACATTCAATAATCTGGGATCAAAATCACGTAATACATAATGACCTTTAAAGTCTCTAAGGAACAAACGAACTCCTTCTGGGGAACAACAAATAATTGCACCTAATTCTTTTAATGTCTTGATGCCTAACAGATTTTCTGGACAAGACTTTGTAAGTAACAAATCAGTAGTTCGGGACAATGGACCAACTTCTAGAGAAACTGGTTTCGATATTTCATTAACAATTGGCTTTCCTGAAAATCCAAGGGAAACATTTCTTGAGCCTGAGAGCAGAGCCCCTGGAACCTCGTCATGACTGATAGTAGTCCTACTTGCCCCTGTATCAATCAGAAACTTTCTGTCTTTCCCTAATACTTGACTGTGTACATAGGGACCCTCTTGATCTACAGGTATCTCGATGAGAGGCAAGCCTACCTCCCTCTCTAGGCTGTTTCATGAATACTGCTGGTACTCTGGATACTCGGACTGTGCATACTGGTACATCTGTTGTGTAACATGCTGTGTTGCAGCGATAGGCTGCGGTGCTATAACTGTCTGTTGTGCATTCTGCGGTGGCTGGGAATTCTGTGAAACTTGTTCTTGTCTAGGCGGACGTGGTCTTTCTTTTGTTTTACCAGTAGCTATGTTGTGTTTCAGAACTGCACATTCGTTTATAAAATGACCTGGCTGTTTACAGTAATTGCATGTCCCTTTAACGGGAACTGCAGGATGACTGGCTTGATTCGTACCCCTCTTCTGACTGTCTTGCGGAACAGACTGTGCAACTAGTACTTTCATTTTCGTGTCTTTCATACGTCTCCTTTCGTGTTCCTGCTCTTCCCTGATTCTGTTCTGGTGATACTGGAGCATCTGAAGCATCTGTGACGGAGAATTAGCTTGCCAGGTACTTTCGACTTCCAGTACTCGATTTTTAATTTGTGGGCTTGAATTCTCGACTAGTTTAGTAACAAAAAGATGAGGGTATGACTCGCTACTTGTTTTCAAACCACTGTTAATAATAAAACATTTCTCAAATCTGGAATAAAAATCACTAGTATCTTCGTCTTGTTTCTGTTTACAGGCTGAGATGGCATCCCAGTCTTCCTTTTTCGTGGCTAGTAATCTTGGCAAAACTTGTATCAATAACTCGGGTAATTCTTTACATTTATCTCCAAGACCGGTACCTGGTACTCGTGTATTATCTTCAGCTTCTAGAGCTGTCCAATCTATCTTTTTCTCTCCCACCTCCCATTCTTTTTCTTTGAGTTTTTCATATATGCCCGCAGGCAACAGGACCTTTAACATTTTAATGATATCAGGATACGTGTATTCTCCCATACGGAGCATGTCTTTTAATTCACGATGGAACCCTGCTGGATCTTTATCATGACAGGGAATTAACTTTTTCATCTCTAAGAGTTCCATCTTTGTAATAGGGGTGTAAACAAATACTCGTTCTAGATCACCACCCGCTGTCCTAACTGGGTGTACTTCTCGTAACGGATGCTGTCTATCTATGTAGAATGGTTTACTTCCTGGAGGTGAGACGTGAACAAAATGCGGATTCAGAAACGTTCTATATTTGTGGCGCTGTTCTAGAATGATACTAATTAAATCGGTACCTAGACCTTTCCATCTGTACTGCAGTAACTCGTTTAATACATCATGTAGTGGACCTGGATCAGAATGCTGTCCCTCATACAGTGTGATGAGGTGCTGGATCATATACATACCCACCAGTCGCTGCTCGGCTGGGGGCAGTTTCAGAAACGTTTGTGCCACTATTTCGTCTGGAAAAGTGGTAGAATCAGTAGTTCATCGGACTGCTGATCGGACTAGTTCTTGTTCATGCATGGTACTGAGCTCACTATAACCTATTCGTGATTTCAGAATTTTATCTGTAGTCTGGAATACTTGTTCTAGAGAACACTGTTCTGGTACTAGAGAAGGAACAGTTGTCTTGTAATCTAGACGTGAATGTCGGTCGGAAAGTCTAGTTCTACCTACATACGCTATTCTGGAGGGATTCTCGCTGTCTACCTCTTCAGTAGAAGAGTCATTTTCTTTCTCTGTTGCTTGCATTGCTTCTCGTTTCTCGTGTAACTTTATTATTTCTTTACGGATTTTCTTGTACATACTCTCTATACTGTTCTGTGTCTTGTGTCTTCCCTCGGCTATATGATCACTCCACCTAGTCAGGACTTTCATTTCTTCTTGATCTTTTCCTGGATAATCTTGTTCTCTTATTAAACAATTAATTAGAAACTTTAAAATCATGAGCTGAATCTCGACTTTTCTTTGGACCATGGTGTCGCCAATACTTTCTGGATCTCTTCCTGTACGGATGAAACGATATATTCTGTCTAAATAACCTTTCATATTCGGCAGGGTGTCCAAATACTCGGTCACCCGTCTTACACGCAATGAATACAAGACCATATCATCATCGCCTGGGACTGGATCATAACGGCATTCGGTAAGTGCTCGCTTGATATCTGCAACTGACTGAAGTTTGGGTGAACGTTGTAACGCTCGTTCATGTAGCTCGAGTAACGTTAGACGTCTGTGTTGAGGCGGGGTTCCAGGAGGACTTCCCCCCGCGGCTCCTAAACTGGAATCGTCGGTGTGCACTGTACGTGCTGGCAGAGTGACTGGTAGAACGGGTACATGTACTGTAGGCTGGACCGGGGGTACCGTAACAGGTGCTGTAACGGGTGCCCCGGTGGCTGGAGGAACAAGAATTACATTATTTACAGTAGCGGGCGGAACAGGATTTGCATATTCTGGGACTGTGTCGTCCAGATAGGACGAGAGAAAAATATCAGCTGCAGTCGGTTTATGACGTAGCTTAGTCGGAACTAGTGACGGCGGAAAATTACTGGATGCCTCCGGGGTTGCTTTTGGCAAGCCCTCGGCAAGGAGAGGATACATACCCTTAATAAGGGCATTTCTCTGTCTGTCTAACTGTTCTGTTTTAACTCGTTCACCTATTTCGATTAATTCCCTTTCTTGGGCTCTTTCTGAGGATTCTCTACTTAATTCTGTTTTTCTGATTTCTTTTTCGGTTCTTTTATGAGATTCTTTGCGCCATAACTCGATGGCATCTTTCTGTGACTGTCTGGCTTTCTTTTTCCATAATGCTTCTTCTACTCGCATGATGCACTCGGCATCCCATGTGCCTGATACAGGCCATCTATATTTCTCTTCGAGATCTTTAGTGTAATCTGACCATAAGTCTAGATATATTATGGCACTTAAGCCATGCTTATGATACATAAAATGTCCTGGACTGTCCCTAGGCGGGACAGGGACTGCTTCCTCGAGCAGCCCTTTTCTGGTTTTTAACTGACGTAACTTAGAGAACAGAGGCATTCTTTAGGCTGGAATACTGAACACAATACAATACACGATACTGGGAAAACAAATCACTCATACCACGACATTGAAAACACATTGAATAACATTTTAAAATAACAGTTCGGACAGAATATTACCTGGAATACTGAGAACAGAAACACATGAATTTCTTGAGAACGGAACTTACTAGAGTTACTAGATGCACTGCTGAAACAGTACGAAACATACCGGTCCCATAAAGAGACACGTCAGGACCCGCATCCACCTAGGTGGACACTTCGTGTTGGATTTGCGTACCCAAACCCACGGACCAGAGACAAATTAATTGACCCTGTCTAGATACTACCCCAGCAACGGTACTCACCGGGCAGCAAGAACGGAAGGCCTCGGACTGGACTGGACTGCTACGACGACGGACTACGAACTTCGGACTTCAGTTACAGGTGGGCCTCCGGATACCTCGGACCTTGAACTCTCGGCTTGGGCTCTGGTCGGGACTTGCCGCGTTCCACACCGCCTCGTCTGGATGCTGGACCGCAACCTCCGTCTCCTCCGTGGGCCTGAGGGATACTTGAAGCAGAAATATCTGCACGTGCACGGTATGGTTCCGTCACGGCTGCAGAGGGTCAGGGGGCTTGCGTGGCTTCGCCGGCGCGTGGGGAAAGGGCAAGTCCCTATTCGGGTGCCATTATGTGGTAAATAAATAATTAAATACCGGTTCTATTTTTCAGGATACTCATACAAACAGATAGCTCAATAAATAAGAGTCAGGATTCGAGGTATCTTGAGTCTGCAGGTTTTAATCAGGCATAAAGGACAGGAACAGGACAACCTGCATGGGAATAGGATGGCAGCTGCCGGGGGCAGGAATAGGAATGAGCAGGAACGCTAATGGGGTGGCATGAGCAGCATCATATTAACAGTACATGATATATATATCAAAGCAATTACATTACATTCAATACAGTAGGCGTAGCAGTGGGCGTTTCATGTAGCAGTCGCGAAAGATAAGGCAAGATAAGGCACAAAGTAAGTGTAACAAGAGGCGTGTACAGGGCGTATACATAGACATGTGATATGAACGTAACAGAAGTGTCATGAATGGGGCGGAAACATGGAGGGGGCTACCTGAGGAGCTGGGACCTCTAACCTAGTGGTGCGCGCAAGCGGGCAATGACGTGTTACTAGGAAGAACTGGGGGCTATGACTTCTGCGCTAGAAGAGGAGACTAAAGTTTGCGGAGTCAGAGCGACATGTACCTAAAGCCTATCTGGTATCTGGTGTTTTAGAGAACATGTTGATAGAATCCAAAAGTTATCAGGGTAAAGGCTACTTGACACTAAGGCTGGTGCATGCAGTATTCTACATGTATTGCGTGTGCGAGGAATATTCTATGAATATCAATACAGTATTTCTCTTACATGGAGACAGAAAGGCTAGACTGTGACTGAAACTATTGATGCGATTCAGTAGCTTAGGAATGCAGAGAAGGAGGGCTGGACTGATAACTAGAAGCATAACATACTCTTGGCAGACAGGCAGAGCCAGGCCGGGCACTGTGCGGCAGGAAGTAAGCGAAGGGCCAGAGATGCAGGTGGGGGCTGTATCGCTCCTCGGAGAGGGTTCAGGAGACAGGATCTGAATCTGGTGTCCGGGCCCTTTTGAGGCCTAGAAACGGGGACAATTACTGAATTAACGTGCACACTGTAAAACGTGGCAACATAGACCTAATACTCGTTGCTTTTACGAGAACTGGAAACTGGCATATTAGAGCTGGACACAACTATGATTGTGTCTTTAATCGATCATAGGGGGATACATGCATATCGATCATGCACATATAGCATAGGATGGGGAACACGTAGGCACATACAACATGGCAAAATTTACTTTTCCACAGTTCCACGGCGTGCCTGTGGACGGAGCAGGTGTTGAGCAGGATGCACTTGAGGTGGTTGCTGCTGGTGTTCGGCTTGGCGGGTGCTGATGCGGGGCAGGTCCGGTTGCCGGAGAACTTGCAGGCGTGACAGCTGAAGGGTCCGTGGGTGTGCTTCGGAGTGGCTCGGTAGCATTCAGGGATCCCGCCGGTGTTGAGTGCGATGAGTGTTGCGGCGTCGTAGGTACGGCGGGTCGTCTTGCATCGGCGGGGGCCAGGGGTCCTGGCACTGGGCGCGGTCCAGGCGCGGACGGGCGCAGACGGGCTTACCTTTGGCGTGCCTTCGGCGCACAATCGGCGCACCCGCTGCGCGTGACCGCTGCGCGTTCGCACAGTCGCCATATATGGCGAAGTGCGAGGGAGGGCGGAGCAGCTGGGAGGCGGGAGCGGGGAGGGTACAGAAGAAAAATGGGCGTGGTTAGCGGCGGTGGCGGGAAGCGGGCAGGGAGGACAACGAGAAACAGGGGGACCGGCGAACTAATGAACACAGTACAAATGGACAAAATAAAGACCACAATTGAACAAATTAAATACTCAGCAGTCAGGGGGCACACAGCAGGAGAAAGGGGTACAGGAGTACAGCGCTATCACGCAGGAGACCACGCCGCTCGGTGGCAGGGGGCGTGGTCACACGGCGGCAGCAGGGGCAGCGAGGAGGCACACGCAGCAGCTGGTGGCCGTGCGGCGCGGGGGTGTCCTAGATTAGGTCACACTCACCTGCGCTGCACGGTCGCCATATATGGCCAAGTGCGAGGGAGGGTGGAGCAGCTGGGAGGCGGGAGCGGGGAGGGTACAGAAGAAAAATGGGCGTGGTTAGCGGCGGTGGCGGGAAGCGGGCAGGGAGGACAACGAGAAACAGGGGGACCGGCGAACTAACGAACACAGTACAAATGGACAAAATAAAGACCACAATTGAACAAATTAAATACTCAGCAGTCAGGGGGCACACAGCAGGAGAAAGGGGTACAGGAGTACAGCGCTATCACGCAGGAGACCACGCCGCTCGGTGGCAGGGGGCGTGGTCACACGGCGGCAGCAGGGGCAGCGAGGAGGCACACGCAGCAGCTGGTGGCCGTGCGGCGCAGGGGTGTCCTAGATTAGGTCACACTCACCTGCGCTGCACGGTCGCCATATATGGCCAAGTGCGAGGGAGGGCGGAGCAGCTGGGAGGCGGGAGCGGGGAAGGTACAGAAGAAAAATGGGCGTGGTTAGCGGCGGTGGCGGGAAGCGGGCAGGGAGGACACCGAGAAACAGGGGGACCGGCGAACTAACGAACACAGTACAAATGGACAAAATAAAGACCACAATTGAACAAATTAAATACTCAGCAGTCAGGGGGCACACAGCAGGAGAAAGGGGTACAGGAGTACAGCGCTATCACGCAGGAGACCACGCCGCTCGGTGGCAGGGGGCGTGGTCACACGGCGGCAGCAGGGGCAGCGAGGAGGCACACGCAGCAGCTGGTGGCCGTGCGGCGCAGGGGTGTCCTAGATTAGGTCACACTCACCTGCGCTGCACGGTCGCCATAAATGGCCAAGTGCGAGGGAGGGCGGAGCAGCTGGGAGGCGGGAGCGGGGAGGGTACAGAAGAAAAATGGGCGTGGTTAGCGGCGGTGGCGGGAAGCGGGCAGGGAGGACAACGAGAAACAGGGGGACCGGCGAACTAACGAACACAGTACAAATGGACAAAATAAAGACCACCTTGTCTTAACATGGTGAAACGAGGAGAAATGCTCTATTTCTCCACGTTTTTTTTAATAATTCTATGTATGCTGCATTGTGCAGCACATGTAGAAACAACAAAATGCCAATCATGATTTTTTTTGTGCAGGAAGGCGTTCCTTCCTGCACATAAACAATCGTTTAAAAAATGGCAAATTGCTACTTCTAAATGTGCTGCACAAAGCAGCAGACATAAAATTACAAATCGTCATTCAACATTGTTTATGTGCAGGAAGGGAGATTTTCCTCCACCTAAAAAATAATTTCCCTGAACGCAGGCATTCTTGCACCAAAGTGCAAGGGTGTCTGCGTTGCCGCTAGGCAGCTGAAATTAGCGCCAGCGCAGAGGTAAATGCAGGGCTGCACCGTAGTGTTGTAAATACGGTGCAGCCCTGCATTTCAGAAGTGGCGGAGCGCGGTGTTAAGCCAAGAAGGCTAATGACACACTCCGTCCCTCCTTTGTATCTATGCCCCCCTAGTTTCATCTTTGTTTAGCCTAACATCTCTCCTGCTGCACTTTCTCTCTTCCTATGGTTGTAGACCAATCTCTCCTTTTATTGTAGCTCCTTACTTTCATCCTGTTTCACACCTCTGTTTCTGGAGCTTTCTTCTTTTTTTATTCTTTCCTCTTGCCCTCCTTCATTGCTGCCGCCCAAGACCCTTTGCAATTTCTCCTTGCCTGTGTGTGCTGTTTCGCCTCCCTCTCTTCTCCCTCTCCTCAGCGATTAGACATTTTAAACAGACTACCTCACCACAGTTTACTCGTTGACAATGCCCCATTCTAAGTTTCAGTCTTTTTTCTTTTAAAACGGAATTAGTTGGCTTACTATTACTCTTGATTCAGGAATTGGCAGAACATGTTGTCTAGTCCTGGAGTTCTTTCACATTTGATCAAGTTGGACATTTGTCAGTCTGGTTTCGTTCGACTGTCTTTCTCCAACTTGGTTTCGCAATTCCACGTAATTAAAGTAAATTCCGTAGGCTAGTAGCTTCTTCTATTTATAAGTGTTCTTAATGAAGTTTTCAATGTTACATATCACTTAAAATTAGAGTTCAAAAAAGGAAGTTACAGTACTTCAAAATACTCAAACAGATGCAAAAAGTTAGTAAACATCAGTGTTTGAAGTTTATTAAAAAGTGAGCAGAGACTCATTAAAAAACATATTTCATCATACAATAAAATAAATCTGGAAGGAATCTAAACAATCCTAGTCTTTCAGTTACTCATGGGAGTGTATTGTGTCAACAGTTAATCTTTACATTAAATTTCCTGTGGCATAAAATGTATTCATATCAACCTTCATATAAAATCAATCAAATTGTGGTTCATGTACATTTTGAATCAGGTATCTACCAAGCCAATTTCCATTGTATCCCTCCTGAGCTCAGTCCAATCTGCATTTTCTTGATCTTATCATTGCTCTTAGTAAATGTAAAACAACACACAGTGTACACGTGTTTTGCATAAGTTGCCGATGCAAGAGAGCAACACATGCCTGTCTGAATCCCATTTCTTTTAAATAAGATTTAAGAAATTGTCGTCTGGGATGTATTGGTTCAATTGGAGTTATCTGCATTGTGCTATATGCCAAGCCCTTTACAAGTCAATCCAAGCCATTTAGATCTAACAATGGGGTATAGAAATACGAAGATGTTACTAGCCCCTTACATGCAAGATCTCCCTCCTCCTGACCATAGCCAGGGTCATTTGCTGGAGTATTTGAAGGGGGTCTATAGAAAAAACCTAGAGGGAGAGATTTAATCTCTGATGCAACGAAAGGGAACTCAGCAAAGTGTCTCAGTATGTTATGTGCCAATACTGGAAATCTGAAGGTAACAATCACGACATCCCCCCTAAATGATATTTTCGTACGACCAGTCCAGGCGACCCTTCTTGCCATCAGAATGTAAGTGTGGTCTGAAACATTGAACTTGCTCTGTGTCCCTAGCCAGTTGCGCCACCTTGTGGCATATTTGGTTTCACTATTATGTGTACCCAGACCTTGGACCCCAGCCAAGACCACAGTATAGGGACAACATTCCGGTGGCAAATCAATTATCGGCATGCCTGTAGTGTTTAAGATGTCTTGATTGGCCCTGGCCTGCTCGTGCTCATCTATGTATTGCGCCCCCTTTCCTCCGGCACCCCTTGGCAGGCTGCCCCTATGGGGAGTGGAATTACCATGGGGCCTCCTACTGGGATCAGTTGCTTGATTCAGTGGCCCTTTCTCTACCGGGAGCTTATTATGTGCACTTCCATTTATATTACCAGCTGCCTGTGGTTGCACATTTGAAGCAGAGGGTATTATGGGGGTGGTTTTCAGTAGGCACTCTACTTTTTTAAGTGTTTCATTGGAGACTGATAATACCTTGTCCAATTTATCCCAGAGCTGCGATATTAAATCAGCCAGCACATCCATGAGAGTATTTTTCAAAGTATTCCAGAAATCCCCTATGTCTGTCAAGCTAGTTTGTAGCAACAATGCCTATTCTCTAAGTAAGGACTCGTTTTATTTTCTTGTTTTGTGCAGTCTTTTAGGTGCCTGGAAAACAACTGGCGTCGCCCCTTCTTTATTAGTAACTACTGGGGAACTAGAACACTCCTCACACCCCTCTTGCACTGGATCGCCATTGGCTGGGGCATGTGAATTGTCAGGCTTCCTAGCCAGATGGATCCTATCTGATGTGTTAGCTGCTTCATCAGACGTAAGAGCTGGTGCCAGAAAACCAACCGAACCCATGGAAAGTCTCCTCTCTGCTTTATCTATTTTTTTTTAAATGGCTCTCACAGCTTTGGCCAAAAATGAGTCAATAGTAAACCTCTTGTCACCATTAAGTTGGACAGTGTGCACGGCCTTTCTCTTCCCCATAGTTGGTATATACAGGAAAATCCTGGTATAGGATGTTAAAATAGGCCTCCGCCTCACAGCAGTATCTGCTAAGTTTATGGGGAACAAAGAATTATACTGAATAGCAATGTTGCAACCGAATCTTCTCCGCGATACACTCCTAGGCTACTATGTCCCTCGAGCTGTAGTCATGTCAAAATCACCAGGCAAGAGAGTAGGCCCAGCTCGGCCTCGTACGGCCATAGACGGGCACAGATGGGCCCGCCCTTGCCCGGGCCCAGCCCAGGCCTGCCGGTGCACGTCTCTCATTGCGGGAGCCCCGGACACTTCTAATGCTCTTCTGGGTGCGGTCTCTGGTGTCCGCGCTTCCTGGCACTAAGGACGCTGGGGTTTTAAGTTCCCGGGAGGCGGCAGTTGGTGGACAGCTTGAACTGGCTCCCATGCTGTGGGAGCCCCAAGCACTTCTTAGGCGCCTCCGCGTATATGTATATTGAACTTGACAGCAAAGCACCAAATGGGCTCAATAATGCTGAGGTCATGCATCATTTTTTGTAGGACTCATTTTAAATCAAAATTGATACCGCCCTCATGAGAAGTAGTACTGTGGATGCAGGAGCAGGGTTTTTATCATGATATAATGATTATTAGTCTCTTATCCGCTGCCACCCAGATGTATAGATTGTTTCAACATCCCAGATGTTATTATTAGAGTTAAGGTTTTAGCAATAGCACTAGCACTTTTATGATTAGATATGTATTTGCACAACATTTGGCACTTTAATTAAGCATTTTTGCACAAACTGTAGATGCTGCTAAGCACAGAAGCACTTTAGACGAGTGAAACAACAACATAGATATTTAGCGATTATGAATATCATTAAAAAGGAAGAAAAAAAATGACCTTTTTAGCACTGACTAATTAAGGATATTATTTACATGTGTCCATTATATTATTGAGTATAGGGCTAGGATAACATCATTTAGGCTGAAATAAGATATCACAGTGATTGCAATAGTAACATGGAGGATATAGAAACCAGTATTTGTGCTGCAATAACTATAACCATGTTTAAATATGAAATATGAATGTATGGCCCTTCGAAAGCACAAGACTACGTACATGAGAATATAATATTACAATGGTTTGCACACAGGATCGGTCTATTAAAATCTGAAGACCAAATTTGAAATGTACTTGTATTTATCTATGTCAAAATATATACATTTTATTTTATTGATGAATATTTATCTATTTATTTATTTATATCCATGTATTACCTAGATATTGATGATTTTTACGATGTCCTGATACTTGAAAATATTTTAAGTATTTTTAACCACACGTGATGATACGAACAGCAGATGGTGCTTTCTGTGAATCCAAACTCATAGTGTTTCTTTTATGTTGATTATCATGTTACACTATCACTAGGGGGTGTGCACAACACCCCCTTTAAAAAAGTATGGCGGACTGCGTTCCATGTGTGATCGAGGGCACTTGATGCTCGAAATGCATCATCAGAGGAGTGAGGAAGAATAAAGAATAACTTGCCATTCTATCAGGGTGTCCGTTACTCTCTTTTCGCCGAGAGGAGGTTCAGAGAGGGCTGTGGGTTGTGATATATATATATATATATATATATATATTATTCACTGAAAAAACCATAGGTTTCACACATGTTATAGTTAGCTGGACATTTCACTCATACGAAACCATTGAAATTCCCCCGTTAAAGTTAGTTCAGCTAACTATAACTCGCGCGCCCGCAATGCACTGCTGATGACGTCACATATTACATCACTCATGACATGGTCAGTGACATCACTCATGACATCACTGATGACATCTCAAATGACATCACTGATGACATCACTGATTACATCATCCAGTGAATGTGTGTCTTTCTGAAAAATAAATATTTTTTATATATGTATACCTAAAGGTCGATGGAAGACTAAATGGGTAAATAAGTGTCTAAATGGATATTTGTTTTGTAAAATAGACTGCCTAACTGACTTATAAAGTGTTTCTTAGTGAATAATCAATCAATCAATCAGGTCATTTGTATAGCGCACTACTCACCCGTAGGGTCTCAAGGCGCTGGGAGGGGGGGGGTGCCGCTACTGCTCGAACAGCCAGGTCTTGAGCTTCTTCCTGAAGGAGAGGTGGTCTTGGGTCAGGCGCAGATTGGTCGGCAGTGAGTTCCAGGTCTTGGCGGCCAGGTGGGAGAAGGATCTTCCTCCTGTTGTCGCTCTTCGGATGCGGGGGACGGTGGCGAGGGCGTGGTTGGTTGATCTGAGGAGGCGCTTGGGAGTGTAGAAGTTGATCCGGTTGTTGAGGTAGCTCGGGCCTTGGTCGTGTAGGGCTTTGTGCGCGTGGGTGAGGAGCCGGAAGGTGATTCTCTTGTTGACCGGGAGCCAGTGCAGATCTCTCAGGTGTCCGGAGATGTGGCTGCGTCGGGGGATGTCGAGGATGAGTCTCGCCGAGGCGTTCTGGATCCGCTGGAGTCTCTTCTGGAGTTTGGCAGTGGTTCCGGCGTAGAGGGCGTTGCCGTAGTCCAGTCGGCTGGTGACGAGGGCTTGGGTGACCGTCTTCCTCGTCTCGGTGGGGATCCACCGGAAGATCTTACGTAGCATGCGCAGGATGTTGAAGCATGACGAGGAGACGGCGTTGACTTGTCTGGTCATGGAGAGGGAGGAGTCCAGGATGAAGCCCAGGTTGCGTGCGTGGTCCGTCGGTTTGGGTGCGGTGCCCAGGGCGGGGGGCCACCAGGAGTCGTCCCAGGCGGAGGGCGTGGAGCCCAGGATGAGGACCTCCGTCTTGTCTGAGTTCAGTTTCAGGCGGCTGGTCGTCATCCATTCGGCTACGTCTCTCATCCCTTCGTGCAGGTTGGCTCTGGCGGTGGCGGGGTCGTTGGTCAGGGAGAGGATCAGCTGGGTGTCGTCGGCGTAGGAGATGATGTTCAGGTTGTGTTGGCGTGCGATGGCCGCGAGGGGGCTCATGTATACGTTGAAGAGGGTTGGGCTCAGCGAGGATCCTTGGGGTACGCCGCAGATGACTTTGGTGGCCTCTGACTTGTACGGTGGTAGGCGGACTCTTTGTGTTCTTCCGTCGAGGAAGGAGGTGATCCATTCCAGTGCCTTCTCCTGGATTCCGATGTTGCTGAGGCGCTGTACTAGGGTGCGGTGGCAGACAGTGTCGAAAGCCGCGGAGAGGTCCAGGAGGATGAGGGCCGCTGTTTCTCCGTTGTCCATCAGAGTTCGAAGGTCGTCGGTGGCGGCGATGAGGGCGGTCTCGGTGCTGTGGTTCGCTCGGAAGCCGGACTGTGAGGGGTCGAGGGATCCATTCGTCTCGAGGAAGGCGGCCAGCTGTTTGTTGACGGTCTTCTCGATGACTTTGGCCGGGAACGGGAGGAGCGAGATGGGACGGTAGTTCTTGAGGTCGGTGGGGTCTGCTGTGGGTTTCTTGAGGAGAGCGCTGAGTTCGGCGTGCTTCCAGCTCTCAGGGAAGGTGGCGGAGTCGAAGGAGGTGTTGATGATGTCCCGCAGGTGGGGTGCGAGGACAGCGTCGGCCTTGTTGAAGACGTGGTGAGGGCAGGGGTCAGTCGGAGATCCGGAGTGGATGGAGTTCATGGTGCGGATGGTGTCTTCGGTGCTGATCGGGGTCCAGGTGCGGAGGGTGGTGGATGGTGGCGTCGTTGCGGTTGTGGCTTGCGTTGGTTGGTTGTTGAAGCTGTTGTGTATGTCCGCGATCTTGTTGTGGAAGTAGGACGCGAGGGAGTTGCAGAGGTCTTGCGACGGGGTGATGTCGTTGTTTCCGGCGTTGGGGTTGGAGAGCTCTTTCACGATGTTGAAGAGTTCCTTGCAGTTGTGTGCGTTGTTGTCCAGCCGGTCCTTGTATGTATTTTTCTTGGTGGCGCGGATCAGTTGGTGGTGTTTCCGGGTGGCGAGCTTGAGGGTGGTCATGTTGTCCGTCGTCGGTTCCCTTCTCCAGGCTTTCTCGAGGGCTCGACAGTTCTTCTTGGAGCACTTGAGTTCGTCGGTGAACCATGGTGTTTTTCTGCTGCAGGATCTGCTGGGCGGGGTCCTCAGAGGGGCGAGTTCGTCCGCGCAGTTGCTGATCCACTTCGTGAGGTTGTCGGCGGCCTGGCTGGGGTTCGCTGAGCTGGCGGGGGGGTGCTGGCTCAGGGAGGCGGTGAGCTGGTCGGCTGTGATCTTGTTCCAGCTTCTTCGAGCAACCTGTTGCTGGAGGTGGTGGATCGTCGTTCTTCTGAAGGTGAAGTGGACGCAGCTGTGGTCCGTCCAGTGGAGTCCTGTTGCGTGGCTGAAGGTGACGTCTTTGCTGGATGAGAAGACGGCGTCGAGTGTGTGTCCGGCGAGGTGGGTGGGGGTGGTCACTAGCTGCTTGAGTCCGAGGTTGTCGAGGTTGTCGAGCAGGGTGATGGTGTTGCGGTCGTTGTTGTTCTCCAGGTGGAAGTTGAGGTCCCCCAGGAGGATGTAGTCGGCGGAGGGGAGAGCGTGCGGGCTGACGAAGTCGGCGATGTCCTCGCTGAATCGTGTGCGCGGTCCCGGGGGTCGGTAGATCAGGGTGCCTCTGAGGGTGGTCTTCGGGTTGGTGTGTATCTGGAAGTGCAGGTGTTCAGCGGTGGTGAGGGTGTCGTCGGTGTTGGTCGTGATGCGGATGGTGTCTCTGTGGATGATGGCGATGCCTCCTCCGGTCTGGTTGTCGCGGTCCCTCCGGGTGATCTTGTAGCCCTCTGGGATGGCGATGGCGATGTCTGGGGCTGAGGAGGCGTTCATCCAGGTCTCGGTGATGAAGGCAACGTCGGGGGCGGTGGTGTCGAGCAGGTCCCAGAGTTCTACGGCGTGTCTGTGGACGGAGCGGGCGTTGAGCAGGATGCACTTGAGGTGGGTGCTGCTGGAGGTCGGCTTGGCGGGTGCAGGGAAGGTCCGGATGCAGGTGAACTTGCAGGCGAGGCAGCTGAAGGGTCCGTGGGTGTGCTTCGGGGCGGCTCGGTGACATCCTGGGATGTGGCCGGTGTTGAGTGCGATGAGGTCGGCGGCGCTGTAGGTTCGTCGGGTCGGCTTCCGTCGGTGGGGGCCAGGGGTCCTGGCGCTGGTCGCGGTCCGGTCGCGGACGGGCGCAGACGGGCTTACCTTTGGCGCGCCTTCGGCGCACAATCGGCGCGCCCGCTGCGCGTCAACGCTGCGCGTTCGCACGGTCGCCATTTAAGGCGAAGTGCGCGGGTGGGCGGAGCAGCTGGGAGGCGGGAGCGGGGAGGGAAACAGAAGAAAAAAGGGGCGGGGCTAAGGCGGTGGCGGGAAGCGGGAGCGGGGGGCGGCGAGATGGGCAGACGCAAAGACAAGCACAAATTCAGGCAAAAAACGGGAGCAAAGGCAGTGAAAACACGAAGAAAACAAGCACAAATTCGGGCAAAAACGGGGAAAAAGGCAGTGAAAACACGAAGAAAAACAAGCACAAATTCGGGCAAAAACGGGGAAAAAGGCAGTGAAAACACGAAGAAAACAAGCACAAATGCAGGCAAAAAACGGGGGGAAAACCAAGGAGAGCGCTCAGGGCGGCAGCGAGGCCGGCGCTGAGACAGAGGCAGGCACTGGGGGCACACGCAGCAGCTGGTGGCCGTGCGGCGCGGGGGTGTCCCACATTACATGTATTAGCAAGTAATGTTTAAATATGTAAATATCTGTATCAGTGTCTCACTTTGTCTATAAGTGGCTGCATGGGTTGGTGAATAGCTAGTGGTTTTTTGAGTATCAAAATGAGTGTCTGTATGTTTTGGAGGGGGGTATTACTTAGCGCACAGATGCATGAATGACTGACTCACTGTTTCTATGTGTTTTGAAGACAGCATGTGTGCAGTACTGTACGGGTGGATGAGTGTGTGTATGGGTGTGTTAGTGAGTGAATGACTGCCTCAATAGTATCTTTATGAGTAACTACATATGTTTTAACCTAGTATATGTGAGTATTGATGTATATAAGTGAGTATATGTGAGAGTGAGAGATTGAAAGAGTTCCTGTATAAATAAGTATATGCTTCTATAAGTGATTGTTTAAGAGAGTAAGTATGTGTACTTTTTTACGTTTCTGTAGAAGTAAGTGTAGTGGTGTGTATATAGCTGTATATGCAAGTAAATGGATGTTTGATAGTTTATTTGCATGTGTGAGTAACTCTATGGATGAGTATCAGTGTGTAACAGGATGCATAGGTGTATGAGTATATATGATGAGTGAGTACATGTATGAGTTACTATATAGAACTGTAGGTGAATGGTATTGGTATCTCCGTTTTTTGAAAATTTTAGTTTCTATTTTTGAATGTGTGTATCAAAGGTTATATTAGGGTGAGAGGAGGTCTGCCACTCTTTTCACAAGGATGATATCATCAGTGAGGTCATCAGTGATGTCATGAATTATGTCACTGACCATGTCATGAGTGATGTAATATATGACGTCATCAGCAGTGCATTGCGGGTTAGCTGAACTAACTATAACGGGGGAATTTCAATGGTTTTGTATGAGTGAAATATCCAGCTAACTATAACGTGTGAAACCTATGGTTTTTTCAGTGAATTTCTAAGGTTTTTTAAATGCTAATTCCTAACTATAACGTGCCTGAAACCTATGGTTTTTTAAGTGAATTTGAAAGGTTTTGTAAATGATGATTTTAAAATGTATAAATTATTATATTTCTTTCTTTTTATAGTAATTTCCTACATTTTTATTATAAATACTTATATTTATTTTATTTTTGAAGTTACATTTCATATTTTTAATGTAAAATAATAACAAAAGTAAATTAAAAAAGAATGCACTGCTATTGAAACTGCGTGGGGGAATTTGTAAGTGTTTGTTAGGAGCAGATTTAAAACCCCCTTGTGCCTCTTTTACACCGCCGTTGCATCACTTTTCTGATGCAGCGGTGGTGCAAAAGATGCGCCATGGTGTGTGGTATTTAGAATGTGATGTATCTGGGTGGTGCGTCACATTGTAAATCCCTGTACCAGAAGGAGACATTCCTACATGGGGGGGTGGTGGGGGGGCGTTCCGGCGCAGGAACACCTCCCAAAAGTGGCTGAGTGAAATTTACAAGATGGCACTTTGTCACTTTTGGGCTCATGCTGGGTTAAAACCCTGCACTAGCTTGAAGCAGGTGTGAGGATTCACACAGCATTCTGAGCATAGGGCCCCCAGAGCATTGCTGGAGATGCATTGCACTTGCAACATAACTCAAACAATGCACTAACTTTACAGCACAGATACATCACATATCTGTGCCGTTTTTGTCCCATGGTACAACGCATTGTAAATACAGCGCATCCATGGTGGTTGTGTCACGGTGCACAATAATTGGAATATTCCAGGGGATATGCCAGTTATTGTATATGTGCCCATTAGTGTTTTAATGTAGTGAATGGATTACTACATACCGATGAATGAGTCACTCCAAACTAAAACAGCAGTGACAGAGTGTTTGGTGGAAGTGTAAAGATACAAACTTGAGAAATGAAGGTATAAAAGACAAATTTGCAAGTACATAGAAGACTGCATGCATAGTCTATAGGGGTTTGAAGCAGTCTATGGCCTAAGGCCTATTTTAATGCATGAGTACTTAGGTAGTGAGTGGATGATTACAGTTCTACAAGGAAAGAGCCTGATTTAATTTATAACAGCCTTGGTTTTACCACAGTATATAGATAAACACATACTGTTGAATGGCTCACTACAATATTGAAACAGTAGTGTGAGAGTGCTTGGTGAAAGTGTAAAGATACAGACTGGTGAATTAAAGGTATAAAATACAAGTTTGCCGGTGCATAGAACACTGCATGCATAGTCTATAGGTGTTTGAAGCAGTCCATGCCCTAAGGCGCACTTTCCACCATGAGTACTTGAGTACTGGCTGAATGATTACAATTCTGCAAGGAGAGTGCGTGGCTGAATGTATAGCAGCTTTACTTTTACAACAGTGTATAGATAAGCATATACTGCTGTATGGTTCACTAAAATACTGAAACAGTAGTGTAAGAGTGTTTGATGAAAGTGTAAAGATACATACTGGGTAATTGAAGATATAAAAGGCAAGTTTGCTACTGTATACAACAGTGAATGCATTGTCTATAATGATTTGAACTAGGGGGGATGAAGGGCGTTCCGGTGCAGGAACACCTCCTAAAAGTGGCTGAGTGAAATATACCAGATTTCACTTTGTCACTTTTGAACTCATGCTGCGTCAAAACCCTGTACTTGCTCGAACCAGGTGAAAGGATTGACTCAGCATTGTGAGCATAGAGCCCCCGAGCATTCCTAGAAATGCGTTGCACTTGCATGTGCAACTCAAGCAATGCGCCGCCTTCACGGCACAGATACATCACATATCCGTACCGTTTTTGCCCCATAGTGCACCACATTCTAAATACGGCACACCCATAGTGATGATGTCACAGTGCACATTAACTGGCATATCCCTGGGGATATGGCAGTTATTGTACATCTACCCATTAGTGTTTTCATATAGTGAATAGATTAGTACACACTGATCAATGAGCAATTGAAAGTTTAAAAGCCAAGTTTGCAGGTGCATACAAAAAGTCATTTATTATTTATTAATCTTCCCAACGCCCGAAGCGCCAGCACACCTTTCCGAGGGTAGGTTTACGATTTACAAATGCTAACATTTTTTAAATTAAAAAGCATAATAATAACAAATAATAATCCTTTTTTTTCTCCTAATGATAACGATATTTTTTTTATATCTTCTATTTACTTGTTTTTAATCATGAAAATGCAAAGAACACATTTTACCGAGTAACACTCTTTAAACTCTCCAACGTATGTAGATAATAATACCTTATACGTGTTACGAGCGAAACTGAAACCTTTACAGCTTCACAGTTTGTAACTTTTCCGAGCACGTGCAGAACAAAAACAGTCAAAACGTGAGCACGTGTAAACTGCAAAACGTGCCATCTAAATAGACGGACCCACAGCTTCTTTCCGTAGACTACTAAACAACCAAAAACTATATAAACCACACCTACTGTGCAATTAGTTTAGTTTTCGCGAGTTATTTTTGAGTCGCCAATCTATGTTGCAGGTCCCGTTTTCTAACATCGGATTCTCTTTTTCCGTCAACAAACATATTCCGGAGTTGTAAGTTGTTTCAATATGGCATAGGCATAGTACTTAGTTATAATTTGTGGCTATTTAACAATATTTTAACATTTATATGTAGAAAAACATGTTATTGCATGTTTTTCGCTTTTTCTCTGTAACGTCAGCAGCTTGTTTTTAGAAACAGATAGATTATAACAAACATTGCTCCTTTTCTGGCTCCTTTCACCTTATATATAGTGAGTTTTTATATTATAATATTGACACTGTACTTAGCTTGAGAGGTGTTGGTGACCCGTCGACGCAAACCCTAAACATTTACAATCAACGTCACCATCTTCCACGTATTATTGTGTTTTCCCCTAGAGATCACATACTGTTAATATGTATATTATAACATTAACAGTCTTGGTGATCTTAGTGGACTTCACGATCCGTCGTCACAAAGAGTAACGATAAGTAAGCAACGATACCCGCTTGTGGTTTTCAGTCTATTTTCCCCTTGTGATCATGTGCTGTGAGAATATATACATATTATTATTCTCACCGTCATGATCTCAGAGGAGTTTATGACCCGTCACCACGAAGATCAAACTTTTACAGCTCCCGGAGAAAAGAAGTTCAGTAATAATTACCCCTCGAAAGTATTTCATCATGGATGTTCTGTTAAATACATAACTTTATTTTCCTTTTCTTTTTACTGTAACAATGGTATCAATCGTTATATTATAATAGATTGTCCTATTGCTGCAGAAGAGGAATGGGAGATTTTTCAGCGCCATCTGTAATATAGTTTTAAAATATTAAAAAGTACTTGATCAGATATTTTTTTCAAGAACCATATTTTACAAAACAGCAGAACAAAAAAATATAGCTATCATGCATACTTTGTTACTTTAAATATTTAATAAACTCTACATTTTTGAATGTTATTTTCTAATTTCTATTCTTATTTGCGTTTCCTATTCACTTTCTCCCTAAAGAATATATAGGACCTGTACTTTATATTATAAGAGTACCATCCTATATATTCTTTAGTGAGTATGTGATTTATTAGCGGAACAGTCTACAACCTCTAAGCACTACGACAGCACGTTCCTGAATGGTACAGAATACAAATGTGAAAAATAATAATGCATGCGTTTCTATGAAATATGAAATCATTTGTATTGAACTGTTTTTTACTTGTTCTCTAGATCTGAGATAATGTAGTGGGGGAGTGTTTGTAGTAGCACTTCTATTCTACTTTATCTACAAGAAACTGATGCCCTCTTACATCATCAAGAATGTGGGGCAACACTTTTACAAACTCTAGCACAAAAAAGAAGTATATAGCCACGCTTAACTGATATTTTATGAAATTCCATTTTTAATTGTCACCCCTTTCATATATACAGCGACAGTTTCTGAAGAAAGTTTATTTGTATTTGCTTAATAAAAACTGTTTCAAACCTAGACTGATTTTTTTGCTGCGCAACCACACCTCCCCATCAGGAAAGTAAACACCACATTATAAGTAAATAGTACTCCTAAGAAGTATGTCACCTACAAACTTGATAAAAAAAAACAGCGCAAGACACTGTCATTTTTCCGCCGTGATTTATACACCACACAGCAACTATATAAATGGCCCTTGAAACATATAAAAACAATTGTTTCCCTCATAATTCCTCTCCACCTCCTTATGGGCACTGTACAGAGTTAATAGTGTTCCTAATCTGCCCTCTACTACTTTATTTTACCATACTATTTTGGAAATTGCATCACAATATCACTGACACCCAATAAGGAGCAAACTTGTGCTCGGAACACGTTAGCCTATAAAATGTCCATGTTGTTCCACAGACGAGCAAGGAATGACTGCTAAACCTTCTACTTTTAATACTTCACCGCCAATGAACATTAAGCTTCGTAAAGTCCCGCTTGGAGCATATTACTCTAATACTCCCCGAACAGGAAGGAATCGCTTACAAAACTTTTCCACTGACTTCTTCTATCACTAACGGTTCCTATGAAAAAAATAAATATAAATCTCCAGCACAGTAACTATTTCAATTACCAACATATTGTGGTGAACTTCTAGCCTCTGTACTCACGTAAGTGATCCATGAACTGTTACTATGGAAACAGGCAGAAAGGTACTGGCTGTAAAAAAAGCGTTATATTTACACTGGGTTCTCTACAAGACAGAAAGGAAAGCAAAATACCACATTTACAACCCCCTTGAACAGTTTTTTTTAATAAAAAGAGGCCCCGGGGGAGAGGCCTCGGGGGGGGGGGGGAGCCAGTACCTGGAACTCCGGGGGGCCAAGAGCCCTCCGGCATACATATAGTTAAAGGTAGCGATCCCCGCGCAGGGGGGACCCTCTGCTAGCATTATAGAGTGTAATAATTCCAGCAGCCAATTCTGGCCTATGAGAACTTGTAGCCTTACAATAGTGAAAAACTAAAATGGCTGTAATTCACTATTAGGCCATGCCACACACATCAGGGCTTGTCCTACCTTATGCTTACAATGCACCCTGCCCTTGGGCCTACCATAGGGGTGGCTCACATGAAGTAAAGGGAAGGTTTAGGGGCTGGCAAGTGTGTGCACTTGTCCACCCAGCATGACAGTACCAGGCAATGCCAGACCTTAGACACTTTTTACAAGGCTGCTTCTGTGGGTGGCACAACCAGTGCTGCAGGCCCACTAGCAGCATTTGGATTTACAAGCCCTGGCACTCCTGGTGAACTTTACTGGGGTCTGACAGTAAACCAAATAAGCCATTCATGGAAACCAATCACATATACACTTAGTACAGGGAGCACTTGCACTGTTGCACTGATTGGCAGTGGCACAGTGCACTGAGCAGCTAATACCAGCAAAACATATGAGGCACAGCAGCAAAAAGTGGAAGGGAGACTCACGCCAAGGTGCCAGGTCTAACAGTCAGGATGTTTCTACCCTCCCCCTTTCCTTATTTTTCAACTTTGTTTTACTGTTTTCTTGTGACTCGGTTCTACCGAGGCACAAGATGGCTGCCAACACTTCCTGGCTTAGAGTGTTGACAGACAGTTGACATCCAATAAACATGCAGCTCGTGCTCGTAATTGTACATATTTCCGTATGCATACAGTACTTTGTCTATAGATATCACTATGATTTTACTTTTGATTTTCTCAGGATTTAGTGAACGGATTTACACCATTTAACAAAAAGCACAATCTGCGAACCGAACTCTACCTCTCTGCCAAATTTAGTGTAATTCCGTTCAGCCGTTCGGGCTGTAGCCCTGGCTAAAGGTCCCTATGGAAAATTGCATGGGGAAAACACGTTTAGGGACCCCCCTTTTTTCTCGTCCCCCACTTGATGAATCACCCCCATACTTTCAGGGAAGGAGTGGAGCCAAGCAGGCCATTTTCTTGAGGAATTTCACAAAGATTCATCCACCAGCGCCAAAGTTATTCCAAATAGATGGTTGTGGATTTCCTATGGAAAGTAGGTCCTAACTATAACTACCTACTGGCGACCGCCAGTAGGTAGTTATAGTAAGGATCTATTATACATAGGAAATCCGCAACATTCTATTGCCAATAACTTTGACGCCGATTGATGAATCTTCGTGAAATAATCAAAACTTTTGGCCAGCTCCGGTCCGCTCCTATCCGGAAAGTCTCGGGTGATTCGTCAAATGGCGGCCGAGAAAAAAGGGGGGTCCCAATACGTGTTTTCCCCATGAAATTTCCCATAGAACCTTTAGCCGCAGCTACAGCCCGAACTGCTGAACGGAATTACTCCAAATTTGGCAAAGAGGTAGTCTTCAGTTCAGACTCAAGCCTTTTCTTTAAATTGTGTCAATCTGTTCAGTAGTTACTGAGAAAATTACAGTTAAAAGTACATATATATCTATGGCCGCTGTGGATCCGCGCATCCTGCGCGCAGCTTGCACGCAGCCTGAGCGCACCCTCCCGATCATGCGCTGAATGCTAATTGGCTGTCAAGTGGTTGTCAACATTCGAAACTAGGAACTGTTGGCAGCCATTTTGTACCTCGGTAGAAGTGAGGCTGAAGAAGTCTGTGGAATATGTGTGCAAAATGCATAAAGGGGGCAGGGTAGAAATACCCTGACCCTCTAGACCTGCTTAGGGGGTCCCAGAAGGACTCCCAGGCCACCCCAATTATTATTATTTTCTTTAAACTCACTAAGTGCGCATAGGGTGAGCGGATCCTGCCGTAAAAAAATAAAAAATAGAACATAGCTTATTTTATAATTAGCCCCCGGGGGCAAATCACGGGGGCAAAATTAATACATTTAAAGGGGCCCCTGAGGGGCCCACGAGCCCCGGGACCCCCACCCCCTCAGGCTACAAAATAAATTGTTGGGAGGGGCTCAAAAAGCCCCTCCCAGTATAATTTTTGGGAGGGCTCAAAGGCCCCCCCAAGCCCCGGGACCACCACCCCCCAGTGCTTTATGGATTGTGGGAGGAGAGCTGTGTGGCCCCCCTCCTGGAGCTCTCGAGGGCGCTGGGGACCACCACCCCCCAGGGCCGGCTCCTGCAGTGTCCTGGGGTACCTACCGCGGGACACTGCTGTTTGCTATGAGAGGGCGGGAGTCTCCCGCCCTCCCATAGCAAACGTGGTTTGGATTTTGAAAGATAGAGCAGGGAAATCTGCTCTCTCTTTCAAAATGAAAACCAGATTGCTTTTCCACAAGGGGAGCTGCATGTTAGCGGGGAGCCGGCTGGGACCATGGGGGCATTGGGGCTCCCCCTATGGTCCCCAACATTTTTTATAAGCTCCGGATGATGGGGTCCCCGGGGATAATAAAAATTAGTGATTGGGGCAATTTTTTTTTTACGGTAAAATTAGGAGTCGGGCACCGAGCGTGGCACTCAGTGCGGCCCCCTGGTGTGCACGCGTTGGATTCATGGCTTCTAACCCATAGGGTGCGTGACTCCAGCGCGTGTGGTGCACGACTTGTACGCATTGGCTGCACGGCTTTGGCGCGTTGGGTGCATGACTCCAAGCCAAAGAACAAATAATATTTTTTAGATATACATCAAGCTTATGTGTTTAGTTCTTAGGTGGTTCTAAAAAGAGCCCTTGTGTTTATTGAGAGATTTTAGTACCTACAAGTAAGTACCAATGCAGAGTCTAATGTTTATGAGTAAGACTCTGTTTCCCTCATCTGTAAAATGTACACCATCTCTCCTATAATTGCCATCCATATTAAAACGCAGATTGATGTAGTAAATGGACTCCATTCTATAGTCTCGGTGAAAAGCAGAAACAGATTTATTCACATGTTTTCTAGCTTTCTCAATCTGTGGATAAAATTGATTGGACAAGTTCCATTTCTGCCTTTGGCATATGTTAGAATAGACAAAGCTAGTTTGTGGGAAAGGTGACATCAATTCTCTAAAGGTGTCCTTCATAAGCATTTCCAGACCTACCCCAGTCAAAGTGCCTAGGTCATTGCCAACACAGTGCACGATTATGAGGTCAGGGTGTTGGAGATGCAAAAAGGATTTAACCAATGGCATCAATTGGTGCCACTTTAACCCTCGCTGTCCAATCCATTTAATGTTTATATTTGGTAAACCTAGGTCTTTGCGAATTCCTTTGTTTTCTGCATACCTTTGGCTCCAGAAAATATAGCTGTGTGCCACAATCCACACTCTAAGCATCTTGAAGGGAGGTCTGGATGCACTCAGATGGTGTCTGTAAATGAAATGGCAGTTTGAAAAGTAAGATTTTTCTAAATTGGTGGATAAGATGCAGTTTTGAAAAAAGAAAATAAATGATTGGTTGTTTGAGAACATTCTACACTGAAAACTAGGGTGCATGTGTCTGCTTTTTAAAAGCATGATTCTTATTTGTTAGCAAACTCTGATTGAAAGGAACATTACATAGGATAAGCTGATATGTTGAATAGTCAAGCACACTTGCTGTTTTGATTAGCAACATTGTGTGATGAACTTTTGACCTGTGTGCTCAGTTTAGTGTTCCATGAACTATTTCTATGGTAACAGGGAGAAGGCAGATTGGGGGGTAGGGCTGATATTTATGTAATTTGGAAAGGGTTGAAATGTCTAACCAATAGGAATGTGTGTTTGCTTTTGAATTAATGTGGGAAGCAATGTGATTTGATGATTACATGTATATGTGTGGAAAATGAGAGGGAAACTTTGCCATTCTTTGGTTTTGCTGACAGGTGTACAGAACAGAGATTCTGCATAAGAAAATCTGGTGTGTGACTGACATACTTCTTAATCTACAAAACAATTCGAAAGGTGAATTATTAATTTGTGAGGGGATGCATGTGGTGAATTTTGATTTTAATCAGACTAATGTGTTTCTCCTGCTAAAGTGCAGGAACTACTTTTTTCTAGAATCTTATTGTGAGTGTGTGTGCTTTTAGAAACCATCCTTAGATAAGCATTTGTGTATTTCATGTGTTTGCAGACACATAACTGTGCTGTTCTCATGTTTTGGTAGAATTATAAACCAGTCATTTTTTATGTATTTGCAAAATGAGTCTAGTTTCTACATTAAAATGCAGTTCACCTTGTAGACTATGAAATGTGTTTTGGTAAAATGCAAGGGCTAGTGTTGTTTGTCTAGAATCACACAGTGAGTCTTGTGTGCATTTAGGAATCATTCTGACAGAAGCACTCTATACTAATGTGTAGTAGAAAATTTTGTGCAATGTCTTGTAGACTAGTAAATGCATTTTGGTAAAATTGACTTGGACAAATTTGTACACATGTCTATTTCCATCATGTACGTAGGGCTAAGTTGGGATCTTGCTAGAATGTTGTATTTGAGTGATGAGGGCGCGGCTAGTTCACATATACCCGGTCATCTCACTGCCTATCTGGGACACAGTTAAACATGGACATTTCTCATATATCCTTTGGTGTACGTTTTGATGGATTCACTGGACCAACATTGTTACAAACTTCTATACTTCAGTGGTCATAGACAACACACACCTGTGTAACTTCAATAATTTTATTTTAATGCGCATTGTCTCTGTTGGAGACTGGGCCAGGACTTGGTTCAAACAAGCCCCACATTCCAGAGATGCCGAGTGGGGGCCTGACAGAGTACTTCAGGGGTGACATGTCCCGAGGAAGAGGTTGAGTTCAGTCAGCAGGCTGATTGAAGTGTCATTGGGAACAACACAAATCGTGGCAGTACATACTGAGGTTTGAGGTGAGTGCCAAAGAGTGAATCTGGGGACAGTGGAAGCTAATGTTCCGGGGCATCATGCTAGGCACTGATCCAAGGCAAAACAGTCCATTTTGCACAAATGCATGCTACTGCTTTGTTCTTTGTAGTAATGCAGATTCAACCACATCTTCGTCCTCAGATGTGTCAATTGCCTCACATGTTTGTGGTGGTAGATTGGCTGCAGCACTGTGAGGCACTGACACATCGGGGGGAGATGTGGATGTAGAAGCAGTATCAGCATTCATCTTTGCCAAACCTTGATGCAGCAATGCAGTGATGATCAGCTACAGGGAATGGAATATTCCAGCTATGTCTCATTGGTGTGCAGCCGTGGCAGCCATGGGTTCCGCTTGCCTCCGCTCCATGTTCTCCATTATCATTCTCATGCGGGCCAACTCCTTGCTGACATCGATGGAGCCACTCTGACTGGATAGTTCTTCTTGTCTCTGAGTCATGACTCCAGCGATGTCAGCCATGGAATGTCAGAGAGAATGTAGCGGACTGTGTGCGTATGTGATGTTATGTAGGTGGTCCCGAATGGGACTCAGATACCCACGTACGGCACTGAGATTGGCCATCAGGCTGGCAAAAGCCCCCCACACCAGATCAGCCATCTCCTGCTGGACCTCTACCATGCAGCATTGAAATGCCAGAAGTGGGTCCTCTCCTGGGAGATAGCTGTGGTGGTAGGTGCTTGCTGGTGGGTGGTTTGTGCCGGGGTGGACTTTCCACGATGCAGCTGGATGGCCCTGCTTCCAGAGGTGGTGTGCTAAATGAGTCTAGCAGCTGTTGGAGGGTGTCCTGGTTGATGGTGGAAAATTCCTCTTCTTCATCAGTGAAGAGTGGGACAGGCTGCTGTACAGGAGGTGATGTTTCGATCTCTGCAATGTAAAGGGTAGATGCTATTAAATGTGTGTTTCAAGCATGGTCATGCATTGGATGAGTTTACTAGCAGACTGCATGACAATGTCCATTCTGATTGTTTGGGAGTAGATGCCTTTTAGATGCCAGATAGTGATTATTAGTACAACCTCACGGATGTAACGTTATAGTTGTACATTATCATCTCAGAGTTTACATCTATGCCAAATGTGAATGGCCCATTTCTATACACAAGCGGCACCAGTTGTGTCCTTGGCTCCGTAGTGGAAGTGATGCAGTTTGTACCACATTGTAGTCAATGTTGATTAGCTCAGATTTCTGTGTCTGTGCACTGCATTGTGGGAGAATCACCTCTGCAGCTTTGGTTTTACTGCCCCTTATCCCTTTCAGCCAGTGAGCCATTCACTTATGTGCATTTACAATGAAGAGATGTTGCACGCTGGAGTAAATATGGGTCTTGATCTGAGTTGGGACACTTGTGCATTGTTTGGCAGCAGATATATTCTTTACATCAGGAGTTGTATGTACACGAGGAAGTGTCAGAGCGTGACTTGCTCCTTCAAGGATGAACTCCACAATCAGCCAATTATAGTTAAAAGGCTCGATTATGACCGTTGCCCACCACCATCTCAGTATATTTTGATCTAATATAGTGATGTGTAGGCCTGCATCGTATGAATAAGCTACAAAGTAGGGCTTGATTATGTCTTCTCTGTTTTCGACTGTATCTTGCTTCGTGGCAGTGCTTACCTATTGGCTTTGGCATACTAAAATCTCTCAATAAACACAAGGGCTCTTTTTAGAACCACCTAAGAACTAAACACATGAGCTTGATGTATGTCTGAAAAATATTATTTGTTCTTTGGCTTGGAGTCATGCACCCAACGCGCCAAAGTCGTGCAGCCAATGCGTACAAGTCGTGCACCACACGCGCTGGAGTCACGCACCCTATGGGTTAGAAGCCATGAATCCAACGCGTGCACACCAGGGGGCCGCACTGAGTGCCTCGCTGGGTGCCCGACTCCTAATTTTACAGGTAAAAAAATAAAAATAAATTGCCCCAATCACTAATTTTTATTATCCCCGGGGACCCCATCCTCCGGAGCTTATAAAAAATGTCGGGGACCGTAGTGGGAGCCCCAATGCCCCCACGGTCCGAGCCGGCTCCCTCCGTCCTTCAGGAACTGGCATTGCTTTTCCACATGGGGAGCTGCTAACTTGCAGCTCCCCTTGTGGAAAAGCAATCTGGTTTTCATTTTGATAGAGAGAGCAGGTATTCAATGTCAATGTCAATCTTTGAGTTCCAATTCTGATAGGATTTTCGAACATAGGTTAACCACCTGTAACTCTTGATTTTGATTTATCGGAGTTATATCCTGTTCTTGACCTGTTAATTCCATTTTTGCCGCATGCTCCTGGTCATTGTTCCCACCTGATTTGCTCCAAAACCTTGTTCTGCACTTCCGCTTGCCTCTTCTTGTCTGTTTCTGCTTGGCCATGTGGTTTTAACTAACTGAATCATGACTAACAAAGATTGACATTGACATTGAAATACTTAATTAGAATCGAGAGGTACTGCCTTGTGCCCAGACTAAGAGCCGTCTTGGCATCTAAACCTTCTTAGTAAATATAGAGTAGCCAGTATGGACTATGACTTACATTATCGACCTGCTCTGCTCAACTACACCCCTGCCATCATTGAAACAATGTTACATTTGAGAAGATGTGAAATTTGAGGGCTAAAGAACATAAAGTGAAGAATTAGTTGTTAGGCGTTGAGAAAAATGTATATACCCAGCGAATACACCCCCTGCTACATCACCTTTAATACATTGCCCTACCACTACATCACTTTCCACAACATCACCGGACAATAAATTGTCAAAGTAGTTATATAAAATAGGCTATGTTTAAGGGTTATTTCATTAAAAATAGGGTATGTTTCAATTAAATAAAAATAGGAGAATTGGTGGGTGTTTCCTCCAAGACTGTATAAGATCAGACAAAGTAAATGACAGAATGTAGTGGCAGGCAAGGTAGTGGTGGGGGATGTCGTATAATACACTCTTCCAAGAAACGCCTAGGTGAAGATGGTCTCTTCAAAATAAGTGTCCAATGATAACAATTGTTCCTGAACACTTTGACTGTTTGCCATAAGCCCTGATGTTGGCAATTATGTTCTTTCTAATGCTGGTTCAAAGGTGACGTTAACGGTTCTGCACATGAAATAAGGAGATTATCATTTTTTGGTTGCAGTGAGAAGTAATATCATGCTTGCAATGTTCTTAGTTGGGCCGTAAATTAAAATTACCATCTACTGAGCCACATTTGAACACACACTATAAAAATTAGCTAATCTTGTCAGCCTGGATTTGATAACCTGGACTTGGAGATTAATTAGAAAGATAGCTGTGCCTCTGAGGCAGATTCTGAAGATGTCACAAATCAATGCGTACTTCCTATAATAAACAACTCAGGGGTATATTCACAAGAACGTGTGATAACTACCGCAAGAGTGGTGTCACACCACTTTCAACATAGCAGCCTATCACGGGAAAATAACCCCATAACAACGTGGAATTCACAACAGGGAGGTAGCATGCGATAGTCTGCCCAAACCGTGGACACTGTCTGTGATACAACCACCTCGATGAAGACAAAAACACAAACCACAACACCAAAAAATCTGCGATGGGCCAAAGTGTGAGGAGGAAATCAGCAATAAGCAGCGCCAGGCCTGCAACACACACCTGGCAGGCGGGAAAAATCACCATAAAAGTTGAAAAAACACCCAAACACAAACTGACCAACACCCAAGCACCATGGAGGCAGACGGAGCAGGCGCAGAGGATGATCAGAACCCCACAAGCCCCCCCAACGACCAGCCCGGGACCTCGAGGACATGGAAGGGCAAGGACAAGAAGAAGAGGAAGACAAAGTTCAGTCCGCAGGCGAACAGGATCATAGTCACGGAGGTGATGGAACACCATCAACATCTGTTTGTCACTCCCAACGTGTCATTGGGCACCAAAAATGGAATATGGCGGGACATCGTGGACAAGGTGAATGCGTCAGAGAGCACAAGAGGACAATGGACAAGGTAGAGGCGATGGAATGACATCAAGTGGAAGACCAAGGAGAAACTCTCCGCCAACCAGAAGGCAGCAAAGCAACTCAGACTGGAGGTGGGGTCCAGCACCACAGCTCGTGCTGGATGACATGGAGGAGCTGGTGTCGACAGTCATCAGTATGGAGACTGTGGCCGGAGTCAGGGGATCGGCCACTGCTCGACAGGACACAACACAACCGTACAGGGTGAGTGACCACCAGGTACTGGGGGAACAGGTGGAGATGGGCACAACGGCGCACATGCACAATCAAGCAGAGCACAGTGCACACCCACAATGACTCTGGGTCCTCTCCTAGATCTACAGACTGTCACAATGTACAATGCCATGCAGTCTGAATGTCAACATGTACCATGCGGCTACATACATGTGAAAAGGAAGTCTTACAGGAGGTAAGAGCTATCTCAGAGCAATCTTGATGCACAATCAGTGCGTAGCTAAGTAGTAGTTCAAATAACGTAATCAATTTTCTCCAAATGTTTTTAGTGGAATTTATTTGTTAGAGTACTTCAAGTAGATCCAAAAGGTATCATAGTAACATATTATCTTCATATGTTCATTAGACTTCACACATGAACAATAACTTTATGGTCCATACATTATTCTTCTCTTAGTAAGTTACAACCCCAATGCATTTCGTGCTGGGATCTACCTGAAGTACTCTAACAAATAAATTCCACTAAAACATTTGGAGAAAATTGATTACGTTATTCAAGTCAAGTCAAGTCAAAGAATTTATATAGCGCACTACATACCCAGAGGGTCTCAAGGCGCTAAGGAGGGGGGGAGGATTACTTGTCAAATATCCACGTTTTAAGTTGCTTTCTGAAAGCTAGGTGGTTCTGGGTAAGGCGAAGGTGAGTGGGGAGTGAGTTCCATGTTTTAGCAGCCAGGTAAGAGAAGGATCTGCCTCCCATGGTGGTCTTGTTGATGCGAGGTACAGTGGCGAGGGCTTGGCTGGAGGAACGAAGTTGGCGGGAGGGGGTGTAGAAGGACAGTCTTGAGTTGAGGCATTCTGGTCCGATGTCGTAGAGTGATTTGTGTGCGTGGGTTAGCAGTCGGAAAGTGATTCTCTTATTGACGGGTAGCCAGTGGAGGTCTTTCAGGTGACCAGAGATGTGTTCGTTGCGTGGGATGTCTAATATGATTCTGGCTGAGGCGTTTTGGATTCGTTGGAGTTTCTTTTGGAGTTTAGCGGTAGTGCCTGCGTAAAGGGTGTTTCCGTAGTCCAGTCGGCTCGTGACCAAGGCATGGGTGACTGTTTTCCTGGTTTCGGTGGGGATCCATCGAAATGTTTTTTTGAGCATGCGAAGAATGTTGAAGCAAGATGAGGATACGGCGCTGACTTGTCTGTTCATTGAAAGGGAAGAATCCAGGATAACGCCTAGGTTCCGTGCGTGGTCTGTCGGGATGGGTGCTTTTCCAAGGGCTTCCGGCCACCAAGAGTCATCCCATGCAGAGGGGGATGTACCTAGGATGAGGACTTCTGTTTTATCTGAGTTCAGTTTATTTGAACTACTACTTAGCTACACACTGATTGTGCATCAAGAGTGCTCTGAGATAGCTCTTACCTCCTGTAAGACTTCCTTGTCGTCTGTATCTTGCACCTTTTGGAACCAGACGGTGATCTCCCAGAGCACCTATAAAACTACAACTTTGTGTTACCCATAAGACTTTCTATACTACCAAGGAGTGCAGCGGTCGCCTCTACAATTTGCTACATACATGTGGACACATTGTAATACACCATCTCCCCTTCACATCGCAGGGGCACCTTCAACACCGCCTATAGAGCAGTCCCAGCCTCTCTTCACTGATGAAGAGGAGGACAACACCAGCATTGACACCCAAACCATCCAAGACATCATTGACCTCATCTGCCACTCACCTCCAGGATCAGGGCAGCCCAGCTGCATCAAGGAGACCCCACCCACTACCCAAACCACCCAGCAGGAGGCAACCACAGCCCCGGCACTCTCCCAAGAACAACACATGGCCATCCAACGCCGTGTGCTAGAGTGCCAGAGGGAGACAGCTGAGCAGGTGCGGTTGGGCTTCAACATCATGGCAACCAAACTTGACGCCATCCTTGGGTGTGTAGGCACGCTCCATGGTCTCCAATGATTCCTGACTAACATTGCTGGAGTTAAGATGCGGAGAGAAGAACACCTGTCCACTCAGAGTGGCTCCAGCGATACCAGCCATGAGCTGGCATGGCACATATGCGGAGGCTCATGGAGGACGTGGTGCGGAAGGAGGCGGAAAGAATGGCAGCACCCGCTGCACATCAGCGGAATGTAGTATTGTGTTTCTATCTAGGATCCTAATTCAATATTCCTATTTTATGCCCTTGTATGGTTATAATAAATAATATCCTTATAAAGGCATAAGAATCATATCCATATTTAGTCGTAGCCCATGCAGTCCACATTAAGCAAGGCTACTTCCCCGGACTCCTAGAAAGCACAACGAGTTTCCTAAACAAACCAAACCTCCAGCAAACAGGGAAATCCCCATTGCTTTTGTTTTGATTTCGTCCTAGAACTCCTGTGAGCACTGTAAGAACGGCCAGTTCTTAGTGACATCTTTATTGACGTCTTATGTCCAACCTTACGTCAAACCCGGCACCTTTCAGGTATAAATATACCAACGTTGCCTTAAGCAAACACACGGTGGTTTGGAGCAGAGCGGCTATCTACTTGCCCGAGAGCCCAGCTGATGCGAGAGCCCACGGACGCCGCCCCTCCCCTTTGACACACTGAGAGAGACACTGTCTTTTCTCCTGCCGAGAAATCCAGCTCCGGTGTTTCCAGATACCCTCGCGGGTTACTGGGATATCGAGTCCTGAAAGAGAGATACAAGACCTCCTGCTTTCTATTACCCAGGTACGGAGCTGACTAAACCCTTGAAGAGAATTCTTGATTCAGATTCTTGGCAAAACCAACTTAACTTAAACTGCTACTTACTTACTCCTTCGAACGTATTAGGCTTAGGTCAGGTACACCGGGGTAGGCGTAGTTAGAAGTACCAGTTGAGTACGTTAGTCAATGTATATATGTATGTATATCTATTATCTATTTTAAAGTATCATATGGCTAAGAAACCATATCAATGCTTTTACAGTATTATTTCATAATACTCCTTTTACTGTACGCACTTTACCTTATTATGAGTATTGCAATTGTGGCAATTCATTTCTCTTGCATGAGAAAGAAGACTGCTCAATAAATTACACCTTTTATTGAAAACGCCCGTCTCTCTATTTTCTGCACTCTGGTGAAACTAAATATGCACACTTGACTGAGTGAAATAGCTGTCTATTGTTTTCACACGACTCTAGAGATACACTCTTATTTTGAGGGAGCAAAGTTGTCATGTTTTATGGTTGTCAGAAGCTAATCCCTTCTTGTCTATCCAGGGAGGTTAAACTCCTCCTCGGTTATTCGAGTAAGTTTCTAGTGACCTCTGAGCTAGCTGGCAAACCTTAAGTCTAATATAGTCAGTAGAGACCTAGATGATCCAGCAGCAAACGCTGTAACACACGAATTCCACTATTACAAAATAGAGGAACCTCCGGATGTATACACTCCTTTCGAGGATGTTGAAATCCCATTAAATTACCAAGAGCACCTGTTCTGGTTTAAAGGCGCCCTAAAACATAACAATCACATCACCAGGCTCGGTCCACCAGGTAGACCAGGAGTAACGTGGCCGGTTCTAGCCAGCTACACACCACACCCAGACATTAATAAAATGTCAGGCAAAGAACTCTTAGTTAAAATAAAAGAATTAACAAAGGCATATAGAGAGTTAGTTCAATTGGCAACGGAGGATATAACTTACCTCCAGAAATTGAAAGAAACAGATATAGCAGAACAACCATTTGACCTTGCCAGAATCATAGAAAAATCCTATGAAGAACTAGGAAGAGATAGTTTGAGTGGGAAACCAGTAAACCCCCAACTAACTGAAAATCCTGAAAAGATATTTATTACAAATAATCTAAACACTCCAAAAAAGAGCTGGGATGGAAATAAACAATCCCCTCCCAAAGAAAAAAGATTCCAGTCTAGAGGAAGGTCTCCTCGGCGGAGAGAAAGATCTCCGGACCAAGGACACAAGTCTCCCCAGAGGGAGGCCTCTGAGAAAAGATACAACCTTAGAAATAGGGATAATTTGAAGGAACCTGATAGATAACAAGATATTGATACACGTCCCTCTCGATCTTTTCAGACTTCCTCGCAGAAATCGGAAAGAAGAGGACGGTCAGAACACAGGGAAGAGCACGTCAAGTCCAAAGACAAGGAACCTGCTCATCAAAGTAAAAAATTACAATTTCCAAGAAAGAAGGTAGCCAGTATTAAAATAATTAAACATGCCGAGAATACTGAGGACACAACTGAAAAACAGAGAGTGGGCCCAGACAATGCTAGACAGTGCAGCAGAAGTGACCATAGCTCGCAAGATCCTGATGAATCTTCTGGAGACAGTGGACATGAATGAATACATTCAGGTGGAAACTGCGGATACCAGGGTTAGCAAACCTCATAAAATATATGAGATAACTTTTCGTATAGAGGGACATAGGACCAGGAAAGTAAGAGGTCTCTTTTGGGATAATCTTTCGAAAGGCTATGACATCCTTTTAGCTGAGAAAGACTGGCCACCAGAGTTTGTCAGGGAGTGCCCTCATGGCGAAGAAATGATTATGCCTGCCTTCTCAAATCATATTTCAATTCATAAAAAATCCTTATATGAAAGAAAATGGGCAGTGGCCCAAGCTCCTGCATTATATAAAAATCATGTAGGATGGGATGAGGACTCTCCTCCTCACAAAATCCAGTTAAAATGTCAACCCACTGCACAAAGGCAGTACCCAATTAAGCAAGAAGCTCAAAAGCAAGCCAGGGAGATCTAAGATCAACTTGAATACCAGGGAGTGATTGAAACATGCACCTAACAAATGAACAATCCTTTGTTTCCTGCCTCCAAACCAGACGATTCATATCGTCTAGTTTTGGACTACAGACACCTTAACTCATGTTGCAAAACATTTGCAGTACAAAATTCACACAGTGCAGCACTAATGAATAACATTGTGCGCAAAATATACAAAACGACATTAGACATCTCTAATGGTTTCTTCTGTCAAAACATTGCACCTGAAAGCAGGTATTTAACCGCTTTCTCAATAATGGGGTCACAGCAAAACATTTGTCGACTCCCACAGGGATTCAAGAATAGCCCAGGATTATTCTCAGCAAGGGTAACAGAGTTACTACAAATATATGATGATGAGGCATTATCTTATGTCGATGACATCTATATCACAGATGATGACCTGGATACTCACTTGAAAAGAGTAAACACCATAATACTTGGGTTTGCAGCTGAGGGTTGCAAATTCAACTTTAAAAAGTCACGAATTGCCCCTCTAACTGTCCTGTTTTTAGGATATGAATTATCAAGTGAAGGCAAGAGCCTAGCAGACAACTTCTTAGAGAAGTGTGCTGTACTCCAAGCACCAAAAATGCTGAAGAACTTACAATCAATACTAGGTTTCCTGAATTTCGGAAGAACATACATTCTAAATTATGCAGAGAGGGTTAAACCTCTCTATGAATTTATAAAACCTGATTTCAAACCAATCAATTGGACTCAGAAACACACAGAAATTTTAAGATCATTGCAAGCAGGCATGTTAGCTAAAACAAAATTGCAAACTCGCGAAAACATACGCAACCTTGTAATCCGAGTCATCCCAGGAAGATACGGATATACGTACCTGACCTCTAATGAGGGAGAAACGGTACCAATAGCTTACAAATCACATTTTTACACAGAAGCTGAAAAGACATTCAGTCTTACAGAAAATATTGTAAATGCGGTTCAAACTGCTGTAGCAAAAGAAAGAGCCCAAGCCCAAGGCAGAAGGATAACTGTTTTAACAGCTGAATCAGCCTTTGAGGCATTAACAAGCCCACACAATTTGACTGCTGTGGCATTAGATCCAAAATGGATCGAATGGGAAAATTCTCTTGCTGCAGAAGACATGAAATACTATTTTGACCCGAAAATGAAAAAACTGAAAGAACTAACATATGAAAAAGAATATCCTCTGCCAATCGAAATTATGCCTCTCGAACAATACAAATGTGTAATCTACATGGACAGATTTGCACAACACTACGATGTAGAGAAAAAATCCTACAACGCAGCGTGCGCGATTGTTAAAGGTCGCTGGCACTTGGGTAAATTCAGACCATTAATTACCAAAACTGAATCACTCAGAAACTGTTCAACTCAGCGAGCTGAAATAAGATCTTTAAAGATGGCGCTTGAAAATGCCGATCGCGAATTCCCCACACTAATAGTGTGCGATTCGCATTACTGCGTCAAATCTTACAATAATGACTTGCAGAACTGGGTTCAAAACGATTACAAAGATGACACAGGTGCCACAATAAAGCATAAAAAGCCTTGGGAACAGGTAGTTCTTTTGGAGAAAGAACTACAAAAAAATCACGTGATACATACACTGAGTCATCAACGTGATGGTGTTCACGTTGCAGGGAATTCATTGGCCCACAGGGCCACAGCGGAAGCAACTCAACCGGCTTCCGTAGCCACAAAAAAGCGTTCAGAAAAATACAGAGACGGGGAAACAATGCTGGCGGTAAAAACGTATTCAAAAGGCGACTGTGCAGCACTACCCGTGAACTATCCACTCAATGATACATACATAATAGATGCAAACTCCGTTCCTTTTGCTCGAATCCCTGGAGTGGGGGATAGAGTAATTCCAAACACGAACAGGAGAGTCTTTATAATAGCAGACGCACACATGGGATTGGGTCTAAGGCACCAAGAGATCAAGGAATCTCTGAAAGAATTACAATCAGAATACTGGTGGCCGGGAATGAGCCTGCAACATCACAAATTTGCAATAAGCTGTCCAAACTGCAATAGAGATGGCAGTGGCGAACCGGCCGGAGTATTGCCATGGCTTTTCGTCTAGATAGCATAAGGCTATCTATACGCAGAAATCCAATAGAAGAAATGCTTCCCATTAAATGTTTAAGACTAGATTCACTTAAAAATGTAGCCACCAGAACTTGGCTGATGCCAGAACTGTTATAAAAGATTTGCGAGTCTTTATCGGCACATACGCAATTGCCATTCTACATTCTGTCCAGGGTCCTGCTTTTAGCTCTTGAGCTTATAAGGAGGCCATGGCCAGCATGGGCATTGAATTGTGGTACTCTTGTCCCTTCCATCCTGAGGGAAATGCGGTAGTGGAAAGAAAAAAACGGGACATAAAGCAATCTATAACGGCGAGGGTATTAGGTTCGGGTGATGGGTGGGTCCAACATTTAACAAGTGTCCAACGTAGTCTTAATAATCTGCCAAGAAATTCTCTAAAAGGTTTCAGTCCGTACGAACTATTGTTCGGGAATAGAATGCATATTCAGGACCTTGATAGTCAGACTTCAGTGGGAGAAGAAAAATGCTTTGATATCAAAGACCGTTTGGCTGTTTTACAGGAATTAAATGAAACAAGACGAAAACTGAGCAACATAAAGTTAAAGCAACAGCCAACAGCCACTGAAGAAAAACCACCTGTCCCAGCAAGACCTGTCTGGATTCCAAAGATTGGGGATCTGGTCAGAGAGAAGATCACGGTAAAGAAGGAATTTGGGCCTTCTTACAGAAAAGCAGTACCTGTCTTAGCTGTCAGCGGAACAAGATCAGTTGTACTACCGCCCCTTGCTGGTAAAAAGGAGAACCGAGTTGTGTCCATCGACCTGGTAAAACCACAATCATGTGGCCAATAATAAGTAGTAGGCCCAGTGGACTCCCAAGAAGTAGCAGAATACCAAAATTTGCTACAATACAAGAGGTTCAAACTGAGAGACTAATCACAGTGAATAAAAAAGGACTATGCAACAATGCCATGGAACTTGTGCCTCTTGAAACCCAAATTGCAACAGTTCGTCAAGAAACACCAGTCTACAACGATGTAGCCACAGACTATGCTAATGAAACAAAGAAAAATCCAAAAGCAAATGAAAATTCAGAAGCAATTCCAACAATTGACAGAACTGCATCTGGCTACTTCATCAATTTCGATAACTTTTCTGAAGATCCAAGCGAACCGGAAGAAACACCAGCAATAAAAACTTTTAAAGACAAAGTAACTGAACTCTTTCATCAACTCAAAGAAACCTACCTGATTTCTCCATGGATTGAATTTTGGATTGTGTTAGGTGTACTTTTCCTCCTGCTTTGGCTCATCATGGTTCTTTGTTTGGGAAAATTCATTGAGGGAAAATACAGTACAATGGACACAGCAAGTCAGAACATCAACTTGGTCCTAAAGCCACACAAGTCATCTCATATCGAGAAAAGAGAACTATCATCAGTGAATGTCACAGCCAATCCAATACCCGGTGGGGTAGCATGGGCCAAAACGGATTATGAAATCTATGGCCCGGTTGAGCTCTTGAAATATCCACATCAGTTCAAGGTTTCATTAAGTGACTTTGTAAAACCGAGTACATTCTCTGATGATTGTGACTTTGAAAGTATTAATGATATGATGTCAGATTTAGTAATGTCAGCAAAATTTACAGAACATGATTACTTACAGGGTTCATCAAATTATGAAGAAATGTATTGTTATAATCACTTTGCACATCACTATTTGCATAAATCTGCTCAACCTAGAAATGTTTTTAATTATAATCAATGGGAACATTGTGCAACTCCACCTAAAAGCAGTTCGAAAACATTTTACGAGAAATTCCCATACTTCTCAGGGTTTAACACAAGTGATACAGAAACGTTTTATTTCAAACTGTTAAATAAGTCAGGGGTGAAAACAATGCTGACAAATACTAAATTGATCTATTCGGAAACATTTTATGAAAAAATGAATACGTTTGGTTTTGATTTCTGGAAAAACAACATTGAAACAAAAACCATCTGGGGTACCAAAGATTGGCAGGTCCAAGGTCTAGAAGCATTATTTAGAGCCTGCATGATCCCAGAACAAATAATATTCTTGAATGATACCATTCAACAGACTACTTGTCTTGGCCGAGCCAAGATAAAAGATTTAAACAAACCGTCTTATCCAAAGCCAACACCTGACAGTAATAACACTACAGATGTTGAGATAGACGTATCCCATATTTTAAACCAAAACAGAACACATCCTGATTGGAAAAAGTGGTTGATCTGGCCCACAGACACAAATAACTGTCAAGATAGATTCCTGAACAAAACACAGGGGTTAAAAATGACCAGGCCAGACCCTAGATACTCCCAGAGACAACATCCAGGGATAGTTACAACATACAGTTTAGGCAAACTATAGCTTGAATGGCTACAAAAATCCACACTGGCTGAAATTAAGCAACACTTAACTTATCTTAAATATGGTGCTGACTTGCGTGATTTCATAATGGGACCACGCAAACAGCGTCAAAAACGTTTCATAGCGGCCGGTATATATGCTGCGTACAACAAAGCTTGGAAAGTAATGCAAATTGAAACAGCAGAAAAAATACGAGAAATTGATCGTATTAATTTGGAAAAATCACTTTCTGTTGTGGACAATGGGTTAAAGACTCTGTCCTCCAGAATATATTCACTGGACAGTATTGTATCATCTGCTATTGATATAATAAAGCAGGACTTACTAATGTTACAACACGGTCAGTCCCAATTACGTTCTATTGTACAGCTTGGCTGGACGTTGCAAAATCTGCGTTCAGGCTACGTACCATGGCGTTTAATCAACACAACGTCATTATTCTCTATCTTTAACCTTACTGATAAACAAATCAGTTTGGCACAAAAAGGAGCAGACTATATGATTCTGAGCATTGAAAAACTTGAGAGATTACCATTGACAATGTCAGAAAGACCTGTCATTGAATGGATAATACACAGAATAATTACAATTCCGATAACAACTTTCCAATTTAAATACTGCCAAGAGTATATACCAGCGGGCCAGTATGAAAGGTTGGGTAAAGGGTACATCAAGTCATCATGGAAATTACCATATACACACACATGTTACAGTGAAAAGAAAAGGAATGTATTTCTTAGTGGAAACAATTGTAAAAGATCACTAAGTGGTACACTTCTGTGTCATGGTATTAACTTGCATGGAGCCTGCGATGGGTCTTCAAATAACCTTTCATGTCACCTGCATGGCACTCCTACAACACAACACAGATAGAGCCAATGTTTTAGACGGCTTTCTAACGGGAGCTATATTCTAATAGTGGACCACAGCTGTTGTGCCATGGTGCCAGGGAAAGCCTATCTCGTCAGCGTGAGTTCCATGGTCACTTGCTGTATGCAAGTATTGTATCCAAACAGCACTCGAGATACGGAGGCAACAATTTGGCCTTCTTTGAATATTTCTTCTATTCGAATTGATACTTTAAGCAGAATAAAGTCTGTTCTTTTACAGACAACTGTGCCCTTAACGTCGTCAAAAGAAACGTATGATCTGCAAGTTGCAAGGACAACGGCAGAGATACATACCCTTTTATCAACAAATTGCCCCGTGCATTTCGCAGAAATGCTAAGCCAAATCCTAAATATGTCAGATACCAGTGGCATCCCACATGTATTTAAGACAATTTTTTCGGGACTGTTAACACCCTTCAAAACAGTTCTGGGCATTTTTCCTAATTTTGTCCATTCTGTCTTTGGCGGCCTACCACTTCTTTTGGGACTCATAGCAGGAATTTTATTTTTGATCCTTCTGCTCCGATAAGGCAAGCCAAGTCGCAGACAAGACTCCAGCAACGATGGAAGAAACAATCCTAGCTATACGCTATCGGGACCGCATAACTAAAGTCCTTGGATTAGCCCGGCTAAGAGATCTGAATATGACCTGGTTTCTTTCATTCAGACCCATCTGGCAAACTGCATCTTACCTGTGCTTCGATGTATGCTATGCGGAGAAGAATGCGTGTTGGACGTCTGTCTTACACTACCATCAGCAGTACCAATGGATACAGATACTTTGCTAAGTCCTGTAACGGCTCAAGCATCGTGTTGTCCCCAGCGGTTACCGATTCTGATGACGGCATTCGTTGAGACTTCATCACTACGATTATGTGGCAGTGAAGTACGAGATGAGAGCAGCATCACCCCGGTACAACCTTCAGTGAGCATTGCTGATCCTGACATCCATGATAGCAATCATGCTCAAGACTGCACTGTTGCGGCTTTTTCCATCTTGGTCGAACTTTCACCTGAAGCCGTAGACCAATTTTTTGAGAGTCTGTCTGAAATGATGTTCTCCCCTGAACAGAAAGAATAACTTTTTAAGCAACAAGCACACAGCGTTCCCTGAACTCTGAATTCGGCCTTCAGCTTTGATAAACAAAAGCTACTGAAAATATTTGGAACTATTTTTTTTTCCCTTGAAGCGAAATTATTTTTTTTCCCCTTCCAAAATATTTACCTTTTTTCTGGCACATTTACTCTGCTTAAAGTAGAACTATTCTGAGAGAACAGAGCTTTTATTTTAGGAACTCTAGAGACAATATATTACCCCAGCCTCTAGCACAAGTACAGAATATGTATAAATATGTGATGGAATGGTCTCGACCTTCTTTTCTGTATTCAGAGCCATTTCATGTGTAATTTTCGCAATTCATTCGGCTAATATATATGCATCTTTTCTACTGAATGATAACACAGCTTGAAAAACGTACAGTACCAATAATAATTTTCGTGTATTTACCATATATCATTTCAAATGCAAAGTATGTATTTTGGGGTGGGTTGGAAAACAGATGCACTTTTATATGTTTACTATTGCTTAGTTTTAGGAATGATGGACATTAGATCGTGGAGTGGGTATTGTGTTTCTATCTAGGATCCTAATTCGATATTCCTATTTTATGCCCTTGTACGGTTATAATAAATAATATCCTTATAAAGGCATAAGAATCATATCCATATTTAGTCGTAGCCCATGCAGTCCACATTAAGCAAGGCTACTTCCCCGGACTCCTAGAAAGCACAACGAGTTCTCTAAACAAACCAAACCTCCAGCAACCTGGGAAATCCCCATTGCTTTTGTTTTGATTTCATCCTAGAACTCCTGTGAGCACTGTAAGAACGGCCAGTTCTTAGTGACATCTTTATTGACGTCTTATGTCCAACCTTACGTCAAACCCGGCACCTTTCAGGTATAAATATACCATCGTTGCCTTAAGCAAACACACGGTGGTTTGGAGCAGAGCGGCTATCTACTTGCCCGAGAGCCCAGCTGATGCGAGAGCCGACGGACGCCGCCCCTCCCCTTTGACGCACTGAGAGAGACAGAGGGCCCGATTCACAGAATGAACTTAAGACTAAATCCTAAACTTACTACTATTTGGTATTCACAGAATGCACTTACTACTTTCGGGATTCACAGAGTGAACTTACTACTTTTGGGATTCACAGAATAAACTTACTACTTTCGGTATTCACAGAATAGATTTAAGACTACTAACTCTAAGTCCGAAATCGGGAAGTAAATTCCGGCCCGGAGGCGGAGCTTACGACCCGGAGGCGGAGCTTCCGGCCCGGAGGCGGAGCTTACAGGCCGGAGGCGGAGCTTCCGGCTTAGAGGTGGGGATTTTTGCCATGCTGAAATCTCCAACTCTGGGCCGCAAGCTCCGACTCCGGGCCGGAAGCTCCGCCTCCGGGCAGGAAGCTCCGCCTCCGGGCCGTAAACTCCGCCCCTGGGCCGTAAGCTCCGCCCCCAGGCAGGAATTTACTCCCCGATTTCGGACTTAGAGTTAGTAGTCTTAAATCTATTCTGTGAATACCGAAAGTAGTAAGTTTATTCTGTGAATCCCAAAAGTAGTAAGTTCACTCTGTGAATCCCGAAAGTAGTAAGTGCATTCTGTGAATACCAAATAGTAGTAAGTTTAGGATTTAGTCTTAAGTTCATTCTGTGAATCGGGCCCGCTGTCTTTTCTCCTGCCGAGAAATCCAGCTCCGGTGTTTCCAGATACCCTCGCGGGTTACTGGGATATCGAGTAATGAAAGAGAGATACAAGACCTCCTGCTTTCTATTACCCAGGTACGGAGCTGACTAAACCCTTGAAGAGAATTCTTGATTCAGATTCTTGGCAAAACCAACTTAACTTAAACTGCTACTTACTTACTCCTTCCCACGTATTAGGCTTAGGTCAGGTACACCGGGGTAGGCGTATTTAGAAGCACCAGTTGAGTACGTTAGTCAATGTATATATGTATGTATATCTATTATCTATTTTAAAGTATCATATGGCTAAGAAACCATATCAATGCTTTTACAGTATTATTTCATAATACTCCTTTTACTGTACGCACTTTACCTTATTATGAGCATTGCAATTGTGGCAATTCATTTCTCTTGCATGAGAAAGAAGACTGCTCAATAAATAACACCTTTTATTGAAAACGCCCGTCTCTCTATTCTCTGCACTCTGGTGAAACTAAGTATGCACACTTGACTGAGTGAAATAGCTGTCTATTGGTTTCACACGACTCTAGAGATACAGTCTTATTCTGAGGGAGCAAAGTTGTCATGTTTTATGGTTGTCAGAAGCTAATCCCTTCTTGTCTATTCAGGGAGGTTAAACTCCTCCTCGTTTATTCGAGAAAGTTTCTAGTGACCTCTGAGCTAGCTGGCAAACCTTAAGTCTACTATAGTCAGTAGAGACCTAGATGACCTCAGTCCTACGTCTACACTGCTGTTTATATTATTCCAATGCGCAGAGCCTATTGGGAATATAGGAACTACACTACAGTAGATGGGATCTACCATGCCCTGCAGATCCTCATCATGGCTGCCACAAGGTGTGACGATGATGAATGCTGCTGCCCCCACACCATCCACATCTCTGCCCCCTGGTGTGTCAGTGCCTCCCAGTGCGGCAGGCCTATCCACTCCGACACCTGATGTATCAGTGGGACACAGTGTGGCCGACAATCCTCCTCCGTCCCCTGGTGTGTCAGTGGTACACCATGCCTCAGCCGGTACAGCAACAACCACAGGTGGGGCAGAGCACTCATCCGGGGATGAGGACGTGAATGGGCCTGTGATCAGAAGGACTCAGTAGCATTCATTTCCGCCACCTGGCCTGTTTCTGCTTGGTCCCGCACATGGCCTCATGACCTTCCACCGACCCCTGATTCACTCAGATGCCCTCACCTTGGACAGCGACATGGACTGCCACATCCTGTTTTATGACCAATGACACGGCAACCAGACTGCGGACTGTACTCTTACCCTTCCGCAGTACTTGTCAGCCCCAGATGGACTCTGGCAGGTCCTCCAAGGGCCCATATTGTGTAGTGTGCTCGGCATTGCCCTGTACCGCTCCAGCTGCAGAACTGCACTGGATGTGCAATAAAACATCCAATGACGCACTGCTGTGTCATGTTGTTCATTATTCATGTATGTAGGTGTGGAAGAATGTAGGGACAGTTATTTCCCCTGCGTCAATAATGTTCATCCTGTAGGATGCCAATCAGAGGGTGCTACATAGCATTTTGTGTACCGGTCCTGTGGACACCACAACAGGGACACACGAATCAGCCACTTCCTCGTTCGCACATGGACTGAAGCACGCCCAGAGTCCACGAGTCATTGTTGCAAGCCCTGCGCTGGTCCGGTGTAAGGCAGGCCAGACCACTCCGCTAACGCTCCGAGGGGAGCCTCATTGCTACCCATCGCAGGCGGTGGTGTGCAGGTCACTGGTCTAGTTGTCAGCATGTCACACCCACTCCCTGAGGGCAGGTTTGTACGCACACCACACACATCCGGCACAGGCGTCACATCCCATATGACTCCGCCAACATAAGGGGCCGATGATGTCACATTCTCCTCTGCCGGTGGTGACTGGATGACGGACGCTCCACGGTTCTCAATCATAAAGGGCCCATGAGTTGTTGCGCACAGGGTTCGTGGAACCCGAGGCCTTGCAACCGGCACGGGCCTACCACCACGTGGTGCTGACTGGGGATGCACAGGGTTTGTGGCACCTAAGGCCTTGCGTCCGGCATGGGCCTACCACCACATGGCGCTGACTGGGGTTGCACAGGGTTCATGGCACCCGAGGCCTTACGGCTGGCAAGGGCCTACCACCATGTGGCGCTTAATGGGGTTGAACAGGGTTAGTGGCACCCAGAGCATTGCGGTGGGCACAGGCACCCTGCCACGGGATGGTGAATTTAGGTCAATGGCACCTTAAGCTGCTGAGGGGGTGTGCAGCCTGCGATGATGCCCCGTCCCGGCGGTCCGGACAGGTCAGGTTTTGTGTGCCCTGCTGGACCGAAGTGTAGGTCAGAGCCAGCGGGCTGCGCGGGCCTACCGCCACGTGGCCTTGCTTCCGGGATCACAGAGTTACTGGCACCCATTGGGTTGAGCAGGTGTGCAGCCTACGATGGTGCCGGATGCACTGGTATGTCCTATGCCATGGAGTGATCAAGACCCAGCACCAGACGTGAGACCTGGTGGCCTGTGAAGGCCATGGTGTAGAGGGTGTCATGTCTGCCGGCCCCAGGGTTGTGGCTTGCAGCGGCACGTTTTGGGACCTCATGTCTACACGCTGGTAGGGGAAGGTGAGCCATGAGGCCCGGGTGTGCATAGGTGGGCAAGCTCTGATGGGCAGCGGGAGGGGCTGGAGTGCCTATGCCTAGGTGTGCATGGGCGGACGAGCGCTGTTGTCTTGTGCAAGTGTGTGTACTGTGCCAGTCATGTAACTGGACTCTGTTCCAGATGTTGACGATTATGCGTGACCTGGTGTGCTGCTATACATACCAGTAAGTGTTAGTGTTTGGAGACACACCGGTGGCAGCAGGTGAGCAGTGTAGCCTGGGTGCGCAGGGGTGGCACTCTCTCTCTCTCTCTCTCCCCCTCTCTTCTCTTCTCTCTCTCTCTCTCTCTCTCTCTCTTCTTCTCTCTCTATCTCCCCTCTCTTCTTCTCTCTCCCTCTCTCCCACTCTCTTCTTCTCTTTCTCTCTCTCTCTCTCTCTCTCTCCCCCTCTCTTCTTCTCTCTCTCTCCTTTGTTCTCTCTCTATCCTTTGATGTGCACAGGACACACCTTCTCATCATGTTTTATGTCTTGGGGTCTGTGATCTACGGATTGTCTGGAGGGGAGCATTTCAGTGTTCATTTCAATAAAGTTTCATTGGTTGCTTTAAAAGTGAATGTGTGATGCTAATTTCTGTGACGACACATGCATGTCACCAGTTGTGATTGTGCGACATCAGGCGGATTATTTTGTACATGTTTAGGTGTAGCTGATGTGGCATGTCTTTGGTCGGGATGATGCCAGGGAGGGATGGTCCTGAGTGTGGTGTCAGTGGGAGTTGTGACCCTCTTGGGTATGCGTGCTGCATGTTCAGTTGCTCCATGGCATCTGTTTGTCTTCAGGTGTGGCTCTGGGATGTTCTCCCTTTTGTGGTGTAGGCTGTGGTCCGACTTTACACCAGGTCGGAGAAGGTGTTAATTTCCTGCTGCTAGCACGCCTTATCGCGTGTTTTGTGTTCTTATCGCCGATCTGGCTGGTCGTTGAGAATATTGCGGAGTGATGATGTCGCTACTTTTTGCTCGGGAACGCCTACTCTGCATATCATTAGCAATAGTTGCCAGAGTCATCCGTGGCGATGTTTGTTGAGGATGCTAATGCAGGAAATGTGGTGCTGTGGGCTGTTTCCACCGGCTTATGAATGGGGAGGTAAATTTATCATGACTTTGGCTGCGCTAAAGTGTTGTTAATTCGGCGAAAGCTCCTTGTGAATATGCCCCTTAAAGTCTTGTTTGTGATTGAGTTGCTGTGGTGGCTCCTAGCCATTGGCTCCAGGGCACTGCCCCTGCCTTCTTTTAGGCCCCATGTTCTGCACCTTGCCTCCCGGTGTCCTGGGACTGTGCATTATTTAATTTAACAGTATTTATGAAAACACAACTTTTGTGTTTTTATGAACACTGCCAGTGTGCAGCTTAGCCCTCGCTGCCTTTTCTCGAGGCACCTGATGACAGGAGGAAGAGGAGGGGGTTGCGAGGACTTAGGAAACATCCAAATATAGAGTGCTATTAAAAGACAACACTTTGTAGGTGTAAGTCTGGATACGATATATCTGAGGGGAGTAGTTCATATACAGTCGCCACAAAGGGGCGCAATCCATTTTATTTAGCAGACATACTGCGGATTCCCAAGGCAGCACAATATATCTGCTATAATGTGGCTGTCAGGGCTCACACCAATGCATCCCTAAGATCAATGAGAAGCCGCACAGAGCAGCAGGGGCAGGGTGCTGAGCTCTGTCCCAGTTTCCAGTCCTATCAAGAAACTGTGAGGTGTATTGAGGTTGGTCTTTCTCTTTTCAAACCTGCTTTTGCTGCTCTAGCTGGCCCTCATAATCATGACTTGCTGGTACCAATGTTCAGCACCAGATTCCTGCTCCGCTGCAAAGGAATCAAAGGAAGTAAAATAAAATGCTGGTTCTCTGTTCCAATATAAATGTGATTGTGAGCTTGTTTATTAGTGATTGAAAGTTAATAAGATTCAGTGAAAGTGTGGGTGTAAGTTTGTTGGCGAGTAACAATGAAAGCGAAAGTGAATGAGAATCAGAGTTTGAGAGTGTGTATAATTAAGTAAAAGTGAGTATGAGGGAGTGAGTGAAGGAATGTGAGTATGTTACAAGGAGTCAGTGATTGGTGACTTTGAGAGGGAGTGGAAATGATCTATAAATCGGGCAGCAGGTGCTGTTGCACCTGGGCCCAGCGATAGTGAGTGTGAAAAGGGTGAGTGTGTGTAAGAGTGCTTATAAGTAAAAACAATAACCAGTGAGTATGAGTATATGTGTGTGTGAGTAAAGGTAAATGGGAGTAAGTATGAGTGAGAACGAGTAAGTGAGAAAAAGTGAGTTAGAATAAGAGATGGAAGAGAGTAAATGTGAGAGCACATGAGTATGAGTGAGGCAAATTTTGAAAAAATGGAGTGAACTTGTATGCTCCACAACTTTCAACGATCACCAGTCACCACTGGTTAATTGTGTTGGTTCTGCGAAAGAGTCCTCTGTTTAATTTGTCCTGCCTGTTCAAACCAATACAATTCTAGAGGAAATTTGTATCCATGTTCTATGTAATTTGCAAGATTCCTTTTTAAAATGATTTCTGTCACCTTTCAACCCAAATTTCCTTTTTTTAGAATGCATTGTTTACTTTATGTATATCTATGACATAGTTATTCTTTTTCCAACACTTATTGATTTATTGAATGCTTGATTTATTGATTCAGGCATTTTCATGACATCAGTCACAAGTGATATGCTATTTTTCCCATCTGTCATACTACTGAATGACTCCTGCAAACTCCCAACTGAGGCTTACTCTTATCTTTAAAGCTGATCTTCTTGCACTAGGGCTGTGTTTGCTCTGTTAGGTTTCTTCCATACTAATCTTATTTATCATCATAAGAGAAAAAATAAGTGAACATGAGCAAGTAGATATAAAGTCTTTTGCTTCCCCAATAAAGGACTGTGTGCACTACATAAGCTGCATAACAAAAACCTCCCAATATCTAGGACATACCACGTATTTAAAAACCCTCCATCTTGTCTTCTTCTGGGGTATTACAATGCATGCTTTGAGGCAACAATAGCAGAAATAAACATGTTAAAATGGTTGCATGTCAGAAAATTGTTGTCAGAAATATCGCCTCAAATTAATATTGTGTCTTATAAATTGTTTACCCAAAATAATGTCTTCTTAGGTGTAGATGTTGTATTATTTACTCCAAAGGAGAAATATTTTTGTAAAGAATATTTAGGGCACAAAATTGTTGATACCATACCTCTAAGATCTTACCTGCCTGTATCAGAGAATCCATCTAGAACAAAGGGTTAACCAGACATTATTCATTACAATAGCAATATTATTCAAGGGGAATGCACTCTTAGGTGATTACTGACCTTGGTGGAGCTACAGGACTAGAGGTGAAACTCAGTGCTTACTCTAGCTCAGTCAATAACCCCATGTGAGTACCCCACCACAGATAATATTGTCATTGTAAGTATTGATAATTGGGGGTTAGGGGCTAGATGTAGGTAATTCCCAAATACCGATTCCTTAATAGCGATTTTTACCGAATAGTTATCAAGGAATCAGTATTTCTGATGTAGGAAAAAAATCGGTAAAAAATAACGATTCGGTAAAATTGGTTAAAAATAGCGATTTCATAGAAATCGGTAAAAAAATTACAGAACCCCCATTAGCGATTCGGTATTACCGATTCTGTAATACCGATTTGGTAAATACTGATTAGGTCATTTAAAAAATCTGTATTTGTCGAATCAGCCAATCCTGAGCATCCACAAGAACTCCCAACCAGGAAGTGGCCACACCAATGCAGGTGCACTGAATCTGTAGCTGTTGGAGAGACAGGGAGCAGGAGCAACAGCAGAGGTGCTGCACAGCCAACACCCAGCTAAGACAGAGGAACTGCACCATGGCCACACCTGAGAAAGAGAAGGATGCTGCCGGGAGAAAAAGGAAGCACAAGTTTAATGAAAGGGAGTTGGAGGTCCTCATAGAGGAAGTTGTGAAAGACCATGTGTCAGGTCCATGCCAGTTTCGGTACCTTTTTATAAGGTCCGGTGTTACCCCTTGCCACATTTTCCCATTTGGGGTTTGATTCAGAGACAGGCCCAAGCTGTTCGTCAAGTAGATTGAGGAGACACACTTCCTGATTGCGCCATTTAGTTTGTAGGTTAGCGCTCTAGTCTTTTTCCTTGAGGTCCGCCATTTCACGCGCTCGCACATCTTAGGCTGCACACTTCAACTGACATTCTGGAGCAGTCAGACGTTCTGTGTTGAGCTCCCGTAATTCAGGCATAGTTTCCTCACCAGTTATTTCCCTCATACTCTGTTCCTGTTATCTATCCTTGTGAGGGTTCCCAGGGGTTTATTTGAGTTCCTGCTCTGGGTTCACTCTTCCGTTTTCTCCCGCTGAAGCTCGCCTGTCAGAGGACATCTTCGCGAGTTCAGTTCCTGTTTGCGGCTGCTTCCGTCAGAGGTACCCGTTTCTTGGTAACACTACTCCCGCTCCCAGTCAGAAGCTGAGCGGTAAGAAGTTTCTTCTTTCCTTTTGTGACTATTTTCGGAGCAGCAAGTTGTTCGCCTGTGCAGTAGTTTCTTCCGAACAATTTGCAGTGTTGCATGCAAGAAGGAGAAAAGTAGTTACGCATGCTTGGACATCATCTAGAGGTTTCCAGGTGTTTTAGTCAGGCTCTTCACGGGGCATTAGAGTCCAGAGGCGTCAGTACTTATTTGAGCACTTCCTTGTCCAGTGACACAGCGCAAGGAGTTCTAATCAGCTATTGAGCTTTCCAAGGCAAGACATTTCATAAGGCAGCATGTAAATGTTAGTATTAAGTATATGCATATGGTTATACTAGTGTTTACCACCACAGCTACGTTCTTCTACAGCCTTGACTCCTTTGATTGAACTTTCTAAGCACTTCAGCAGCGAGACAGCTTACATACTGCAAAGTGTCATTTTCAGAGAGAGGCAAAGGTCCACACAGTAACAGGTAAACGTAGGGATTTGTAGAGCTGACAACTGATTCCACAGTTTTGTTTGAACGGTAGTAATTCTCTGTTTAATGTTCACAGGTGTCTCCCAGATTCCAATACTGAGGGCAGCGATAGAAGACACCCGTGTGGCAGTCTCTCTTTGTCATCCACTTCCCCTTTCCCCTCCAGTCCTGTGCCTGGATAGTCTCCGGGTGCAGGGGTGTTTGGGAATTTGGAAATATTCATCTAGAAAGCCTTGGTCATTCGCTTCCACGGAATCTGGATATTTCAGGTACTGCTTCTGACAGATTGAAGTGCCTGACTTACCTTCCGTCTGAGCGAGATGGCTGAAGGTTTAGATGTCAAGGCCTTGGCTTCCATTTTAGAGGGGTTACAAAAACAGTTGAGTGAGACCAGGGAGGAGGTCAGGAAATCCAATCAGGAAGCCAATTATTTGCGACAGAGATTGGATGAGCTGTCAGTGAGTCCAAGTCCAAATTTTGGGAGTATTAAGTCACAGCCTTTTACGTCATCCCCATCTACCTCTTCCGAGTTAACTACGCAGGTAGTGCATGCTATGTCCCCTACGATTCCGTTGGCCCCTCCCGAGAGATTTCATGGAGATCCCCTTAAGGCGCAGATTTTTCTCACACAGTGCTCCTTGCATTTCCTTTGCAAACCCATTCTGTTCAAGGAGGATCAATCTAAAGTGGCGTTTGTGCTGTCCTATCTGAGTGGTGATGCTGCTGCATGGTCTTTGCCATTTGTTTCTTGCAATGATCCGATGCTGTACCATTTTGAAGACTTCAAGGCGGAATTTCTGCGCATCTTCGATCGAAGAACAATTTCTCAATCTACAGATAACGAGTTGTTGGACTTAAAACAAGGAAATAGGGATTTAGTGGCGTACCTGGCGCAATTCAACAAGTTGATAGTAGAAACCAGTTGGCCAGAAGCAAAAAGAGCAGCAATTTTTTACAGAGGATTGAAGGATGAGTTGAAGGATGGTTTGGCTCAGATTCCGAAAAGACCAACTGAAGTATCAGAACTCATAGATCTTGTACTGCAGATTGACCAGAGACAAGCAGAGAGGCGTAATGAACGGCGGAAAGAAGTCCGAGTTCCCCCACCACGTTTTGATCGTGTTAGGACAGAAACAGCCAAGAGTCCAGAAGGACCTTCTAGTGAAGAGCCTATGCAAGTGGGAACTATTCGTGGTCCTCTTACTAAGGAAGAAAGAGAGAAGAGACGTCTGGGAAGACTGTGCATGTATTGTGGACAATCGGGCCACTTTGTCAAGGAATGTCCAAAGAAGCCAAAGACCAGCTCGTGGGTAAAAGACAGGCTCCACCAGTAGACGGAGTTGCCCTGGTGGAAGCAAGAGGAGAGACAACTCCAAAGCCTCAGTTTTTGGCGAATACATTACAATCTGCAGCCCCGCATTTGGTTTTACCCAGCAGAATCACTTTTGGAGCCGCTCGAGTGGAGGAAGTTTCGGTCATGGTTGACTCGGGGGCAACAGGGAACTTTTGTGACATTCAGTTTGCCAAGACGATGGGAATTCAATTTGAAAAGAAGTTAAGACCTGAACCAGTTCGAGCGGTGGACGGCACAAATTTGTCCTCGGGACCCATAGTTTTTGATACTGAAGTGATAACTGTGTTGGGTCCGGGAGAACATCGGAGTTATATCAGATTTAACCTCATTGATGCTCCTCAATTTCAGCTCATCCTCGGGCTGCCCTGGCTCACCGAGCATAATCCACAGATTGATTGGGCCAGACGCACAGTGAAAATGAATTCGGAATTTTGTCATGAACATTGTTTCCACTCTTTATCTGAGGCCCCGAGCTCCACCATGTCATCTACTTTAGCTAACCAAACTCAGATGATTTGCGCTTTGGAAGTTCCAGAAATTCCAGATGAATACCAGGATTTGAAAGAGGTCTTCAATGAAAAAGAAGCCAAGAAATTACCGCCTCATCGTGAGTATGACTGTCGGATAGAATTAGAACCTGGGGCCTCCTTGCCGTGCAGTCGAATCTACGCCTTATCAGAGCCAGAGAATATTCACCTGAAAGAATACATAGAACAAAATTTAGCAAGTGGATTCATTCGCCCGTCCCAATCCCCGGTGTCTTCGCCCCTGTTCTTTATTCCAAAGAAGGATGGGTCCTTGAGGACCTGCATAGACTATCGGGCATTAAATCTAGTCACAAAGAAAAATCGTTACCCGTTACCACTCATTTCAGAACTCCTCGATCAGGTCAAAGATGCGTGCGTCTATACTAAATTGGACTTACGAGGGGCCTACCATTTGGTTCGTATGGCTGAGGGTGAAGAGTGGAAGACGGCGTTTCGAACCAGACTGGGATTGTTTGAATACCAGGTGATGCCTTTCGGGTTATGTAACGCCCCAGCCGCCTTCCAGCATTTCGTGAACGATGTGCTGCGGGAGTTTCTCGACCGATTTGCCGTGGTCTATATAGATGATATCCTCATTTTCTCCAACAGCCTTGAGGAACATATTTTTCACGTACGAGCAATTTTGGAGCGGCTATTTGAAAATCAACTGTTTGTGAAGTTGGAAAAGTGTGTTTTTCATTCGTCAAGAGTTGAGTTTTTGGGCTTCATCCTTTCTCCTGAGGGAGTCTCCATGGACGACACTAAGCTTCAGGCAATCAAGTCTTGGCCAGCTCCCAGGTCCGTGAAAGAGATACAAAGCTTTTTGGGATTTGCCAATTTTTACCGACGCTTCATTCAAAATTTTTCAGAAAAGGTGAGTCCAATCACTCGACTATTAAAGAAAGATGTGCGATTCACTTGGGGACGTGAATCTGAAGAGGCATTTCAGCTCTTAAAAGAAACCTTCATTACTGCACCTGTACTGCAACATCCAGATTTGAAAGAACCCTTTTTCATAGAAGCTGACGCGTCCAATTTGGCTATAGGAGGAATTCTGTCTCAGCGTCAAAAGGATACCGGTCAACTTCATCCTGTGGCCTATCATTCCCGAAAATTGTCACCAGCAGAGGTCAATTATTCCATTGCGGATAAAGAACTCTTGGCTGTAAAAGAGGCCTTTGAGGTTTGGCGGCATTACTTGTTTGGAGCAAGACACGTGATCACAGTCTTCACCGATCATCGGAATTTGCAATTTTTAAGGTCCGCTCGTACACTCACCCCAAGACAACTGAGATGGTCTCTCTTTTTCGCGGACTACGATTTTGTTTTGACCTACAAGCCTGGTTCAGCAAATGGAAAAGCAGATGCTCTGTCTCGTTTGAGTCTGGGGGAAGAACCTGTAGCCAAAATGGAGGGCTTTATCATTCCAGAGGAAAAGATTGTGGCCATCACGGTCGAGGATGAGTTGGAACTTCGGATTAAGAAGGAGTTCTCTAAGGAGGAGTTTTCCAATTGGGAGAAGGAAGGCCCAGACCGGCAGGTGAAGGATGGGAAACCATACTTGCAAGGAAAAATATTCGTTCCAAGTGAAAGTCTTCGGACAGAGGTCATTCAGCAATTTCACGACCATCAGTTGGCAGGACATAAAGGGGCCAAGAAGACGCTGGAGTTGATCAAGAGAACATTTCTTTGGTCAGGCATTGACACTCAGGTGAGACAGTACATCGCCACTTGTGAGCAGTGTGTAAAAGGGAAAAGTTTGAGACAATCTCCACAGGGTTTCCTGATGCCACTGCCCGTGGCCCCAGCCCCTTGGCACACCTTATCCATGGATTTCATTGTAGACTTACCCTCCAGCCAGGGTTATTCAGTGATTTGGGTGGTGGTAGATCAGTTTTCCAAAATGAGCCATTTTATTGCGTTAAAGGCTCTACCCACTGCTTCTCAGTTGGCCACTCTGTTCATCGAACACATAGTCAAATTGCATGGAATACCCAAAGTGGTCATCTCAGATCGTGGATCGCAATTCATTTCTCGATTCTGGAGGTCTTTTCTAAAGGGGTTGGGTGTTGACTCGCGTCTGTCCACTAGTTACCATCCAGAAACTGATGGACAGACGGAAAGAGTAAATCAGGATTTGGAACAGTATCTCCGCATGTACCTAATGGATCAGGAAGGGGATTGGCCTTCTTTGTTGAGCACAGCAGAGTTTGCCTACAATAATTCAGTTCATTCAGCCACAGGGTTCTCCCCATTCTTTTTGAATTCAGGACGCCATCCCAACATGTTGGTGGGGAGGGTGGAGGTAGAAGTCCCAGCTGCAGAAGAGGTAATTCGAAATCTACAAAGATCTTATCAGATTGCTTCCTCCAATCTCTGTAAGGCAAAAGGGGAGTATAAGGTTCAGGCTGACAAGAAGAGAAGAGAGAGTCCTGTCTATAAGGCTGGGGATCAGGTGTGGATTTCCACTCGACATATGCGGTTGAGTGGGAATCGGAAATTTCAACCGAGATTTGTGGGTCCATATGCAGTGATCCGTATGGTGAATCCAGTGAGTGTCAGAGTAGCACTGCCCAAGTCCTTAAAGATCCATCCTACGTTTCATGTCTCTTTGATTAAAAGAAACCCACCTAATTTCAGACAAGTTCAACCACCAGCTCCCATTCAAGTTCAATCCACGGAAGAATTTGAGGTCAAGAGAATTTTGGACTCCAAAAGGAGAAAAGGGAAATTATATTATTTGGTGGACTGGAAAGGCTATGGTCCTGAGGAGCGGTCGTGGGAACCCAGTAGCAATGTTCACGCTCCAAGATGTGTCTCAGACTTCCACAAGACCTATCCGCAGAAGCCCAGGGAGGGGGCTTTGGTGGGGGGTACTGTCAGGTCCATGCCAGTTTCGGTACCTTTTTATAAGGTCCGGTGTTACCCCTTGCCACATTTTCCCATTTGGGGTTTGATTCAGAGACAGGCCCAAGCTGTTCGTCAAGTAGATTGAGGAGACACACTTCCTGATTGCGCCATTTAGTTTGTAGGTTAGCGCTCTAGTCTTTTTCCTTGAGGTCCGCCATTTCACGCGCTCGCACATCTTAGGCTGCGCACTTCAACTGACATTCTGGAGCAGTCAGACGTTCTGTGTTGAGCTCCCGTAATTCAGGCATAGTTTCCTCACCAGTTATTTCCCTCATACTCTGTTCCTGTTATCTATCCTTGTGAGGGTTCCCAGGGGTTTATTTGAGTTCCTGCTCTGGGTTCACTCTTCCGTTTTCTCCCGCTGAAGCTCGCCTGTCAGAGGACATCTTCGCGAGTTCAGTTCCTGTTTGCGGCTGCTTCCGTCAGAGGTACCCGTTTCTTGGTAACACTACTCCCGCTCCCAGTCAGAAGCTGAGCGGTAAGAAGTTTCTTCTTTCCTCTTGTGACTATTTTCGGAGCAGCAAGTTGTTCGCCTGTGCAGTAGTTTCTTCCGAACAATTTGCAGTGTTGCATGCAAGAAGGAGAAAAGTAGTTACGCATGCTTGGACATCATCTAGAGGTTTCCAGGTGTTTTAGTCAGGCTCTTCACGGGGCATTAGAGTCCAGAGGCGTCAGTACTTATTTGAGCACTTCCTTGTCCAGTGACACAGCGCAAGGAGTTCTAATCAGCTATTGAGCTTTCCAAGGCAAGACATTTCATAAGGCAGCATGTAAATGTTAGTATTAAGTATATGCATATGGTTATACTAGTGTTTACCACCACAGCTACGTTCTTCTACAGCCTTGACTCCTTTGATTGAACTTTCTAAGCACTTCAGCAGCGAGACAGCTTACATACTGCAAAGTGTCATTTTCAGAGAGAGGCAAAGGTCCACACAGTAACAGGTAAACGTAGGGATTTGTAGAGCTGACAACTGATTCCACAGTTTTGTTTGAACGGTAGTAATTCTCTGTTTAATGTTCACAGGTGTCTCCCAGATTCCAATACTGAGGGCAGCGATAGAAGACACCCGTGTGGCAGTCTCTCTTTGTCATCCACTTCCCCTTTCCCCTCCAGTCCTGTGCCTGGATAGTCTCCGGGTGCAGGGGTGTTTGGGAATTTGGAAATATTCATCTAGAAAGCCTTGGTCATTCGCTTCCACGGAATCTGGATATTTCAGGTACTGCTTCTGACACCATGACCAGCTCTTTGGCAAGAGATTACTAAACATCCCTGAGTCCCAGAAAAGGAGCATTTGGATGGCAATCCAGGAGAAGATAAGCGCAATTGGGGTTACACATCGCACAACTGAGGACTTAAAAAAGCGATGGTATGACCTGAGGGCACGTGCCAAGGAGAGGATGGCTGAGCGGCAAAAACAAGCGGGGAAGACAGGTGGGGGAAGCTCCACAGTGCCTGCTCCTACTGCCCTAGGCCAACTGGTAGAATCCACCCTCCAGCCAGAGAGCGTCAGTGGCATCGGGACGTGGATAGCTCTGCAATACCATCCAAGAGACAAGGTAAGATGTATGCACAGCATGGTCTGGAGTGGGATTGTTGCAGGGGGATCCCCTGCAATAATCCCACTCCAGACCATGTTTTATGTAAGATCAGCAATGCATCATGGGAAATGTAGTCCCTATCAATTTCACGTTCTCTGCAGAACGCAAAATTACCCAAATTCCGCGAGCGGAACGGAATTTAGCACCCAGGCCTGGTACTCAGTCGCAGCAGGGGGGCAGACTGGTATATGTGTCCCGTCAATGCAACCAATGATGTGTGGGGACTGGGCCTTCTGATAAAAGTCCAACTTCGTCTTCAGCAGTTCTGCCTGTGTGCTGGGGAATTTGATGTAGTGGGCCATACTTTGCAACATGGCATCCAGGAATTTATTGAAAAAACGTGACAGGTAACTCTGTTAGACTTCACCTGCCACAACTATTACCCCTTGGTAACTGCCAGATGCCAGGAGGTGCAGGCAACAGAGTACCTGTACATGAATGGGTATTGCGTGCGCCCTTGGTGTCTGGTGCTCCAGGAGTGGGTGCATTTCCCGTATCAGGTCCAGGATGGTGTTTGGGTGTAGCCTGTACCTCTCATGGATTTCAGCCTCAGTCAGTTGGAATAGTGTTACACAGCAACGGCCGGCAGTGGGAGTACCTGCAGGGCAGTGATGTGGTGCGGTGCGGGGGAGGGGCAGGGTGGGGGGTAGTAATGTATGAATAACGGAGCTTCCCAGTAGTTGGGGATGCAATGCACTCAACGAAATTCATTTTATTTATTTAAATGTTTACTTACCTGGGGAGCTAAGTAATCCATACATTACTACCCCCACCCTGCCCCTCCCCCTCCCCCTGTCACCGCCCTGCAGGTACTCCCACTGTTGGCCGCGGCTGGTGTTACACGCAGCCTCTACATGCGCTCCTCCCATCTCCAGATACTCAGTCCTGCTGCTCGCAAACGTAGACGCCATGCTATCACGTAGAGGGCCGCGATTGTGTTCATACTGTTGCATTTTGGGGCTGTTTTTATGCAGTGCACCTGATTACCACCTGCTTTGAGTCAGTGGTAATTACCAATTCTTAAATACCGATTTTTAGCAAATTCGGTATTACCGATTTTTGGTACATCGCATTACCGATTTTTTACCGATTCCTTATTTACTGATTTGGTATTTTTGTCTGCCAATCGGTAAATAAGGAATCGGTAACTGGTTTCCCTTATTTTTACCGATTCCTTATTACCGATGCCGATCCGTAATACCTACATCGCACATGGCTGAATACCGGTCGGTAACACTGAAAATTACCGAATTTCTGCATTACCGACCAGTATTTAGCCACCTACATCTAGCCCTAAGTTATTAAAATATTTGTTAGATGCTGTGTTTTTGGCGCAATATGGGTAGAAGCATTTATGTTGCACTGTGGGTGTTGGTTAAGCTCTGTCATTTCTTTCTCTTGTGGCACCATGATCTATCAATTTTTAGTGAATAACTGTTTGTTGAAGGTCATTCAAGGATCATTTTAAATAGGGTGAAAAAAATATTTTAGCCAACACTAATATTGTATTGTTGGTGGCGGATTAATTTTAGGGATTGCAGTGAATTTTAATGGTGTTTCATCCTGTAACAATGTGCCCCCCCCGCGCACACACACACACCCTACGGTTTGGGACATTATCTCTGAAGGAAAATGTATTTACAAAAACGCGAAATGTGATTAGAGTAATTAGTTTGAGGTAACAATGTGCTTTATTTGAAGTTTTTTTAAGTCTGGAATGATATTGCATATGATGTGTTGCAAAGGAGGTGGAGATACTCAAAAGCATGTGTTAGACCCGGCTTCCTGTGCACCAGGGCACTCAGGGGTAACTGCGCTCAAATCGCATCAACTGGAGTGTTCACTCACTGGTGTCCTAGGGCCTCAGCACTAGTGGACCCAAAACTGGATAACCAAGTACTCCTCTCCAGCACTTGACTCTCTCAGGGTAGCGAGACAGAGCAGGCCAAGGCTTACTCAAGGAGGTGAGGTGGGGTTAGACATTCAGAATTCAGTGTAAACCGTACCACGAGCTGATAAACTTAATGTCCAGTCAGTGCTTTACTTTTTATAAAAGAAAAGTACTTTAATACACATAAGATAATTATACTACGCATAAAACTAGGATACACAGTGAAAACCAGAAGTCTCTATAACCCTCTGGGACAGAGTTCTGACCCCAATTAGTATTATAGCGCTTAGACGCCAAGCACTACAAAAACACAGTTAACATGAAAACACACAGTAAGCATTGCATATTACAGATCATGTTAAAAAGGGCTGCTCTCATTTCCTAGAGCCTTGATACCAAACTTTGGATTGAAAGGGTATAGTTTCAGCATATGATGTGAAGTCAAATGTTCTTGATCAGCCCCATAACCCCCCACCCAAAGCAACAGAAGTGCCCTTCCGTCGTGAGTGAGGACACCGCTCTAGTGGTGTCAGGGATCTGATCACAGGTGCCTGATGTCTTGGCAAAGTTTACTGGAGTCCCACTAGTCCAGTAGACACTGGCTAGCTGTCGGAGGGTAGTGGCTGGACAGAGTGCCAGTTCACTCTGATACCCTCAGAGATCACAAAAAGAAAGGTGGGGCCTGCTTCACTGGCGTCTATTCCCAGTTACTGCTTGTACAGGCTCTCACAGCGCAAGTGAGGAGCCTAGAGGGGATTTGATCTCACCTTCAAAGACTAGAATCAAGCTTTCTCCTCTCTGGCTCTCTTCATGTGGTTCCTGGGAAAGTAGGCACGGTGCACAACACAGTTAAGTTTGGGACTTTAGATTCAATTTATTGAGTGATTTGGTTTAGTATCCGTAATCCATACATTACTACCCCCCACACTGCCCCTCCCCCTCCCCATGTCACCGCCCTGCAGGGCATCCCACTACCGACCGGGGCTGACTGTTTGATCTTTTTATTGCTTTAGCTTTTAAGGTAATTTTATCATCCTGGAAAGATAATTCCAAATTATCGTTACTTACTTGGTGGAATTTTATTTGTGATGAACACAGGATTGCTACTGTTTCCTCTTCTTCTGTTTCTCAAAAAATCAAATCTGATCTCATTTGGCTTCCCTTTACTACTTACCTTTCTTCTAACCCTCCTTTACGTTAACTCTTTTTCTATCTTTTTCCATAATATTATCCTATATCATTTTGATTCTTCCTTTATTTTCTTTCTTTCTTTCTCTTTCCTTTTCTTCCTTCTTTATCTTTTTCTTTCCTGGTATCCTTTCTCTTTTATCTCTTCTAATTAAAAAATGTTCTTATGTATATGCCTGATTATTTATTTTACTTAAGTTAAATACATTTTACTATGGCCTTTGTTTTGTATTTGAAAAACCTTAATAAAAATTTCTTAAAAAGAACGAACCTGGAAAAAAAACATGAATAGAATGCTTGCCTATATTTACATACTTTCATGGCATAGTATTAGTCAGTATTCCTACTATGCTATTTTGGCATGACAATGTTTTGGTACTCGATATTATGACATACATTTGTCACAATTGTGATTGTATTTGATGTAGTCACTAATACAACAATGGTCAATGCCATTAGTAGCTCAGGGCTACTTTTATTGATCAGAAGAAGCTCGCCTTACTAAAAAGATTGCAGAGTCCAGCACTAAACTATGCCTTTCAGAAGTATTGCTGTGACTCTTCCTAGGATCTCAAAGCAAAAGCTGCAACTAAGAATTGATTAAAGTGTCTTTACAATTTTTCAAACACTTAACATGTGATCAGTCAAAATTGCTCAATATCATGTTAGCTATTGTACTACGTGAAATAAATTCCCACGGGAATCTTCAAGAGATTACCATTAGTGGAACACTGTTTGTCTTACCGGTACATAAAAACAAGCTGCTGCAGATGATCTGGGGGAGAACTTCAACTACAATGGCATTGTCACTGTAGCCCTTTTTTCTTACATGACTACCACCTAGCCCACATAGCCCAATGGGATCCACACTAAAAAATGAGGACGTGGAAAAAAAACATGCTGTTGGGACGGGAAGTCTCCTGCATGTCTCTGGAGAGAGTGCTTCCTCTGCCTTATGCTAATCTCCGAGCAAGTCACTCAAAAGCTACTGTATAGTTTCTAGATCCCTACCTCAGTGAGCATGACAATCATACATGTCCACTGAGGGTCTCCCTGTTTACATGGATTGAGACCCTAGAGCTTGGCTCTGAGGTCGAGGGGGCATGCCTAGTGCACCCCTATTTTTCAGGGAGTGGCTACTGCCCTCTCTATTAGGGCTGTGGTAGACTGACAGTGGTGGCAGCAATAAATCTATAGTCAGGATGGGTGAGTCCCTAGGCACCCTCCTGACCAAGTCTGTGCAGTTTGCCATGCCTGTGGGCCTGTTGCCTTTGTCTGACTGATGTAGGTTTGAGAGCCCATGGGTGTACAGGGGAAGAATGGTGATTTGAGCCAGTGTGAGGAATGCAAGCTGTTCTGCTGGACATCCCAGCTCTCCCGTGCCCCTCCCTATTTCCTTGGAAAGGACTGGTGGGCTGGTGTAGACACTCAGCTCTTATCTGGGTTTAGCTGCACTAACTTTGTGGGGAGGACCCTCCCCCACTGGTCAGAGCCTTCTGGGCTGGAGTTAATTAAAATTCCTCTCTAGGGAGTTGCACAGCCTGATACCAGGAAGGGACCTGGTGCATGCTTTACCCATGTATTGAACACGCTGTGAATGGTTTGTGATTGGAGGTGTATTCAGGATGCAAAAGTAGCAGACTCTCTGATTGGATGAGCCTATCAATCAGAGGTGATAAAAGTCTGGCCTGAGTGGTCAGCTGTTGTTCAAGACTGCTCTATGACTGACGAGGCGGCCACACCAGAGCCCTCTGAAGATAGCCAGGCCGAACCGCAGTGTGAAGGCAGGAGATAAGACTCTGTAAACTTCGTCTGGAAGGAAGGCATCAGCAACATTAAGGACCAGCTGTTCTGTGAGGCTTGGGGGAAACTGCGCTTTGGACCAAGGAAATTACAGACAGTTGCCCAAGGTGTGGAAAGGAAGCTTGCGGCACATCACCCAAGGAGTGGAAAGAAGCTTGCGGCACATCAAGAAAAGCTGATGGAAAGAAGCTTGCACCACATGAAGATTGAATATGCAAGGATAAATAATCAAGTGATCAATAAACAAATCGATAAAGCAATATTTCTAAACAGTGGAATCTGTCGTTTTTGGACGAACCAAATGCGAGTGCCCAATGGTAGGGATGCGTCTATATGTTAATATTCGCACACAGGATACATTAGTAATAGCGTGAATGGTCGGTCACGCCACCTACTGGAGCACCCAATACTAAACCAAATCACTCAATAAATTGAATCTAAAGTCCCAAACTTAACTGTGCTGTGCACCGTGCCTACTTTCCCAGGAATCACTCATATACCGCCCTCAAGGCAGGTAGCACGCAATCAAAACAATAATGCAATACGAGGAGATCACTAAAACCACGGATGCTAGAGCAAGCACCTTAGCCTATGGAGATGAGGAAACCACACGAATATACGCCCTTATCAATGAAGATTTGACACAAGAAACATCAAGCCGCACAAGGGAACAATGTGTTAAACAATTATTGTACCTTTCCAAACGCAGGATCAATCAAAAATTACACGCAAATACTTTAATTAAATACCACAAAGCCATGCGCATACCCCGTGGTCTCAGGATTGCTCTTAAACCTTCTTTGTGCAAAAAATCAAAGGACTTCCAAAACAAATGGAATGCGATTTTAAACAAATGTAGTCTTGACCTAATTCTACTGATTGTGGAGGAACTATCAAGCATTCTAATCGATCTAACCAAAGAAATCAAAGATATTGAAAAAGAACTCGATGAATCCACCACCCCTGAGGAATTATCGAATATCCTAGAAGACGTCAACCTTCAACTGGACAGGCATACTAATGAAATTAATGAGAGAAAAATACGGAAATTCAGACGCGACACGCTTGATTACAAGCTTGACGAGGTATACACCTGGGCAGAGGTGTATGCCCAACGTCGACGAAACAAACCCTACAGCCAACAGACGGATACATCTTCCTCAGGGAGTGAATCTTCCATCCGCCCAACTTTAAAAAAAAACACATTCAATTTAAACACAACAAATAAAGACATAGACAAACCTAATCCATCAACTGAGGATAGTCCATCTACATCTGATTCTTTTTTAGAGGAAGGCCAAAACACAAGCGAAGACCCAGGAGGGGCAAAGGGAAAAGAAAGAGAAGTCCCATCAACGAGAAGTACAAAGAAGGACAACAAAAAGAAAACAAATCGTTAGTCATTAACATCTCAGATACACGACTATCCCCATATGAAATCAAGCTCTTACAGAAAGGAACATCGTTTGTTCCGACAACATCAACAAATCTATTGGAACTAGAAATCAGCACATTCAAGCTCACTCGCAAACTTCGTCTACGACACTTTTTTGAAAACACGCTCCCACCTCCCATAGAGGTAAAAAAGGATTTACTATTGGGGCTCCGTCCGCCCAGCTCTTACATGCCAATTAACAGCCACAAAAGCATTATCACATTTGAGACCTTAGTCAAGCAAGACCTACAAAAACTCAATTACCGGAAAAGCAAATTTAACAACGTCACTCAAAAAGATACAGACACGTTAAAGAAACTAGCAACCAACTCAATGATAAAGTGCATCAAAGCAGACAAAGGTGGTGCACTGGTGATTGTCAACACCAGCATGTACCAAACAAAAACAATTGAACACATCTCGGATCCCAATACCTATAGGTTACTTGAAGGTAATCCTACCAATGAATACAAAACAGTTCTCACGGACATCATTTCAAAAGCCCTGGATTCAAAAACTATAGACAACCGAACCAGCAAATACCTAATCGTGGAATATCCTAAAAGCCCAACAATTACAATGTTACCAAAAATTCACAAGAATTTAATGGACCCCCCATTTCGGCCAATAGTGTCAACCAGGGGCTCTCTCCACGAACCCGTGGGAAAATTCCTGGACCGATACTTACAACCTCAAGTCAAAAAACTCAGAAGTTACATTAAAGATACTACTGAATTCCTCAAAAAATTATCCGAGGTTACCATCATAGAAGGCGAGAATGTAATTTTATGCACTGCTGACGTTAAGAGTTTGTACACGTCAATTCCACATGAGGGAGGGATTGAAGCGATTGAAAAGACGATCTTGAATAGCGACATTCTGGAACCCATGCAAGTGTTCCTCATGGAACTAATGGTATTCACATTATACCATAGCTACTTTGTACATGACAACCAAATGGTATCAACAATTGTCCGGGATGGCCATGGGCAACTGCGCAGCGCAAACGTATGCAAATTTGTATATGGCAGAATTTGAGGCCACCAATATCTATGACAATCCGAATTGGATGAATAATTTGAGGATGTACGCAAGATACATCAACGACTTATTCTTTATTTGGAGCGACACAAAAGAAAGTTTGGTTTCAGCTTTGAACGAATTGAACAAAAAAGACAATAGAATTCAACTCACGTGGCAACTGAGTGACAAAATGATTACTTTTTTGGATGTGTGTATAACAAAAACCCACACAGGATTACAGACTGATCTTTTTAGAAAAGATACGGATCAGAACAACACGCTGCACCACTCAAGTTTCCACCAAAATTCATTAAAACGACATTTACCCTACAGTCAGATGCTAAGAATTAAACGCATTACTTCAGACCCAGAGACCTGCGCAAAACGGATGGCAGAAATGGAAACGAGATTCTTAGAAAGAGGTTACCCTCGAAACACCATCAATGAAGCAACCAACAGAGTGCGTAACATTACAAGGGAAAAGGCCCTAAACAGAGTTGAAAGAAAAGAAGAAGACACACGTATGGTGGTAGTCTCGAAATACTCAACACTTAGTGGAAAATTCAAAAATATCATACTAAACCATTGGCGCATCTTATCATCTGAACCTGACTTCAACAACTTATTTTCACATCCGCCTATTTTCGCACACACTCGAGCCAACAATCTCAGAGAAATTTTATCCAAGGAACCAGCTGTAAAAAACATATACAAGGGCCCACCAACCTCCGGATTACCTTTCGTGACACCCGCTTCGCGGGTGCCACTCACTGTTGCACACAGAGCTGCGCTCTTGTTTCCTCGCTGGTGTCTATCGCTCTTTTATCCGCCTGTCTCCCCTGGCCTCCCCTTGACGAGGACTCGCTGGTGTGAGCGAGCCCTGCAATCGGCAGGGCTGGTGATACGCTCCCAGCTGGAGTCTTGCGGGTTGAGGCTAGGGCAATCAGCTTTCAGCGCTCCGGGGGACTGCGAGGACCAGCAACCTTCAGGCTGCTCAGCTGGTTCCTCTTCCCCCGGCGCTCCGCCCACGGACACGCCCACCAACCTCCGGATTACCTTTCGTGACACCCGCTTCGCGGGTGCCACTCACTGTTGCACACAGAGCTGCGCTCTTGTTTCCTCGCTGGTGTCTATCGCTCTTTTATCCGCCTGTCTCCCCTGGCCTCCCCTTGACGAGGACTCGCTGGTGTGAGCGAGCCCCGCAATCGGCAGGGCTGGTGATACGCTCCCAGCTGAAGTCTTGCGGGTTGAGGCTAGGGCAATCAGCTTTCAGCGCTCCGGGGGACTGCGAGGACCAGCAACCTTCAGGCTGCTCAGCTGGTTCCTCTTCCCCCGGCGCTCCGCCCACGGACACGCCCACCAACCTCCGGATTACCTTTCGTGACACCCGCTTCACGGGTGCCACTCACTGTTGCACACAGAGCTGCGCTCTTGTTTCCTCGCTGGTGTCTATCGCTCTTTTATCCGCCTGTCTCCCCTGGCCTCCCCTTGACGAGGACTCGCTGGTGTGAGCGAGCCCCGCAATCGGCAGGGCTGGTGATACGCTCCCAGCTGGAGTCTTGCGGGTTGAGGCTAGGGCAATCAGCTTTTAGCGCTCCGGGGGACTGCGAGGACCAGCAACCTTCAGGCTGCTCAGCTGGTTCCTCTTCCCCCGGCGCTCCGCCCACGGACACGCCCACCAACCTCCGGATTACCTTTCGTGACACCCGCTTCGCGGGTGCCACTCACTGTTGCACACAGAGCTGCGCTCTTGTTTCCTCGCTGGTGTCTATCGCTCTTTTATCCGCCTGTCTCCCCTGGCCTCCCCTTGACGAGGACTCGCTGGTGTGAGCGAGCCCCGCAATCGGCAGGGCTGGTGATACGCTCCCAGCTGGAGTCTTGCGGGTTGAGGCTAGGGCAATCAGCTTTCAGCGCTCCGGGGGACTGCGAGGACCAGCAACCTTCAGGCTGCTCAGCTGGTTCCTCTTCCCCCGGCGCTCCGCCCACGGACACGCCCACCAACCTCCGGATTACCTTTCGTGACACCCGCTTCGCGGGTGCCACTCACTGTTGCACACAGAGCTGCGCTCTTGTTTCCTCGCTGGTGTCTATCGCTCTTTTATCCGCCTGTCTCCCCTGGCCTCCCCTTGACGAGGACTCGCTGGTGTGAGCGAGCCCCGCAATCGGCAGGGCTGGTGATACGCTCCCAGCTGGAGTCTTGCGGGTTGAGGCTAGGGCAATCAGCTTTCAGCGCTCCGGGGGACTGCGAGGACCAGCAACCTTCAGGCTGCTCAGCTGGTTCCTCTTCCCCCGGCGCTCCGCCCACGGACACGCCCACCAACCTCCGGATTACCTTTCGTGACACCCGCTTCGCGGGTGCCACTCACTGTTGCACACAGAGCTGCGCTCTTGTTTCCTCGCTGGTGTCTATCGCTCTTTTATCCGCCTGTCTCCCCTGGCCTCCTCTTGACGAGGACTCGCTGGTGTGAGCGAGCCCCGCAATCGGCAGGGCTGGTGATACGCTCCCAGCTGGAGTCTTGCGGGTTGAGGCTAGGGCAATCAGCTTTCAGCGCTCCGGGGGACTGCGAGGACCAGCAACCTTCAGGCTGCTCAGCTGGTTCCTCTTCCCCCGGCGCTCCGCCCACGGACACGCCCACCAACCACTAGTATATAAAGACACCATCTTCCCCGCGACGCGGGACTCCGGGCGAAGCCCGGGCAAAGGGCGGGCCGTCTGTGGCCGTCCGTGGACGAACGAGGACGGGACGGGCCCCCCCCCCTTTTTGACCTTGTGCATTATCTTTGAAATCTCTGTAGCTGCAGGAGAATATATTCCTCTCCCGTAAGTATACTGGGGAAGACCAAGAACCCCCTAAAAACAGTATTACTTACCTTCATTGAAATTAGTGGCGATTCTGGAGAAATATAAATCAAATATTAACGCCTATCGGAAAATAAATGGGTTTTAAAAAACTGCGATCTCGCATTATACACATGAAAAGAATGGGCACTGAAAATGCAGTACGGAAATCCTCCGATAAAGCTATAAAACAAGGTCGCATAATTCATACGCCAGCAATCAGTACCTACTTCTCTGCACTTACACCTAAAGAGAACCAAGAATTACACATATTAGGTAAAGAAATAACTCCCAATTCATCAGTCACCGTCAGGGAAACTGAAAGTACCTCAACGATACCTAGTTCACAATCCAAAGTGGGACGCTTGGAACCGGACTCAAGTAACAAATTATCCAGCACCCCAAAAGATCTTCAATTCTCGGATCACGAAATGACCAATCTAAAAACTTCAACACCTATAAAAACTAGAGGGAGCTCAACGCTACCTGATGATTCAAATATCAACAAACAAAATTTAGCGACACAAAAGGCAGATTCTGGAACAAATAATAGTATTCACCTAAAAACATCTCCTTCAATCGCTCTACTTGATCTTTCAATGGACCCCTTTAATCTCAAAAATAACAATAATACCGTTGACACAGTCCCACCTGTGTCTAAAGCCCTATTCTCGTTACAAGAGATATTGGAATCAGTTCTTTCATTTCTGGGAAACATTCTAGAAAACTCTGACCAAACTTTGGACGTTCAAATAGGGATATTAAAACATTTAGTAGAAGAAAAAAAGAAAAAAGGCTCCTCTGCAGTAGAGAATATCAATATGCAAACTAAAACCAAATTTATGCAAAATGACATTCTAAAAGACCATAACAAAGCACAGGAGAAAAGAATACGTGACTTTGGTACTCAAACAACAGATACCCAAATACAGCAAAAACAGAAGTCTGATAACCCAAATGACTTAGTGATATACTCCTTGAAAAAACTATTTAAAGAAAAAAACCTACAAAAACCAAAACACTTCCCAATATTTACAAAAACCAATGCAATAAATAAACTTACAAATGAATATGCATCAGATACTCAGGAAACAAGAATAAATACTAATAATATACTAAGCCAAGGAAATGGAGAAACGAAAATCACCAAGAAACAGAAAAATAATATAGTAGCAGGGAAAAGAAGGAGGAAAAAACCAGAAAGAAGGATCCAAAAAAAGAAAAACCGTAAACTAAAATTTCAAAAATCAGTTACTATATACAAATCTGAAGAGGAACAACGCGACGACATAACAGAGTCCCAAAATGCTGAAAAGCCTGTAATCAGTAAAAACCTTGAAGAAATAATGCCACATTTGGATCCAACAGTAAAAGAGTATGTCCCAATTAGACTTTCTACACAATCAGATCAAAGTAATAAAAATTCAAGGGAAGATAATAATAGGTACAAGCAAAAGGGGGAAGAGCCCTCTTCTAAAATTCTACAATTTGAGGAACTTTTCCCTACCGATTCAGCTCCACTTAACAGAGGAAGGATTATAAATTTATTACGTCACATAAGGTCTTTAGACACAATGACCAGCAATGAAATCGATCTAGTGATCTTCCCTAAAAAAGACAATATCAAACTTGTAACGGTAACATTCTGGTCAACAGTTCTTCCAGGTATAATACTTAATGAGAAAGAGACATTACATAAACATGGATATGATGTAGTGGAAAAAGTGGAAACAAAGGTTAACAAAACTCCAATCTGGTATAACTCCCAAATACGAGCAATCCCCAATTCACATGTCAAAAAATACCAGCGAAATAATGACATGACAGAAGACCAAGAAACCACGAACTCAGGAACACACTTTATAGGGCATGAAAATCTAAAAATCCTGGTGGATAAAGGTCAAAGGGCAGTTTGGTACAATGTTGCTAAGGAACCCGAAAATAGCAATAGCATAAAGTCATGGGCTTGGGTTTCTGAGACTCTGAATAGCAACAAAAATACTAATATTCAACAACAATCTGTTTAGCACCGGTTTAAAAATCATATCTTGGAACATCGCAGGCAGAACTAAGAATAAACTGTCCATGGTCACGAGTAACTTGCCAGATATTTTGTTCCTACAAGAAACATGGGAAACTGTATTTGTCACTCTTAAAGGCTATTATGTATATGAAATCCCAGCAATACCTACCAATCGAGGACACGCCAAAGGTGGTTTGGCCATTTTACTGAGGGAAGAACATTTGTGGGCGCAGGAAATAGTAGATACGAAATTAGAAAACTTACAGTGCATACAAATCTCTGCAAAAATACATAGTACTGCTCCACTACAGGCAATCCTCCTTTTTAACGTATATGCCCCTCCAGGCAAAAAACATGATACCACATTTTTAGATATTATGGAAAAGATTATGCAGATAACAGAAAATCATCCTCATTCATCTTTTTTAATCGTGGGAGATTTTAATAGCAAAATTTCCAATTCCGAAATTAACAGGTGGGCAAAACTGTTCATAGAAGAAGGTATGGAAACTGCAATTCCACAATTTCCTGAGGGTATACTAACAGACAAAAGAGGAAAATTGTTAATATCAGCGTTAACTAACCTAAATGGATTAATACTGAACGGCAATACTGAGGGGGACATTCCAGCAAATTACACCAGACGGGGTAATGGGACTTCATCCATTATAGATTATATTATAAGTAGTAAGGATCTGATAGATACAGTTTCGTATTTGCTCAACCAGTTTTGCCAAGAGATCGATCATGCATTAATGCACTTAACCACAGATTGGATACCTAATTCCTCTCAAGCGAGTCATATTATCTATCATAAAAGTACTGTAATGATAAAAAGCGAACAGAGACGCATCTTCTGGAATTCTTCGACTCTAGATAAAATCACAACAATGATTGATCACTCTCAGCTTTTAGCAAAAAGATTCTCCGAAAATCCTATAGAAAACTTCGAATCTATAATTAAGGATTTCAAAAACCTCATTTTAAAAATGGTAACTACGGGTGCAAGAGGTAATAATAAGCAGAAAGAAGAAAAAAATAAACGCACCTCTAAGAACTCTGAACTAAAGAAAAAGTTAAATAAACTTATACGCGCCCAATATACGATTTCTTCGCCAACTACGAAGAAGGAAATAAATAAACTGAAAAACCAACTGAGACGTGAGAATCAAAGACAAAAAAGAGCTTTACAAGATCGTAATTGGGTCGACATTCAGACAGCTGCAAGTAAATATGACCAACGCAAATATTGGTTTTTAATCGCAAAAATAACTGGATCAAAAAAGAAATTACAATCAATACCGGTCCCTCCGAACGAATGGGAATCTTATCTAACAGATCTCTGCAAAGCAAATTTAACAGAACTATATGAAAGTAGCGAGGTCAAGAACGAAGAAAAAGATAAGAGTCCATTATCTAAAACCACAGCTATTTCGGTTGAACTCAATATACGTAAAGCAAGAACTACGGGTGCCTCTGGCCCGGACCAGATTCCGATTAAGGTGTTACAAGTCGCCCCGAAGGAATGGAGTAAGTTGTTGTACCCCCTCTCTAATTACATTTTTGAGACTGGTCAGGTACCAAAATCATGGCAGGGGAGCATTATTATCCCTATCCACAAGAAGGGAAGCAGAACTCAAGCAGGGAATTTTCGCCAAATTGCACTTATGGACGCTGCGGGAAAAGTATTTGCAGCAGAGGTACTAGACCGCTTGAAAGAATGGGCCTTCTCGTTGGGTCTGATACCCATGTTTCAAGTAGGTTTCAGACCTAAACATTCGGTAACAGACAATATTGCAGTTATCCAGGTTATCTTCGATAAATATATTACCCGAAAAACCCAGGTCGTTTACGCTGCATTCATAGATTATTCTACGGCGTTCGATCGGGTAGATCGACCAACATTATGGAGAAAATTAAGGAGGCTAGAAATTCATGAACAACTGTTACAAGTTATAGTAAGCTTACATACCAATACTTGGTGCCAAGTCCAAATGGGGGGAGAAAAAGGACTTACAAAAAGAATTAAAACAGAGAATGGATTAAAACAAGGGTGCCTCTTAGCCCCGATCCTATTCTCCCTCTACTTAAGCGACCTGCCTCACCACCTGCAACTAGGCTCCAGTCTACCTCCAAAAATAGCTACACAAAGCATACATTCATTGCTCTATGCTGATGACATAGTGTTGTTAGACCTCACTCCTTTCGGATTACAAGCATCATTGGATATTCTGCATAACTACTCTAAAGAAAATTATTTAGTACCAAACATAAAGAAAACAAAAGTGATAGCCTTTTCGGGGAGAAAACAAAGCGCAAAATATACCTGGAAGATAGGAGGAGATAAGATAGAAGAGGTTGATAATTATCCCTATCTTGGCAGGATCCTTTCGAAAAATTTAACAAGTACAATACAGGTATCAAATTTACAAAGAAAAACGGATATACATGTCTCGGCCCTCCTGAGACTTTATAGCGCAACAGGGAACAGACATTTTTCTTCATTGTTAAACACTTACAGAGTAAAAATACCACCTGTATTATCCTATGCGACTGAGTACATCCCCATAAAGCAATGGGTCTTTATGGATCGCAAAGAAGGGAAAATCTTAAGAAGGATTATGAAAGTCTCAGATGCTGTACCTGTTCAAGCATTGAGATTAGAACTATCAATTACAAGCTCTTACGCTATAGCTATTTCCAATGTAATTAGGTGGGCCTATAATTTGTTACACGCGAAAGAGAACACTCTAAGGTCATTGCTGCAAAAAGAGACTTTTGGGACTGACGCTAAAAAACAAATCTTTTTAGAGAACATGACTGTAGCATTTCGTATGGCAAATATTAATACAGAATTGCTGCTTACTTGGTCACCGGCACAACTAAAATTGTTCTTAAAATGTTTCACCCCAAAACTGAGCTACGAATTGGACTCCCTGCACTGTAACAAATTATCCACCTATAAACCCTTCGTAGACTTACTAGAATACAAGCAAATCCAGTCTTACATTGGGTTTACCTTGACACATGGCGCAAGGAGGACGATCACCATGATTCGACTGGGCATCTTACCTGTATTAGTATACACCTCAAGATGGCTTCCGGGAGGATCTCCAATATGTACATTGAGCGCAGGGGGTGATCAGACTTTAGAGCATGTACTATTCGTATGTCCAAATCATAAAGTAACCCTAGCTCGTACAAGATACCTTGACCCTATACTTCGCTCCTGTAGAATCACAATGGGGAGAGAACTTTTAGCTCTGTGTAATCAACCTCCGAATGAATTCGTTTGTTACAATCTGTACAAATTTTTAAAATCTTTTTTATCTTTGTATTGATAAAATTGAATTCTTTTTAAACATGTAAAATGTAAAAATGTTGTGGTCCTCTGTCGAGTACCAATACAAATAAACCTTTTTGACTTTGACTTTGCACAAGACCTTGTTTCAACTGCAATAGCTGTAACAATGTAATCAACGGCAACACAATAAACCACCCAATGAAAGGCAACGAAATCAAAGTAAACGTCAACGCTACTTGTGACTCCAACAATCTAATTTACCTATTAAAATGTCCCTGCGGGAAAATTTATATAGGCAAGACAGAAAGAAAAATCAAAGTTCGTCTCAACGAACATAAATCCAACATTCGGACAAAAAACGAGAAATCCAACATAGCTGTGCATTTTACAGAACAGAAACACACCGTGGCGCAAATAAAATTCATGGTTTTGGAAACTGTGGAAAAGAAGGAGGGAAGGGACAATAATAAAACTCTCCTACAGCGTGAAACTGCATGGATTTATCTCATGCAATCACAGAAACCATTCGGACTGAACGATCAAATTGAATTAAGTTGTTACCTTTAATTACAATTCGTGGCTGGATTAACATATGTATCCACTGTGCTGCTGTTTCATTACATTTCACCATACTGTTCGACTATGTTGTGTAGATTTCCATCTTCTGTTGTGAACCACCTACACCCTTCCAATATGGCCGACACACTTCCCTGGCCGATTCTTCACCCTTTAGTCCGGTTTTCATGTCTATTTCCCTAAACACGTCACGTCTCCCTAATTTCCAATCGTTTTTTTTATATGGCGCGCAAAGTAAACATTTGCAAACCACCTTCAGAAGCGTCGCGCCTGTGAGCAGAAGCTCCGGTTTCGTGCAGACCCGAGACTGCCATAATTCAAGTAAGTCGAGATGCCTCTCGCCATTAACTTGTGTAGTGAAGTTCCCAACCCACCACGAGTAGAAGCCTATATAAATAAATAAAACTAATTTCGTTGCACGCACTGCATCACATTTGGTGATGCAGTGCACGCAACAAAATTCATTTTATTTATTTATATGTTTACTTACCTAAAAAACTCCGTAATCCATACATTACCACCCCCACCCTGGCCCTCCCCCTCCACACGTCACCACCCTGCAGGTCATCCCACTACCGACCGCGGCTGCAAACAGTCTTGAAACAGAGGATTCAATATCTACATCAGGTGATAGAGATCCTAAAAAAACATGCAGTAGTGATAAAGTAGCATTGAAGTTAAATATTGACATGCAAACATTCCAAACTGAATTCCAAAAAGATAAAACAGAGGAACACTCATAAAGTTGATGTTTTAACGTGCCCGTTTCACTAGAACATGACCAACAAAGTGGAGAGGAGGTTGGTGAAAACTTACAAATGCTAACAGGAGTAATAATAGCTCTGTGATAAAAAACATTCTATTCATAACTCAATTTACTCAATTTATACGCACATTGAAGATACATATATGTTTGAGATAAATAGATGTAGAATTAAGAATGTAAATAAATTTAAACATACTTATACAATACTTACCTTCGTGGCATTGCGGTAGTTAATGTATATGTTTTAGCTAGGACGATATTTAAAACTTGATATTTCATTGGAACACCAACCATCCACAATGCATAAGACAGCGTTACTAACACCAATGTCAGGAAAAGCTTTATCAAGTTAAAATGCCTCTACATGACTAATGAGATTGCCACAGCAGCGAATGCCACTGACAAATGAAATACTAACAGTTATAAATCTCCTTAACTAGGTTTGAACTGTTATTCAAAGTGCAGCTTGCCATGTTTTGAATTTTAATCGTATTTTAAAACGCCAGCATATAATTTTCTCGAAACCATCCTTTTCTATCATTATCCACTTTCAACTTAAAAACGTGCCTCATTTCTAAAACAAAACTCAATTTTTGCTTCAAAAGTCAGATTTCATACATGGTCTTCACATGTGAAAGCGATTTCTCTAGACTGCTTTGTCATATTCTGCTCTATCCACCTAGGTATTACCATTCCAGGGCAAGGATGCCCATCATAATGCCAAAGATGCCTACATTATGCAAAGCATGGTCACCATTATGTGAGGGCTTCAATTATGCCATGGCTGCCCACCAATAATACTAATAACCACCACACCTTGTCAAGCTTCACCACTTTAATTCCGAGGAAGGCCATCTTCATGTGATACATGGCCACAAATACATCGACCATGCAAAGAATTTGACAAGAATAGCCGCCATTGTGGCATGAATTGCGTAGCTATGAAATGAATACAAGCATGTTTTAAAGAATCGAACGAGTGCAGTAAAGCTGTTTACAGTAAAAACAGAGGACTTATGAGGGCCTCTTACATTTATTTCAGGTTTACCATCATATTTGATGATGTTGTGGTATGACACTAAAGTAATACACATTCAGTTGTCAGAGACCGATACCACAACACATGGTAGTGTAGTGTTGTATGTGAAAATGCAGGTTACGCAGATTTTCTGTATTTTACAGCCGACTAAAATTACTTCCAAGATGTTAAACACGTGCTGGGGAATACCGCTCTTCTTTTCAGGCGCAGCTGAGCACCCACAATCGGGCCTTTTTTAGCCATATATTATTGCCTGTTATCCATGACAGCTACCCCAACATGTTCCAATTTTGTGCTTTTATTTCATCTTAGGAGTTATAATCGCTGTTACTTCAATTGAACAAATTGGACTGAAAAACCCCCCAGTTATATACGTTTTTGTTTGGAAGCCAAGAGCAAGAAATTGACGGTCCTGATGACAACATATTATCGTGTAACCCATCATCTAACTTGTTGAACTATCTGTTTAAATTATTTCATTTTTTGACCTAATTGCACTCGATGTTTATATTTTGCTCTCATGCATAGCTCAACTATCATTATCAGCAAGCGCTTCATTTGTGTGACAAAGTGGCAGAAGCAGCCCTTTAACTGCAGTATCGTTCGACTCTGAAATGTATGAGGATTCTTGTTTATTAGCTTTCGAAATATATTTCATTCTGAGAATCCCTGTTGAGATTTTTATTAGAAAAAATAAAGATAATAACTCAAGACCAACCCACTCAAAAACTATAAATCTTACACAATTGAAACATTCCATAGACATATATGGCTTGGCTGGTTTATAAAATCACTCCCTTCCTTTGTAAAATTGATGGCAAATTTTCAGCACAGGGGATTTATGCCTTTAAATTACTCGGTAGAGTTTTGCTGTACATCATTTGCGAACAAATTTATGTGAGCCTGGTTGCTTCGTCTTAATGATTATATGCCATAACTTTAATGTCTCTGCTTTTGATTTTTCGCTTTTGGCAGAGAGAAAAAGAGGTAATTCCTTTCTAGTAGTTAAGTGCATGGGAACAATGTTTTACAAGCACAGAAGGGTGCAGACTGGAATCACTAACATACGTTTCACAGTCAGTTTGTTAAAATAAAACTTTGAAAATATGTGTTTCTCAGAGCAGCGGGTCATGCAAGAAGTGGTTTTGAAATAATTTGTAGAAAGAATTCCTAAAAACGAATCATGCTTATAAGTTGGCAATTTGCCTGCTGGAACGCGTATTTGGGTACGGAATTGTAATGACAAAAAACCGCCTGCTATTTATTATAACACCTCCCCTAGCGATTCAATATTCATTAAATGCCATTTGCCCTTTAGTTACTACATGGCCACTATCTGTGTAAACCCGTATGACCTTGATCATGGCCAGCCTCTGATCTGCTTGCACAAAGTAGAGAATCATGAAATAACACAGATTGTTTGTTGTCTCATTTTTTTGAATTAATTTTAATCAGATGTCACATAAAATATGTGTGCCTGTCGGACACATCAGTTTCTCTTGGTGTACTGCCATATCCCAAAATAATTTTGAGAACGTTGCTGGCTATAGGCACAGGACTAACACAGTCTGGAGAATGTAGTAAGGACAACCATGATTTTATTTGGATCTGAACTTTGGCGCTGATATATGCAATGAAGACAACGTTGATGCCTCACATTCTTCAGGCAAGTCAATACAATAGTATGCCGAGAAGTGAAATGTGAAAGTTGTGTGCCAACTAGTCATAAGAAAAAAGTTCAATTCAGGTTTGAGAAACAGTGCAATCGATTAATGTTTCTACGCTATTTTCCTCATAGATAGTTTTTTTTCCACCAACAATGAACCTACTTAATCTATGTGCTCACAGCTACAAACAACACTCCACCTCAAAGACATTCACCTATGTCATTTGGCAACACAGGGATTCCAAGTACCAATTCTGTTGATTTTGTCACCATCTGATGTTGGACCTTTTGAATTACTGTACTGTTGGTTATGATGACCTTTGTTGAACATGAATATGTTGTATTCTACCTATTGCATATTCCCATGTATGCCTTAACCCACTTAATGCCCTTCTTGTGGAATGTCTCTGCACTGTGATGCACTACGGAATGTTGGGTGCTGGTTGAAGATAAGCACAGTTATGATGGGGCTGAGCTGACTGCAGGCTGCTCCTGGTGGGGCTTATTCCAGGATACTTAACATCTTACAATAAATCTTCATGAAATACCTCAACCAGCTTGGAGTCAATTACTACATTTTGATGGCGACGATTTGATCTTACCTACGTGTTCAACTCAAGAAATCAAGCTTCAAGAAGGCAAGTCTTTCAAAATCTTTATCTATCTTCCAACTTCAAACAAAGACTCTGGCACCAAGCCCCACCAGTGACCATTTCACCGGTCGCCCCCAACTTCTTCGTGCCAGATTCCTGTTCACATGTCTCAATAATTGGACTTTTCAACCATATCACATAACCAGTTTGGCTCTATGGATTAGCTGTTGAATGGGCCTGCCATATGTTGTATGATATTCAAGCTCTGTTCCTTTCAATCTCAAACAAATCCAAAAATGGGAGTTCATCCTGCTTACGTCTCCCTTCTACCTCGCACTGCCAGCTAAGTGATGTTGCGCAAGGACACCTGTTTATGTCAAAACCCCATCCATCAATAAGGCCCTAATGGTTTGGTGTTTAATTGAGACGCAGACTTTACAATTCCTGCTGCCTTCTAGTACCTACTACTCATACAATATCTCCAGAGGGATGGTAAAGGCAAGGATTCATTTCTACAACCTACGGTGTATTTTCAAAACTGCTGTGGCTGTTTTCAACATTTAAACTTCTGCTGCTTTCTACGTGCCATGTTGTTTGAAACAAGTGTAATCAAGATTTAAGTGCAGTGCTGGAGTGGCAGTGTTTCCACAGTATCTCAAGATTGTAACAGATTTCATCCAGTTGTTATGCCTTCAAGTGGTTTAAGACGTTTCACAAGCCTGGTGATAATCAATGGTTCAGTCACACCATACATCTCTTCAAACTTGGCTGACATGCCTGTTATTGAATCTCATACTTCTTGCCATTTCCTGCCACCTCCTGCTGCACTCACAGTACCTCAACTATGATGTTAAACTGCCTCAAAAATCAAGAGTTGCCAGCTCCTGCTTCCACGACGTCTAGCTGTGTGCGCTACAAAAGAGTACCTACATGACATTTTCAAGTGATCTTTGCGTCTAAAGTAGGAACAAAAATTTCTACATAGGATCCTGCAATAAAAGGACCTGTCAAAATACTGTCAACTGTGAACATATTCGACTAAGTAAACATCGCACGAAGCAGAGCTGTACACATTTACAACGTTGATACTTCAAATCAAGCAAGTATGCAGCTACCCAGTTATGAACTTATGGGGTAAGTCTAATTTTTCTCAATTGTGGCCCAGTCCTCTCCTCGACTTTTGGGCAGTTCAAGCAGTCTGAAGAAATAGCAATATCTTTTTTGTAAAAGTCCCAACCTTCAAGATGTCTCTACAAACTGCCTAGTACATTTGATCTACAGTAGCATCCGGATTTGTTGAGACATATTTTTGTCTTTAACGGTCTCAGGCACTTGAAATATTGTACATGTCAACCGCTGTGCATATTTTTGAATTCAAGCACGAGTCTCACCCGGCACGTGCACACTCACCGGCATTTTTTTCATGCTCAGCTATTCCAGTCTGATCACTGTTCTCGAGGCTCCGTTGCTACAGAACCTGGAGCTCTGTAATAGACGCATTGCAGCACGCCTTCACCAGGAGCCATCCGGCGCAACGTACAATGCGTTCGGCACACTGTGATTGGCAACGTGCTCCTCTTGTGCCTCTGCCGTTTTCATTCTATTTACCAATCACATGCATGGTACACACCTTCAATTATTGTTGTTTGGGAATCACCTGTCATTCCCCAGTGTAGATGCTCCCCAGTGAAGAGACGTATCTACCCGAACGTTACTTCAATAATTCAAAGGTACTTTTCAATTTCCACGCGCTAAGTTATCTTTGGGACCCTTCAAGATCTCCTCTTGTGTTTTCTATTGAAATTGTTTCTAGTGCTATATAAATGACGTTCTGCAAAACACTGGGGAAAATAATTCTCTTTGAGCACAGAGACTTGTCAGTTGTCAAAGCTTCACAGGAAAGCACAGTCAAGTCAAAACAAAGTCTCTTAATTTATTGTTAACAGCGACACTTGGTGGATATTGGTAGTATTTTGAGTGCTTCCATTTCTCAATATGGATTTCTTTCCAAAGGCAAGCAGAACGAATCTCTTGAAATAATTAATTGAGGATAATAAAACCTTCTGTCGCACCTCTAATAACTGCCAAAATGTCGGAAAAAGTATATCTGAACAGGCTGATACATTAATGAAACACCAAAGGGAGTTCATCCGTCTGATGGTGGTTGAATGCATAGCAGCAAAACCAATCACATTTTAGAATTATATTCTCAATGTATGGTAGACTGTGAACTCCATTTTAAATTCATGTACATACTCCTTGTTGGAGTTCTTGGTGTTTTTTTTATTTTTTCCAGTAAAGGGACGCCTCGACTCGAAATCAACTACAAAGACCACGTTTTGCTGTCTTGAAAGGTACTTTTGGAAGTCATGCCATCTTCAGGTCCTATCAAATTTCAAGTTCTTCTCAATTGTCAAATACCATATTACTCAAATTACATGCTCTCAAGATTTCTATTACTCTACATTCTCAATGTATTTTATTTATCAATGTACTTGCATACTTTCAATTCATCAATTATATCAATAGACATGCATGTGATAGTTCTATTACTCCATGGTTTAAGTGTATTTGCATGCATGTTTACAAGTTTCTCTATTTGGGATTGCGCATTTCAAATTGTCTTTTGATATGTGCACGGGTGTCTGTTGCATTTTCTAGTTGGACTGTAAATTTCAATTGTTCATTTATCAATGTGCATGCATGTGTTCATTTACTCAAGTACGAGGTTCAATTCTATTCTTGTTTTCAAGTTGTGCAGTATTTTTCTGCCAAGGTCTGTACAGTTCAATTCTCAATTCATATACTCAAGGACGGGGTACAATTCTATTCTTGTTTTCAAGTTGTGCAGTATTTTTCTGCCAAGGTCTGTACAGTTCAATTTTCAATCCATTTACTCAAGGACGGGGTTCAATTCTATTCTTGTTTTCAAGTTGTGCAGTATTTTTCTGCCAAAGTCTTTATGGCTCAATTTTCAAGTTGTTCAGTAGCTCCCGCCTTCCAGAATCAAAGCCTATTGAATAAAATGTTTCACTTCCTTGTCCCAGCTACTCTAGAAGTTCCATCTCTATTTCACCTGTCAAGTGTGTCAATTCAACCTGTGCTATGCCTTTGGTGAGGGCAAGCATGTCTCGAAGTGCTCCTGCACACATCCATTGTACCTGCCTACCAGTTAGTTTTACAGTGCATCAAGAATATACTATTCTTCCCATTTTGCAGTACCTCCTCCCGTCTATCAACCAGTGCTCCAAGTTTTGACATAGGACTTTAGATCAACTAGATTAAAGACACGTTGGGGACACGCACCTTAACTTGTACTTTAAATGTGCCTGGGAGGGTGACGACTCTATTTGTAGACATATTTTATACAGTGGGTAGACAGAGCCATGAACTTTTACGACGCAGATGTTTCATTTCAAGCACATTTGCTGCAGTGAGTCAATTGTGGTGCATGTCAAGTCCACTGGTCATGCGTGTTTACATGAGCACGACTTTGACTCCCTGGAATTAATTTTGCCTCAACATTTACTCTATTTCTCTTCATGTGCCTTTAAAAAAAAAAAATAATAATAATAATTCTCACGTGTCTGACAGTGTGTCTAGGACATGCTTTACAAGCCAGGGTGTTTACCTCATGCTCTTCCACACCGGCAAAGTTTTGTTTTCCTGCCATGATGTTATTGTTAACTGTATCTACCTTGGACTTCAATGCTTCACTATGTGAAGTGTGGTGGTATACTTCTTAATTTCAAAATACTATTATTTGCTAATGTATGGTTTCAAATGTTACTGTAAATTATTCTACTGTTATTTTTGTGTTTTTAATTCACATGCATGCCTGGACTTGACTTTAATTTTTCAAGTCAAATGTTTTCTCAAATTGTTTTCTTACAAGGTTGCATGTGTGTAATTTTGTTCAAATTCAATGGTATATTTTCACTTGAGGTTGTCCAGGTTGCACTTTACTCAATCCTTTATATTTTTCGATTTGTGCATGTCAGGTGACCTCTGCTTGAAGTTTTCCAGGTTTGCACATTCTCAAACTTATACATTTTCAAAAGTACTATTACATACGGTTTAATGCCTTCATCCCTCTCATTCTTTAGCATGCCTTTATCCTCTATTTTCTATTTGTGCAACGCTTCTCAATTAGCCTAGCATTTTCACGAAGTATTGCAAAGCTCAACTCCTCGATGTTTTCAATTTCTATTTGTGCCGTTTTCTCTATCTATAATTGCACATTTCAATGTATGTCTTGTTGGGAACGTTTGTCAAGTTTTTATTGTTTATTTTGCTCAAGGTTTTCCAGTTTGTACATTCTCAAAAGTCTTAATATCAATTTTACAGTATTCACTTGGTGGGATTGCAGTTCAATCTAGTTTCTAGTCTATTGTATGAGTTCTCGCTTATCTAGTCTTGTTATTTTACATCGTTGTTTACAGGAAAGGAATGGGTCAATTTATATTATTTATTCATTTCCTTCTCTGTATCACTATGAGTTTTGTACTCTTAAAGTCAAGTTGTTTTACATTATATTTAATTTAGTTTCAATGCTTCTCTGTTAATGGTTTTGTTTTGGAAGAAAAGGAGGTATGTTGTATTCTACCTATTGCATATTCCCATGTATGCCTTAACCCACTTAATGCCCTTCTTGTGGAATGTCTCTGCACTGTGATGCACTACGGAATGTTGGGTGCTGGTTGAAGATAAGCACAGTTATGATGGGGCTGAGCTGACTGCAGGCTGCTCCTGGTGGGGCTTATTCCAGGATACTTAACATCTTACAATAAATCTTCATGAAATACCTCAACCAGCTTGGAGTCAATTACTACAGAAGCTTAGACACGATGATTAATTGCATACATGATTTTGTACACTCCTATAACCACGGCCCAGAATTCAATTTTATGTCACTGCTTTGGTATTGTTTATATCTACTATCCTTTATCGGCACTATATGAAATCTCTACAAAGTCTATGCCAGCTCAACCAAAAAGTACTTACATTTTGTTTGCTTTAACTTCTATATTATATGCCATGCACATGCTATGAAACATGATAAGGTTTGGAAAGCACAAACACATACCTAAAGAAAGAAAGAAAGAAAGAACGTTCCTGTAGATACACATAACTAGGTTTCCAATGTTGCTAACATTGTACTTGAATCTAATTTTATCCAAGCTAAACACCCTTATTAATATCTGCGTGTCACTACTAATGGTAGCAAGGAGAAAATTGACGCATACTGCCTATGTAATAACATCAAATTTTGTAGAATCAAAGTCTGTGATAATAAGCTTAGCTCAGGAGAAGAACATGTTTGTTGTGTATAACTCAACAGAATGAAATATTTCAATTGTTTTATCTATTTTTTAACAGTTAGTATGGATTTTGGAGATGGTCTTCTGCTTCCTTTATGAATATGCCACCTGTTTTTTGGAAGTTAATGAAATTATAATTTTTGAGTATTCACTTGTGACACATAGTATATGGTCCTCTAGCCCTGACGAAGTTGGATTTGAAGAACAACGTGTTGGCTAGAATTGAAGGATAATAAAGAAGACTCTGGAGTATCTTACAAGACTTAAACTTTGATTCTTTAGATGGCTGAAAAAAGAAGCATGCATGAGAGATCATTGTGTAACCCTTATTAATATAACTTAAAGATTGCTAGGCAAATGCTAAAAAAATCATTCAATCTTAACGTTAAAGTAGCATAACCTTTACATTAGTGGTATTGCTTAGATCACCATTGGTTAGATCAGTTGTCACACCAAATATGCTCCCAAAGAGCTGTGAACACCATCCATATTTCAAGCAGAATTATACCCTTAAGGAACAAGCATTTTTGACGGGTATGAATATTCACCAGACACAGGTATCATATGCACATCCACAGACATTACACCTACAGGACTTGGTAAGTAGCTGTGGCCAAGCTTGGCTAATTATGACCAAAATATGTGAGGAATATTTCTTCCCTCTGTTTATTGGCTTTTCTAGCCATTTTAGGTTGAAGATTCGCTGCTTTTGCAATTTATATTAGCTGATTTATGTTTATCTGAAGAAAAATAGCTGTTCTATAACTGTGTTAGAAATGTGAGTGTCTTGAAACTCTTTCATCCTGCCATGAGGGGATCAGCTGTATTACTCCCTCTGTCCACCTCACCTGTACCATTCCAGCGCTGTGAGGGGAACGGCAAGAATCGGGGCATCCACGCCGCCGTGAGGGGAACGGCCAGGCGGACACTCCATTACCCAGGAGGCTCTCTGTGGCGCCGGGAAAGGGCGTCACTGTGGGGCGACTGAGGCTCTCAAAGGCGGTACGGCATCACCGCAGCGTGGGACGTGCTTGAAACTCTTTCATCCTGCCGTGAGGGCAATGGCTGTATTACTCCCTCTGCCCACCTCACCTGTACCATTCCAGCACCGTGAGGGGAACAGCAAGCATCGGGGTATCCACGCCGCTCTGAGGGGAACGGCCAGGTGGAGACCCCATTACCCAGGAGGCTCTCTGTGGCGCCGGCAAAGTGCATCACTGTGGGGCGACTGAGGCCCTCAAAGGCACTCCAGCATCACCGCAGCTCAGGACGCGCTTGAAACTCTTTCATCCTACCGTGAGGAAACAGCTGTTTTACTCCCTCTGCCCACCTCACCTGTACCATTCCAGTGCTATGAGGGTAACAGTAAGCATCGGGGCATCCACGCCGCTGTGAGGGGAATGGCCAGGTGGAGACTCCATTACCCAGGAGGCTCTCTCTGGCGCCGGCGAAGGGCGTCACTGTGGGGCGACTGAGGCCCTCAAAGGTAGTCCGGCATCGCCACAGCGCGGGACGCGCTTGAAACTCTTTCATCCTGCCATGAGGGGAACAGCTGTATTGCTGCCCACCTCACCTGTACCATTGCAGTGCTTGAGGGGAACGGCAAGCATCGGGGCATCCACGCCGCCGTAAGGGGAACGGCAAGGTGGAGACTCCATTACCCAGGAGGCTCTCTGTGGTGCTGGTGAAGGGTGTCACTGTGGGGCGACTGAGGCCCTCAAAGGCAGTCCAGCATCACCGCAGCGCGCGGGCGGCGCTCGGGCAAAGCCCGGGCCAAAGGCGGGCCCGTGCTTGCCCGTCATTGCCAGGAAGAGGCAGGACAGGGCCACCTCCCTTTCTCTGCTTACAAGGTCCTCCAAAAAGGTACTGTTGCCTGTTTGCGTTACTATTTGTATAGGTGCTGCCCTGTGACTTGTAAATTGTGAACGCTCCCTACCCAGATGGACAAAAGAGTGACTAACTTGTTATTATTTTCTTGCTCTTCAAAGACATTTTGGATTAAAGACTCTGTCCTGTGTGCCTGGACGTTTACATTGCATCTTGCGCTTTATTGATATTTCAATGATTGACAGTTTTTATTTTTAGTCTTCGATTAGAACATAAGCACCTAGCACTTTCTGAGGATTACAACAGCGGCTTTGAGGAGCTTTTTTATAGTTATTTTAAGTAACTTGTGTCCCAGTTCTGATTAGCATTTTTGCATATTGTTTGTTGCACATGTGTATATTGTACCAAGGAATTAGCCATCTATAGCAGGTTTGCACTTTAATAGGGGCTGGTGTATTCCCCATAGGGTGTCTCTAGAACAACTAATATGAGTAAGCGGAAGATAATTCCGGGGAAAAGTGTGGTCGGTACACTGGATGTCTTCATTTTGAGGACTGAATCGGCCCCCATTCACGAAATACAAATGACAGAACGCAGGTTATCTCTTGACCCACAATCCCCGTTAGGTAGACTTTCCCTAAGGCCTGCACTCCCTGACTCCTTGCCAATAATATCCCAGGATGCCTTCCTAGACAGGTTGAGCCCACCTATAATTGTGCCCTCTGGCATAATTATACATTCTGGCTCGTGCCCTCTTAGGGAACATGAACCCACACCCGCGAAAAAAAAGGCGACCACCAGGGGCAGAAAGCTAAGCTTAAATCAGGCGGCAACAATGAACCCCCTACCACAAAAAGAAAGTCTTGAGGTGTAAAAAATCTAAATCTGCCCAGGGAACCCCAGAAGGGACAATATCATCTATCCCCTGATTAGTGATGATAACGAAGGTAATGCCATTTTAATGAATCAGACTACTTCAGGGCATCTTTTTGATAGTACTGAGGAGGGGATTTTTTGGAGAACGTTAGAATTCATGTTATCCACCTTGCTAGAGCCCATGCTCCGAAAAATAAGTGTGATAGATGCAAGGTTGGCTAAGCTAGAGGGATCCATTAGCTGTAACCCCCCAGCAGTCCCGGTAATGAGCCCACATACAAATACAGATGACTCAGCTAAGAGGGGTAAAAAAGATTTGGAGGAAGGGGCGAGGGGTGGGTCCACTGCAAGGATTCTAGTGAACAGTGAGGGACCAGATAAGATTAGTGCAAATAGCACCAGGATCAGCAGACATGACACAGGGATTACCCCATGCCAGCCACCCAGCAGAGCAGGATTACTCGGATTGTATAGGGAAAGGAGGACAGCGGATAGGATCCATCAACCCTTGGGTCTTCCGGTTATAGGTCTTCCACCAGAATCTACCCCATATGTAGTGATACTGGGAAATGTACCCCCTCTATGTCCTGGGATAAAAGAAGACTATGTGCAATTGAGAAATGAACGGACACACTGGTTCTCACATAATACTACCCTGGGCCATCGTGTAGTTAAAAACATTCTAATGGCATGCAGGGTTAGTTGGATAGGGAGTTCAAGTAACCCGGACAGTGGTGATTGTGTTATCGTTAATTTTGATAACCTCTTCACTACTGGGCGGATTTTATGAAGGGGCATTAGTCTCACCCCTCTAACCGGATCCGTTATAGAGGCTCTACCCAAGGGCTATTTTTATAAATCAGCCCCCCAAAGGGAATTGCCGGAACACGATCACAGGGCACCCCAACTAGGAAGCTGGTTAAAAAAACAAGTACCCACACAACAGCTCTCAGCTCTAGTCTATTCCGCTTCTGCACTTGATGGGCAGTGTAATAGTACCCATGCACTAGCTCTAGACAATAGATTCAAAGTCTTATCTGGAGAATTGTGACTGACAGTGTGCTCCAGTATCTCTAGGACCACACTCAGATATACCCCCCTCAGACCCCAGGTGAGTTAGTTGTGAGGCAGACAGTTGCGAGGCACAATAATTTTATTTCTTGGAACATTGGCTCAAAGATGATTTAACCCTTACCAAATTGATCCTAAAAGAATGTCTGTCCTTAGATGATATAAACCGTATTTCCTGTCTCAATTATATTAAAAGAGGATTTGAGTGGATAGGAAGGGGTGATTTATTCTCTAAGTCAGATGTTATTGAGAAAAAGAACGTGGAACTTACTAAGGTAGCCTCTTTGAACCGAAGGTGTTCAGACCAAGAGGCAGTAGAGGCCCGGAAACCGAGTGTCCGGGCATATCTTCTTCTTAAATCGACGCCCCTAACAGAACCATATCTTATGGGATCCCTGATGTCTAACAAGGTTCCTGCTGAATCTTTTTCACCTTCTGTTAGCAAGACCTAAGGGGGCTTCAAGAGGTCCAGTGCTAGCGGCCTGTGGCTGCGACAATAAGTCTCCTCAGGATCTGCTGCACTTCCTGTTTTTTGTAGATTGTATGAAGTCCCCAGGAGGCATTTTTTAGTTCCGATTTGAAAGAAATTGAGTTTTAAGCAAGACAGACCAGCACTTATGTATCTTCAACTGTTGAAGGACGACTGTATTATTTTCATCGTTGGATTTTTAAAGACATCGTTGAAATCTAGGCACTTTATGGACATGTGGAGTCTATCAATCTTGACAAGATTTTACATGATTTCATGTGTAATAATGGAGCATCGATTTTCCCTTTTTTAAATTATGTCAATATTGTATTATTTTTTATGTATTGTATTTGTGTAACTTTTATGGTTTTGCATATAAAACCGAATAAAGTTTATTGACTTGACTTGAGTGTCTTGTTTGTTTGATATTTGTGTAACAATGTTTTTATTTTGCCATTTTAAATTTGTGACACGCTAGATTGTTTTTACAGAATTGTTTTACAAGAACTGTTTGTTGCACATCATAAATAAATCAAAATAAATCACCAATAATGTGGTACAGCAGATGTTCATATGCAATATATAGAGTAAAATATTTAAAAGTGACAGACAGTTAAACCTGGGTGCTAATAGTATGACTAAGTGTGTGCCAAGATAAATAACCTTTCAGTCTGAACCCAACGTGAAAGATGGGTGCTTCCACACGTTTTTGAAACCACTAAAAACCATACACTGACAATATGTTGCTTAGGGATAGACCAGGAGAAAGGGGAAAATAACAAGAAAGAGAGACACTGAGTGTTGTCAGGCTGACATTGTACAGCTGGAATTGATCTGTATTGTAGGAGCATTGGTATCTAAAAATAAAAGTCACATTTTTATATTCTTATTTTAGTGACTACAGCACCTAACATTTGATGTAGTATATGGTATACCAATTGACAAACTCTGTATTTCCAAATCTCTGTAGTTGAATGAGAAACTATACTACATATGCCAATAATGCACTGAGCTTTTTTGCATTGCTCACTGAAGATAACTACCTTCAAAATGTTCTGTGTTCAAATGACTTCCATTGTGACTCGTGACTGATGTAGCAACTGTACTATAATAAATGTAAATTAATGTCATATATGTTTCCTAACAACCAACAATCACTTTCCCATCTAAAGCTATAACTTAACACCATAAATCTCTAAGGAAGTTTTGGCAGTTTGTGTAAGAAGAGGATAATTTTTGCTCTTCTTGCACAAACAAACAAGGGCAAATACAGAGTTCATAATCCTTAATGGGTAACTCATGAAAAGAGTGCTCAAGCACAAAGTCAATATCCTAAAACATGGGTGTAGTGCGACGATACGTCTTTGAATCCAGTTCAGTCTTTCATCAACTTTTAAGCAATAACAATCTGTGTGTTTCTGAACTTCTGACAAGAGGGTCCTATCTGCAGCAAGTGAGTAATACAGTTGCCTAACAGGGACACTATGGACCACAAGGAACGTTTACTCTAAGCATACAAGATGGTGGCCACCATCTGCACTCTTGTGAGAGACCTGTGCCTTGAAAGGACATGTAGTACTTCTTGTCTTCAATCATGTGTTTAACGTAGTGTGTCCATTTGAGACAAGAAGCATCTTCCTGAGTGCCCACCCTTGTGCACCCGCCAACCTCTTCTGTTCCTAAAGATGCATACGATCAAGCGGTTTGAGTAATATGTCTCTACATGACACCAGCTTACAAAGATAAGCATGTCCTGCAGATTATGATAGCGGGGTGGGGAGCTGAATCATAAAAATCTTATCTTCGGAAAGAACTTGAAGTAGTAATCATTGGTGTCCTTTCCCTCTGTTTGACAAAGGCACATGCATTTTTTCTTGCATGTATAGAATGTAGAGTTAAGCTGAAAACAACAGTTGTAAGCAAACAAAATGCATATGGAAGATTGAATAACCAGAAAATATAAAGGGAGATTTGGTTAGCGCTGGTAGCAACACTAAATGTTTTGTTTTACAATTTGCAGGCACTGGACTAGTTTTGTAGCAATGGAGACAAGCAGTTCCAGTCCATCTCAACAACAGTGGAAACAGTTGGGAGGCCACTAACCTATAAGTTGCCTATTAATAATAAGTGGAAAACATTTTGAATCAAAGTTGATTGGAATTGTAATATCTTGAAGCAAGAAGCATATGGATTAGAAGAGTCACCATAGTGTGGATTCCCCAGGGGCAAGTCTTAGAAAATAAAACTGACTGTGTTTTTTGGAAATAAGACCAAGACGAATGATGTATTTTGTCTGCTCAAATATCAGTATCTCTTTTGATACTGTGTGACTCAGAAGACATGCACTTAGCCATGGTAAAGAATGCAATATGGAATAGGGAACATAGAATGCTAGTGAATTGAGGCCCTTCCAAGGATAGCTTGATGACAATCTGAGCCACATGGATTAACTGTTAAATCTATGCTCTTTAATGCCCTCAAGAAGAAAGGTATTCATCCTTATACGACTCTAAGAGGGTTATATTTCACAGTTTTAAGGTCAAGAATAGCAACCTACACATCGATCAACTCAACAAGATCGACTACCAAGGTAACATCAATTCAAGAAAACAAAGGGTATATTTATTATATTTTATCTATGTAATAGATGATCTGTACTCAATAGTGTGGAGTTGATATGAGTGCAGGTCAATAATAATACTTTCATAATATGGTAAAACTCCAATTGAGTTTAGACCTGCGAAGGTGTTAACAAATAAGGAAGTACATTTTGCTCTTGAGTCACACCAATTAGGAATTGAGCTTCTTTTTACTCCTGTTAAGGAATCATAGTTGTATGACTCCCAGTTCAACCTAGTGCGTAAAGTTCTAAAAAATTGTGGCTAGGTACATGCAGGTTCTTCTTAATTTTTAATTAATTTAGTGACCTTAGTCTGAGCTTAGACTATTCTTTAATTCTAGGTATGAATATATTGGTCTTTCAGTTTTAAAATGATCAATGATATCTCCAAATAGTTAGGAAAACAATACTTTTAGCTTTTCTTAGATGAAATATTGAATTACGTTCAATTCAAAACTCTACTGTTTTAAGATCTTAGTTCAGTGTTGGGGAATTCCAAAACTGGCAAATATGTCCTGTTTAACTCCACTGTGGAATAACTCGTGTTTGCCGGTCATTATGACACAGATTAATGTGACACCTATGTGCTCATGTCTGTCAACATGGGATATGTTGAAATACAATGTCCTCCATGGAATACCTCATCAGTGGTTAAAGTGAAAATCTGACATGGACCTATTCCTCTTGGATCTTCTTTGAACATGCTGAATGTAGCGTGTACATAAATAGGCACTTAAGTGGTGAGCTTAGTTACACCATTTTGCATACAAAGCATATTAGAAAAACTGATCAGCTTGCAAACTGTCTTTTGTTTACATTTTTTTGAGAAGCAGATTCAGTGGCAGTTTCTCCCATGAATCGGTAGTACAGCAAGGAGTGCAGGTGTAAAAAAATAAGACTTCTTACCTGCCGACCTCCCCGGCTGGTCGGCCGCCTCTGTCCTCTCCATCCTGTTCCTAGCTTCTCTGCAAACAGGAAGCACCCAGGCTCCCCAAGCCAATCACAACGCTGCAATGCAAAGTGGTGATTGATCTGAGCGCAGTGGCTTGGCACTTTGACAGGGAATGGAAGCCTGGGCATGTTCTCCACCCAAACTATAATACATCCAGGGTGGAGAACATGCAAAATGTCACCACTCCTCCCCCCCCACTGCGCTGCACAGCCGGCACCATCCCTCCCTGCAAAACTGCCTCAGCATGGAAAAATAAAATGATAATAATCTTGTGTTATTATCATTTTATTTTTCCTTTTCTGCAGTGCAGAAAGGCAGTGGGGTGACGCTCCTCTGCCTTAGTGCCGTATAGTTCCTAGGACGCCCCAGAATCTTTGCGTTTTGGATGACCTAAACTGAGGGCTTGGTGTGCAGGCAGACTCTGGACACCCCCACAGGATGAGTCATCCATTAGACCAGCTAACTATACAGTGACACTACCACCCCCTGTACTCTACAGTGGTGTGTGTAGTTTCTGGCAACCACTGAACATGACAAACCTGATTCCTCAGGTATAGTGGAAACAATACAGTGTCTTACCCTCTGTCACTCTTGCTTACTTTTCTCAGAGTACACATAGAATGACCATTGGTACGGTTTAAATAAGTATGTATTGGTCAAGCGTCAGTCTAGTGTGAGACATGTTAGCTGCGACAATCAGAAGACAGGAGCAGAAAAATGTGATTGCTAGAACCAATATCGTAAGAAGTAGATAGATTTCTACCATAGTACTAATAAGATGAATGCAAACATATTATATAAAATATTAGCATTGGGGTATTCCTACAATGCATAGCCTATCTAAATGTACCTAGCCTAGATATGTAGGTGAAGCCTGTGTATGTAAATTTCAGAATAGATCCTAATTGAGCGAAGAATCCCCTGGGGAAGCGCTAACCCCTCACCTGATGATTCTGAATCTGCCCCGAAGATGGCACCCCGCAAGGGATGTCAGGTCTCTGCTGATTGAAGAATCAGCCTGCAGAGTCTTGGTCCGGCCTGTAAGGAATACTCCTCTGTTCTGTAAGGGGGCCTGAGGGTCTTTTATACTAAACTGGTCACTCCAGAGTTTCTTCTAGAATCGAAATGTTTTAAAAACATTTGCTATTCCTCTACTAATCCTTTTCAAAACAAACATGATCATGCAGAGCTGGCTGTTGGCCATGCATGAAACAAGTGGTGACCCTTATACAGAATAAATCTGCCCTGCCTAGGGACATGTTATGTACGTCAGGTGCAGGGATTAAGCTATGGTACCAAGAACCTGATGTCGGCGAGACAGAAGTAAGCTACTAGGTAAAAGGTCACCTGTGTAGAACCGGTATGTCATGCGGATGGGAAAAATGTATGTTATCAGTATGTACATGATGGGACTAGCCTAAAGGACGACACACACTCCTCATCAACAGGTCAACAACGTCAGCTAGGTAATGATATCAAATGCTAAAAAAGGCATAAATCATTTATAATAAAAGCATACTAAACACACTTTAAAAACCTGAGAAAATGTCCACAAAGGTAAGGTCTATATTGAAAGCATTCTTCCCAAAAAAAAAGTATTCATAAAAGTTCTCTATATTTTTGCATTGTTTCTCTGAGCACCTTGAAAGCCACTGTGCTCAGATAGAGCAGAGAAGAAAACAAAGTCAGTTTGACCTTCAAGTTGGTAAATGTTTTAAAAACTTGCCACATGGTTCCCAGCACAGTAGAGGCCAGATTGTTTAAGAATCCTGTGCTGAAGTCCTTCTAGTACTTCCAGTATGAGATCCAATGAGCAGAGTTGTTCATCACTAGTTCCCACGGTAGCCGTCGGGAAAGAATTAAATGCCTGTGTGCCTGAGACTGATGCCTGCACATCCGTAGTGGAGCCGATCTCCGTTCTAACAGGAGCTGAATTGTCCCTTGGAGGCTCTAGAAAGGCCATCATCAAAATGGGAATACGCTGTGGATAACTGTGCACATGGGCCCGCAAAGAGGCAGCGGAATACTGGCAGAATGCAGTCAAGCCAGGCCTGTCTGAAAAACAGTAACCTATGCTTACTCAGCTCTCGAAGCTGAGGTATTTCCAGGAAGAACACCAATCACTCACAACAACGACGCTCCAGTAGTGTTTTCTCCATGTCTCAAGTGATGTTGACATCCATTGCGAAGCAATAGGATTAAAAACAGGATACCAGCCACTGAAAGAAGGACCAAAGGAAGCCCTCCAAAACGTTTTCAAGTACGGAGTGTATAAATAATGGAATCACTCCGAAAATGGTTTGAAAGGTGGTTAACAGACCTGATCCAATGCTCTTAAATAAGTGTACTATCCCCTGCTTATCAGACATGTTAAAGATACCATGGACCATTTCTCCGAAATGGAGCAGGAAGTTCGTACGGACCAGAGCCTGTGTCTCTGCTGAGAACCTTGCAACTTGGAGATCAAAGATGTCTTGAGCTGAAGTTAAGGCCACATTTTGCTGAAAGAGCATGGCTTTCAGTCTGCTTAGAGAATCAAACCCTACATTAGAAACACTTAGTTAAGGCCACAGTGGTGCCTCCTAACCTTGCGAGGTGGGGGAAGCAATACTTGCTTACTACAAACAACCCTGAAGTTGACGGTCACTAGATAAGCAATGCTGGGCGTCATACCACAGCAGCCTTTGTCATTCAGCATCCAGTAACTCCCATTTAAAAGTAACTTGAAAACCTGATGAATTATGGCAGCTGGAGAACCCTACAGGTAGCAGGACAAGTTAGCTATTGACGCAGTACCTGCACAGTGCAGCAACAGTTCCTTACACACTAAAGACCCACTTAAGGCCTTTTCGTAATTTGAACCACTCAATAAAACTTCTTTGTCCATGTTCCTGCACCTATATGTGTATGGAAACTCCCAGGTTTCTCATATATACCCTTCGCCCAACGCTTCATACCTGCCTCTAGGGTAATGTTTCAGGCAGAATTGGAATGTTGTGATTCCCAGTGTGATATAGCCATGAATTAACATTCAGTACACGGCGACTCTGCTACAGTAAAAGCTAAAATCTCTAGTTTTATAATGTGCAGCATGGTGTACTTATCATCTCTGTGTGTCATGGTCAATTGTCTGTCAGTCAGATTGTAAGCCGAAAACAAATTTGTGTCTTTAATGTATCGCCATGGAACGTGGCCTAACGCAATGATTGAAGCGTCCAGCTTAAAAGCATAATAGCGCATAGCTGAGATTGCCCATGTTGTAGAATAAACATATCTTGTTCCATTATATGGATAGCTGAGGAAACAATGTTGCCCAATGAATAAATAAGAGACAAGAGTGTGGTCATGCCAGTGTCTACCACAGCTAAGGCCTTTTCTAGGTTAATTCTTTTGATCTCATGAAGTCTCTCCACAGCTTCCTGTTGGGAGACTTTCCATACCTCATTACAAATGGCATACAAAAAGTGTTTACTATGTGGTTTCTTGGCACCTAACAAAGAATCCCTAAGATCCTTATTGTCTGACAGAAGTTGTTTCACCTGTGATAGTGTTGAGGTCTTTAGCCAATCTAGGCACAACTTCCCAACACTATAAGTAGTCACTACTCCTGGGTCCTCTGTGTGTTCCAAACGTGGGTCAGGCCTATGGATACTAACCCCTTCGGTGGTACCCTTGAATCTTGAGTGCCCCTTCACTTATTAGTGTGTTATTTGTGAAACACTTAATAGGTGTACGTGAATGGATGCTCAGTGTTTTCAGGTCTTTTACTTTTGCAAACCCGTAACAGGTAATCTGTTGCACTGTTCTGGTCAGGAAAATCATCTGTAATGGTATGAGGCAAGCTCTGAATAAAGCCTCAGTACCCTGATCCTGCCACTCATTTGTCCCCAGATGGATTTTGTGTCTATGGTGTCTCTCCAGTGCTGAAACCCATTATGAACCATTGGGAGATAAAAGGTGCTGAATATATCAACTTTGTTTTTGTTAGCATAAGTTTCTTCGCTGTTGCATTACATTGTGCAAGTTTGTAGTAAAACGATTATGGGTCGGATGTATTGAACCCGGAAAAGTATGTGAACTTCTGTGTGAATGTGGCAAAACTACTTTTTGGTGGTGTAGGGCAATGCTCCCACTGATGGTAAGTGTTAGCAATGCGTGGTACACTTGCTCTGTGCAAAAAATGCTGGTAACAAAACATGGTATCAGATTTAGTTGTATCCACATACAATTCCCTGAATCAATGTCCTATTCATCAGAGGGTGTACTGGGGGTAATTAAATCCTTTAAAGAAATTTTAAACAAATGTGCAATTTTTAAATGTTCAGTAGGGCCAAATATATCATATGAAAACTTTATCCCAAGCTATACCATCAGGTATTGGAACTGCTGTAATGTTCATCAGGGACAAGCCTCCTTGTTCACGGTGTGATGACATATGTGGTTTCAGGACTAAGTTCACTGATTGTACTACAGAGCGTTATGGGAGGTAATGTCAGTTCAGAAGTAGAAAAACTGTGCCAATCCAAATTAATAGGTATACTACCCCTATTGCAAATCAAATATGTAGCCAAGGCCACTAAGTAAGTCTTTTTGAGCAAAAAATAGAAATGCAGAAGAACTTTGTCCTTCTTTGAAATGGGTGGCGTTTGATCAGGTTCACTTGGATCTGAAGAGAAATCATCAGTGTTGATGAAGTAGCCAGACGCAGTTCGATCTATTTTTGGTAGTTCCGCAGGCTTTGTAGAACTGGCAGATGTGTTGTTTGAAGGCACATTAATGTAGACATTATTGGGCTGAATTGCAATTTGCATTGTTGTTTCTTCTTGATGTTTTTAAATTTCAACTGGTGTGATTTGTACTCGATTGATTGTTCCTCCTGCACATTGCATAGTGGAGTCTTGAAAGGTTATTAGTCTTTCTATCTGAACTTCCTGTATAGTAGCAAGAGTAGATCTGCAGCTACTCAGGACCCCATGCGGCCTACTGTTGAGAATTGGCCACATGATGCAGTTTGATCAGATCAATAGAGACAGATAATTTCTCTGTTTTGCCGGCAAGAGGCAGAAGAAGTACTGTTCGTGTTCCTACAACAGATACAGGTGTTCTGTAAGATGGCCCAAACACTCTTCTGTCCACAATTTTTTTCCTGGCCAGGTCCCCAATCTGCGGGACCCAGGAAGGTCTTGCCGGAACTGGTTTCACTTCCTCCGTGGCGGTGCGTTTGACTTGCACATTGCTATGTAAAGCCCGGGATTCATTGAGTTCCTGTAAAACAGCCAAACGGTCATTCAATTCAATTCAAATGGTTTTGCATCCGCCACTGTGTTGGCACAATCAAGATCAGGTACCCATATTCTTGTCCCAAACAGGATTCCATAAGGGGTACGGCCTCCCAAGGATTTTCTTGGCATATTATTTAGTGTCCTCTGAACCCCGTTTAGGCGACTGACCCAACTATCACCCACGCCCAATACCCTAGCTATTAAGGATTGCTTTAGATCCCGGTTTTTCCTCTTCACCACCGAATTGCTCTCGGGATGGTAGGGGAGGGGTACTGCTAGGCCACGCCCATACTTTCCATGGCTCCCCTGTAAGCCAGAGGCAAATGCAGGGCCACGGTCAGAATGTAACTGGCCAATTGCGTATGTTACAATGAAGACTCGCAAATCTTTTATAACAGTTTGAGCGTCAGACGCGTGCTGGGGCCAAACCCATAGGAATCTAGAACAGGATTCCACTGCCACCAAGATGTACTTGTAAGCCCTGTCTGAATTTAAGGGGCTGCATCGGTCCAAAGAGAAACATGCGAGAGGTCCATCTGAAATCAGTAATGATGTTTGTGGTGGCCTGTGAACGGTGGAACCCTTCATCTGCTGGCAAATGTCGAACTTCAGGACATATTCCTTTGTTTGTTTTGTCAGCCCAGACCACCAGTAAAGCTGCTTCGATAATGAAATTGTTGCAGTGACGCCTGTGTGTGCTGAGCCCAGACCCTCGTGTACAGCTAGAATTAAACCTAATCTGTGATCATTGTTTGGCATTACTCTATCCCCCTCCCCTGGGATTTGAGCATATAGTGTGTTGTGCGCATCTAACTTGTAGGAGTACTTGAGTGGAAAGCCTTTTGACAGGACGGCAGAGGTGTTCATTGGGGCATTGATAGCTACTAGTATATCTCAGTCTATTCTCGTGAGTGAACGAGTGATTGCGGCAACAGCAGTAGTTCGCATTGTCGCCTTGGTAGCTTCATCAGCCAGTGTATTCCCTTCAACATGTATGCCGACACGCTGATGACTCAAAGTGTCAATAACTTGAGCCCGTGGCAGGCATGCTTTCAGCTTTGCCACTTGTTCCCATAGCAATTTGTGTTTTATCATGCCACCATTGGCGTCTTCAAACCCATTCTGGCCCCAGTAGTGAAGATATTTGTTTTAAGATTGCATACAGTAAAATTATTCACACACAATCAGTGTTGGGAATTTCCAATCCGTATACTGCAGCGCTAGTATCAGTGCTTTCAGTTCTGCCAGCTGTGCTGGACAATCTCCTAGAGATTGTGTAGTCGTATTGCTGGGATTGAATTTACCATCCCGCATCCGACTCTTCACTGTAGTACACACAGCGCTATATTGCTGTTTACTTCCAATGGCAGGTTGAGCAGAACTATCAGTATAAAAGATGTGTTCATACTGATCTAGAGGCAACATTTCATTTGGGAGAGGGTATTCTTGTTCTTACTGCAGGAATGCTTGAGTTCTCAGTGTAGGATCGTATCTATATTCCACATCCGTTGCAGTGAGAGAGTTAGCCCGTTGTATCCATTGTGGATGCAGTGTCTTTGCTTTGGTTACCACTTCTAAAGTCGGTATTTGGGTTACAACAATGATTGTTTCCCCTGCGCTAGTGCTCTTTCTCTCCCTACAGCAGTCTGTACTGCTGTCAGTATTTTTTCTGTAGCTGCAAATCGATTTTCAGCATTCATGTAAAATGACATTTGTATGCAATTGGAACTGTCTCACCTTCATTGAACGTGATGTAGGTATACCCTGATAACCCGGGAATAACCCGTATTACCAGGTTGCGGACATTTACTCGTGTCTGCAAGTGTTTTGATGCTATCATGTCAGCTTGAACTGAACGTAGAGTGTCTGTATGTTTTTGAGTCCACTTGTTTGCTGCGAAATCTGGTCTGATTAGATCGTAGAAAGGTTTGACTCTTTCTGCGTAGTCTTGAATGTATTTTCCGCCGAAATTTAGAAATCCTAAAATGGATTGCAAACCCATCAGAGTTTTAGGAGGTTGGATTAGCAGTACGCACTGTTCCAAAAAGTTAGCGGCCAGGCTTTTGCCTTCACTTGACAGCTCATATCCCAAAAATAGGACGCTGAGATGGGCAATTTTTGATTTTTTTAAATTAAATTTGTAGCCCATATTGACGAAACCAACAGTTATGCTATTCATCCTGCTCAAGTGTTAAAATATTTCATCGTCCGTCAGATGTATATCATCTATGTAGGATGCTGCCTCTTTATCGCAAGTTTGAAATAGCTCTGACACTCTTGCTATGAATAACCCAGAGCTGTTCTTATAGTCCTGAGGCAGGTGACAAAACTGACGCTGAGTGCCGAGGGCAGAAAATCATGTCAAATATCTGCTTTCAGGACCCTAATTTTGGCAGGAGAATCCATTCGAGATATCTAGTGTTATTTTGTATTTCTTCTACACAATGTTATTCATTGATGAAGCACTATGTGCATTCTGAACTGCAAATGTTTTTGTGCATGTGTTAAAATGTCTGTAATCTAAAACCAAACAATATGCGTTGTTGGGTTTCATGATGGGAAACAAAGGGTTGTTCATTGAGGAGGTGCAAGTTTAAATCACACCTTGGTATTCAAGATGGTCTAAGATTTCTTTGACCTGTTTCTTCACCTCATTTTTAATAGGGTACTGTCTCTGTGGAGTTGGAGTAGTTTTTAATAGGATTTCGAATTAGGTCAGAAAAAGCAGGCAAAATAACGCTTTTACCTTTTGGGCAATCCATTACAAATTCAGGTGGCCAATCTTTTTCTGCTGACAGGATGTCATATCCACGTGTCAAACTTTCCCAAAAGAGACATTTAATTTTTCTTGAGATGTCCCCCTCTATTTGGAGATTAATTTCATGTAGATGGTGTGGGACACTCACTCTTGTATCAGGTGTTTCCACCGTGATGTATTCATTCAATACTGCTGTCGCCAGAAATTCCTTCAGGTTCTGGTGAGCTATTGTTACTTCTGCCGTGCTGTCTAGCATCGTAAGAGCCCATTCCCCATTCAGAAGCTGAGTCCTCGGTAACCTGGGCTTGTCTTATTTTTAATCCAGCTACTTTCTTCTTTTTGAATTGAGTCTTTGCTTTAAGTTGCTCCTCCTGTTTGATAATGAAATCTGAAGTGCGACGTGTTTCCCTTTTTCCCTTTGGTCGGTCTTCAGTCTTTTGTTCTGACCGTCCTTCCCTCTACGAGCTTTCTGATGAACCCTGAAAGGACTGAAAGGAACTTGCATCAGTATCCTGATACCTGTAAGGTTTCCTGAATTTATCACAATTCCTAAGGTTGTACCTGTTTTCAGAGGACTTCTGTTGGGCAGACCAACCCCTTGATTGTGAATATTTTCCTTTATTATTATTATTTTTCAATTGATTATTATGCCATTTCTTTTTAGAAGAAGTTGGTGCTTGCTTTGAGTTATCCTTGTCAGAATTTCTCACCACTTGTGGTTTCCCTGGTTTGGCTCCCAAACTATCGCTACTTAGTGAAGCATGGGTTTCCTCGATATTTTTTGGTAAAGCACGCTCCTGATTAGCAGGAGCTGTTTCCCTTAGACGTTGGCGAATAGCCACAGCTGCTGCTTCCCTCTTGATGTTGCTCAGCATAATTGTCAAGACTTGGTCAAAATTACCCATCAGTTTCACCACAAGTCCCGGGCAGGTCCTGCCCTGTACTCATTTTGAATCTGTTTAATACTTCAGGAATAACTGATATGGTCGGGGTACCATGTATTCTAATGTAAACTGCAGAAAAGATTGTTCCCTTTGTGGTACGATCCTCAAGTGAGGGAACTATTCCCATTGACAAGCAAAGTGTTAACATTTGTGTTTTTTCTGCAAACCCGTATGGGGAATTACTGCTTCAGCTGTGCTATTTTGTGAGCAATCCAGAATGGCACTTGATCCTTCTTTGGTGGGAACAAACCTATTATTGCTTTTAGTCTCTGTAGACTAATTATAGGTGTGTGTTGGGACTAGACTGTACCAGGTGGGGCAGCTCTTGCAGGATGTTATGTGACAAACTGGACAATATGTCTCTACAGCCTGACTACTTCTTTGTATAGTGTACGCCCTTCCCCTACTGGGAGCGTGTCTATCTCAGGATGTGGAGCGTATGTCGCTAAGACTGACCATATCGCTCCTCCTATGCTGAGCGGACCGAGTCTTACGACTGAAGTTGTGTGTTTGAGGGCGCTTTTAAACCAGTTTTTATGTTGCTGGTAAGTTAACAGGACTTCAGTGTCCTTGAATGGGATGTATTGTTCTGGTGGTTCCACTTTCATGGAATAATGTATCTGTGGATCTGCAGGTGGGAATTTTACCCAGAAATAGAAGACCTCTGATCCGAACACCTTGTGTGCCTCCTGTTGCAGGTATGCCATGTTGTAAAGGTTTCAGAGTTACTGCCTGTCAGCAGTTTTCTGGGATATCAAGAGTGTTAGAAAATTCATCTTCTTCTGAACCTCCACTCCTAGTCGCAGGTTCAGTCATTTTGCACAATATGGGAACCTATAATCCTTACAAGCTTGTCTAAACCTTCAGCTAATGCACAGGGTGTATCTGCTCAGCTGAGGCGGATTTACCTTCCCACTTCAGACATCTCTGAAAAGTGTGAGTAGGGCTGTCTGGGAAAGCATAAGAAAGCATTAATGAGCTACTCAGATGTTAATGTTAATATAAGAACCAAACCAATGTTGGCTGTGCCATATCTCGTAGTTCCTAGGACCCCCCAGGGCCTGCGGGTTTGGATTGACCTAAACTGAGGGCTTGGTATGCAGACAGACCCTGGACGACCCCAGAGGATGAGGCAGCCGTTAGGCCAGCTAGCTATACAGTGCCACTACCACTGTACTCTACAGTGGTGTGTGCAATTTCTGGTACCCAGTGAACATGACAACCCAGATTCTTCAGGTATCATGGAAACAATATGGTATTTTTCACTCAGTCACCCATGCTTACTTTTCTCAGAGTACACATAGAATGACGATTGTAACGGTTTCAATAAGTATTTATTGAAAGGCATATTAGCTGCGACAATCAAAAGACAGAAGCAGACAAATGTGATCACTAGCACCAATATCGTAAAAAGTAGATTTCTACCATAGTGCTTATAAGATGAATACAGATTATATAAAATGATAGCATTGGCGTACTTCTATGATGTGTAGCCTACCTAAATGTAGCTAGCCTAGATATGTAGGTGAAGCCTGTGTATGTAAATGTCAGGATAGATCCTAAAGGAGCCAAGAATCCCCCAGGAAAGTGCTAACCCCTCACCTGATGGTTCTAAATGAAGGACCCAGTCTCTGCATCGAGTATGGCACCCCGCAAGTTGTGTCAGGTCTCTGCTTATCGAAGGATCTGCCTGCAGATTCTCAATCAATCAATCAATCAATCAATAAGACATTTGTAAAGCATGCTACTCACCCGTGAGGGTCTCAAGGCGCTGGGGGAGGGGGAGGAGGCTGCTACTGCTCGAATAGCCATGTCTTGAGTAGTCTCCAGAAGGTTAGCAGGTCCTGGGTCTGCCTCAGGCGGAATGGGAGGGTGTTCCAGGTTTTGGCAGCGAGGTGGGAGAACGATCTGCCGCTGGAGGTCGATCTTTGTATGCGGGAGACGGTGGCGAGTGCGAGGTCGGCGGAGCGGAGCTGGCGGTTTGGGGTGTAGAAGGTGAGTCGCCTGTTGAGGTAGGCTGGTCTGGCGTTGTGTTATGCCTTGTGTGCGTGGGTAAGGAGCTTGAAGGTGAACCTCTTGCTGACAAAAAGCCAGTGCAGGTCTCTCTACTGGGGTGTGATGTGACTGCACCGAGGGATGTCGAGGATCAAGCGTGCAGAGGTGTTCTGCATGCGTTGTGGATGTTTCAGGAGTTTGGCAGAGGCTCCTGCGTAGAGGGTGTTTCCGTAATCCAGCCTGCTGCTGATGAGGGCCTGGCGGACTGTTCTTCTTGGTCTCAGTGGGGATCTACCTGTAGATCTTGCAGAGCATGCAGAGGGTGTCAAAGCAGAAGGACAAGGCGGCATTAACCTGCTTTGTCATGGAGAGAGTGGAGTCGAGGATGAACCCTAGGTTGCGTGCGTGTGTGATTGGTGGGTATTGGTGCTGTTCCCAGTGCGGCTGGCCACCAGTAGTCGTCCCAGGCCGAAGGGGTGGAGCCGAGGATGAGGACTTCTGTCTTATCTGAATTCAGCTTCAGCCAGCTGTTCTCCATCCAGTCGGCGACCGCTTTCATCCCTTCGTGGAGGTTGGTTTTGCCAGTGAGGGGTCCTTGGTGAGGAAGAGGATCAAGCATAGGAGATGATGTTGAGGTCGTGCAGTCGGGCGACGTGGGCGAGCGGTGCCATGTAGATGTCGATTAATGTCGGGCTGAGGGATGAGCCCTGGGGTAGGCCGCAGATGATCTATGTGGCTTCGGAGTGGAAAGGGGGAGGCGGACGCTCTGGGTTCTGCCGGAGAGGAAGGAGGTTGTCCTTTCCAGAACCTTGTCTTGGATCCCAGTGTCATGGAGGCGTGTGTGTAGGGTGCGGTGGCAGACTGTGTCAAAGGCTGCAGACAGGTCCAGGAGGATGAGGGCTGCAATTTCGCCGATGTCAAGTAGGGCACTGATGTCATCGGTGGCGGCTATGAGAGCAGTTTCCGTGCTGTTGTTGCTGCAGAACCCGGACTGAGAAGTGTCCAGGATGCTGTTCTCCTCGAGGTAGCGGATCAGTTATCTGTTGACGGTCTTCTCAATGTTTGAATTGGGTTGTTCCTAACGGGTATATTTAACTTGCCTATAACTCTCTTCTATATGGTGTAAAAAGGGCACCAGGGCATTGAAGTTAAATGTCACCTGTTGACTGTAGCACTTATTGAGCTAGCCACTAGTGGGACGAAGCAAGCATGGCCGCAGGCCTACCCTATGTAGGTTGACTGCTGGTGTGTGACCCATCAAACCAACCCTTTTTGACAGATATTTGGTGGGGAGGGGGACTATTTAGTGGTTGGCACACCAGCAGGTGGTGATATTGCTGGAAATGGTATAATGTCTGGTGTCTCTCCAGAGGTGGAGACAGTAGTCCATGTTTTGAACGTTTTGGATAGGGTCAGGGATGGTCGGGAGGATAGCCAGGGTGTGGATATGCCGCACTTGGGTTCCTCGGTTGAGATAACAAAAAAGGAAAGAAGAAAAACGAAAGAAATCGATTCTAATGTAGACTCCTCTACCAAATTGGGTAGCAAACAACGTGGGATGGCCTCAGATAATGATATATTGGAGGTTGAAGCATTGGTACAACATAACAAAATGCCGATAGCTGACATTATTTTACCTAATAATCTAATAATATCATCCTCACCCCATACCATGCATGATAATATGGAAGAAGGACTTAATATCACTACCTGGAATATAACGGGCATAAATGGAAAACTTACTACCCCTTTTTGGAAGGATTTCACTACACAAGGGTACGATATAATTTGTCTTCAAGAGACATGGCATAGAGATCAAATCCACGTCGAAGGTTATACGTCCTTTTGTGTAGATGCAGTAAATTCCGCTGCAGGTAGGGCTAAGGGTGGTCTGTTGACCTTGATATCCACTAGGCTAACAGAATTTAAAATAGGAAAATGTCTTGAGGTTGGGCCATATGCACAACTCATATGCTTGGAGCATCATAAACCCAAGGACTTGGTTATTGTTAATTTTTATAATAATATTTTTGATGCAAGCAGAGGATCGATAGTACAAGATATAGGAAGAGTAATAGATAAAATTCTTGTACAATATAAAGACCCCCCGGTTATCTTCTGGGCAGGAGAATTTAATTTACAGGTCTGTAAAGATGCCCAAAGGGGATCTGCGGCATTGCATCTGATTACGCTGTTAGAGGTATCATTATACATAATCATTTTCCCCACAATATATATGGACTGGCGTTGAACAGTTTAGCCGCCAAATTGGACTTAGAACTACTAGATTGTACAAAAAAAGGGGTAATATTAAATGCCCAACCTTTAAAGGTAGGGACTTTAACTCTAATATTGATCACATACTAGTTTCCTGTGGTACGGCCTACTCTAATCTATGGATAGTTGAACAGGCCGTGAGTGATCATAATAGCATTTCTTTGATATGACTAGGTTGGGGCTGCAAATCCCAAGTTTATAGTAAACCAACCCAGGACATCACGGCTGCAAGACCAAATGGACCAAGAATTAAGTGGGCCAAAGTTAATCCTGATAAGCTCCTAGCGGATGTTAATGCTAAGTGCAGAGCAGAAATAAGTTATTGTATAAGGGATGAGACGACCCCGGACATTGTGCTCTCTGTGTTTAGTAAGATAAATATAACAAAGGAGGGATTACTGGCTGGTAAGAGCCGTAAACAGAGGGCTACACAAACCGGATGGTTCGATAAAGATTGTATACAAGCTCTGTCTACACTAAAACTGGTTTTAGCGACAAAACCAAGAGATGTGGTATATATCAGGGAAAAGCGCCACATTTATAAGACCACCTTAGAAGCACGAAAAAACAGCTTCAAGATGAGGCATGGTATAATCTAGATATGGCTGTAATTACATAAAATAATAAACTACTGTGGGAGACCATTAACTGCCCGTTTTAAAAAAATGACAATATACCCGTAATAACTTCCAACGTTAATTGCAATGCATGGATAGATCACTTTTCTAAGGTTTTTAAATCAGATGGGCCGATTTTAGATTGTGAAACAGATACTGATGATAAATGGCTGATTATTCCGCTATCTATTAGTTTGGATGAGGTCCAGACAGGCCTGGAAAAGAGTAATGGCGGCAAGGCTCCGGGGCCAGATGGTGTGCCGGTGGACTTATATAAACATGAGATGAACCTATGGACACCCATCTTAACACGTTTTTTTAATGCTGCAATTGAATTTGACCTTCCACTGACCTGGGGCCAATCAATTATTGTACCCCTTTTTAAAAAGGGCTCAAGGTCAGAGGCATGCAACTATCGTCCCATCTCCCTTCTGGACTCGTCAATTAAAGTACTAAGTAGAATCCTCCTAGATAGATTAGAAACATGGGTAGAGGAGGAAACTATTTTATCACCAGTACAGTACGGATTCAGAAGGGGGATGGGTACAATGGAGCAATGCATAAACCTTGATCTTATTATTAATAAATATACAACAGTTAAGGAAGGAAACCTTTTTTTATGTTTTGCAGATTTAAGTTCTGCTTTTGATTTAGTTGAACACTCACTTTTATGGCCTATCCTATTAGAAATGGGTGCACCAAAAGAGGTCATATATTTCCTGGCTAGACTGTATGAAAGATTAACATGTAAGGTGTGCTTTGGCTCTGCCGGTGAGTGCACTCCATTTTTTAAAGTCAAAAGAAGCATTAGGCAAGGCTGCGTTTTAGCACCACTTTTATTTTCTTTATTTATTAACCAGATAGATTCAATGCTTAGAATGACCGCTACGGACGCACCTCTAATTGATGGCAAGCCTATTCCAATTCTGCTAGTTGCAGACGATGCAGTTCTTTTATCACCCACCCAAATTGGCCTTCAATGCCTCATTGACAAATTTCAGACATTTATAGCCAATAGGAAATTGCTAATCAACAAATATAAAACTTTTATAATGACATGTGGGAAGAAGACTAAGCAAAACAGGACCTTTTTTCTAGAAAATGTAAGGTTAGAAACCGTTAGGAAATTCTGTTATCTTGGTATCACATTTTCTGGAGACGGGGGTTGGACCAACGAGCAGGAGAGTGTACAGCTAAAAATGGTCAGGAATACTAACAGTGTTTTTAGATTTGCCACTAAACTGGGGAGCCGCAGAATAAAAGAGATGATTCATATTTATAACACAAGGTGCTTGACATCTGCACTATATGGGGCAGGTGTGTGGGGGCATCATACCCATAGCGGTAAGTTGATTCAACAACAGGAAAATTTATTTTTGAACCGCCTGTTGTGTACCCCTACATCTGCATCTATTGAGCTAATTCACAGGGAAGTAGGCTTACACCACATCAGGGATTTAGCTGCCCTGCGTTCACTGACCTTATGGCGGTCTATATGGTCCAAACCCGAAACTAAATTTACCCAAAGCGTAATCAAGGATTGTTTAAAACTGGAGTATTGTATGCGTATCCCATGGCTCAGACACATTCAGTTTTGGTATAAGTCACTTTTTGACTTGGATCCCTTCCTCGAAATGGAACAGGGCTTCTCCATATCCAAAAAAGAGTTGAAGGAATCCTTTTTAGAACATGCATGGAAGGTCAGGGCTGTCGAATATGCAAAACAACGCAACTTTGTTTTCTATCAGGAGCATAATGTAAACGAAGGTTTTCAGTAATATTTGACAGAAGTTACAAGAAGCTCTCACCGCTTTGTATTGACACGGTTAAGATTAGGTACTGTGCATCACCTTGTGTCCTTCCCTTATACCAGACGGAACAGTACCTCACCTTGTCCCTGTGACGGGATATCCAAACAGAGCTGTTGTCATTTCATGCTTTTTTTGTAAATTTTATATTTTTTTAAGGACATTATATTTAAAGCCCATTCTTTTAAAATACAAAACAAGAACAACTAAAGATGCACTGCAGATAATGTTTGAATTGAATAGTTCGGATGTATTTTTTTATGTAGCTACATATATTTTAAAATGAGTATCTGTAAGGAAATCAATCATTACATGATTATGAATTATTCGACTCCCATTGTGATACTTTTAGTATGAGAAATGAGCCTATATGTACTGTCTATTAGCACAGGCCACTTTAATATTGCAATTTTGGACATGGATTATTGTGGAAACTATATTTTATACTTGCGAGTTTTGCACATGTGTTTTATAGGAATCCGCATATAACTAATTCGAGGTTGGCACGATTCACTTTATTGCGAATTTTGCACATGTATTTTAAACGCCTTCTATACTTGCTTATTTCCGGAAAAATTGCTTTATGCCTTTGTATAGACATCGTAAGGCTTACCTCACTATAGAAAACTGCATTTTATTTTCTATATGTACTGCAATGTAAAGTTTTATGTTTTGTCTGCAATATAGTTATATATATATATACCGAATAAAGCATTTTGTATGAAATGACAGATAAAATCATCCATGTTAAATATTAGTGAGTCACCCTTATTAAGTCTTGCGCCCAGGAGGTGCAGTGCATGATATTTAAAAATGGAACATGTAGAAAATTAATACTACCATGTTCCTACAGTGAAAAGACCCATAAACTATTTTTACTGTGCCAGGCATAGCTGGCCCATGTTGAACACCAGAGTACAGATTAAAATGCCAACATGTACCTAGGGAATGAGATTCTACTCAGCTACTAATCGCACACCCTGAACATTGAACATCCTTCAGCTCCCAGCTGCCACCCCTCCCCCTTCAACACTAAAAGTGTGTTCTCCTGGCCCAGATGTATCTTCTTCTGTGCACTACTCCTGCCAGCAACTATGCATCCCCTCCTCCGCTAATCAATATCACACCTGCACCCCAAACAAGATCGCCGCACACATCTCACACCCAACCCTGACTTGCCTTCTCCTCAACACTTGCTCAACCATTATACATGCCTCCTGCCTGATCTCTCCCTGGACCTTCTCTATCTGACCAAAACCTAGCTCATTCCGACTTCGGGAACCAACATACTAGGAGCTAGGCCCCCAGCTTCAAGATTGCATGATGCGACAGAAACTGAAAACTCGGAGGACTAAGCATCATCTACAAAGCATATCACCTCTGTCACCTCATCAAACTTCAGTGACCTCCTGGAATACCTAGTCTTCAAGCTCTACATCTCTAGCAACGTCACCTTGGAGGGGCCCAACTCTACCGACCTCCCAGCCAGAGATCCAACTTTGGAACACAATTACGGACTTCCTTGCCTCACTGATGCTCGACCCCAGCTACTTTATCCCTCTGTGATTTCAATTTCCACCTGGAAGACCACATCGACTGAAACACCAACATCCTCCTGGAAGACCTAAATACAGTCTGACCCATCCAACAAGTGGAGGACTATACCCCCACTGCCAGACTCCTTCCCAACCTTGTTTTAACCAACTTTTCTGGTATCATGGTGGTCAAGCCTAAACCGTCACCTAGACCAACCACTGTCTTTCCTGCTCTGGCTGCCCCTTCCCCTTATATGAGAAACTACACCCTCTAAACAAACTTGATGAATCTAGAACAGAATCCCTGAGTAAACATGGACCTCCCAGAGTTTCAAACCTGATGTTCATAGAACAAAGATCAAGACCTCTACCGATCCATGAGCAGCTTCAACGCCTCCTGCACACACTCTCAGACCCCATTCAAATACCCTCACCACCCATAGGACTAGACCTCAAGCTACCTGGTACATGGAAGAACTGACACTTTTTGCAAATAACTAGAATGATGATTGCGACACACCCATGACAAAAATGACAGAGGCCCTTACACATCTGCCCTCAGCTCTACCACCAGCAACCTTAATCTACCTAATGCTCAGTATTGACTGAACACATTGAGTACACATCCAACAATGCCAAAGACCTTTTTGGCATAGTAAAATACCTCATCTTCACTGCTGCCAGCTTCTCAACTGCCACCCTATCACAGGATCTCTGAACCCAGCGTTCCACTACTTCACTAAATCATCATCATTTGCAACACTTTTGCTCCCCAACCTGACCTATCCACCCTCACCACTCTCCAGAACAATTAAACAAACTCCCCAGTGACTGAGATGCCACTATCACCTCAACAAAGATCTCCTCCACCATGTGCTCCATCTACTCAGGAGACCCATTGGAATTCTGCCCACACTTCTTCTTCACCAAAGGGCTCAATACCATCTTCACCTCACTCACCCTGATACTCGACTTCTTCCTCACTACAGCTATTCTTCTCAGACACCAGGAAAATGCCTCCATAGTGCTTCTTCTGAACAAACCCTCAGCAAACCTGAAGATAATGGCAAACAATAGACCAATCTTCCTGTCTCCTAATCAGCCAAAGTAAAGGAAAAGCTCATAAAGAAATATCTGGCCAACTACCTCAGCTAAAACCACCTCCTAGACCCCTTTCAACATGGCTTCAGGCCCAATCACTGCACCAAGGCCACACTAATCACTACCACCAACGATATCTGCATGATAATAAACATTCGCAACACCGCTGCACACATCCTGCTTAACCTCTCAGTTGTGTTTGACATTGTCTCCCCATCCTTATCCAATACCTCTATGAAAATGGTATATGAGAACTTCCCCTCCTATGGATCATCTCCTTTTCCAGGGAGCACACTCTGTCTTCCAGCCTGGCACCATAAATATCCACTGCCACAAACCTGATATGTGTAGTCCCCTAAGAATCCTCTTTCAGCCGAATGCTTTTCAACGTCTACATGGTACCACTCAACGACTACATCCACACATGGAATCAACATCATCTCATGTGCCTACTACACCCAGCTCATCCTCTCCCTTTCTGAAAACAAGATCTCCAGCGGCCGGATTAAGTTCACCACCTGCATGTCTGAAGTGCAAACCTAGATGAAGACTTAACTGCCTAAAGCTCAACTCTGAAAAGACTGAGGTACTACTCTTCAGAAATAACATCTTGCTTTGGACCCAGGCCTGGTGGCTTTCAGAACTAGGACCAGCATTGTAACTATCCAACCAAGTCAGGAAGCTTGGGATAATAGTGGACAACCAACTCTTGCTGACCATCAAATCAACATGGTCAACTCCTACTCCTTCCCCATCCTCAAGCTCCTCTGAAGAATCTTCAAATGATTCCCACTAAACACCTGCAGAACCATCACACAGTCTGTGGTCTCCAGCAAGCTTGTCTACAGGAACACACTCAATGCCAGCATCACCACACATCTCACCAAGAGAATCCAGTACATCAAAACACTATAACTAGACTCACACTCAAACTCACACTCCACACTCACATCTCCACACATCTAAAGACCTCCCCTGGCTCCCAGGTCATAAACATGCATTCTTCAAACTCCTCATGCACCCAATCACAGCCCCACTCAGACACTTACACACCCACTCACAGACCCAGTACTCATGTACCAACTTACAGATCACTCATTCAAAGACCCACTCAGATACTCTTGCACCCAGTATTAGACTCACTCAGAGACTCATTCAACCTCTTACAAACCTACTCAGTGACTCACTCACTCACTCACAGTTGCACTCAGACGCTAATGCACCTACTCTCACACCTACTGAGACACTAATGCATCCACTCACACACCAATTCAGAACGTGACTTATGCACTCAGACCAACTGAGAGACTCATGCACCCACTTGCACACAACAATAGACACTTACAAAACTACTCACAAAGCCATTACAACATGCATAGAATCAAACTGAGAGTTATAAATCTTAAATGTGATGTTGTGCATTGAAATAGTGCTTTTGCTTTGCAGACCTGCAACAGATTGCGACTCCTCAAATGTTTTTTTGTTGAATAGATTTCAAATTAAATTAGTTAGTGTTTGGTAAAAGGGTATCTCTTAGAAGAGCCTTTGGGTTTGTAGATGATAACTACACATAAAACAGGATGCAGTCTTTTAAGTTGTTAAGGAATATCCTGTTGCCTTACTCAGAGAAATGTACTACATCACTGCTATTTATATATATATATATATATATGCTCCATGTCAAAGCGCAGGTTGTAAATGGAGCCCATGTTGTGGTCTCTAAGGAATGCAGAAACAGTTTTATTAATGTTTCCTGGCTTTGTTTATTTGTGGACAGAATTCGTCTGATCAATTTTTGCCTTTGGCAAATGTTAGAGTACACTAAGGTAGTGCGAGGGAAAAGTGCAACTAATTGGCTAAAAGTATCCTTCTTTGCAATTTCCAATCCTACCCCAGTAAGAGTACTTAGGTCATTGCCACCAACGTGCAAGATTGAAAGGTCTGGATGTTGGCAATCTACAATGCTCTGAACCAAAGGTAGCGATTGCACCACTTCAGCCCTCTCCTGCCAATCCAAGTGATCTCCACATTAGGTAAACCAAAGTCCCTGTCAATATCACTCTTTCTACAACACTTTGAGGCCCCAAAAATATAGTTGTAACCCATGATCCTCACTGACCATTTTGAAGGAAGGAGCAGTAGCACACAGGAGAAGTCTGTAGCTGAATGTGACAGTTAGTAGAATTAAAGGCAGGTAAAATGGAGTAGTAGACCTAGTTTAAGAAAAAGACCTATTTGATTGGATGTTGTAAATAATGTGGTAGCTAAAAATAGGTAGTAATTTAATAGTTAAAGTAAATAGATCTGTGATTGAATCTTGATTAATTTAAGAGAAGTTATGTTATTGTTGATATGGTGCATTTTCAAGCAGTCAACGAAGCCTGCTACAGTTGAACTTGAAGCTGGTAGAATGCTGTTTATATATGGGGTGAACTTTTGACTTACTGATACTGTAGAGTGTTTCAAAGAAGGGTGCTTTGGTAACAGTGGTAATGGAGTGTGACGGAAGGGTTCTAAATACACTGTAGTTTGAAACCATGAAGCAAAGTAGTTTAGAGATAGTATAGATTGTGAAATAATTTTTTTTTAATTCAGCCCTATCATAGGATCACAAATGTAATTGAAAAATTATAGTACTATTATTGTAAATGTTTAACGGGCACCCGTATGGATTTGCAACTCTATTGCAAATTTACATGGGGCTGCACTGGGCATCGCAACAGAGTCGTGGATTCACCAATTGACACTACCAAACTGGGCTTCTTATCAGGAAATTAACAAAGGGTTAAAAACATCTGACCAATGAAAACTGGAATAAGAATAGAAAATAAATTAAGCCAACGTTTTGATATGCTAACTTAATCAGTATCACTGGGTAGCAACCATTTTGCGGGACGAATCTTTGCTGTCAACAGTTACCTGACCCTTTGTTGCCATCAGACACTCCCTCCTGCCATCGCTAGCCCTCCACAGCGGCCGCCGAGCAGAGGAGAGGACTACCTCCCCCAGACTCCCCAGCGGCAGTGTCATCAGCCGCCTGTAGCCAATCACGCGCCTGGAGGCGCTACAAACTCTGAGCACAACCCCGGTGGAGCGGGGGTTGTACCAACCATTTTGCGGGACAAATCTTTGCTGTCAACAGTTACCTGACCCTTTGTTGCCATCAGACCCTCCCTCCCGCCGCCGCTAGCCCTCCACAGCGGCCACCGAGCGGAGGAGAGAACTACCTCCCTCAGACTCCCCAGCGGCGGTGTCATCAGCTGCCTGTAGCCAATCACGCGCCTGGAGGCGCTACAAACTCTGAGCACAGCCCCGGTGGAGCGGGGTATGTACCAACCATTTTGCGGGACAAATCTTTGCTGTCAACAGTTACCTGACCGTTTGTTGCCATCAGACCCTCCCTCCCGCCGCCGCTAGCCCTCCACAGCGGCCGCCGAGCGGAGGAGAGGACTACCTCCCCCAGACTCCCAAGCGGCGGTGTCATCAGCCGCCTGTAGCCAATCACGCCTGGAGGCGCTACTACCTCTGAGCACAGCCCCGGTGGAGCGGGGGTTGTACCAACCATTTTGCGGGACAAATCTTTGCTGTCACAGTTACCTGACCCTTTGTTGCCATCAGACCCTCCCTCCCGCCGCCGCTAGCCCTCCACAGTGGCCGCCGAGCGGAGGAGAGGACTACCTCTCCCAGACTCCCCAGCGGCGGTGTCATCAGCCGCCTGTAGCCAATCACATGCCTGGAGGCGCTACAAACTCGGAGCACAGCCCCCGTGTCGCAGGACGCGCGCGGGAGAAGCCCGGGACAAAGGCGGGACCATCTGCGACCATCAGCGGCCAGAAGAGGCTGGGCCGGGCCACCCCCCTTGTGATTGCTCCAGAGGTACTTTAATATTAAACCCCTCATCCTAGCACGATACCAAGACGCCGATCTAACTCTGAACTGATTCCAAGAAAATAAGACGGTACAAATAGTGGACTATAAATCATTGTGTAATCGTGGGAGGGGGAGGAGACAAATCTTATACTCTGTTCTAAAGCAGGGAGGACCCACTCACTAGCCTACTAGCCAAGGAGGGAGTGTAGTGGTGGGCAGGTGATAGTGTAAGTTCCTACACCTTCCTCTCTTCCTGTTTTAGTCATGTCTAACAGATCGAAAAACACGCTCTGCCACGAGCAAAGCACATTTGTCTCGCACCCCGAACCCTTTAGGGCTTGACCCAAATGTTGTGTTACAACCTACCGCGATTGACCTAATGTTGAGGAAAGTCAATAGGGAGATTGAGCGTACAGAGAGAAGTCTGTCTATTCCAGATACACCTACACAACCCATTGATTTATACACATCAGCAATTTCTCACACTGACACTTTGGAAAACTCCACTGAAGGTATTCCTTGTCCGCAGCTGGTAGTAGAAGAAGTAGTTACAGATACAAATAGGAACAGAAATAACGCTACAAGTAGAAAATCAAAACAAGGGGGCTGCAGGAAGGGCCAATCTCGGAAAAACAAACAAACTAGGGTCACACGTGGTCCAAAAGATAGGGAGGTAGCGGTTACGGAAGTAATAGCGGCACATCATCAAACTCCACCAGGATGGATGGACGAAGTAATAGGAGACCTCCAAAAACGCCTGGAAACTTTTATTATGAGTCAGCTAAAACCAATAATTAGCAGGCTAGATAAAATGATAAACGAACTAACAAAGCAGGGAAGGTCAAAGGGCCCTACAGACTGTAACTTAACAGCAAATCGCACCCCAGTAGGCATCATGCCAGCCGAACAAACAGTTGGCAACAATAACTGTGTGAGCAACGAGCAATGCACTATTGTACAAGTCCACGAAACACCATAAAGGACACTGATAAGGCCCAACAGCGAACAAATGCACTGTTAGCACAAATAGGAAATCCAACAACTCATGTTATTACTGAAACAAACCCGACAGGCCATGAGCCAAATGATAGATTTGATCACCCTGCACCACCACATATAAACCTGCCCCCTGAAGCATGCCCCTATGTTGTTGTCTTTGTCGTTGTACCCGAACTTAGGGTAACGGAGAAAGAGTCACACACAGAATTGAAAAATAAGATAATCAAGTGGCTGAACATACAGAGGCCCCTGCAAGGTGGAGAATGTGGGGAGATTCTCCACGTGAGAAGAGTAAACTGGATAGGTAGCAGGAGGAAAGATATCACAGGGGATTGTATTGTGGTAAATTTAAGGAACCCCGATCTAGTGAAATATATATTAGGTAGCTATAACAGAAATCATACTAGCACCATATGTTCCTTACCATTAGGATATTTCTACCCGAGGAGATGGTCCGTAGACACTCTGAACCACACTGATGACAGAACAGGAAGGGCAGCAGTAAGACACTGGGCAAGAATATAAGAGCAGAGAGGACAGGGCTACCCTCAGTGGGCAAACAGGTTCAGTCCGCTACTGTCCCTCGATGAAAATGATTGACTACCCCAAATTGGGAAATGTCATGAAAAGATGGCCAAATGGGTGGGAAACAAACGAAGTGCATATGGGGCCACGGAAAACTACCAAGCAAAGAGGGTGGATGAACCCCGAGTAACGGGAGGCGAGGGAGACCAGGGGGTTACGTTGCTCATGAAGGATGATCCCAGGACACATAACCAGGGAGGGAAGGTTGGAAAAGTACCGAGCGAAGGTCTGACTTTATTGTCCTGGAATATTGCAGGCCTGGCGGGGAAATTTGAATATGGGGATTGGAGGAAATACCTCCGCGGCTGCCATATATTAGCATTCCAGGAGACATGGGCGGTAGAATCCTCCCCTTACCAAATAGAGGGTTATAAATGTTTATTCGTAACAGCTCAAGAAAGCAGATCAGGCAGAGCTAAGGGAGGGCTAGCACTGTACGTTGATCTGGACCTAGAAGGTTCATGGACACAACCCTCTTGGACGTCGCACACCCTGCAGGCAGTTGTAATTCAAGGGCAAGGGCTGAGGTTATTGATATTCAATATCTATAATTCAGGGCCAGTCGATGGGAATAACTCAGTAATCCAGGAACTAGACAACAGACTCAACCAAGAGATAAAGCAGAGGAAAGGGGGAGGAGAACCAATAGTCCTGGTAATGGGTGATTTAAATTGCCATCTTTGCCCAAAATTGTTCCCTGTAAGTGTTGATTGGTCATCGTGCCCGGTAGAGAGTGGGCCACACTTCGAGCATAACAAGGAGGGAACAACACTAATGAAGTTATTAGGCACTTACGCTCTAACACACACAATAGATTTGATGGCCCCGGGTAGAGAGGGTACCCTTACACCAACATTCATAGGCAGGGGATGTCACTCCATCATAGACTATATGATGATATCTACTTTTGCAAAGGACCGGGTTAAAGAGGTGAGAAACAGATTGGAGTCCCTTTAGTGACCACAACCCACTGATCCTGGAATTAATATACAGCGGTCGCTCCATTAGAAGTAAACCCGCAGCCATTGAGCTGCGCCCAGTGGATCAGGGGTGGCGACTCAGATGGTCAAAAATTAATGCCCAGCAGTTCTACAGAATTCTAGTAGAAAAAGGCAAAAAACAGATACAAGATTGTCTTGAACCCTCAGTAGAGGGAGGCGCGTTGGTCTCAGTGTTCGAGTCTCTAACCAACCTGGTTGACGAACTATTCAATCAATCAATCAATCATGCCATTTGTATAGCGCACTACTCACCGGGGAGGGTCTCAAGGCACTTGGGGGGAGGGGTATGCTACTGCTCGAACAGCCAGGTCTTGAGTTGTTTCCTGAAGGCGAGATGGTCCTGGGTCAGCCGAAGGTGGATGGGGAGGGAGTTCCAAGTCTTGGCAGCCAGGTAAGAGAAGGATCTTCCTCCGGCGGTGGCTCTTCGGATGCGTGGTACGGCTGCGAGGGCGAGGCTGGTGGACCGTAGCTGGCGGGTGGGCGTGTAGAAGGTCAGGCGGTCGTTGAGGTACTTGGGGCCCAGGTTGTGGAGAGACTTGTGTGCGTGGGTGAGGAGCCGGTACGTGATCCTCTTGTCGACGGGGAGCCAGTGCAGGTTCCTCAGGTGGCTGGAGATGTGGCTGCGTCGGGGGACATCCAGGATGAGTCGGGCGGAAGCGTTCTGGATGCGCTGGAGTCTGTAGCTTGGCTGTGGTTCCGGCGTAGAGGGCGTTTCCATAGTCCAGTCGGCTGGTGACGAGTGCCTGGGTGACAGTCTTCCTGGTCTCGGTCGGGATCCAGCGGAAGATCTTGCGAAGCATGCGCAGGGTGTTTAAGCATGATGAGGAGACGGCGTTGACTTGTCTGGTCATCGAGAGGGAGGGGTCCAGGATGAAGCCCAGGTTGCGTGCGTGGTCGGTTGGCTTGGGTGCGGTGCCCAGGGCTGGGGGCCACCAGGAGTCGTCCCAGGCGGAGGGCGAAGATCCCAGGATGAGGACTTCCATCTTGTCCGAGTTCAGTTTCAGGCGGCTGTCCTTCATCCACTCGGCGACGTCTTTCATCCCTTCGTGTAGGCAGGTTCTGGCGGTGTCGGGGTCTCTGGTGAGGGAGAGGATCAGCTGGGTGTCGTCGGCGTAAGAGATGATGTTGAGGTTGTGCTGGCGTGCGATGGCTGCGAGAGGTTTCATGTAGATGTTGAAGAGGGTGGGGCTGAGTGAAGATCCTTGCGGGACGCCGCAGATGACTTCGGTGGCCTCGGAGCGAAACAGGGGGAGGCGGACTCTGTGTGTTCTTCCGGCGAGGAACGAGATGATCCACTCCAGTGCCTTCTCTTGGATACCGATGTTGCTGAGGCGCTGGACTAGGGTGCGGTGGCAGACCGTGTCGAACGCTGCGCAGAGGTCCAGGAGGATGAGGGCCACTGTTTCCCTCTTGTCGAGCAGGGTCCGGATGTCGTCGGTGGCTGCGATGAGGGCGGTCTCGGTGCTGTGGTTGGCTCTGAAGCCGGACTGCGAGGGGTCGAGGGATCCGTTCGTCTCGAGGAAGGCGGTCAGCTGTCTGTTGACGATCTTCTCGATGACTTTAGCAGGAAAAGGGAGGAGCGAGATGGGGCGGAAGTTTTTGAGATCGGTGGGGTCCGCTGTAGGTTTCTTCAGGAGGGCGCTGATCTCGGCGTGCTTCCAGCTCTCCGGGAAGGTGGCGGTGTTTAAGGAGGCGTTGATGATGTTCCGGAGTTGGGGTGCGATGGTGGAGTCGGCCTTGTTGAAGACGTGGTGTGGGCAGGGGTCGGTCGGTGATCCGGAGTGGATGGTGTTCATCGTGCGGGCTGTGTCTTTGGTGGTCACCGTGGTCCAGGTGCGAAGGGTGGCGGTGGGGGGCGTTGGTTCGACGTTTGGGTGCGTGGGTGGGGCGCCGAAGCTGTTGTAGATGTCGGTGATCTTGCAGTGGAAGAACGAGGCGAGGGAGTCGCAGAGGTCTTGTGACGGAGTGATGTCGTTGGTGCCGGTGCTGGGGTTGGAGAACTCCTTGACGATAGTGAAGAGCTCTTTGCTGTCGTGGGCGTTGTTGTCCAGTCGTTCCTTCAGGGATTTCTTCTTGGTGGTGCGGATGAGCTGGTGGTGCTTGCGGGTAGCGTGTTTGAGGGCGGTCATGTTGTCGGTGGTCCGGTCGAGGAGCCAGGCTTTCTCGAGGGTGCGGCAGGTCTTCTTGGAGTCCTTGAGGTCGTCGGTGAACCAGGATGCCTTCTTGCTTCTGGGTCTGCTGGGAGGGTTCTTTAGTGGCGCGAGGTCGTCGGCGCAGGCGGTCAGCCACTGTGTGAAGTTGCGGGCTGCTTCGTTGGGGTCCGTTGTGTTGGCGGGTGGGCTCTGGCTGAGGGAGGTGGTGAGCTGGTCTGCGGTGATCTTGCTCCAATTCCTGTGAGGTACCTGTTGCGGGTGGTGGTGGGTCGTGGATCTTTTGAAGCTGAAGTGGACGCAGCTGTGGTCGGTGTAGTGGAGTCCGGTGGCATGGCTGAAGGTGATGTACTTGCTGGAAGAGAAAACGGGATCAAGCGTGTGGCCGGCGTAGTGGGTGGGGGTGTTGACCAGTTGCTTGAGTCCGAGGTTGGCGAGGTTTTCCAGCAGGGCGGTGGTGTTGCGGTCTTTGTTGTTCTCCAGGTGGAAGTTGAGGTCCCCGAGGAGGATGTAGTCAGTGGAGGGGAGGGCGTGCGGGCTGATGAAGTCTGTGATGTCTTCGCTGAATTGTGTGCGTGGTCCCGGGGGTCTGTAGACGAGGGTGCCTCTGAGGGTCGTCTTAGGGTCGGTGTGAATCTGGAAGTGGAGATGTTCGGCTGCGGTGAAGGAGTCGTTGGCGTCGGTCGTGATGCGGATGGTGTTCCTGTGGACGATGGCGATGCCACCTCCGGTCTGGTTGATGCGGTCCCTCCTGATGATCTTGTACCCGTCCGGGATGGCGATGGCGATGTTGGGTGCAGAGGAGGCGTTCATCCAGGTTTCCGTGAGGAAGGCGACGTCCGGTGATGTAGCGTCGAGGAGGTTCCAGAGTTCCACGGCGTGTCTGTGGACGGAGCGGGTGTTGATCAGCATGCACTTGAGGTGGTTGCTGCTGGTGTTTGTCTTGGTGGGTGCGGGGCAGGTTCGGAGGCAGGTGAACTTGCAGGTGCAGCAGGTGAAGGGTCCGTGGGTGCGTCTTGGGGTGGCTCGGCAGCAGGCGTGGGTCCGGCTGGCATTGAGTGCGTTGAGAGTGGCGGCGTCGTAGGTCAGTCGGGTCGTCTTGCCTCGGCGGGGAGGGCCAGGGGTCCTGGCGCTAGGCGCGGGCCAGGCACGGACGGGCGCAGACGGGCGTACCTTTGGCGCACCTTTGGCGCACCTTTGGCGCACCTTCGGCGCTCAATCGGCGCTACCGCTGCGCGCGTCCGCTGCGCGGTCGCTCTGGGGCCGTCATAAGTAAGGAGCCGGGAGGGAGGAGCAGCTGGGTGGCCGGAGCGGGGCGGCGAATGGAATCACAGGGGGGCGGGGCTGCAGGGAGGCAGCGGCGGGAAATTCCAAGAAGCAGCGGGCAGTGGGAAATTCCCAGGAGCAGCGGGAAATTCCCAGGAGCAGCGGGCAGCGAGCGAAGGAATCTGCAGGCAGGAGGCGGCAAAGGCAGGCAGGAGCGGCAGCAGTGAGTGGGGCGACCAAGCCCTGTGGAGGGCTGAGCAGTCACACTCTGTGGTCCCCTACGGTCCCCTTACGTAAGGAGCCGGGAGGGAGGAGCAGCTGGGTGGCGGGAGCGGGGTGGCGAATGGAATCACAGGGGGGCGGGGCCGCAGGGAGGCAGCGGCGGGAAATTCCAAGAAGCAGCGGGCAGCGGGAAATTCCCAGGAGCAGCGGGAAATTCCCAGGAGCAGCGGGCAGCGAGCGAAGGAATCTGCAGGCAGGAGGCGGCAAAGGCAGGCAGGAGCGGCAGCAGTGAGTGGGGCGACCAAGCCCTGTGGAGGGCTGAGCGGTCACACTCTGTGGTCCCCTACGGTCCCCTTAAGTAAGGAGCCGGGAGGGAGGAGCAGCTGGGTGGCGGGAGCGGGGCGGCGAATGGAATCACAGGGGGCGGGGCCGCAGGGAGGCAGCGGCAGGAAATTCCAAGAAGCAGCGGGCAGCGGGAAATTCCCAGGAGCAGCGGGAAATTCCCAGGAGCAGCGGGCAGCGAGCGAAGGAATCTGCAGGCAGGAGGCGGAAAAGGCAGGCAGGAGCGGCAGCAGTGAGTGGGGCGACCAAGCCCTGTGGAGGGCTGAGGGGTCACACTCTGAGGTCCGCTACGGTCCCCTTAAGTAAGGAGCCGGGAGGGAGGAGTAGCTGGGTGGCCGGAGCGGGGCGGCAAATGGAATCACAGGGTGACCGGGCTGCAGGGAGGCAGCGGCGGGAAATTCCAAGAAGCAGCGGGCAGCGGGAAATTCCCAGGAGCAGTGGGAAATTCCCAGGAGCAGCGGGCAACGAGCGAAGGAATCTGCAGGCAGGAGGCGGCAAAGGCAGGCAGGAGCGGCAGCAGTGAGTGGGGCGACCAAGCCCTGTGGAGGGCTGAGCGGTGAAAGTAAAAGGTATCAGAAAGAATGTAACGCAACCACAATGGTTTGATACCGATTGCTCTCGAGCACTGAGAGATCTAAAATCATGCCTTAAAATCCAACCCAGGGACAAGCAGAAAGTAGCCCTCTACAGAAATATTTATAAAACTAAGGTAAAACAGAGGAAGACTACGCTTCAAGCAGAAGTCTGGGCTGACCTGAGGGAGGCAGGGGAGAATGGAGATTTTAATGAATTCTGGAAAATCATCAATAGACCCTGCTTTCAAGACAGTAATGCCCCGGTGATCAGTAACAATATACTCCCCGAACAGTGAGTGGCTCATTTCAAGGGCCTTTACAATCATAGCTGTGACACAGTTTCTGTAGGGGGCTGGGACGGGGCCCGGTTCAGTGAACCAGAATTCTGACTTCAAGAAATTACTCAAGCGATCCAAGGCCTGACCCGGAACAAAGCACCTGGGCCTGATGGCACCCCACCAGACCTCTATTTAAGTAATATCGAACTTTGGGCTCCTTTTATGACAAGGGTGTTAAATGCAGCTATAAAATCTGGACTTCCGTGATCTTGGTCTACTGCCTTGATTGTCCCTATCTTCAAAAAGGGGAGCAGGGACAATCCTCAATGCTATAGACCAATTTTGCTGATAGGCGTGTCAGCCAAATTACTGGGCAGGGCGGTTTTAAATCGCCTTATGGCCTAGACTGAAGAGCACCACATCATAGCAGACACCCAATATGGCTTTAGATTGGGTAAATCAACAAGCGATTAATGCCTTAACCTTTATTTATTAGTTGCAAAATATACAAAAGCTAGCAAAGGAACAGTCTATATGGGTTTTATGGATCTGGCTGCGGCCTTTGACAATGTAAACAGGAACAAACTTTGGGCCATGATGAGCAACCTGGGAATCGCCACCGGACTTATAAACATTCTCAAAGAATTACATTGGGACACCACTGCCAAGGTCCGCTTTTAGCACGGGGGAGAGCACTGATCCCTTCCGTGCACCAGCGGAGTGAGGCAGGGGTGTATCCTTGCCCCTATTTTGTTTTCTCTTTATATAAATGACCTGGAGAGAACATTGGTTACCTTAAATGTGGATTGCCCTAAAGCAGGAACGTGTCATATTCCGGTACTGCTGTACGCGGATGACGCGGTCCTGCTTGCACGAACAGCTCTGAGTTTACAACGCCTCATTGACGGATTTGTGGAATTCATGGACAACTTAGATCTGTCCGTGAATTTGAACAAATCCTTCGTGATGGTGGCGGGCAAGAAACCTTGCAGGAAATTTGTATTTAAAATAGGGTCCCATATTCTAGAAACTGTAAGTACTTTTTCTTACCTGGGACTTCTGTTTGACGGGGAGTTAAAGTTTGATTCTTTAATTGAGGAAAGGTGCAGAAAGCTGGCTTCCGCAAACGGTGCGATACTAAATTTCGCCCGAAGGCTGGGTCGCTGGTCACCAGAGCAGGTAATGAATCTATACGTAGCTGTAAGCACTGCAAAGGCTCTATATGGTGCAGAGGCCTGGGGCTTTAGGGATGCAAGATATTTACAATTGGAGGAAGATAAATTCCTACGTAGGATCCTGAAGATTTCACAGACTACCCCAGCAGGAATTGCACACACTGAACTTGGGATCCCATTTATCATAGACCAGGTGACGGTGAGGCCCATCATAACATGGCTCAGAATTTGGGTGAACCCTGAAGCAGAGCTAAGTAGGGTAATAGTTGGCGTTTGCCTACAAAAAGATAAATGCCTCCAAATCCCCTGGTTGAACTATATCAAGGATACACTAGGAATCAAATTAAAAAACAGCTACTATAAATTTTTTAATTGGGTAGATTAAGCTCTGACTCAGCAAAAAGATCAGTTGTGGCACACAGTCTAGTGAGCAATGGAGAGGGTATGGTACCCTATTTATTTTTAATGTATAATCAGCAGGATAGATTCTTAATGTGTCGTTTTAGGCTCAATTTGTTACATAATATTTTAGCTTATCCATCAGGTTTTACTTTAACAATTGAGCAGAAGGGTGCCTGCGGCTGCGACAATAGGTCTCTGCAGGACACCCTTCATTTTGTACTACTGTGTTCTTTTTATCGGACTCCTCGTCGTAGATTTCTTGTTGATATTTTAAAAGAGGCAAAATTTCGTCATGATAAGACTGCACTACTTTTTTTGCAAAAAGCAAGTGATGCGCGTACTTTATGCTCTAGTACGAATTTTTTAAAAGTAGCAGTAAGATTAAGTATGTATATAAGCTTTATTTCGATATAAAAACATATCATAAAAGCAGAACATCATAGCATAAAAACAGTTTAACAGTAATCTAAATAAAGCAACTTACATTTCATTATTATAAAAAGAAAAGCATCTCATCGTTTGCACGAAAAAAGCAATAAATAGACAAAATAAAAGGGAGCACATTATTGGATCGTCAGTTGTTTCGCAGTTCTTATGCGCCAGGCCCAACCTAGGAATTTTGCCAAACAAATGGCAAAAAAGGGTCTAGCATCTGAAAGCAGTATTCTTATAGCTTCCAAATGTGAGTGAGTTCCCAGGCTCCTACAAAGAGGCTTCAGCCACCTCCGTCTAGGGGCCACATAGGCTCTACACTCAAACAGCAAATGGGCAACAGATTCAACTTTTAGCACACAGAATGGGCAGTAGGGTACAGTTTGCAGGGGTGGTTTCCAAGTAGAGGTAAACTGGCATAAAGGTAGTACCCCGACCCTAAATTTAAAATATAATGCTCTGTCGTGTGAGCTATGGATCAGATCCAAATAGGGTTCCCTATAGGGGTTTTCTTTAACTGTCAAGAAATTGGCAACAGATTTGGGATGATTTATTTTGCCTACTCTCTCATTGTCCACCCATGACCAATAGGCCTTCTTCAGTACTTGTTTTGGAGGTGCTGTTTTATTTTCCCACGCGGCACCTAGGCCCAGTTTGTACAGAAGTCTCTTGACCTCCCTAAGCCAGGTGACCTTATGCCAACCTGGTAGAGCCAATAGATCTTTTAGGGCATCTGCATAGCTGTGGAGTTCGGGGACATTCCAAATTCTGGACCATAATAAAAGAGGGCGTAGTTTGGCTTGCTCACAGATTGGGCGGGTGCCTGCGTCGAGCAAAAGGGGAATTGTGGGAGTGCTATGGGGTAGCCTCAAGAGATCTTTATGAAATTTATTTTCTAAGTGGGCCAAAGTGTCCACTCTCTGAGTGCCCCAAAGTTCTGCGCCGTACAGTGCTGCACTCACAACCCTTCCCCTATAAATATCAAGAAGTGCCCCAATAGGTTTCGTAGAGGAAGCACGCTGTTCTTGGAGCAGAGCACCAACAACCCTCTTGTGGGTCAGAAACACTTTTTGGTGGTGTGCCTTCCAACTCATACTATCGCTGAGACGTATGCCCAGATAGTCAAATTCTTTGACTCTTTCTAATGTAACAGAGTCTAGAGCGGGGGGTTTAACAGATTTGTTGGGGGGGTTGAGGACAAGAAATTTGGTCTTACCGATGTTTATGGCCAATCCCCTGGTGTCACAAAAGGCCTTGAAACTGGAGAGTAATGACTGTATACCCACAGGTGATTTCGAAATCAGAAGGGTGTCATCCGCAAACAGGAGCGTCGGGATTTTCTTTCCAGCCAGGGATGGTGCATCTGCTGGATGTTGAAGGAGGTGCTCCACCACTCCGTTGACGTAGAGAGAAAACAGAGTGGGGGCAAGCACACACCCCTGGCGGACGCCCCTGTCTACTGGGATACGCGGTGTTTTTTCTCCCTGGGCACCCCATCTGATTTGGGCAAAATTATTGTCATGAAATTTTATAAGCAAGGCCAGCAGGTAGGGAGGTAGACCTAGCCCATCGAGGACCTTCCACAATAATGCACGTGGGACCAGGTCGAAGGCTGTTCTTAAGTCTATAAAGACTAGATATAAACTGCCCCCTCCTAGCACCACTACTTTCCAATAAAGCGATAAAAGGCGGAATGTCTGCTCGATGGTGCCTGTCCCCGTTCTAAACCCTGCTTGAAAATCAGACAAAATCTGATTTTCATCCACCCACTGCAAAATCCTGCCCAATACCGCTTTCCCCGCTACCTTTTGCGTCGAGTCCAGCAAGCTAATGGGGCGATAATTAGCTGGGTCTTCCCTGCAGCCTTTCTTAAAAATGGGGACGACTTCAGCGCCCCTCCATGAGTCAGGGAAAGACCCCCCCAACATAACCTCATTAAGAAGCGCAGCAATTAATCTGCTCCAAAATAGGGGATTATTCTTTATCAGATCTCCCGGGATCCCATCGGGGCCTGCAGCTTTGTTAGGAACAATACACCCAATTGCCTTCTCTACTTCTAAGCTAGTGAATAAGCCATCCTTCGATAGAAAATCTGTGGGGCTGGACAATTGGACCAGATCTGGATGAAATGGCCCTGAAGGAGCCGAATACAGTTTCGAAAAATGGGCAAACCAAGCATCGCCTGGAATATTACAAGTCAATTGTTGGTCAATGGGCTTTTCTCCAGATCTTAGCAAGTCCCAGAACCCCTTGGCATCTTTCCTTGTGCTCGCCTCCGTTAATTCACGCCAAAAGTTGAAATCATGTGCCTGCTTGGCCTCAGTCACAGTTTTTCTATAAAGTTTCCTTGCAGAACTGATGTTGGCTTGATCTTTTTTTTTCACTGCAGCAACAAGATCACCCTTAGCAGTTCGACATTTAGATGTAAACCACTTTTCTCTTGCCCTTGGAGCTCCTTTTGAAGCAGTTCTGGAGCTGGGTTTGGGTATGATGAACAGCCCGCTTAGTGCCGTTATAGTATCTGTAAATAGCGATAAAACCATCTTACTAGTAGAATTTGTGGTGTCTAGCCGAGGTTCTGCCTCAGATACAATGATTCCGGCTTGCGTCATCCTTGCCTCATCTGCTGAGACTCTAGCCCATTTCAAACGCCTGCCACAGTTTGAGGGAAGAATCTCATGTGAAGCTTTCCATGTGTGATCAAGAGTGTCTTGGTTCCCAGTTTGCCAAGGGATAGAGATGGTTAAAGAAAGAGGGTTGTGGTCGCCATCACAGGTCTCTATAACCTCCATGTCGTGATGGTATGGCCAGAGGTTATAGTTGAGCATGATAAAGTCAATTCTGGATGAGTGACCCGTCCTATTGTATGTATGGGCACCCATGGGGTCCGATTTGGAACGACCATTCGTTGGTCTCAGGTTATGCTCCATACAAAGAGCGTTTATATCGATAGCGCTTTGTGTCCATTTAGGAATCGGTTCAAGGTTCAAGATAGGAATACCCCTCCTGTTATCCTCATCATAGGTATCCAGAATATCTTCCTTAGCTAAAGGCTCAAAACAGCAATTAAAATCGCCTGCTAGAAGGACAAGGGAATCAGCGTCGCAGGCAGCCAAGTTGTTACTTAAGCCTATTGAATTTAAAAGTGATGCTCCGCTCCTGGTGCCCCTTAGGTAGAGATTAAATAGTTCTAGATTCCTTCCCCCTTTACAGTGTAGTGATATCCATTGAAGGTCAGATGATTGAGTGATCCTTTGGGACACTCTAAGACCTAGTGCTATACTGATCCATATAAGAAGACCGCCGGACGGGCGTCCTTTAGATCCTTGGTGATGGACAGCCGGGACAAAGAAGGTCGAAAAACCCACTCTATGTCTTGGTTCCTGGCACCAGGTTTCCTGTAGGAGACAAATGTCATAAGGTGCCAGGAAGGCATTCCATTCCGGGATATCAAAGTTATGCGCGAGACCTGCCGCATTCCAGCTTAGGATCTTCAGAAAAGGTTCACCACATGTGGAGTTTTTAGGTAAATGGATAAGTAAAGGAGGGTTTATCACAGCCGGTGCAGATGGTCTTGGAAGAATCTCAGTCTGGCGGAAAACTGAGGTTGTGGCTCTATCAAGCGGGTTAATCTCCACTAGTTCACTTTGGACAGGAAGAAGGGGGATCAAGCAGGGTAGATCTGTCCTTGTTTCCACTTCATTGCGATCTAGAGTATTCGATTTAGTCGGCCCCATGTCACGGGGCAAGCTGTTCAAAAGCCCGCCTTGGCTAGTTAGAGGGCCATGAGTTAGATTTTCAACGTTTTCTACAGCCTGGAATACTGCTGCTTTTTCCAATTGTGGGCAGACAGGGAACATAGAGAGTCAATCAACCTCCTCTAGGCCACCGAATCTGTTGTAGGTTGAGAGGCCATTCCAATGTAGGAGAGTGTTGTTTTGCCTCATCGGATGGCTATTCCATGGGTGGTACTGTACCACTGACCAGTTATCCACTTGAGTGTGGGCTTGCCGTGGAGGGTAAAAGTAGGATAGCGGCCTTGGTATGACTGAGGATTCTTCACTACTTGGCCAGGAACAGATATGGTGTGCCGTGTGCGGGTCCTCAAAGGTCACAACTACACAGTCCCCTGGTTTAGATTTCTTGGTTGGACCCACCCAGGGTGTTCTGCGGACCATCAGTACTCGACTTCTTCTACCATTGGAAATCGGCCTGTTAACGTTGAGCCAATGCATAATCTTATTTTTCAATGACCAATGATTTTCGTATTGGGCAATGTCGATCACAGGAACGCCTGTCAACACAACCACATAGTCATTGGCCTCTGGGGGGAGATCAATGTAGCCCCCTCTAAAATTATCTTTTGGACAACGGCCCTGGGTTTCAACAGTATGAGGTCTAGGAGCTACCCCCGGATTTGGATTTGCTATTTGAGACTTGGAATTCCGTTTGGGAACCTGGGGTTTGGAGGCCTGAGGTTTAGCGGTAGTGGTAACTTGATCCACGACCACAGTCCTCGGTTTAGGGACAGGCCTTGCAGCAACTGGAGCTGGAAGCGGGTGCTGCTCAGCTTGCAAGACAGGAGCCAATGGTATTGGGTCAGCTGGGGACAGGCCCTGATTTTCAAGACTTCTCAGGCCGAGAGTGGCCAGCGCAATAACGCTCTTCTCCATCTCGAGCAGATTGTTTTCTATCCTCGACAATCTTAGGTCAAGAGGTGAGAGAAGTTTTTTTAATGTTTCCCAGACTTGATCTATAAATTCCCTATCATTCCTACCCAGGTCCTCCACCTGCGGGCCCTCATCTACTAGGGTGGTGATAGGGGGTGTAGCTATACCCTCTCCCTTTCTTTGGCATGGTGGCTGTATGCTCGACAAACACTCCGGTAAACCGTTACGTGCCGGGGCGTTAGTCAGTGTCAGATGTTGAGAGACTGCAACTTTTGCCTTCTTCCGAGAATAGACTGAGCGTGAGTGGCGTTTTCTTTTAGGTTGTATGCCGCTAACGCAAGTAGTAATTGGGAATGCTTGGGGGGGTGGGTTAAGGGTAGGACTCTGGGCATTAGAAGGTGCAGGGCAATTTGTCCCTTCTACAGTAGGTGATTGCTCCCAGGGCGAGGTGGAAGTAGGAAGGATCGGGGACTGATGTACATCGACCTGAGTAATGATACTGTTAGGGCGAACAGGACGCTCTGGAGTAACGGAAGAGGCTATATGGCCTAGGGATGATTTTTTTGAGAGTGCAATTACTTGGGACAACCTTCTTGCAGCTACTAGTTCTAAGGAAACCCGGGTTTGAAGTTTAGATATTTCTTCATCTATGGCTATATTTGTGCGGGTAATGAAGTCGTCCATAGGGCCACAGATTTGTGAGCCACCTTTGGAGGCCTTGCTGCGTGTCACCCTAGTACTCATGATGCTTGAGATGGAGAGGGGGTCGTCACTCAACTTATAAGATAAGGTATAACAGTTTAAGCTTGCCTATATCAACACGATAATACAATAATCAAGTTGGTGGTAAAGGGGAGTGGGCCAGGGCCGTTCTCTGCCGTCCTCGAACGGCCTCAAACGGCCCGCTCTTTGCCCGGTCTAAGCCCCGCGCGCGTCCCGCGTGCGCGTTACTGGCTCTGTTAATCAAGGGCAGGTTAAGGGGGCGGGAAGAGGACCAGCTGCGGCCGATCAGCGCCGCTCAGCACGCTGGTCCTCGCAGTCCAGCCTCCGGCCTTCGTGTGTGGATGGGCAGTTCCTGAGGGCTCGTTGGTGCTCCAATGCACAAGAGACCAGGTGGCAGAAAGTCCCCAACAAAGTCTTGCGCCTACGAGCGGCTCCCGCGGAGCGGGGGCCGCGAGGCGTGGTGTGGCGCAGCGGCTGGCAAACAGGCAGGGAAACCGGAACGGTAACAGCACTCCCAGCAGGTAGGAAGAGGACACCCAGGCAGCTCACAATCCCTGAAGCTTTTAACAGATGAAGGGGGCGGGAAGAGGACCAGCTGCGGCCGATCAGCGCCGCTCAGCACGCTGGTCCTCGCAGTCCCGCCTCCGGCCTTCGTGTGTGGATGGGCAGTTCCTGAGGGCTCGTTGGTGCTCCAATGCACAAGAGACCAGGTGGCAGAAAGTCCCCAACAAAGTCTTGCGCCTACGAGCGGCACCCGCGGAGCGGGGGCCGCGAGGCGTGGTGTGGCGCAGCGGCCGGCAAACAGGCAGGGAAACCGGAACGGTAACAGCACTCCCAGCAGGTAGGAAGAGGAAGATTAAGAAACGCGAGAGATTGAGCAATGATGTATAAAATGCCACATGTTTTTAAATGTTTTAACTGTGTATTTAATGATGTACGGTTCAGAAATGTAATTAATGTATTTTGCAGAATGTATTTTTATGATGGTTTTTAATCATCGAAATAAAGATCTACTGAACTGAACTGAACAGTATCACTGGAAGAGGAGGGGGTTGCCATTAATGGTTCTTTCTTACAGAGAGTGGTACATATTATTTTGCATGATATGAAATTTCAAGAGAAAGTCTGTTAACATTTGATGATCTACAAAGGGAATTCACATGTATATTAATAATGGGGACATTGTAAATGTATATGCATAACATATAGTGACTAATGAGTGTCAGTTAATTGTAGTACAGTTTGAATATTAATTACATATCCTGTGACAAACATTTAAAGGTCCTGAAATAATTTAATATATATGAAGTGAAGTTCTTCAGGAACTAGTCAACAATTTAAACAGTAAGTATCATATACATGCAAACAGTCCACAACATAGGTGTTTGGATAATAAAACAGCCACTAGCAAATTTAGTTATGTACTGAGTCATTTAGTTGGAATTAGGTGACTTAAAACTTTGTTAGTAGTCAAGTGAATATTTTCCTGTCCTTCATATAGTTTTGTTACTTTAGCCACAATTGGTATAGTTAATGTATTTGTAAGGCTGGGTTTCAGTGTTGTAGCTGTGGTAGGTGCTGCAAATGATATACTAGTAGATGTATTCTATTTCTAATTGTGCAACACAGAGAAGAAGGAATTCAAATATGTGTAAGACATGCTACTGCAGAACCACTGTTTGCATTTTATACTGGTATGTTGAACTGATATTTAGAAAGCATTGTTTTAAGCTTTACTTTAATTAAATATAAATCATCCCTATGTTAAGCGGTAGGTAGCAAATATGGCAGGAAGGTATGATTTTAAAAGAGAAAACATGCTGTTAGAAAGATACTTACTAACCAATATCCCCAGTTATAGATGCTCTAATCAATCTATGCACTCACTGAGATACCTATTTTGAAAACCACCAAGCCACTTATACACCCAGTGAGACAGTAACAGATGTACTTAGACACTCACTCACGCACACACATACAGCACTCATATATCCAATATTAATGGAGGAAGTTGCACACACCGTTAAACAACCTAAAACCTACTAACACACCCAGTAAGTAATCCATGCAGCCCCTGACATACACCTTTAGATACCCATAGACCAGCTAAGTTAACCAGACATATAAGAACATATTTACTTAGATATCCAATGATACCCACATAGGGGCCGAGACACTCATTCAGATGTGTACTGAGGAACTGAAACTGACAAGTTACCCATCCAGACTAGTAGGTCTTTAAACATGTCTTGGGCTTGTTACTGTGGAGCATGTGTATACATAGTTTTTCTGTTAGGTCGAGTTGATATTGAAAACATGTTGCTAAGCCTTAAACTCCTCTTCTCCAACAGATAAGTCACTCCTCAGATAGGCTGTAGGTAGGCGTTAGGGCAGGGAGCTATCAGCTTTTTAGATAACTCACGTTGTTTCAAGTTTGTTTGATTTAGATGTGCACTTGTACACCCATATGTCCAGTTATAGATCCAGTCGCCTACCCATAATGGAACTCACATACCTATGTATAAAAGGATAGATCTATAAAATAACTAAGACACACAGACTTAAACCAACCTACTTACTTAGACAGCCAATGACACACCCATATAGGCACCAAGACACTGTTTCAGATATGTACTAAACAATTCACACTAACAAGTCACTTATGGAGACAAGTAGCCCTTTAAGCATATCTTAGGCCTGCTACAGTAGAATGTGTGTATATGCAGTTTTCTTGATAGGCCAATTTGACATTAGAAACATGTTGCTAACCCTTTAACTCCTCTTCTACTACTTATAAGTCACCCCTAAGGTAATCTGTAGGTAGGCTTTAGGGCAGGGAGATATGTGCTTAAAAGATAGGGCATGTTGTTTGAAGATTATTTGAGTTACATGTGCACTTGCAGACTACATGTCCTGTTACACATCCAGTCTCCTACCCATATTGGAACTTGCATACCTATGTATAAAAGGCTAGAGACTCTACTACACCCAGTCAGACAGTGACAGAGGCACTTAAACATTCACTCACACACACATACAGCTCTTATGCATTCAGTTGAAACATGTCTTGGGCATGCTTCGGTAGAGCCTGTGTGGGCAGCTTTGCTGCTATGTTGACTTGGCATTTAAGAACCTTTGTCAGGCCTTAAACGTCTCTTCTACTCTATATAGGTCACCTTAATCTAGGCCATAGGTAGGATTTAGGGCAAGGAGGTATGTGCTTAAAAGACAAGACATGTTGTTTGAAGTTTCTTGAGCTACATGTGCACTTAGAGACCCATATGTCCAGTTGTACATCTAGTCTCCCACCCATACCTGTATGCACATACCTATGTATAACAGGATAGAGCTACTAATACACTCAGGTAGACACGGATAGAGGCACTAACACATTCACACATACACAGCTCTTATGTATCCAATAGTAATGGTAATGGAAGCAGCTGTACACACAGTTAAAACCCCCAATATTCACTAAAACAGCCAATAAAACAATTGATGCAGATCCTTACATGCACATAGAGCGACCCAAAGAGTAACTAAGAGACCCAGATATATACTAAGATACTTACTTAAATACCCAATGAAACACAGACATAGGGACTGAGACACTTATTCAGATATGTACTGAAGAATTAACACTCACAAATAATCCATCCAGAGAAGTAGTCCTTTAAAAATGTATGGGGCCTACTACTGTAGTGCATGTGTAAGCAGTTTTCCTGTTAGGCTAACTTGATATTCAAAAGACGTTGCTAAGCCTTAAAACTAATCTCCTTGTACATATAAGTCTCTCCTGAGATCAGTGGCAGCTGGTGAAGTTTGAGAGTGGTGGGGCTGGGCTAGGCCCACGCCCGCGGTAGGTGGTCACTTTAAGAGGCACAGCATTTTTTGGGAAGCTAGTTGCCATTTCCTGTGCAAATGTTATTTAAGCAAGTGAGATTTAATGAAGCAGCTTGTTGCAGTGTAGGCTGGTGAAGTTTGAGAGTGGTGATGCTGGGCTAGGCCTGGGGTAGGCGGTCACTTTAGGGGGCACGCCATTTTTTGGGAAGCTAGTCGCCATTTCCTGTGCAAATGTTATTTAACGCAAATGAGATTAAATGATGCAGCTTGTTGGAGTGTGCTTACACTATATTCTTGCCTCATTTACAATATGTACTAAAAAAATTAGGAACATTGACATGTAATCACACTATACTGTACAGACAATGTACACATAAACAGGGAAAACAATGTGCGTGCACAGTATGCCACACAGGATGTACGAACCCTATATAATATACAGGCACAGCATGAAAATAAATGTACATTAATAATATGCACACATACTGTACTCATGCACAAGTCACAAGCAAATATACCGTATACAGTGTGTGCGCACACACAAACTAAATAAACCAATATTGTTCTGAGCACAAATAGCATTGTCACAATATATACTCTTAAAAAACCTCTACAAGCTAATACTGATAACAATATGCTGAACAAGTAGGGCATGTAAACACACAGCATTCCCAACATCTGCAGGATACACACTGAGTGCAGTTACACATGTATGCCGATCGTTCAGCACTTAAAAATGCAACAAGCAGAAAGCGCTCACAGCATCCAACAAGGCGGTGGCAGGAGACTGAGGTACCCAAGCTGCTCTTGGAGAAGACACAAGTAAAGTATTTTAAATGTCAATACAGATCATCAACTACACAAATCAAAAGTCTTTATAGAAGCCTCATGAATATTCAATCATCCCCTTGGAAAGTTTTCTTTTCAATGTGAAATTACTTTAAGGTTGTAGTCAGAGAGATTGAAAATTAAATGGGACAAATTCTGTTACTCCTACGCAAATAAGAATCCGAAACTTTGTTCTGCCCAGGTACATGAAAACCAATACACATATTAGTTAGACACTGAAGGGCACTGCTTTCAGGCCCGGGCTTTCCAGCTATTCACACATAATGGCTGCAGGTTAGAAAATAGATAAGTGACATTAGCATGTGTCCATTTAGAATAATGGCTGTTGATATCACGTCCACATCAAACAAAGACATCTGAGGACTGCATTTGAATTTGACAAATAGAGCTGAGCAACAGATAGAAATAAACAACGTTTAGCTGTTGCTTTGCCCCATCAGAGAAAGACGAACATAATCCGGTTTTGGGCTGCTTGAAATTAAGTGTAGCATAATTCTTTTTTTAACCTAATGTGTCTCGATGCAAAGTGGCTAAAGGTACCCGCAGGATAAACTTTGAGCGCCGTCTGTATGTGGAAAATGTTTTCAATATATGTGTCGTACCCATCCTCCCATTTTAACCCCTTGGGTGCTCATGACGGCTCCACGCCGTCATGAGTCAGGGTAGGCGTGTGCTCATGACGGCGTGGAGCCGTCATGCCGCTGCCGCTTTGCCCACGCAGCACTAATTCCCCGCCTGTGCTGGCGAATTTATGAGCGGGCGGGGTCATGACGGCACCACGCCGTCATGAGCACACGCCACCCGTGACCCATGACGGCGTGGAGCCGCCATGAGCACTGAATCGCCACGCCCACCCCCTAGCCCCCCGTGCCGTGCCGTGGCGGAATTTGTGGCACAGGGAAGGGGTTAACTCTTGGTTGGTTAGAGTGCAACAGTGCAATACATTATTATGCTTTTTGGGGAGTCAAATATTTATTTATGTGATTCAGAAGTTATATAGTTATGTCATTCGGCTCATTGACCTGATTTTTTTTTAAGAGTTCAGAATAGGAACTGGTAAAGTGTCTCTGCAAATACCACAAGGATAATTAGATCAAAAACAGCTGCTGTCTTTCACAACCCTCCAAACAGCATGAAGGAGGGATTAATTATCCAAGCAACAAAACAGGCAATAATTTTAGCAGGCAAGGCCTCCAATAATTACAATAAATCAAGTCGGACAGTTGGCTTTTTTGTACCTCAACTAGGCCATGGATGGAATCTTCAAGACAAAAGAGTCGCCTATGCGGACTCCTTCACAGAAACACACGCACCTCCAGTGCATAACATTTTGTCCGTCATTCCACGTACCCATGATTCTGTTGCTGGCAATGAATCTGAAGACATGCCAAAGCTCAACTGCCGTCTAACTGCAGCGCAGGAAGCAAGACACCTCAAGTCTGCGCAGTGTGTCTAAAGAAAAAGATTTCTTGGCTTCCTCCCTGCAGTCTGTTCCCCAACCGTTTTCCACACTGTGACGAGGTGGAAAAGGGTGCGGTGACAATTTGCTCTACTCCCTGATTGATCTGGAGGCCTAGCGCCACAGGGCTTCTTCTCTCTTAAACGCCCAGGGCTAACTTTACCACCAAGTCATCAGGGGGTAAAGCCTGGCCATGGATGCAGTGCCTTTGCCGAGCTAATGACCTTACAGGCCTCAAGGCTGTGAGATTTTCATCCTGGAAAATACACTAGAGTTTGGGCACTCCCAGGAGTGCATAATTAGGGAAAGTGTCACGTCATTGTCACAGCAACAAGTACGGTGAGTGGGAGTGTACAGAAGGTCCCAGCAAGATAATTCCAAACCAATGCATATTGTGTATAAGTTTTTTTTGTTTTTTAACGAAGCAGTTAGCAATGCTTCAGTTAAGCTTTCTTTTGACAATGAATGTAAAGGGGGGTGCCCAGACGCCCTCAAAGAGAAACTGCCGGTGGTCTGTACCCAGCCAATAACAGTTCTGTCCTCACTGGTGCAGCTTGCTGGTAGGAGGTGCAGACAGCATTGTGGAAGGCAGACTAGGCCCATTCAGGTAAAAGGAAATCTCCTCCCCTTACTCTAAATGCAGCCCAGGTCTATTCCGCCCAGCCCTGACTCATCAGGCTTTCTGGAGCCACTGCTCCTCCCCAGCCCCCGTGATCCAAAGCCACACATGCAATACACAAACCTAGCAGAGGCACACTGGATGAGAATATGCCACCTTACTACGCATTATTTTTCTCTGCAGGCAATTACAACGCGGTTGTTACAGCGACCGGTTTGTATCAATGCATACCATTACTCCGCAAGTCCTAAAAATGACTTGTTCTAGGGGGGGTCGCCGGATGTTGGAATAGTGTAATTTACTATTCTAACTCCAGTTTGTGCAACAGTAGGGAAGGTGTTGGTTTTTAAATCCAACACCTTCTGACCCCTCCACAAGTTGTTATTCCGACTTGCGGAGTAATGGTACGCGTTGTTACAATGCGGTCATTGTAACAACTGCATTGTTATTGCCTGCGGGTAAATCGATTTGTGACAAACAATGTTTATATAGGAAAGTCCAAGATGGCGGATTGACACCGCCGGAGTGGAGAACGCTGAATGGGTCCGTGGCTAGAGGGCGACTGATACAGCTACACAATGCAGGAGCTGTAATGCTGTAAGGCTGTATTGGAACGGGAGAACTCGGTGACTTTATCAGACCACGAATTTTGAATCCGGCAGCTACGGTTGATTGGGAGCCGTATTTGGAGCTCGTCGAGTTGGGCAGCAGTCAACTGGTTTGGTATGCGTTCCCACGCGGCACCGGCAGCAGTCCCGGCAGAGCAGGCGAGCGCCGAAAAATCCAACACGGACTAGCCCGGTACCAGAAACTTTACTAAGCATATGTGAAGTTAGAGCACTTACTTCTACATCACGCCTTGGAAATCAAAGACGCTGCCACCCTTTTGTAGGAGTAAAGAGCTTGGTGTCTCTTCCAGACCAAAGGATCGAAATCTTGAATGCGGCAGCTACGGCTGATTGGGAGCCGTATCCGGAGCCTGCTACGTTCCGCCAGCACACAGAAACTCGGGAAAATATCGAGTTTTGCTTAGGAACCATCAAAAGGCTGGGCGAACTTGACGAGCTGGGCGAGATCGACGGCAGGCAACTGGTTTGGTCTGCGTTCCCCCGCGGCACCGGCAGCAGTGCTGTTAGAGAAGGCGAGCGCCTGCAGTATGGCACCGAAACCTCCAACACAGACAACCCGCACAACAGCAGCTAGCGGGAGAACGACGGTTACACCGGTATCCATGTCAACGTCGGTGGCAGCGATAAACGAACTAGCAGCGCGGAAAAAATCTTTACCTACTAACATTGCCACGGAGACAGCTTTGGATGTGGAGCAGCTGCACACCAGTAAACTCGGAGGAAAAAATCCAACTCAAGCGAAAGGTAACTCAGCACATAACACCGATAACACAGCAAAAAATCTTTTGTTAAACGAAGGGATTCATATAAAAGCAAGGGAACCCGAGAAATTATGTCAAAGCGGTACTGCAGTAATCCAGAATGATGCTACTTTAAGCAATATAAACAACTTATCTGCGTTTGCTCCCACGGAGCTGGATGGTGCAGAGGTTGGGGTTACAGATCTAACTAATGTGTCTAATACTTTGGCTAAAGGAGGTACGGAGCCCTTAGAAACGTTAGAACCCTCAGAGACTCAGACTTTGACTAAGGTGATTTACCCCGACACTAACGTGAATGCCTCTCACAGTGAAAAGATTAGCACGACTAGCATGCCTCCAGACAAAGGGAATGCTGAGGGTGTGGAAGAAGGTGAGAGAGGTGAAAGTATTGATAATACAGACGCCGCTGAGACAGACGAAGAATATGTGGATCTCAACGAGCAAGGGGGTAATACGCCTTTAAAAGCGATCAAAGACAAAAATAAAGTTTTTAATACCAAAAAATCGAAGGGTAAAAACAAGAATAAGGTCATTAAAATCACAAGCAAATCCAAGACAAGTGTCTTGAAAGCGCTTGCTGAGAACAGCCCAATTAGACAATGGGTGCAGGCTAAGGGTGGCGTAAAATCAATGGTGATGAGACTGTCTGGTAATAGCCCTAATGATCAAACTATTATCACCAAAGACCCAAAACAGATCAATGTACCACTCAGCCCCACTCAGTCTACTACCTCTAATACTACAAGGGCGAAGACGGATAGCCTGGATAAGCCTGGCCTGATTAAGGAGCCGACAAAATCCTCTGGGGAAAGCTTATTGGATCACCCACACCCTTCTGTACCTTCTATGATACTTATGGAAGATAATTCTGCGTCTTTGTCAATTAACAGTAGTAGCAGTAGCTGTAATAACAGCAATAGCAGTAGCAGTAGCAATATAACCCAAGAGCGGCCGATGGCGTCTATATGCGATGCAGCAACAGCTCCAATAGAAGAGATTTTACAAGAAATACACCCGGAAAATATTGTTTCTTCTTTATCTAGCGGGTCAACAGAATGGATTCCGCAAGGGGAGGTATCTACTTCTTTTCAGACAATACTCCATCTTCTAAATGAACAGAAACAAGAAGCTAAAAATCACTACCAGCAAATGAGGGAAGATAATAATAGAACTCAAACTTCCTTGCAAGAGATGGCGTGTAAACTGGGGGTGGTGTCTCAAGACATAGAGGAACTGCAGCAAAGAGTGGTGGTAACAGAGGAGAAGTCACAAAGCTCTGAAATAGCAGTGAATAAACATGCCTCTCAGCTTCTTCAGATGCAAACTAAGCTGGAAGACTTAGAAAATAGACAAAGGAGACAAAATCTCCGCGTTTTTGGTATTGCAGAAGGAGCGGAGGGGGCAGACCCGAGAGCATATATCACTCAATTATTTCAAAAGGCCTTTCCTGACCTTTCAGATTGGGACTGGGACTCTCAGATTCAGCGGGCTCATCGATTACCCCTAGTTCAAAAGGATAACAGTGGTAAATTCCCACGACCAATCTTGATTTACATAGGTAACTACTTGCTTCGACAAGCTATCTCTTCAAAAGCACGGCCTAACACTCCAGTCACCATTGATTCTACTATTTTTTTTGTGAGATCGGATCTAAGCAAACTCTCGCTAGAAAGACGTTGGAAATTGAAGCAATTTATCGATCCGATTAAAGAACTTGGATATCAAGTTTATCTGCAGGAACCGGCAAAACTGAAAGTGATCAAAAACGGCCGATCCTACTTCTTTTTGGAAGTAAATGAGGTTGAAAGTGCTATTGCCTCCTGGCGATTGGGGAAGTGATTAAGTTAATGACTTATGCTTAGCATACATGGCTGTTTGGATTCTTTGGGTTTTTTGGCTATATATTTGCTAGCTTTAAAGTTCTGCGGTATTTAGTTGATTGTTCTTGTGGCTAAGTTACAGTCGAGGTAAAGAGCATCTTGTAGCATTGTGTAGCACGGGGTTTTTTCTTTTTTTTTTTTTTTTGTTGCTATGATTAACATTGATTGCCTTGACCCTATCAGTGCTCTATCCGCTCGCCAACTGCCAGAGGAACGGCAGTTAATCAAACGGGGGGACCTATAGGTAGCTACTGGGTGGGAAATGAGGGAGGGGAAATAATAAAAAAAAAGCATCATGAGAATAAATATACCTATGTTCTATTGGCTAAGGAAAGCACACATGTTTTGCAAAGTGTTTTTTCTTTTCTTTTTTTGGTAGAAGGCATGTCAGAATATATATTACAAACAATTAAATGTATCAATTAAAGCTTCTAGTATGGAATGTAGCTGGTTTAAACAGTCGGATTAAGAGGAGTCTAGTATACGAAGAACTTAAGATGCATAACCCTCAGATAGTAGTTATAACTGAGACTCATATTACATACAAGGATAGACGTTTATTGAATCAATTAGGCTATGATCTTTTGGTTAGCACGGAGTTTAACGCCTCAATCCGAGGTGTGGCTATACTGAAACATAAACAGCTTAAAGTAGAAGTTAACAGAAAAATGACAGATAAAGCGGGCAGGTGGGCCATGGTACAAGTGACTTTGGAAGGTCTCCAATATATAATATGTGGGGTTTATGCCTCAAATCAGGACGAACCAAGAATAATTGATCAGGTTAATATGGAGTTACTTACTTGGGAGGGGGAGCGGATAGTGTTAGGGGATTTTAATTGCATAATGGATTATAATCTGGACACAACCAGAAAGGGTTCGTTTCAGAGGATGCGTAAGACGAGGGCTGCTATTTCAGATCTGGCAGCTATACATGCAATCAAAGATGCTTGGAGGTATCTATACCCTCACATAGCAGGTTATACCTATTATTCATCTGCCCACAAACTCTGCTCACGCATCGATATGGTCTTTGCTTCTGACTCTATTCTATCAACCAGTTCAATGTCAATATGCCCTAGGGTAACATCGGACCATAACCCGCTCTTATTTACAATAGAAATTGATACGGACATGCACCCACCCAGGCCTTTTTCCTTTCCTAGGTATTTATTCTCTGATGCTAAGTTTGTGAGCTTGTTGAAAGGGCATATAAAGGACTTTATTGATATCAATAGGTTTTCTACATCTCCTTTGATGGTGTGGGATGCATGTAAGGCTAGCATCCGTGGGTTTACTCAACAGTTTGTCTGGCAACAAAACAAAGCTGGTAGGATTCAAAACAAAAAACTACTAGATGATATATCTAATATTGAAGATAGGCTATCTAAGATGTTAGCTACTACTACAATGGCAAAAGAAATTGAAGAATTAAATTTAGAATTGATGGAATCAAGATTAGCACTGAAAAATCTCTTTAGGGAAAAAAGCATCTCCAAACTAGCTAAATACAGGCTGAACCAATATGAGAGTGGGGAGAGGATAGGAACATTTTTGGCATATAAAGTGGCAGAAGACCGAGCCCAAATGCTGATTAAGGAAATAAAAGGCGATGATGGACAACTACATCAAGATTCTAAATTAATCCTATTCCAGTTTGCCACATATTATCAAAAGCTATACACACCTGAAACGACCCCAACAGGAGATAATATAAATACCTATTTGACAGAAAATGTTGTACAGAATATAGAGGATGAACAAGCTGATCACTTAGAAGCAGATATAACAGCAGGTGAAATTCAGGCGGCTATTAACTCCCTAGCACTGGGAAAAGCAGTAGGCGAAGACGCAATCCCCTTAGAACTTTACAGAAAATGTATGGAAGAATTAATCCCTCTCTTAATAATGGTCATCAAGGCTATTGGCGAAGGAGAACAAGCTCCGAAATCCTGGAACTACACTCAAATTATATTTTTTCTTAAAAAGGGGAAACCCCCACAAGAGAGAGGGTCTTATAGACCAATATCATTAATCAATGCCGATGCTAAGATATTTGCAAAAACACTAGCAACAAGACTTGCGTCATTAATGTCACAGATGGTTTCACCATTTCAACACGGGTTTATCCCTAAACGGGATACTACCGCTCACATTAATACTGCTATAACAGCATTTGACGTTGCTAGGACGTGTCCCACCCCACTCGGCATGATCCTTTTAGATGCAGAAAAAGCATTTGATCGCGTGGGGTGGGACTTCCTTTGGGCAGTTCTGGCGGCATTCGGCATAAAAGGTCAGTATTTGAAATGGGTTAAATCCTTGTATGATCAACCAAGGGGCAAGGTATGTTATTCAGGACGTTGCTCACCTACCTTTCCAATCAAACGTGGTACACGACAAGGGTGTCCTCTATCTCCTCTGATATTCGCTTTAGCAATAGAACCCTTCTTGATTGCATTGCACAAGCAAGAGATGATTATACCATTTAAAAATGGCCTTAATATACTAAAAATAACTGCTTATGCAGATGATGTAGCGGTTTTCTCCACAAATGTCCCTGATGCGATATTAGGTATAGGTACTGAAGCGGATAAATAAGGATTTGGTATCTGGGTATCGGTTAAATACTAGCAAAACGCAAGTAATCATAAACTTTTCTCCAACCACACCAGTAGCTGGAGTATGTAACGTGGCAACATACCTCGGGGTGAAAATCTCTTCTAATCCTGAATCAATAATTGCACTTAATTATGAACCCCTGTTAAAAGAAACCTCGCTTCTCCTCAAAAAATGGCACAAACTTCCAATGGGGATTTTGGGGCGAATTAACATAATTAAAATGAAGATCTTGCCTAGATTTTTATATCTTTTTCGATCTATACCCTTAAGAGTGTGTAACACATATTTCAACAGACTGGAGGGTATCATCAGCAGCTTCATATGGGGGTATAAAAAAGCACGACGGGCTTTATCTCTGCTTAAACTCCCCTATGACCAAGGTGGACTTGGGCTACCAGACTTTAAATTATATTATTGGGCTGCTTTAAAAACTCGATTTCGCAGCTTGCTTATTCCTGACAAATGTCTCTATTTTCATAGATTTATATTAGGGGGGGAGGCTGTTATGTTTTTATATAGACTTAATGACCCTAACTACTTTAAACGAGTACGTTTTAAGACGATTCGAGACACGGTTAATATTTGGCGATCTATCCTTAATAGGAATAACATCTCCTTATTTCATGCCCTAACGCCCCTTTGGTATAATCCAGGGTTGCCAGGAATTTTTCATGATTCAGCTAGCACTATGTTTTTGGATAACAGCATAAGTAATCTTGGAGACCTGTATGACCATATTGGATTTTCTACTTTTGAAAAGCTAAAGATGATATATAACCTACCAGAAGGGGCTTGGTTTAAATACAATCAGATCAAGGATTATATTATTCGTAGAACAGGCTTTGACAGCATAGCCGAATCTGAAATTTGGAGCTGTATGTATAGAGATTCTGATAAGGCACTGATCAGCTGTGGCTATAAGACTTTTTCTATCTTACATAAGGATGATATTAGCAAGGTGGCAGAAAAGTGGAGTACAAAGTTAGAGGTGAATGTAACTCCAGATATGATAACCTCCTCACTGAACAGTCTAAATAACGCAGTTCAATCGTCAAGTCTGAAATTACAGCTGTTTAGAACTTTGTTTCAACTGTACTATTCTCCAGACAGGATTTTAAAATGGGCTTGCAATAATGAAATGAATGATCGTACAAAATGTCCTAAATGTGCACTTAAAGGGGCAGATATTGTGCATATGTTTTTTTCATGCCCTGAGCTATCCACTTTCTGGAAGGATGTAGCCGGTGTTATCTCAGCCAAAATGGCTAGGCCAATTGTACTCATGCAAATGGATATTATGATCGGGGTTGTTGGGGCAAATAACAGATTTCGGGACTTGATGAATATACTTTTGATGGTTGTACGGCTTTACAACGCGTCCTTTTACACCGCGTGCCGTTACAACGCGGTTTTTTCAACGCAAGTCGTTACCACGACTTGCGTTGGAGGGGTGCGAACTTAGGAATTTTTTAATTTACTATTCTAACACCAGCCTACGTACAGTAGGGAAGGTGTTGGATAGTAAATTTTAAAATTCCTTGTCCTGCAGCGCCCTCCAGCGCAAGTCGTGGTAACGACTTGCGTTGAAAAAAACGCGGTGTAACGGCATGCGGTGTAACAGCCGCGTCGTAAAGGCTGTTCCCCACTTTTGACATGTGCCAGATTAGCTATTGCTAGGGTTTGGATTCAAAGTCGTCCCCCCACGGTTATGGAATGGTGGCTCTTGGTTAAAGACATTCATAATATGGAAAGCTCTTTGGCGATAACTAAAGGACAGAAGAAAAAACGAAAAGTGGAAAAAATTTGGGGATTAATTATGTCTTAATGCTCAAACTGAAACATTGATTTTTAGTATTGTTCTGATTGATGCCTCATCTTACATGATTTGTCTGATACCCTTGTTAATTTGGAATTTTTTTTTTCTTTTCTTTTTCTTCTTTGAGTTATCTGTATTTGATGTTACTCATGATGCTAATAAAAAATATTTAAAAAAAAAAAAAAAAAAAGGAAAGTCATATTCATTTAAGAATTAGTGATAAAACATAGGACATATACACAAAAACAAAAAACTACCAAACTTGTTTTTTCACAATGGTGAAACACAGGGGAGGTGAATACAATGGTGTTTTACACAGTTATCACAATACAATTTATTCATAACCAATGATACATATATAACATAATTAGTTAGTACAGCATCGTGTCATCAATGAAAAACCCCTAACAAGACCTAGAATCTATCCTCTTAGTTATAATAGTCTGAGTGGGAACATATATACGTCGATGTTTCGACCCCTGAGTATGAAAAAGCATCACTGGGGGTCTTCATCAGGACTAAGAACAATATTTGTGTATCGCCTACTAAATTGTCTTATGAAAATGCCTAATTCGTTGAACTCGCCGTCAGTACAAGGTGACCAAGGTACTTTACCTTGTATAGTTCTTTTTCCTCAACAAGTCCTTCAAACCAGACCCTTCTGATTGGTCTTAGAAATTCACTGAAAAAACAAAGGTTACAGAGATGTCATAGTTAGACTCCAGTTTCACTCGTACAGAACCAGAGAAATTCAGCAGTTATAGTTGGATGAGCTAACTATAACTCGCTCCCCTGCAATGCAATGCTTATGACCACACATATTACATCACTCATGACATGGTCAGTGACATCACTGATTACATCACTGATGACATCATCCACAGAATCTCTGACGCACCCACTCACACCACAATATAGCCTTTCATACACCTACTCCAACTTTAATACTTTCATTCTCAAACCCATTGACACACCCTCACTAGTACTGACACACAAACTCACTGATTCATAGGTTTACACACATACATCCACTCACTCACCCATAATGCCACTCATACACCAACTCACTCACTAATACAGCCACTGATATATCCTCTCGTACACCCGTACAGCCACTCACACACTCAGTCACCCTTAAACCTACTCACACACCTACTCACTCACCCTAAGAGTCAAGGAGAGGGGTTGGCCTAACGGCTAGGGCGCTCGACCTCGGACCTGGGGATCTGGGTTCGAGTCTCGGTAACGACGCCAAAAACCTCCTGTGATTCTGGGCAAATCACTTAATCTCCCCGTGCCTAAAATGAATGCGTCTCCTCATGTAACGTAACTGGTGCTATGTAAAGCGCTCTGATACCTGATTCGGTTCGGGTCTAGTTCGCGCTATATAAAACTCTGCAAAAAAAAAAATCACACAGTCACTTCCTCACCTATACAGTTATACACACACCCACTCACTTATTCATACAGCTACTAGCACATGCTTACTCACTTATATAGTCAGTGACCCAAACACACACTCACCCATACAGCCACTCTCTCAATCACTCACTCACACATACAGTCACTCAACACTCCCCTAGACTGTCTTTCACATATACAGTTACTCACCCATATACCACTGACACATTCATTCTCTCCACACTACAGCCATACACACTCAGTCACCCATACATCCCCTCACAGATGCACTCAATAACCCTTACAACCACTGACTCACCCACTCACTCATCCAGGTAGGTAGTCACAAACCCCCTTAGCCACCCAAAAAAGACATTCATACACCCATACAGGTATTCAGATAACCAAACACCCATACAGCCATTCACATACCCACTCAACAGCCCACACAGACACTCAGATCCTAACTGATAGACTTATACAGACATTCAGACAACCTACTCGCTCACCCATACCTTCACTGGGACACCTAATCACTCACTTATACTGTCAGTCACGCACTCACTGTATCATCCATACATTTTCATTTCCAAAACCAGTGTATCCATGTGTAAATGAGGAAGATGATTACAACATCACAGTAACTAAAGTGGTGATGCATGTTACTGGACTTGTGGGACTCACAAAAATAAATGTTGAGTCTATCTATGGGATCTTATACATCTAAGGCTGCACCAAATTAGTTTTGCATCCTCACAGAATGGTAGGCCTTACCATTGCACAGGAATGTGTGTGTGTGTGCGCTTGGGTGTGTGTGTGTGCGTGTGTGTGTATATGTGTAGGTACGTGAGGGTGTTTGTGGGTGTTTATAAGTCATTTGATGATGCAGAGCACAGGTTACATGACTGTCTTGTTCATATCAATTTTGCAGTTCATTTCACACTATCATCTTTGCCCATGCCCACTAATTTCTATTTCATCTCATGTTGGCAATTTCGGCTCCTTATTCCATGTTGTTCAGGGACCCTTACCTGCTGCCCCTTGCCAACTAGACATTTGAACAAAGTCCACTAAAGAAAAAAATCACTGCAAAGCAAATTATTTAGAAACGGTTTGTTGTAATCTCAAATGATTATTAATGCAAACAGAAGCAGAATTGACAAATACATACTAATACAAGAGATTGTATTAAATAAATACAAAATAAAATGCATGCATTCAACTATCAGCTCCTGGCTGTTACATGATGTTAAAAAATGAAAACATGCTCAATATTGTTTTCAGAAGACGGAAGCACACCTACTACTGATGCACATGTGTGCCAGCCCTTTACAGTTTCGAATTAAAATGATAATCTTCAATCAAAGTGAACAGAGGGATTTGTTGAAATGAATATTATCTTTAACCTATATATTTCAATGAAAGATAGGATTAGTTTGAAGGAACACTGATAGGCAAAACAAAGGAAACTAAAAAAATACATGTGAAAAAAAAGAATTTGCAGTCTTACATGTGCCAAACCTTGGTTTTATAGCTACTTAATTAACTGAAGCAAGTCAGAACCATAAATAACAATTTTCAGAGTGGGGGTGGTGTCATAAATGTTACATCACTGAAGTCATAGGGATTTTGAAAAACCCATGTGCCTCACACAATACAAGTGCTGAAAATGAGACTCACCCATACAGCAGGAGAGTGGTATGAGTGTGCTTTGTAGCTGGTGGTGCCTTACGGAGCACACTGTTGCAAATATATTAGTAAAGCATGGTGTGGTAGTACACCATCATTTACAGATATCGTATGCACATTTTCATTAAAATGGCCACAAAAATCGTATTGATGTAGTTTTAATTATTAAACTATAGCACACAACCAATAATGTGTGAAAATTGAGTTTCAGCAAACACTTATCATTTACTAAGTACCGTGTTAATTTTTGATTTGTGTTCTGCTCCCACTTCAGAATTACAAAAATTACAGAATTATATTTGGGCTTTCCTAACTGCAGATAGATATTGAATTATTTGTACAGTTCATTTGCAGGTATTAAAATGTTATGTGGTGGAAAAAGCTGACGTAGCCTTTCCTTTCACTCTGTGCTCTAGCGAGATTGTCAGACAGTTCACCTTACAAAATCCTCTAACTTTGCAGTTAATGAAAGAAAAGTAAACTCCAATTTCCATGTAACCGAAGACATAGCCTGACGTTTGACGTCTGTCTTTGAACGGACTCAGGGAAAATCAAATTTAAAGGCATCCCTTGTTGCCCGTTCACCTTTTGAACTCCAGCATGTTTATTTTGAAGCTGCTGCAGCACCCTTACTTCCAGCGCCAAGGACTGTAGCGCTGCGCGCGCAATGTCCGCACAAATACCACAGCAGCAGCATTTGCTTGCCCTCCCACTGGACATTGTCGATATTTCACAAGTATCCTTTGGTGATCCGTGCTTCTCTCCTCTCTTTTGTTAGCGTTTACTGCTGTGCGTGGGGTCAAGATTACAACTTGGCTCTCCCTTTCTTTCTTTTTTTTTCTTGAATTGCTCACTGTTTCCAAAAATGTGTCTCTTCATGGCGAGTTATCATCGAAAATGATAAATAAAAACAATCTGGAGTCTGGGATGCTGGATGAACCACTAACTCCCACCTAAAGTTTGAGTGGTTGCAGCAATTCTCGCAGGAGTTCTTGCAAAACCACAACGGCAGGCAGATAAAGACGTAACCGTAGCAGGGTGTGCGCGTGAGGGCGGGAAAGATGACAAGAGACCGCCTAATGTTGCCCCTTCTCCAGTGAAAGCAGCAGGCGTAATTTGAGATGTACCAGATGTACCAGACTGCATTCCGGCTACTAACACACCAGTGTCTCAGAAAGGTAATATTTCAATTGCAAAACAGCATTAACTTCGAGTATAGGAAGGAGGTCGACTTTGTCATACGTGTAAACAATTATTCTTTATGACTTTCAATAAATGTGACCTTATTCTAGAGGGAAAAACCAACAACAACATTATTATTATGGTTCAAACTGTTCCATTTCGGAAAGCAAAAGAAAGTGCAGTTTTGCACTGTGCGACACGGCGGGTACGTGCCTCAAAGAGAGTACAAACTGTATTGTGAAACAGCATTATCACAGTCAGAATATCTAACACAAAATATCATGTAACTAAGTATATTTAGGTCATTATAAATGCTCCATTCATAAATTCACATCTGTGTACTTTGACGAGATATATATTGTTAGGACACAGACATGGTGAATTCAGTACACTAACATTACACTTACTTTTATATACTACCGTTGTGGTATTGTCGTAGTCGATATTCTGGCTACGATAAATTTGTAATCCAATATTTAAAATATGATTATCTGGTAGTATACCAACACAGAATCAAAAACCCGGATTTTATATGTGAAAAGGTAACTTTATTTTGATCCTCATATTCCTGAAATCAAAAATATCGCAAACATGGCCCCACTGCTTCACAAATCTGACATCGCAATTCACAAATGTATTTCAAAATTGAAATATCAACATTAACAATGCAAAGGAGGTAGTAAAAGAGCATTCACCTAGTGACTCGAGGAATGCATCAATGGTTTGCATTCCTCGGTGGAATTCGGTGCAAATCAATGCTTTCGGTGCAAAGCATTGAATGATTACAGGCTGCCAGATATTCACAAAGTGAAAGCAGCTACTACTGTGTGGGGGACCGATGCACGGAGGGTCGGTTTTGGGGCAGTGAGACCGGTGCAGCCGCACTGGACGTTGACCTGAGGAGTGGACGCTGACCTTAGGGGCGGCGCTGTGTTTAGCAATAACGCATGATTGAAGAGATGAGGGGTACTTTTGCCAGGTGGTAGTGAAAGAAGCCGAGGAGACGGTCATGGGATGTGGGGGTGTGTCAAAAATGATTGTCGCACTGGGCACCACCAGCGCTAAAACCGTCCCTGGATGCACGCTCCCCCAATGATCAGTTCACAATGTGGCATTATTTGACATTGTGCCGCTTCTCTTTATCGGGACAGGTGTCCAAATATAGGCACATGATGGAAGCATTTGCAGAGATGGGGATCAAATGTCACTTGCAAGCCCCATTCATGCATTCACTACCATTCGCAAGCAATCATAGATCAAACCCTGCTACATAAAAAATGATGGCCTGTATATCTTGCAAACGTAACCTGCCATCTTCTTCTCTGCTATACTGGTGCGCCAGTGCTGTGTCAGACATCTAAAGTTGTAGCCAGACCCCAGCACAGATGCTGCTTTGACATGACCTAATGTGACTCTCCCTTTTGGCACATCCCTTTTTGACGAGACAGTCTGTATTTATGTTTTTGGGTCTAACCCTTTGGATACCCAAATTTATACATTTGTAGAAATGTAGTACATATTTAGTGCTCGATGCCATGCTGATGTGACAGACATGTCTGCAGTTAGAGGTCCTGCCCCTACGCGTATACATTTTCAGATTGTGAGTTGCATTTTCTAAAATATGCCACCTAGTTATACTAGGAACATACACTTAGTGATGGCAATGTCTGTATGCAATCTTCAAAATATTATTTAAGTATTTGCTTTTCTGCTCCGACCAGCCTCCTCAAGTCACTCAGAAACCTGGGCATGAAATACCTGGACACATCTGTGTTGCTCGAATACGAATTTACCCTGAAAAAACAAGATTTTGGCAAAACTTGAACAGTTGGTTTAATTAAGCACTTTGACCGACAACACAGCTACACAAGCAGGTCTGAGGTCTGTCTCAAAGTACAATCAAGCTGAACAGGGTTTTATACTTTTCTTTGGGTATGGTAAAGTACTTCAGTCAATCCTTTTTTGGCAAACAAATGCAGACCTTGCCTGTGGAGTCATAACTAAGGCCCCTGATAACAGATGCAGGTGGGCCTAGACCTTCTGTGGACACAGTGGGGGCCAGTGGGTAACGTATCCAGATGCCTGGGATGAGGGGCGCATGATCACTGCGTGTGCTGTGTATGTTTGGACCTGATTGGCTGTGTCTTCCTATCTTCATGTGATTCAGAAAAGGGGGTGGTGATGAACAGAGTGCCTGAATTAAGCAGACCACTCTTACCCAGTCCAAAGATCAGGGCTTGATCCATCACCGTTTTTTAGCTCACTGCACCATCCCAGCTCAGAACTTGGCTATATGCAAATTAGTCTGTTCCTGTCCCAGTGCATGATGGGAACAGGGCAAACCAAACTACCAAGCCAATTCTTGTACTGGGAAGGAAACAAGCTTCCGGGGACCGGTTTCTGCCATTTCAGGCGTCGTCGGCCCGGCTTGCTTGAATCCTGATGGTGCAATGAGCAAGGGACTCACATCTGAGTATACCCTTCCACGCTTAGGGTGGACAAAATGATTCAGAAAAGGGGGTGGTGATGAACAGAGTGCCTGAATTAAGCAGACCACTCTTACCCAGTCAAGCCATGATCTTTGGACTGGGTAAGAGTGGTCTGCTTAATTCAGACACTCTGTTCATCACCACCCCCTTTTCTGAATCGTTTTTGGCCACTACAGGTGTGGCAGGGTATACTCAGACATGAGTCCCTTGCTCACTGCTCCATCAGGATTCAAGCAAGCCGGGCCGACGAGGCTGAAATGCCAGAAACCGGTCCCCGGTAGCTTGTCTCCTTTCTGGTGAAGAATTGGCTTGGTAGTTTGGTCTGCCCTGTTCCCATGATGCACTGGGCCAGGGACAGACTAATTTGCATATAGCCAGGTTCTGAGCTGGGATGGGGCAGTGAGCTAAATAACGGTGATGGATCAAGCCCTGATCTTTGGACTGGGTAAGAGTGGTCTGCTTAATTCAGACACTCTGTTCATCACCACCCCCTTTTCTGAATCGTTTTTGGCCACTATAGGTGTGGCAGGGTATACTCAGACATGAGTCCCTTGCTCACTGCTCCATCAGGATTCAAGCAAGCCGGGCCGACGAGGCTGATATGACAGAAACCGGTCCCCGGTAGCTTGTCTCCTTTCTGGTGAAGAATTGGCTTGGTAGTTTGGTCTGCCCTGTTCCCATGATGCACTGGGCCAGGGACAGACTAATTTGCATATAGCCAGGTTCTGAGCTGGGATGGGGCAGTGAGCTAAATAACGGTGATGGATCAAGCCCTGATCTTTGGACTGGGTAAGAGTGGTCTGCTTAATTCAGACACTCTGTTCATCACCACCCCCTTTTCTGAATCGTTTTTGGCCACTATAGGTGTGGCAGGGTATACTCAGACATGAGTCGCTTGCTCACTGCTCCATCAGGATTCAAGCAAGCCGGGCCGACGAGGCTGTAATGCCAGAAACCGGTCCCCGGTAGCTTGTCTCCTTTCTGGTGAAGAATTGGCTTGGTAGTTTGGTCTGCCCTGTTCCCATGATGCACTGGGCCAGGGACAGACTAATTTGCATATAGCCAGGTTCTGAGCTGGGATGGGGCAGTGAGCTAAATAACGGTGATGGATCAAGCCCTGATCTTTGGACTGGGTAAGAGTGGTCTGCTTAATTCAGACACTCTGTTCATCACCACCCCCTTTTCTGAATCCTTCCTATCTTCATGTGGCATCTGACTTTATGGTAGTATGGGAATGCGTGCACCCCTCTGGCAATGTGTGCTTTTATTCGGGCCAATCTACCTGGACTTTTGTGATGTCACTGTGCCTATCTGGAGAATTGACCTGAGTTTCCATTTGACATGTTTGTCTGCTGGCTATGTGCCACCCCACCTGTGATCCGTCAATCAGTAATCTCAGGCCTAGGTTGCAGAGCCTACTTGACCACACATTTCTGAGTAGGGGTTAATGGAGAGTTTGTGACTGGCAAATTTGCTTTGATAATAGTGTTTCAATTTTGTTATTATGTGCGAATGTATCATTATAAACATTGGTATTGATTCTATCAATATTAACATTTAATTCAATATTAACATTTGCAATAAACGTTCCACATTCCTCTATTTATTCATAAGGTGTGTTGCACACTCACACTACCGAGGCCCAAAGGGGTGACCCCCTAAAAGAAGCACACTCTCAAGCCCTTCACTCCTGTTTCAAAATCGATGTATTGAGTTGCACATTGAATGCAAAGCTCTGGTTTTCTTGGAATACATAGAATAGTAGTCATCAATAGTGGTGGTCAATGGAAAGCCAACATTCGGGAAAGTTGGGTTCAGGCAAAGTTCCTCGATTATCTAAGCTTCATTTTCCTGTTTTCCAAAACCATTCCCAGGACATTGGGGCAGATGTATCATCACCATCATTTGCGATTCTCAAATAGCGATTTTTTTAGAAATCGCTATTTGAGAATTGCAATTTGGGATGTATGTAGAAAAACGCAATTTTTTAGCGATTTCTTAATATTCCTAAATTGCGATTTGCAAATTGCGAAATCGCAATTAAGGAATAATTTCCCATTCATTTCTATGGGCCAGGAGGCCCATAGGAATGATTGGGAAGTTATTCTCAATTTGCGATTCGCAATTTGAGAATCGCAAATTGAGAATAATTTCAAGGGTGCAAGGGTGTCTTGAGGACACCCTGCTGCACCCCTGAATTTTACATGTGTGCGCATATGGCGCACATATATGCCCTAAGGGCATGTATGAGCGCCACATGGCACCTTCACAAATGCCAAAAAGTGCAGTTGTGACAGAAATCGCAAATTAACACCAACTTGAAGTTGGTGGTAATTTGCGATTTCTTAAGGTGAATTCGCTAAACTTAAGTGTTTCTTACATAGCATTTAAGAAATCGCTTTTTGCGATTCCTTAACTGCTTGCGCAAAGTTAAGGAATCGCAAATTTTGCGATTCCTTAATTTTGCAATGCCATTTCCTTCATAATCCCGTTTTCCTGATTTTTAGTCGCAAACGCTGCTTTTTTGCGAATTGCAGCATTTGCGACTAAAAATCGCGTTGATACATCTGCCCCTGTATGTCATAATATCAGTGATAAAAATATTTCCTCACTTCAATATGATGTCCTAAATATTATTTCAATAATTGCTGTCTCAGGGGGAGTAGATTTTATATTCTGGACTCCATTTTTTTAAATCACTATTTAGAACACACTATTTTTATCAGGCATTATTTATTCTACTGTAGTGTAGTTCCTATCATCCCAATAGGCTCTGCGCATTGGAATAATACCTTCAATAGTATAGGCCTAGACCAGACGTTAACTAGGTCTACTACTGTCGATATTAGACTTAAAGTTTTGGGTTTGCCAGCTTAGCTCAGAGTTCACTAGAAACTTTCTCGAATGTTCAGGAAAGAATTAACTTCCCTGATTAGACAAGAAGGGATTTAGTTTCTGACAACCATAGAACATGACAACTTTGCTCTCCCCTAATCAAGAGTGTATCTCGAGAGTCGTGTGAACAAAAGGCAATTTATTTTACTCAGTCAGTACGTGCATTCTTAGTCTCATCAGATTGTAGAGAAAAGGAAGAGACGGGCGTGTTCAATAATAGATGTTATTTATTGATCAGTCTCTTTTCTCATACAAGAGAAATGGATCGATATTATTGCAATACTTATAGTTAAGTAAAGTGCATACATTATAAGCAGAAGTATAAAATAATACTGTAAAAACATTGATATGGTTTCTAAGCCATATGAAGGTTTAAAATGATTAAAATATATTACATACACATATACATTTGACTAAACGTACTCAACTGGTGTTTCTAAATACGCCTACCCCGTGTACCTGACCTAAGTCTAATGTGTGGGCGGGAATAGAAAGTTACAGTTTAAGTTAAGTTTGTTTTTGCCAAGTGACTGACTAAAGAATTCTCTGTGAGGGGTTATTCAGTTCTGTACCTGGAAGTTAGGATGAATGAGGGATGGTATCTCTCTCTCTGGTCTCGATATTCCAGGCTGCCTGCGAGGGCTACCCGGAAGCGCCGGTGCTGGATCTCTCGGCAGGAGAAAGCAGCGCGTCTCGTTCTCAGCGTGTCAGGAAGGCGGGGCTGCGCCAGCGGGGTCTGCTCTGCTCTGGGCTTCGGCAAGTATGGCTGCTCCGTCTCGTCACCACCGCGTGTGTTTGCATAGGGCAATATCGGTAATATTTATACCTTTAAGGTGCCGAGATTGACGTAAGGATGGACATAGATACGTCAATAAAGATGTCATACGACTTGGTCGTTAGCACATTCTTTTGCTGAAGTTCTCGGTGAAATCAAAACAATGGCCGCAGGGTTTTTCCCAGGTTGTCATAGGTTTGATTTGTTATGAGAACTCCGTATGCCTTATCAGGGGCTGGAGGAATATCGCTTGTCTAATTAGATCGCAAGCGTTATGACCTAATCAGATAACACAATCCTGTGCCGTAGTGTGGCTTTGTCAGATAACGGTATCTGCATCATGGGGGTTTGCTGCCTCATGGGCTGACTGCTAGTTAACTTGTTAGTTTGCTAACCAGAATAGGGTCAGGAATAGGGGGATCGATTCAGAACATATAGGAATACATCACACCCACTCCACGCTAACTATGGACATATTTACTAATCTATGCATAGTAAAACATAGTACAACATACTATAGAGTAGTGTGTATACCTTACCACCCCAAAATACATAAATGCATTTTGAAATTTACAAATATACGGAAAAATTGCAGTTATATATATTGTATGCACTCAAGCTGTAGAATAATGCTAAAGTAATCACGCATTTGTATACATTATTGCTATTCGGTATATGAGAATTTACACATGAAATGGCTCTTAATACAGAAAAAAAGTTCGAGACCATTTCATCACAGAGTCAAATAATTATGAACATTCCAGCGGGCAGCTAAGGTCTATAAGCTATCTAAAAATAGAAATCTTAGTTCTTTAAGAATAGTTTCTTACTTTAAGCAGAAGATAAGTGTCCCGAAAAATATGCAAAATATTTTGGGGCTGCTGAAAAAATTGCTGTCCGTGAACTGGAGGGAAAATTGTTCATGTGACTTTATTATTAAAGTTGAAGGCCAAATTCAGGGTGTCGGGAACGCCGTGTGCGAGCTTGCTCAAAAGTCTCTATTTCTGCTCTGGTGAGAACATCATATCATTTAGGCTTTCGAAAAAGCTGTCAACAGCTTCCTGGGAAAGTTCCACTAACTCGGAAAAAGGTGTAACCATGCATTCGGTCGCATGATTGTCTCCATTGACGTTCTGATTTGGATTGCTGACAGAAGGTCGTACCTGATCGATGCTGCTTTCATCTTGAACTTCACTACCCCTTAATCGTAGTGGTGAAGCTTCCACGAATGCCGTCATCAGGATTGGTAGCCTTTGAGGGCAGCACAAAGCGTGAGCCTTGGTTGGACTCAACAATGTTTCTGCATCCATTGGCGCATCCGATTGTAGCGTCAGACAGGTGTCTAACACGCATTCTTCTCCGCATAGCAGGCACCTTAATACAGGTAAAACACATCGTTGCCACATAGGTCGAAATGATAGAAACCAAGTCATGTTCAGGTCTCTAAGCCGGGATAGTCCCAGGATTTTTGTTATCCGGTCCCGGTATCCAATGGCTAGGATTGTTTCTTCCCTTGTCGCAGGTGTTTTGTCTGTGACATGGTTTGCCATAACGAAAAATAAGGACTAGGAATAGGATTCCTGCAGTCAGTCCTAAAATGAGGGGAAGTCCGCCAAAAATCGAATGGACGAAGTCTGGAAAAATACCCAGTATGGCTTTGAATGGTGTTAATGCCATCGAAAATACTGTCTTAAATACCTTTGAGACCCCGGTGGTATCAGAAATATTTAAGATTTCATTCAGGATTTCTGCGAAATGTATGGGGGAATTGGTTGATAACAATGAATGTATCTCTGCAGTCGTCCTTGCGACTTGTAGATCATACGTTTCCTTTGATGACGTGAGCCTGGTAGGCGTCTGAAGAAGCACTGTTTTCATTCTGCTTAAAGTATCTACTCGAATAGAAGTAATTTTCAAGTTGGGCCATGCCCTCGCCTCCCTGTCTGGAAAGGAGCTGGGGAACAATGAGTGTCCACAGCACTTGACCTTCGCAGTCGTAGTTACGAGATAAGGAGTCCCGGGCATAAGACTACAGCATCTGCGATCTACAATTAGAATGTAACTCCCATTGTAGAGTCTTTAAAAGAATGGTTCTATCTCTGTTGCAGGTGCGCCTAGCTGGTGACATGAAAGGTTATTTGAGTTCCCTTCACAGGCTCCATGCAAACTAATTCCGTTACACAGAAGTGTGCCGCTTAGTGACATCGCACAATTGTTGCCACTAAGAAACACTTTCTGTCCTTTATTACTGACATATGCATGTGAATAGGGCAAGTTCCATGTTGTTTTAATGTACCCCTTTCCCAATTTCTCGTACATGCCAGCCTGTATATATTTTTGGCAGTATTGAAACCTGAAGGTTGAAATTGGAATATTAATTATCCCATGTATTATCCATTCACTGACAGGTCGTTCTGACATTGTCACTGGTAATCTCTCAAGTTTCTCAATGCTCAGGATTGTATAATCAGCACCCTTCTGGGCCATACTGATTTGTCTATCAGTAAGGTTAAAGATATAGAATAGTGACGTTGTGTTGATTAAATGCCAAGGCACATAGCCTGAACGCAGATTTTGTAACGTCCAGCCAAGCTGTACAATAGAACGCAATTGAGACTGACCGTGTTGTAATAACAGTAAGTCTTGCGATAATATGTCGATTGCTGAAGACACAATGCTGTCCAAAGAAAAAATTCTGGAGGACAGACTCATTAACCCATTGTCCACTACAGAAAGTGATTTTTCCAAATTAATACGGTCAATTTCCCGTATTCTCTCTGCTGTTTCAATTTGAGTAACCTTCCAGGCCTCATTGTATGCTGCATATACAGAGGCTGCTATGAAACGTTTTTGACGCTGTTTGTGCGGTCCCATAATGAAATCACGCAAGTCAGCACCATCAGTAAGTAAAGTTAGGTGTTGCTTAATTTCTGCCAGTGTGGAAGTTTGTAGCCACTGAAGGCATAATTTGCCCACACTGTAGGTGGTTATTATCCCTGGGTGTTGTCTTTGAGGATATCTATGGTCTGGCCTGGTCATTTTGAATCCCTGTGATTTGTTCAGGAATCTGTCTTGACAGTTATTAGTATCTGTGGGCCAGATCAACCACTGTTTCCAATCTGGATGTGTTCTGTTTTGGTTTAATACATAGTTTACGTCTATCTCTTCATCTGTAGAGCTATTGCTGTTCATTGTTGGTTTTGGAATAGACGGTTTATTTAAGTCTTTGATTTTGGCTAAGCCAAGACAGGTGGTTTGTTGAACAGTGTCATTTAAAAATATAATTTGTTCTGGGATCATGCAGGCTCTAAACAAAGATTCTATACCCTGTACTTGCCATTCTTTTGTGCCCCAAACACTTTTCAATTCAACATTTTTGTCCCAATAATCAAAACCAAAAGTATTCATTTGTTCGAAGAATGAGTCTGAATATATCATTTTTGTGTTTGTTATCATGGTCTTTGTCCCTGTCTTATTTGACAATTTGAAATAAAATGTTTCAGCATTACTTGTGTTAAAACCTGAAAAGTATGAATATTTGTCATAAACGGTTCTTGAGCTTCCTTTTGGAGGTGTTGCACAATGTTCCCATTGATTATAATTTAAAACATTTCTAGGTTGTGCAGATCTATGTAAAAAGTGGTTGCCATAGTGTTTATAACAGTACATACTATCATAATTTGTAGAACCCTGCAAATAATCATGTTTGGTAAATTTAGCAGACATTACTAAGTCAGACATCATATTATTAATGCTTTCGAAGTCCCAATCATCAGCAAATGAGTTTGGTTTTACAAAGTCACTCAAAGAGATCTTAATTTGGTGTGGATATTTCAGGATTTCAACCGGACCATAGATTTCGTAGTCAGTGTTGTCCCATGCTACCCCACCAGGTATAGGATTGGCTGTGAAGTTGACTGAAGAAAGTTCTCTTTTCTCGACGTGTGAAGATGTGTGTGGTTTGAGGATCAAGTCGATTTTCTGACTTGCTGTGTCCATTTTAGCATATTTTCCCTCAATGAAGCGTCCCAATGTTAGTATCATGATGAGCCAAAGTATGAGGATAAATGCACCAAAACCCACCCAAAATTCAAGCCATGGAGAAATCAGATATGTTTCTTTCAGTTGTTTCAAAAGTTCTTTAGCTTTATCTTTAAAGGTTTTTGATGATGGCTGTGTCTTTGATTCACTGAAGCCTTCAGAGGAATCATCGAAGTTTATGAAGTAGCCGGATGCAGTTCTGTCAATTGTTCCAATTGGTTCAGGATTACTGTTTCTTGCATTTGCACTTGGTACTTCATTATAGATTGGTGTGTCTCTGCTAAATGTTTTTATTTGGGTTTTCAGAGGTCTAAGTTCCATTGCATTGTTGCATAGTCCTTGTTGTTCTTCTGTAGGCGTTTCGAATGTGATTAGCCTCTTAGTTAGGACCTCTGTACTGGTAGCAAACCTTGGTGTTCTGCTACTTATTGGGAGTCCACTTGGCCTACTGTTTGTTATCGGCCACATGATTGTGGTTTTACCAGGTCGATGGATACAACTCGGTTCTCCTTTTTACCAGCAAGTGGCGGTAGTACAACTGATCTTGTCCCGTTGACAGACAAGACAGGAACTGCTTTTCTGTAAGAAGGCCCAAATTCCTTCTTTACCGCGATCTTTTCTCTGACTAGATCCCCGACTTTTGGAATCCAGACAGGTCTTGCTGGGACAGGTGGTGGTTCTTCAGTGGTTGTTGGCTGTTGTTTCAACTTTATGTTGCTCAGGTCTTTTCTTGTTTTGTTTAAGTCCTGCAAAATAGCCAAACGGTCTTTGATATCAAAGCTTTTTCTTTCACCACTGAAGTCTGACTATCAAGGTCAGAGATCAACATCCTAGTTCCAAATAATAATTCGTACGGACTGAATCCCTTCAGAGAATTTCTTGGCAAGTTATTTAGACTACGTTGGACACTTATTAGATGTTTGACCCACCCAGCTCCCGAACCTAATATCCTTTCCGTTATAGATTGCTTTATGCCTTGGTTTTTTCTTTACACCATCCCGTATCCCTCAGGAAGGAAGTGAGAAGATTCCCGCTGTGCTATGCTCATTTGGCCATGTTTCCCCTCAGGCTGGAGGGCTAGAGTGAAAACAATGGTCAGACGTAGCATGCTCTTAGCGTATATGCCATTTAGACTCGCAAATCTTTGTATAACAGTCCAGACGTCAGCCGAGTGCTGGTGATCTACATTATAAGTGGAAACTAGCCTGTATATGTTAATCGCAAGCCTTGCTTTTTACCCTTGATTTTTTCTGGAGTGAAACGACGAGGTATTACACTGTTTCTCTCCCCACTGCGATTTCTGTTGCAGTTTGGGCAGTTTTTTACAAACATGGTGTGGTGCAGGCTCATGCCTGGCCACCAGTACCTTGTTTGTAATTCTTCCAGAGAATCTTTTAGTTTGAGGTGTCTGAGACCTTCGCCCATATGTGCGTCTGCGATTAACAAGTTTCTCCTGTCCATGTTTGGAATCACTCTATCCCCCACTCCAGGGATTCGAGCAAAAGGGACGGAGTTTGCATCGATTATGTATGTATAATTGAGTGGATAGTTGATTGGTAGAGCTGAGCAGTCGCCTTTTGATGACGTTTTCACCGCCAGCACTGTTTCACCGTCAATGTATTTTAATGTACGCTTTTTTCGAACTACGGGAGCCGATTTAGTGGCTGCCGCTGTGGCTGTTTCGGCCAATGAATTCCCTGCAACGTGAACGCCATCACGTTGATGACTCAGTGAGTGTACCACGTGAGTCTTTGGTAGTTCTTTTTGTAAAAGAGCTATTTGTTCCCAGAGCAATTTCTGCTTTATTGGTGCATCTGTGTCATCTTTGTAATTGTTTTGAATCCATGTCTGCAAATCCTTGTTGTATGATTTGACGCAGTAATATGAATCAGACACTATAAGTGTCGGGAATTCGCGATCCGCATTATCTAGCGCCATTTTCAATGCTATTATTTCAGTCTGTTGTTCTGAATTAGTTTCTACTGAGTGTGTTTTTGTTAATAGAGGTCTTAGTTTACCTCCGCGCCACACTTCTTTTGTAATCCCACATGTGGGGTTGTATGCTTGTTCTCCCCAAACGGGAGGTTGAGCATGTCCGTCTGTATAAATTACACAGGCGTAATGTCGTAAAGGCAGAATGTCGATTGGCAGAGGGATTATTCTTTCATATTCTAGATTTTTCAACTCTTCTAGTTCTGGATCAAGGTAATAGTATACTTTGTCCGTTGTGATTGAATTCACCCATTGTATCCACTTTGGATTCAATGTTGTTGTTGGTAAATTACACGGTGTTGTTAGTGCCTCAAAGGCTGATTCTGCTGTTCTGACTGTGATGTGTCTACCGTCCGCTTGATCTTTTTCTCTAGCTATTGCGGTTTGAACTGCATGAACAATTTTTTCTGTACTGCTGAACTTCTTTTCAGCTTCTGTGTACAAGTGTGATTTGAATGCAATTGGTACCTTTTCTCCCTCATTAGAGGTCAGGTATGTGAATCCGCATCTTCCTGGGATGACTCGAATCACAAGATTGCGTGTGTTATCACGTGTTTCTAATTTTGTTTTAATTAGCATGTCCGTTTGTAAGGATCTCAGAATTTCTGTGTGTATTTGAGTCCAATTGGATCTTTTAAAATCTGGTTTTATTAGATCATAAAGGGGTTTGACCCTTTCTGCGTAATTTGCAATGTATGTTCTTCCGAAATTTAGGAAGCCTAGAATTGACTGTAGGTTTTTTAGTGTTCTAGGTGCTTGGATTACGGCACATTTCTCTAGGAAATTGTCAGCCAGGCTTTTGCCTTCACTTGATAATTCATATCCTAAGAACAGGACTGTCAGATGGGCAATTCTGGATTTTTTAAAATTGAATTTGTAACCCTCTGCTGCGAACCCAAGTATTATGGTGTTCACTCTCTTCAAGTGAGTCTCCAAGTCATCATCTGTTAAGTATATGTCGTCGACGTACGATAGTGCTTCGTCCTCATATATTTGTAGTAATTCTGTTACTCTCGCTGAGAATACTCCCGGGCTGTTTTTGTACCCCTGGACTAACCGACAGAATTGTTTTTGAGTGCCATTTATTGAGAACGCAGACAAATATCTGCTCTCTGGTGCTATGTTTTGACAAAAGAATCCATTAGAGATGTCTAATGTTGTTTTGTATTTTTTGCACACTATGTTATTCATTAGTGCAGCACTATGCGAATTTTGCACTGCAAAAGTTTTGCAACATGAGTTAAGGTGTCGGTAATCCAAAACTAGACGGTATGAATTGTCTGGTTTGGAGACCGGAAACAAAGGGTTGTTCATTTGTGAGGTGCAAGTTTCAATCACCCCCTGGTATTCTAGCTGATCTAGTATTTCTTTTACCTGTTTTTTAGCTTCTTGCTTAATTGGGTACTGCCTTTGTGCAGTAGGTTGTGATTTTAACTGGATTTTGTGAGGAGGAGAGTCCTCATCCCATCCTACGTGATTTTTATATAAAGCAGGAGCTTGAGCCACTGCCCACTTTCTAGCAAGTGTGTATTTTTTATGAATTGGGATATGATTTGAGAAGGCAGGCATAATTATTTCTTCGCCATGAGGGCACTCCCTAACAAACTCTGGTGGCCAGTCTTTTTCAGCTAGAAGGATGTCATAGCCCTTGGAGAGATTATCCCAAAATAGTCCCCTTATTTTTCTAGTCTTATCCCCCTCTATACGTAATGTTATTTCGTATATTTTGTGAGGTTTGCTAACTCTGGTGTCTGCAGTTTCCACTTGAAGATATTCATTCGTGTCCACTGTCTCCAGATGATTCATAAGGACTTTGCGAGCTATGCTCACTTCTGCTGCGCTGTCAAGCATCGTCTGAGCCCATTCTCCGTTTTTCAGTTGTGTCCTCAGTATTCTCGGCATTGTTAACTACCTTGATACTGGCTACCTTCTTTTTTGGAAATTGTAATTTCTTTTTTAGCTGAGCAGGTTCCTTTTCTTTGGACTTGGCGTGCTCTTCTCTTTGTTCTGATCGTCCTCTTCTTTCCGATTTCTGCGAGGAAGTCTGAAAAGATTGAGAGGGACGTGTATCAATGTCTTGATATCTATCAGGCTTCTTTATATTATCCCTATTTCTAAGGTTATATCTTTTCCCAGAGGGGTCACTCTGAGGTGACCTGTGTCTTTGGTTCGGAGATTTCTCCCTTCGCCTAGGAGACCTTCCTCTGGACTGGAATTTCTTTTCTTTAGGATTGGATTGTTTGTTTCCATCCCAGTTCTTTTTCTGTGATGTTGAATTATTATTAAAAAATATTTTTTCAGGACTTTCAATCAGTTGTGGTTTTACTGGTATTCCACCTAAACTATCTCTACCTAGTTCCTCATAGGATTTTTCTATGATTCTGGCAATTTCAGCTGGTTGGTCTGCTATATCTGTCTCCTTTAACCTCTGGCGGATCGCCACATTTGCTGCTTCTCCCTTTATGTTGGCTAATAATATAGCCGAGACCTGCTTGAAGTCTTTTAGTAATTTCATACCAAGAGTTAAAGCGGGCTCTGGACCATATTCGTCTTGAATTTGTTTTAGCACATCTGGTATTACCGAAATGGATGGAACACCGTGCGTTTTTGTGTAAATGGAAGCAAAGACTGTACCCCAAGTGTCACAGTCCTCAATGTGTGGTGCGATTCCCATTGGAAGACAGATAGTCAGAATCCTGTGTTTTTCCAGCGGGGTGGTGTCTGGAAACACCGCCTCTATTTGTGTGATTTTCTGTGCTAACCAGAATGGTATTTGTTCCCGTTTAGCCGGTACTTTACCTAGGCAGGACTGTATGTTCTGTGGTGTAATTTTATTTGTGTTCCCCTGGTGAGGGGTCAGCTGTGGAATTTTAATTGCTGGTTGAATTGTTGAAGTCCGCATCACATACTGGACTAATTGTCTATGTACTTTTATTAGTTGTTTTAGCTGTGTTAAAAGCTCTGCTGCAGACATCCCGTCGATGTCTGGATGTGGTGTGTATCCGGCTAGGACCGGCCACGTTGCTCCTGGTCTACCTAAAGGACCGAGCCTGGTGATGTGATTATTATGTTTTAGGGCGCCATCAAATAAGAGCAAATGCTCTTGAAATTTGAGTGGTACTTCCACCTCCTCGAAAGGAGTGTACATTTCAGGAGGTTCCTCTATCTTGTAATAGTGGAAGTACTTTGTTACAGCATTTGCTGCTGGAAAATGTATCCATGAATAGTATACCTCTGTCTGCCGATATTCGTGTGCCTCAATTACGAATATGACTGTGCCACCTCTCGGTGTCAGTCCATTTTCTATAAGTTTTAAGGTTATAGATTTCCTTTTGATGACCGGGATGAGTATTATATCCGGGTCTGCATCTTGCATAGTAACATCAGCTGCTGCGAGTTCAGTTGCTATTCTAACTGTCTCTCTTTCTTCATCACTGTCCATTTTACCGACAGGATGGTTATTTCTTTTGTTTGCAGATCAGGTTTCTTATGGAAACAAAGATTAGATGCACAATATTTTGGAACAGTGTATCCTTCAACGTTGACTATACCAAGAACCATACATAGGAGTTCCCTCCTGCGAGGTTTTGGAGGATATTACCTTTTACCCACTCCAAAACGTCTTTGGAGTATTATGGGAGAAAGGGGTCTGAGTGAGAAAGCACGACTGAGTTACTCTAAATGTCTTACGTTAGTTTTATCGCCCTTCCAAACGCGTTGGGCGCCATGTAGTGTAGTTCCTATCATCCCAATAGGCTCTGCGCATTGGAATAATACCTTCAATAGTATAGGCCTAGACCAGACGTTAACTAGGTCTACTACTGTCGATATTAGACTTAAAGTTTTGGGTTTGCCAGCTTAGCTCAGAGTTCACTAGAAACTTTCTCGAATGTTCAGGAAAGAATTAACTTCCCTGATTAGACAAGAAGGGATTTAGTTTCTGACAACCATAGAACATGACAACTTTGCTCTCCCCTAATCAAGAGTGTATCTCGAGAGTCGTGTGAACAAAAGGCAATTTATTTTACTCAGTCAGTACGTGCATTCTTAGTCTCATCAGATTGTAGAGAAAAGGAAGAGACGGGCGTGTTCAATAAAAGATGTTATTTATTGATCAGTCTCTTTTCTCATACAAGAGAAATGGATCGATATTATTGCAATACTTATAGTTAAGTAAAGTGCATACATTATAAGCAGAAGTATAAAATAATACTGTAAAAACATTGATATGGTTTCTAAGCCATATGAAGGTTTAAAATGATTAAAATATATTACATACACATATACATTTGACTAAACGTACTCAACTGGTGTTTCTAAATACGCCTACCCCGTGTACCTGACCTAAGTCTAATGTGTGGGCGGGAATAGAAAGTTACAGTTTAAGTTAAGTTTGTTTTTGCCAAGTGACTGACTAAAGAATTCTCTGTGAGGGGTTATTCAGTTCTGTACCTGGAAGTTAGGATGAATGAGGGATGGTATCTCTCTCTCTGGTCTCGATATTCCAGGCTGCCTGCGAGGGCTACCCGGAAGCGCCGGTGCTGGATCTCTCGGCAGGAGAAAGCAGCGCGTCTCGTTCTCAGCGCGTCAGGAAGGCGGGGCTGCGCCAGCGGGGTCTGCTCTGCTCTGGGCTTCGGCAAGTATGGCTGCTCCGTCTCGTCACCACCGCGTGTGTTTGCATAGGGCAATATCGGTAATATTTATACCTTTAAGGTGCCGAGATTGACGTAAGGATGGACATAGATACGTCAATAAAGATGTCATACGACTTGGTCGTTAGCACATTCTTTTGCTGAAGTTCTCGGTGAAATCAAAACAATGGCCGCAGGGTTTTTCCCAGGTTGTCATAGGTTTGATTTGTTATGAGAACTCCGTATGCCTTATCAGGGGCTGGAGGAATATCGCTTGTCTAATTAGATCGCAAGCGTTATGACCTAATCAGATAACACGTTCCTGTGCCGTAGTGTGGCTTTGTCAGATAACGGTATCTGCATCATGGGGGTTTGCTGCCTCATGGGCTGACTGCTAGTTAACTTGTTAGTTTGCTAACCAGAATAGGGTCAGGAATAGGGGGATCGATTCAGAACCTATAGGAATACATCACACTACAATACTCTGGTACCATAACTTCCCTGCACCTAGACGTCATGCCTAACAGGATGTATGACGTTACAATGCAAACTATTACAATGCATACTTTTGCAAGGCGTTTTTTACAATACAACTTCCATAACAACGCATGCTATCACAACTCAAGCCATTACAACGCATGTACCATTACAACCAACATAAATTACTATTCTAACACTGCCGGGTGCTTACCTCAGGGAAGGTGCTGGTCACTGAGGCATATGTCTTGTAACGGTATGTGTTGTAATGGAACATGCATTGTGTTGGCTGCGTTGTAAAGGAATTGCTTTGTATTGCCTGCGTTGTAATGGATGTCTCCCTGCCTAACATGGCAAAGACATTACTCTATAGATGGATCCCAACAAATACAAGAAAGACAGTCACCCAGGCCCTTGTCAGCAGCAGACTCGAATACGGAAACGCCCTCTATGCGGGAGCCCCAACCAAGCTCATCAATCGACTACAACGCATCCAAAATGCCATGGCACGACTGATCCTCGATGTACCACGAAACAGCCACATCACCCTCCACCTGAGAAACCTGCACTGGCTCCCCGTCAACAAGAGGATATCCTTCAAGCTCCTCATCCACGCACACAAGGCACTCCACAAACCAGCCCAGCCTACCTCAACAGACGCCTCTCCTTCTGCACCCCCAACCGCCTGCTAGGCTCCGCTGACCTCTCACTCGCCACCGTCCTGTGCATCCGAAGAACAACCATCGGCGGGAGATCCTTCTCCCACCTCGCCGCCAAGACATGGAACACCCTCCCACTGAGCCTACGACAGACCCAAGACCTGCAGACCTTCAGGAGGACTCTAAAGACCTGTCTATTCGAACAGTAGTGCCCCCCAGCACCTTGAGACCCTCGCAGGTATGTAGTGCGCTTAACAAATGACTGATTGATTGACATTGGGCTGCAAGAAATGTGCTCTACCTCTGTCACACAAGACCACCCTAGACCTGAGTAGAAGCAGAGAAACACAGTACCAATCTGCCACGCCACTTACATAGCCAAAAGTTGCACTCTTGACCTTCCAAAAGCACGGAAATATGATGTGCACAGTGCACGTAAAAACACAGTATGTGGTTTGTAAAGCTGATTATTTTTGAAGAAGAATTTTATGAAGTTGTGGGGTATAGGACTTTGCTATTCCACACACCAATAGTGAGGGTGTAGTAGGGTCAAAGTAACATCACAGTAATTTCTTACAGAGAGACGTCAGAAGGTTCAGTCCCTCGGTTTGGCTAGGGTTCAGAAATGGACCTGAGACAAAGAGCCTGACAATATTGCAAGGCACTGTCATGAACTATACTGTAATTGGGGTCACCACCAGGAAGGATCAAGAGGTACATAAACACTGGAGGAATCGCCAATGCTGGTTAAGACTCAAGGTCCTGAACATACTTGTGTTCTCCACCCAGCTCCATAGGGAGATTTTCTTGCAGCTCACCGCACAGCAAATGAAGGTCCTTGAAAAGACCTAACTTAAACTTCATGCTCCCAGTAGAGAAGCACAATTAGCAAAATGGCAGCAAGTACTTTTCCTTGCTCCGGGTGTGTATACAAGGTGTCCTTTGTAAACAAATATTTTATAGAGCATTTTGCATGTTAATTTGCGAACAAGGCAAAAGGCACATATTGCAGCTGGAGCTCAATATATTGTACAGTAGATGAAGAACCGGATTAACCCACTTGCAGGGTCTCGGCGGCGGGGGAACCGCCCAAATCTTCCATACCCTTCATACGTAGTAAAAGGAGACACAGGAGCCTTCGTCTGCAGGAGGAACCCAGATTTATTTCAATAGCCCGGGCTATGGAACAGAGTCCCAAGCTAGTCAGAGACAAAACCCAGGAGGCTGCTACTTTACTCTGTAGCTTACAAGCCTTTTATACATTTCTCATACCATTCTTTTGGCTGTCAGTCCATTGTCCAATCAGGGCAGTGTTTGTAGTTGATAGCTTGATCACGTCGATGCTTGTAGTTGGTGACCTGGTCAAGGCTTGGTACACAGAGCATTGTCCACTCTGTGCTTGTAGTTGGTGACCTGGTCAAGGGCTTGGTACACAGAGCATTGTCCACTCTGCTTTGATCATGGCTCTTTCTTTCAGGTCATTGTTCAATTGCCTGATCAAAGCCTGGTCTTTCAAGTCATTTGTTTATTTACCCTGATTAGAGTCCAGCAGTCAGACCATTGTCTAGATAACCTGATCACTGTGTCAAGGATGTTTTATCAGGCTGGGAGCAGGAGAGGAAAAATGAATCATTCACTCGGGGTGAGCGCCATGTGGCTTTCTGATGAACTGAAGAGAACAGGGGGTTGGGCGGGTGACAGTTCCTGGGCAGAAATGCAGGCCTGCAAAAATGGATTTTTGTCGTGCTGATAGAATTTTCCTTGTACATCAGGAAAAACGACCAGGTGGGTTCTGTGAAAGTGTTTCCCACGAGATGGCAATGCAAAAACCAAGGGAGTCCTGTTAAAAATTATTGTTGATCGAAAAATTATTTTCCTCAGTAGATATGTTTGGAGAATAGGTTTATATACAATGGTATCATCAGTAGAAGTGCTGGGTTCTAGGAGTGGAGTTTGCACCATTGAGCAATGTTTAAACCTCAATTTATTAATAGGGAAATACACAATTGCACAGAAGTCACCTATTTACCTGGCTTTTATGGCCTGACCTCAGCTTTCCACTATGTAAACCCGTCACGGCTGTGGTCAATCCTATTACACTTTGGTTAGACGAGCCCTTGGTAAATTTTTTTGCACATTTACACGATATGCACTTTATGAAAAATGTTTTAATTTACCTTATTTTATATACTTTATCATGATGCAACTGTGTATTTTAAATGCTGAAATGTGATTTGTGCTTTTATTGATATGCATCTATCCGAATAAAGTAATTGAATTGAATTGAACTGAAGTGCTGTACATTTAGGTATTCCACAATATCTCAATAGGCAGATATAGTTCTGTAAGGTCCGCCACTATAAACAGACTAGGTCTGCTTAAGCAGCATATCCATTTGTCCCAGTAATCGACCGTTTACATCCAAAAGGGACATATGACAGTAATAAGCATCGGAAGAAACAGAAACCGTAAACCAACAATCTCAGACATAACTGATGTAAAAAGATTTGAACACATCTCACCAACTCTCAACGCTCTCAACTGGCTTCCCGTGGAAGGTAGATGTATTTACAAACTGGCCTGCATCACAGACAAGGCCCTTCACGCCCAATCCCCCAACTACCTAAACAGCAAACTAGTAAAAGTAGGAAAATCCAGAACTCTGAAAAGCACCAACTCACTTCTTCTCATCCCTCCGAAACTGAAAAAGAAAACGCCTCAGTGCCGATCCTTCTCTGGTAACATACCCAGGATGTGGAACAAACTCCCCATTGACCTCAGATGCAACCTTTCCTTCTCTTACTTCAAAAAGGTTCTGAAAATCCTTCTCCTCAACCAATATTGTACCGACCAGTTCAACTAACCTAGGCACCAATAATCTATTGAACTCGCCCCTCACTCTGACCTTCAAGGATGGGGATTATCTGACTGTGTCAACCACCTGTGTCTTTTTCTCCTCACTTGATACAGAAGTATTATGTCTTTGCTTATATCTTTATGCATCCTCATGTCCTGCAATGTTATGCAATTTTTAATTTCCTTTGTGTATGTAAAGCGCTCTGATACCCATAGGTCTAGCTAGCGCTATATAAAACTTTATATAAATAAATATAAACAAATAAATTGTCTTAGTAACACAGTGAAAATATAGTCAGGCAACAGAATCATGATTGGTTAAGGAAAGGGAGATTGGGTGGTCGCGGCATGCAGTGTCACTTGTTGATCCTGAGCCCTAGCCTGACCAGGTATTTCTAGCAAAAGAGGGCCAGTTCAGATTGTGGGTTGGTGCATGTTGCAAAATTATCGCTAAGGGTAGGAGTGTGAGGTCTGTGTCACAGGGTGAGTCACATGGAAGGCAGTGAGCTTATGTAGGAAGTTTGTTGTCTCCCCATTGGGCACCAATGAACAGGAGAAGCCCATTCTATCATGATGACAAGGAGTATTTGAGGAGCCCTAAGGCCTCCTCATTGCAAAGCAGCGCGCTCTCTGACCTGGCCCAATAAAACTCCATTCGATGTCAGGAGGCTGTTGCAGGGGAATGCAGGCTTTTCAAAGGCATGTTAGGAAATGCAGTGCCAGAAGAAGAGCTAAATACAGAAAATGGAACATGGCCTTATCTGTATTAGGATGAGGGAAGAGGTGAAGGGCACAGGTCTCCTAACTGTTAAGGTTGCTGCATCCAGAGAGCCGATGCGAATGATCCCCAACAGATGTCCAGAAACGCTGTAACAAGGGGCCCGTTCAGGACATATGCTGTATGTCAGTGAAGAAAAGATGGCATTGAGGAGATTGAGAGTGGGCCCTGTTTGAGCTGCCTGCTTGGTCTATAGGCAAGTAGTGGGGTCTCTACATCTTGTAGTTGACTCTCAACTATGCAGCACTCAATAACCGCCACACCTGTTACAGTATCCTCGAATCACCACTTTTAGTGCTTCTCACTCAACCTTGATGGAGGAGGCCAAATCCTGATTCAGTTCAAAGTATTCAGTAATGTTCCCAAAGTGACTCCCGAAAGGAAGCTTCTTCCAGCACTCTGGCTGCATGTCTTATGTGGATTTCGGAAAGAGTGTACAATCCAAGGTCAAGCTGACTAGCAATGGATTGTGATCAGAAAGCGTATGTCCTAGGTAGTCAGTGTATGTTACATAGGGGCAGGGAGCCGAACTGCCCACCATCCTGTCCAATCGTACATGCAATTGAGGCGGTGAAGAGTAAAAGGAGTATACTTTAAGAAGAGGGTTACGTTGGTGCCAGATATCACTGAGACTCCAATGTTGTAGCCACTGTACAAAGTGGACAGCAATACGCACTGCGGGGGCTTGAGTGAGAGCTAGGAAGGACCTATTTAGGGAAACATCCACCAAGTAATTGAACTCCCCTCGAATGAGTCAGGGAATGTGTGCCCACTGTGCTCGGTGCTTAGATAACAAGTCAAACAAGTATTTGCAATGCAATAGCTTTCGCATGTTTTTAGATTTAAAGCTGTTGGCGTTGTAATGGAAATGTTTTTCACTTATGCGATGGGCGGGACGGGGCGGTAAGCTGAAAAAGCATTGCTATGAGTCGCAGAAGCTGCGACCTTCGAAGGGGTCGTGGGTGCAGGTATGCGCAGTTGTAAGAGGGGTCCCACCTAGCCAAAAGTGTGTGATTCTGAGAAAGTAAGTCATCTCCCTATACCTCGGTTGCTTACCTGCATAAGGTTGAACCCCGTGGTGCCTTGAGGCCAGTCTTCCTTAAGTGGAGGAGATCAATAGAAAGCATCTGGTCATCGCTGGTGGAGCCTTGACAGCCTGGATTGGGCGGTCACAAAATGTCCAAACCCATCAGCTGTGCTCAGACCGACAGTGAGACCAGGGCACGGCTGCAATTTAGGAATGACACCAGAGGTTTATTTGGAGCTGTGAAATGTCATCTGTTCAATACAAAGATTGTCTTCTTAAAGGTGCCCTGTTACTTCTGTCCATTACTTTCGCCTTGCCTTCACAGAGACAATGTTTCACCTCGGCTGTTAAGAATATAGATATTCCTGGGGTTTACACTGAGTGGGCTCTATGTAAACATATTATACATTCACATGGGCTGCAGAGAGGATTCCACACACCACTAATGAAAGGACAGCAAGGTAAGCATCCCATTGACTGATCCATAAGGTATTGTGCACACCACATCTTTCACATCATTTATCCCTCCCTGAAATCCACGGAACTCAATAATCGCGTTGATTCAGATTTTCACAGAAGGGCCAGAGACATTAATTTTAGTTCGGTCTGCAGCGCGGTCTTTCACAAGCTAATAGTACTCTTCTATCAGCTTTTAACTTCTTGTCCATCTTTTCCTCCACCACTTGCATGAGATGCGAGGCAAAGGGAAACTGAAAAGAAACACAGAGAGACCTCTGAACTCTATTATTCCAACAAAAACATTTACTAAAACAGGATTACGGAGACCATTCGATTTCTTGTCCCTCCCGAAAATGTGAGTCAAAAGAACAATCCCCTAGGGAGCAAATATTTAGACACCAACACTAAATGTCACATACACCACCAAAATTTCTCATTTAACCAGGGTGGACCAACCAAAAGTAGCAAGTTACGTGAACTAAGGAATCAAATCAGTGCAAAAAATATGTAATATTGATTTTTACTGATTCTTACAATTTATTACATAGTCTTTTACATATGATACCTAATCACAGAATTAAAAATTATACATTTCAAAAACAGATATGACTTTCATATATATCATTCAGATTTGAAAACAAATAATCACAATAAGCAGCAAGAAAAATGATTTCAAATCAAGAAGACATCACGATAGTCAGACCGACATATACATAAACTTTAAATGCACACAGCTAAAAACAGCAAATTCATGTTGTATGTTAATCATACAGTGTTGCATTTGTCATTGATCTGTGATGTATTCCAACTCAAAGCATCGACGCGTATCAGTGGGTTCAACTTAACATCTCCCCACCTTCTTCAGGAAAGTAAAAATGCTTCCCACCTCGAACCAATAATTCTTATTACAAGAGAAACAATCCCTTTCGTTATTCAAAATGGCATACCGCTCCTTTTACCAAAGGTTCACTTTATTGCATAAATGGTAAAAGCAAGAAGGAAATACTCTCAATCTGTTAGGAATGTCCAGACTAGTATAGTCTTGCTACCACATCCACGCGAGGGAAGGCAACTTCTCACTCCGTACGGTATATATAGAAAAGCTTATCTGTAAAGTGGAAAATCGTTCCTTGTATCGGGGATTCAGCACAGGGTAATCTGCCTCCGTGTACGTGTCCTCCCAAAAACATGTACACTAACTTGCATGATCGCCTGCTTACTTAGCGTGACTCTGTGTTTCCATCACAAAAACAAGTAAAAACATTCACAAAAAAGTGCGCCAGTTGGCACAGATGTCCAAGTTGTATTTAAACCTAATGCATTCCAAGATAGAATAGCAGCTTCTGAGCACACGTTTAAGTCGGCTGGTTCCGTGCAGTGAGGAGGGAAGTAAGAGGAGGGGCCATCACATGCTATAATTGAAAGAAGCCTTTGAACGCCCTGGATGGCCAACACAAATGTTCTCTTAATGAAATTGCCTGGGTGTCAACCAAGCACTCAGGGGAGGGACGTTAGAAAACAGTCCACCAATGTGGGGGGGCAGCATTTTTGGATTGGCATAGTAGAGAGTGCCTGGCGGTCGATGGGGTTGGTTGAAGCCCATATTGTAGATACATAAAGTCGCGCAGAGCATTGCATGCACGCTGACTCTAAGCTCGACCTAAAAAGGAGAGTTGATTGATACTAGGGGCTTAGATACTGCCAAATAAAGTGAGGGTGACATTGACATAGTCATGGAGTAAAGCATTGCGACCATCCTTGTCTAGTACAGTGGACTGCACTTGGAAAGGAATTCCCGGACGGATCAATATCAACATGCCCCATGAAAACGCCGAATAATTTGTTGAAAAGATGTTCCCCACACCTTTGCATCTGTTGCATCTTCGGTGTTAGCAGGTGCATCTCCTGCAAGAGCATGATGTGGGCCCCCTGCATTTCAAATAGGAGAAAACAGAGTAACATCTGCTAGCTGTATGCAATGTGTGTACAGAGAGTCTTGCCAAACACAGGTACCTAATGTATGATGACTTACCCTATCATACTGTTCTATTCTACTACAAAGTTAACATATATGTTAGAGCTGGATAACATCACACAAGAGGAGGTTGTGCTGTTGCCCCTATTTAGTTTAGCTCAGCATGCCTTTAGATAAAGTACCACTTGCCTGAGCACTCAAGCAAATTTGTGTATTTGCCAAAATATTAACCCTGGGCGTAGGACTACGCTACGCTCATGGAGCGTACGTAGTTTGCACAACTACGTGCTACGTGAATTGCATGTATCACAGTGCAAAAACACGTAGCGTAGCGGGCATTTTTTTATTGCTCGCAGTCCTGAACGTGAAGTTGGCGACCGCAAGCGAGCAAAATAACATCCTGGCGAGAATTTTTCCTCGTTCCCGATCAGCAACATCAAGTTGGCGATCACGAGCATGGATAATAAACCTCCTGGCGAGATTCCCAAGGCGGGGAGGTCAGATTTCTTATTGCGAGTGGTCGCGTATGCTCGCAACCGCTCGCAATGAGAAACTACCAGTCTGCGCTGAGAAAGTTGCTGCTCAAGTACAAATCTACTCGAGCGGCAGAAAACAACCACTTGCACTGTGCAAGATGCGGTTTGCAATGATTGCACAGTACAGAAAAGCATCCGGCACTGTGCAATCAGTGCGAACAGCACTTTCCCTACCGCACTACGCAGTGCACCTAGCTATGCGTAGCTTGTGTAGTTCAAAATGCACTTTGAATAGCTACGCGTAGCGCTACTACGCAAACTACACCCAGGGTTACAAAATATGTCTCAGCACCAAACTTAATTTAATCTTGGCTACCAAGTTCTAGAAAAGTGAACAAGAGCTTTGGGGTTTTGCACACCAATGGATATTTGCTGCCTTACATTAACATTATATTTCAAGAGGCAGGAATCATCATGACAAAATAGAAAGATTGGATTGTTTTTGAATAGAAATTAGTTTCTGGTGAATGTGCATGAGATTTAATGACAAGATATTTGTGGAGCGGAGAGACAAAATCAAATCAATCAATGTGCAAAATAGCTTTACCTTTGAAGTAGGTTCTGGATAGTGGGAATGTTGTTTTGCTCGAGTATGAGGAAACATTAGGCTTGGTTGAGACCATTGAATATGAAAGGAGGGGGTCATTACATACATACACCAGGGTAGGAATGTAGGATGAAAATGTAGAGAAAGTATGGTAGGCCCCAGAGGATGGGTTGAAGGGGGATTGAAAGGATGGAATCAAAGTTTGCAAAATCAATATTACAGTAATTTAGGTATCTTAGATGATAAATGAGCAATGTTTGTGGGGCAGGACTGAACGTGATATTAAAAACACATTTTATTTGAGATGTCATCAGTGATATCATGAATGATGTAATATGTGACATCATCAGCAGCGCATTGCGGGCGCTCGAGTTATAGTTAGCAGAACTAACTATAACGGAGGAATTTCTATGGTTTTGTACGAATGAAATGTCTGCTAACTATAACACCCCTGAAACCTATGTTTTTTTCAGTGAATTTCTAAGGTTTTTTAAATTCTAATTCCTAACTATAACGTCTCTGTAACCTATGGTTTTTTCAGTGAATTTCAAAGGTTTTTTAAATGCTAATTTCTAACTTTAACGACTCTGAAACCTATGTTTTTTTCAGTGAATTTCAAAGTTTTTTTTTAAATGCTAATTTGGTTTTGTAGGAGTGAAATGTCCGCTAACTATAACACCCCTGAAACCTATGTTTTTTTTAGTTAATTTCTAAGGTTTTTTAAATGCTAATTCCTAACTACAACGTCTCTGAAACCTATGGTTTTTTCTGTAAATTTTCAAAGGTTTTTTAAATGCTAATTTGTTTGCCGTAACGTCTCTGAAACCTATATTTTTTCCAGTGAATTTCAGAGGTTTTTTAAATGGTAATTTCTAACTATAACGTCTCTGAAACCTATGGTTTTTTTCAGTGAATTTCAAAGGTTTTTTAAATGCAAATTTTTAAGTGTAATAGTAGTTATACCTATTTTTTTGTACTGAATTTCTACAGTTATTTAACTGTTTATTTATAAATATTCTATTTATTAAACAACTTTATATATTTTTCTGAAAATTGCAAAAAAAATTTTTTAAATAAATTTAAAACTGAAATATTTTTAATTATTTTGTTTTATTTTTTTATTTTGATATATTTATATAATTTTGTTTTGTATTTTTATTTTTTCAAATTTTTGGGGGGATTCATGCAGCCAAAGCGTGCCTACCGCAGCGGGTCCGCGTATTCTAACTGCCATTTTGGAAAAGTCGTGAAGGATCCGCGTATGGTGAGCGACGAGTGCGTGTTTTTTTCAGTTACGTCATATACGTACAATGTTACGTGGTGTACGCGACCGGTATGCGACCGGTCCGCGACTCCTGCTCCCACGCATTCAAGACACATGCACATTACAGTACGCGACACTTGCGCGGTGGCGGGCCCCACGTGACATCATATACGTACTGGGACGCACTGGGCACGCGACTCCCTCGAAATATTTTTTGTTCTAACATGTTAGGGCAAGGGATTATCTAAGGTATTCATAAAAATAATATATTTCTACTTGTAATAAACTTATATTATTTTTAAATATATTTTCGCGAAGTCGCGTCGTGTGCGCGCTTCATGAAACGCATGGTGCGTGGATCTCATGTGACTTAAAAAAAAAAGATTTGATTGGTTCATCACATTTCCCACTGTAACTATTGAAGGACCCTACCCATTTTAATTATTCTTGTTGGAGCATCTTCAGAGGGACATCTTTTTTCCTGCAAGAACCTTTTTTTTGGTGTTTTTCAAAAACTAGCAAAGAAAATGGCATCTGGACAACAGCAGCAGGTGGAAGAATCTTCGGATAAAGAATTCTTGGAGGAGGCACCACGTAACCAGAGGCCAGAATCTGTAGTGTGGAAGTTCTTCACTTTTTCAGCGTTAGAAAAAAAAAAAAAATCCCAGAAAGGTGACCTGCAAAATTTGCGACAGAGTGCTCTCAAGAGGCAGTGAGAAAAAGTATGTGGCACTGCCAGCATGTACAAGCACCTCCAGACTACCCATCCTCTCAATCTTGTTCGGGAGGAAATGAGGCGAGCTGCTTTAAACCCATCACCTGCTGTGGCCAGTACATCAGGAGCATCATCAGGAACACCTGCAATGGACATAAGACCAGAATTTGCTTTCCTGGAACAACACTGCGTTGTAAAAAAAATTATATTCTACGGTGAGCAGTGATGGATGCAGTTTGTGCTGCCCAACGCAACCATCGCTGTTAATTTTTTGTTCTTGTTGTTTTTGGGATGATAACCAATTCAAAAAGTTTCCTGTTTATTTCGTTCCCATTTTTTGTTCAGTTTTTGAAAAAACACCACAAAAAACTACAAAATTGTTAAAAAAAATACAAAAGAAAAAAGAAGTTCTTATCAGAACTACTTTATCTGGTTGAAAAAAGAACTATAATTGCATGGTAATGTGTGAACGTTTGGCTGAATATATGTGTAGAGCATGAGTGACTGAAAGAATGCATTAGTAGTGTATGGTGAATTTATAGGGGCAGATCCATGAGGAAGTGATGCAGCGTGAAACTGCAAGCCCTTTAGCTGCACAGCGCTGCGGCACTTCCGGAGCACAGGGATATGACATATTTACATGAATATGTCGCAAATCTGTGCTTCCCTCTGCACTGGCGCACAAACTTCAGCCATGCACATACGCAACACCCTTGCACCATGGTGCAAGTATGTCTGTGTTGTGGGGAGATTGTTTTTGTGCATGAATGGACACATTCTTGCAAAAAAACAATCACTAAAGGCATTTTCCTCCTTCAATGTGTGTTGTGGAATGCAGCTTGCATTGAAAGAGGAAAAAACAAGGAGAAATGAAAACATCGCTCCTCATTGCGCCTTACTACACCACTTCTAGGGTGGTGCAGCATTCACATGTATCTCCAGATTTACGATTTCTCGTAAAAGTTGAGATGTGTCTTCTTCCAAGGGTGTTGTGTGGGAACATACACAGCAACACTCATGGAACGCCCCTTCAATGCAAAGTGCTGCATTTGAATTAGCCTTATTTTCAAGGAGAGAAGAAGCCTTGCACGGTGCTTTTCCTCTGCTTGTAAATATGGAAGAGCCCCCGGCGCCATCACTAAGTCACCGAAAGTGACGTACTGGTGGCGCTGGGGGCTTGTAAATCTGCCCCATTAGTGCTTAGGTATTGGCGGAGTGATACACTAACGACACAGTGCTGGATGTGTGATTTACGAATTGCATGACACTGTCAGGAGGTATCCTAGGCTGCATGGGTACTACTTCAGTATTTAGTGGAGTGTACCAATAGTATGTATGTGATTAGATGTTGGTAAGGATTGTGCACAGAATATTGTACATGTACTTATGTTGGTGGCTAGACCACTCCATAAGTACACCTCTAGTAATTGGAATGATGACAGTGCTGCAAACAGAGTGCACAGTTAATTTATAAGAGCTTAGGTACTGGCAGAGTAATAGGATAAGTAGATAGTGGTAAATAAGTGATTAAAGAAGTGCTTGTGTCAGACTGGACGATTCCTAGACTGCATAGGGAATAACTGGGTATTTAGAAGAGTGTATCAATAGTATGTAGCTAGTTAGAGGTCTACATGGATAGTGCAGAAAATATTGTAGCTGTAGTTGTGTTACTAGCTAGGCCATTTGATAAGTTCATGACTAGCAACTAAAATAATTACAGTACTGCAAACATAGTGTATAGTAAATTTATAACTGCTTATGTATTGACAGAGTGATTGGATAAGTAGATAGTGCAGGATGACCTATTTGAAAAGTGCATGAAACTGACAGGAAGATTTCTACACTGTATAGGTACTAAGTGGGTATTTACAAGAGTGTATGAATAGTACTTAGCTGGTTAGAAGTCTGCATGCATAGTGCAGAGAACATTGTAGCTGTACTAGTGTTACTAGCTAAGCCATTCCTTAAGTACATTACTAGTAACTGGAATGATTACAGTGCTGCAAACAGAGTTTTTACTCAATTTATAAGAGGTTAGGTATTGGTGGAATGATAAGATAAGTAGATAGTCCTGGATAGGTGATTGGAGTAATGCATGAGATTGATAGGAAGATTTCTACGGTACATAGGTACTACTTGGGTATTTAGTGCAGTATAGCAATAGTATATTTGTAGTTATACATTTACATACATTCTGCACAGAATATTGTAGGTATATTTGTCTTAGTGACTAGGCCATTGCAAATACATGATTAATAGGTGAAATCATTACAGTGCTACAAACAGGGTGTCTGGTGAATTTATAAGTGGATAGATATTGTTAAAGTGATTATAAAAGTACATAGCGCTGGTTGGGTGATTAGAGAAGTACAGGTGACTGAGAATTGAATTCCTAGGCAGCATGGATAGTACCTTAATATTTATTAAACTATACCAATAGTATGTATGTGGTTAAAAGTCTGCTTGCATAGTGTGTAGAATGTTGTATGTATACTTATCTTAATACCTAGGACATTCCATAAGTATATCTCTAGTAATTGGAAAGATTACTGTGCTGCAAACAGACTGCAAGGTGATTTTATAAGTGCCTAGGTATTGGTGGAGTAATAAGATAAGTAGATAGTGCTGGATGGGTGATTAGAAAAGTACATGGGAGGACCGGAGGATTACTAGGCTGCATGGGTAGTAACTTAGTAAGCAGCTGGTTAAAAGTTTATATAGATACTGTACAGCTGAATGTGGTTGTAAATGGATAGTGTTTGGATTACTTAATCTTACCTTTATAGTAGTGAATATCAAAATATTCTAAACATTTTGTTTTTATAATTTATATTTTTAAAAATGTTGAACTTTAGAATTATGATCTGTGAAAGAGAAGAAAAAGTACAGTTACAATGTATAATATTGTAATTTTATAAACACAACATCATTTAAGCATAGTATAAAATATTTAGTTTGCCTTTTTTGCTGTTCTCAGAGTATATTGAATTTCACTATAAATAGTGATTTCAATGTTACTCATCACAGAACAGCGGGGAAAAAATAATCTATAAGATTGTTTAAAAAAAAAAAAATATGTCAAAAATATTTTCAATATAGTCAACTATCTCTGCACATTCCATAAAATAACATCCTCAATAACATACCATATAATACAAATCACACATATATAAAATGTTTCTTTTTAAGAGAACTTTGTTACTACAATATGAAAGAAGCAAAACAATAAATCAATCAACAATTCTTTAAAATTTCCATATACTCTAAATGATGTTCTTTAAAATATATGCTGTCAGAATATCCAAGAAAAAGTACTTAATTGATATAAATATTTTTCCCCCTGGCCAAATGATATTCCTGAAATCCTTTATACTGAAATTGTCCAATAGAAATCATATTAATACATTTTAACATATTCCCAATAGGCCGATTTATGTTCTTAGAACTTTAGCTTTAAAAATATTAGATAGGAATTTGGTAATTCGTAAGGCAAACGATGTCTAAAAAACAAATGAGCATCATTACAATATGTCCATCCTTTATTGCATTTTAAACAGACAGTGCAATGTCCAGCTGTTATAGAAGGACCATTGTGGAAAATAATTGCTACTGCTACAAAAGTTCTTCCTGATATTGATAGTTGACTTGCAACAAAATGTTTAATTAAAGTTTCCAATTTTCTTCCATCAGCTGTACAATGTTGTATCATTGAAATTATAATTTGTCCAAATCTTTGTATAAACAATGTTGATAACATTTCTGATTTGTTTGTTGAAAGACATTGTTTTACAGTCTGGTATTGTCAAATATATGAATCTTTAATTGTCTATGTTAGTGGTAGAAGTAAACGTACAATTTTCACATACATGTTTCCATTTATAACGAAGTCCAAAAAGATTTTCAATTTCTATTCCTTCATTTTCCAATACTGCAAGCATATACATTAGAAATTCTTGAGCATATTTTTGGACATTCTGCAGAACATATATCCAGAAGATTGCGAATATCAGAAACACTTTGTATTTTACTTTTATTGTTTCTCAATTTTTCATAAATACAATGCAACAAAGAACAAAATCGTTTTTCTCGATTCTTCATAATTTGCTGTTGCAGACTTTCTAGAACATTAGCATAGCAGTTGATACCTGAACTATTTTCTAACTGATATCCTACAATCTCTTTAATAGTGGCCTTTTTCTTTTTGCTTGCAATTTCAACATTACCTTGATTTGTTTCCTTCTCTTTTACTTCACTACATACATTCTCATATCTTCTTTTTTGACCTACTACACACTTTTCATATACAGAATATTCACCTAAATTGGGAGCATACAATCTTCTTAACCAATTATACTCTCTTACACAGTTTGCATCTGCACTAATCTTTCTCTCATCAAAATCAATCAAATGCAATCCGGATAAAGTTCTGATTCGGGGCAAAGTAACATATGCCATACCCTCTTAAAATACGGTCCTTCCAATGTTTACCAAAGCACTACCTACACTTAAACCTTGAGATTTATGAAAAGTCACCGCATATGCCAGAGAAAGAGGAAAATGTTTTCTACGAACATACAAATCTTATACAAGCAAAAAACGAACAGAACAACGACCAATTTGTTTTACTTCTTCAATCTAATCAAATTTGATCTTCAAAAATTCAATTCCATCTCTATTTTGATAATTAACAAAATCAACAACTTTACCCAATGCTCCATTTACTAAACCTTTTTCCACATCCAAATTACGCCGTAAAATTACCCAACAGTTTACACATACATATAAATTCTTTTCTAAACCAGCAGTTTTAGATATAGATTTTTCTAAAGAATCCAATTTTGTTTTTTAATGTTTCCGTCAAAATAATAGTGATTCTTTCATGCTCTATTTTATGAATGGCTTCCATTTTTATTATTTGTTCATTTTCTAGCTTTAAAAGTTTTTCATTGAATATAGAACACTCATGCAGTATTGGGATTGAGCAGATTTTAGATTTATTTTCTGCAATTTTTTCATATATTTTTTCAAGAACTATTTTCATTTGGAAATAAGTTTGTAAGTAGTCGACTTTGCAAAGCTTGTTTGCCATGTTCTGTCAAAACTCCAATTCTTATATCTTGAAGAATAGTTCCATAATCAACATGATTTGCCTGTCGCTAATTTTTAATGAGTTCTTTGGGGTCCATTAGGATGTCGTGCGGTGGCACCACCGAGGTGCTGGCGGGGCAGAAAAACGCCTTTTTCCGCCCGCGAGCAGCGGAACTCACGTCTGCCATATTAGTATAGTAAAACATAGGTAATTTTCCATCCGCCGCGGAGACACGCGCACCGCCATCAAAGTGCGCCCGGCACCTCGGCGGTGAGAGCCAATGTAGACTCACCGCCGTGCGGAATGACGTCCGCCCGCTCAACAAATTAGGATGGCCCAAACAAGCAGATGCACCGCAGCCGAGACGCCGCCTAATCTGACACGGCGGAAACTCGACAGCGGAGCGCGATAGCAGAGCAGCGGTCATGAACGCCATGGACCCAGTCCTACATATGCATCCGGTGATGTACCTGTTACAGTACTATCATTAAATGGGCCACCGCGGATGCCGCTGCAGGTACGCAACTACACAAACACAACACACAGGCCGACACAGGGTGCAATTTCACTACAAACACCCTGCTGGGGGTCACAACCCATCCACAAGGGCACCCACACATTACCAACCTGGCACAAAGTCACCCCTCTGCATCCGGGACACACATCGACCGCCAACTAGCAGCAACCTTCCGTTACAGCTCACGTCAACGCCGCGGTCAACACATGCGCACAAAGCAGAAGGCAGGGCCTCTCCAAGGCAAGGGCAGGGCACAAAGACCACAGGGACACACCACCCCCAACCACACAGCAACACACCCCATCAGGTCACAGGCCAGGTACCCATCCTGTGCACCCCCATGCACACAAACAAACAACAAGCACAGAAACAACCAAGCACAATACACACCCTGCACCACACAACAAACAACCAGGGAGACAGCCACTGCAGGAGTGGCTGACAAGGAACACACAACACCAGAGCCAGTCACACTAAAGGCTGCCAACACCTCCCAGCACAAACACACACAAACAAATACACACCCTGGGTGTAGGTACAAACAGAGCACACACAAAGGGATGCCTGAACTGATGCCTGCATAAAGACAACACACAAACACCACAGGAACACACACATAATCACATCAGAAACAGACATACCCTGACAGCCAAACTGTGGAAGAGCAATGGGAGCACAAACACAACATGAGTGCACAACATCATCACTCAAGAACAAAACACACACAACATAACACAAATCACACAAGAAGGGCACCTGCACAGACCCACACTGCAACATCAAACTAACCACACATGCACACGAAAGCAAAAAACTACAAACACCACAGGACATCAGGGGATGCACATCAGTCAATGCCAAGGCTACATACACACACCACTGTATGTACAATAAGCAGCTTGTGCACAACAAGCACAACAGCCACACACAGACATGACTGATACAACCTTAACACACACACACCACAAATCAGTACAGCACAAATACAACAGCACACACAGGAATTCAAGCAATACAACATCCTACACACATACATCCAACACAACAACAACAGTATGCACCACTCTGGGACACAAGAGCACAACCATCTTCACCAGATCTCTGGGCAGCACACACAGCTGTAGTGCACATGAACAATCCTCACTAGACAAATAGCACAAAAACATCACACATAAACCAGTTTGGCAAGGTCCAATGTGGAACAACACTCCAGGCCCAAGAACTGCACCACATGGCACAGTCCCACAAACAAGTGAAGTGGAGGCACATGTAAACCAAAGGGATAGCTGACATTCAAGTCAACTGACCAGCATGTCAGTAGTAGACATGTAAGGGGTGTACCCTACACAAATAGAGGTAGTGCAGACCTACAATGGCCAGGCACAAGTGGCACACATAGGTGATGGCAGTGCACCGCACACACCATGCCATGCATGAGGATAAAAGGCACCATGTGCCTGCAATGCATGTCAAACACAATGCCAGTGAGGAGCAGCAGGGCCACACAGTCTACACTCAAGACACGTTGATCATCAAACAAACACAAAACTGAAGTGCAAGTCACACACATTTCACACCCATAATTGACAAAAACAACAAGGAAGAGTCACACAGAACTGCATGGACACACCAACACACTGCACAGTGCACTCCAGACAACTCACACAACTGCATACAATCATTTACACAGGGCAGGACAATATAAACAACGGGCACACACCTCCTGGGTGAGACATGTGTGGCCATCACAATCCAGGGGCACACACACATCCACAACCACCACAAAGTCACAACCTTCACACTGCACACCTCATAATTACCCAAGAGCACACATCACATGTAGTCCAGGGGACCGTGACTGAGAGCCAACACAAAATGACCATACACATACACAGCTGGGCACAGATACAGGAATAACACACATACATCATGAGCTTGCCCACCCTGCATGCAAACATGTGCACACCATCACACCCATGTCAGCTTGGGCCACTGTACCCCAAGCTGACATGGCAACTACGTAGCCAACAATAGCAAACCACTACAAAGAGAATTGCATGACAGACAAAAGATGCAACACAGATAAGACAAGTATCAGTGTCTGAATGGACTGAAGACCCTGTTACCCCTGTCTAAAAATGTGATGCGGGCAAACAACTTGGTAATGTTGAAGTCACACATAGAGCATGGGGCACAGGCAACAAAACGTACAGCCCAAAATAACTTTATTCAGCAAGGACACTGACAAAACACACAACAGGAGTAACTGTCTTTATTGACATATTGCACAGATGTGACAGTAGAACAACAGTAGACAAGAGCAAGGCACAAAATGCTGTTCAAATGCAATACAATCTGCACAGGCAAAGTACAAACAGGAAGGCCAGTGTCCATTACACAGGTGAGAGCCCAGCACAGCAGAGCAGCAGGGCCAGTGCCCATTTCACAGGTGAGAGCCCAACACAGCAGAGCAACAGGGCCAGTGTCCATGGCATAGGGGGGAGTCCAACACAGCAGAGCAGCAGGGCCAGTGTCCATTGCACAGGTGAGGGCCCAACACAGCAGAGCAACAGGGCCAGTGTCCATTGCACAGGTGAGAGCCCAACACAGCAGAGCAGCAGGGTCAGTGTCCATTGCACAGGTGAGAGCCCAACACAGCAGAGCAGCAGGGCCAGTGTCCATTGCACAGGGGGGAGTCCAACGCAGCAGAGCAGCAGGGCCAGTGTCCATTGCACAGGTGAGAGCCCAACACAGCAGAGCAGCAGGGTCAGTGTCCATTGCACAGGTGAGAGCCCAACACAGCAGAGCAGCAGGGCCAGTGTCCATTGCACAGGTGAGAGCCCAACACAGCAGAGCAGCAGGGCCAGTGTCCATTGCACAGGTGAGAGCCCAACACAACAGAGCAACAGGGCCAGTGTCCATTGCACAGGTGAGAGCCCAACACAGCAGAGCAGCAGGGTCAGTGTCCATTGCACAGGTGAGAGCCCAACACAGCAGAGCAGCAGGGCAAGTGTCCATTGCACAGGTGAGAGCCCAACACAGCAGAGCAGCAGGGCCAGTGTCCATTGCACAGGTGAGAGCCCAACACAGCATAGCAACAGGGCCAGTGTCCATTGCACAGGTGAGAGCCCAACACAGCAGAGCAGCAGGGCCAGTGTCCATTGCACAGGTGAGAGCCCAACACAGCAGAGCAGCAGGGCCAGTGGCCATTGCACAGGTGAGAGCCCAACACAGAAGAGCAACAGGGCCAGTGTCCATTGCACAGGTGAGAGCCCAACACAGCAGAGCAGCAGGGCCAGTGTCCATTGCACAGGTGAGAGCCCAACACAGCAGAGCAGCAGGGCCAGTGTCCATTGCACAGGTGAAAGCCCAACACAGCAGAGCAACAGGGCCAGTGTCCATGGCACAAGGGGGAGCCCAACACAGCAGAGCAACAGGGCCAGTGTTAACTACAGGGCGCACAACAAGTACATGAGTAGCTGCACAGGCAAGGGCAGAGCAGCAGTGAGTGACAAGGCCAGTGGCCAGGGAGAAGTGCAGAGTCAGGACATGAGAAGCTGCACTGGCAAGGGCAGAGCAGCAGTGAGTGACAAGGCCAGTGGCCAGGGAGAAGTGCAGAGTCAGGACATGAGGAGCTGCACAGGCAAGGGCAGAGCAGCAGTGAGTGACAAGGCCAGTGGCCAGGGAGAAGTGCAGAGTCAGGACATGAAAAGCTGCACAGGCAAGGGCAGAGCAGCAGTGAGTGACAAGGCCAGTGGCCAGAGAGAAGTGCAGAGTCAGGACATGAGAAGCTGCACAGGCAAGGGCAGAGCAGCAGTGAATGACAAGGCCAGTGGCCGGGGAGAAGTGCAGAGTCAGGACATGAGAAGCTGCACAGGCAAGGGCAGAGCAGCAGTGAGTGACAAGGCCAGTGGCCATGGAGAAATGCAGAGTCAGGACATGAGAAGCTGCACAGTGTGTGTGTGTGACTGTAGCCTTCCGTGGCCAGCAACACCCCCAGGTGGCAAACAATGGCCAGGACAAGCACACCTGTATGAGAGATAGTTGTATGAGGGGGACTGCAACTCACATCTGTGTGTCATGCAGGCTTGGAGCTGGCTGTGTGTCGGGGACAGTAGGAGCACTTGACTGGGGAGACAGATGCACAGATGATATAGGCCTATCAGTGGTTTGGCAAGCTGGAGGGCTGTTTGGGCCAGGTGGTATAGTGGCAGGTGGACCTGTGACACAGTGTGGGTGGGAGAGGTTGGAGGGGTGCCCTTCCACTTTTTGGGAATATGAAATGGCCTCCCTGATTTTGGGTTAATGGGAACTGGTGAAGACACAACAGGCACACACACCAACTGTCCCACATCAGGTGCAGACACTGACACTCCCTCTGGTGATGTGCTGGATCCTGCAGAACGCTTTGTCTGCATATGCCTCTGGATCAGCTTTCCCTGTTTGCCCGGTGTCCCATCTACAGTGCTCTCCTTTGCCTGTGTGCCTGGTGTCCCACCTACAGTGCCCTCCTTTGTGTGTTTGCCAGGTGCCCCACCTACAGTGCCCTCCTTTGTGTGTTTGCCAGGTGTAGCACCTACAGTGCACTCCTTTGTGTGTTTGCCAGGTATAGCACATACAGTGCCCTCCTTTGTGTGTTTGCCAGGTGTAGCACCTACAGTGCCCTCCTTTGCCTCCTTGCCAGGTGTCCCACCTACAGTGTGCTCCTTTGTGTGTTTGGCAGGTGTAGCACCTACAGTGCCCTCCTTTGCCTCCTTGCCAGGTGTCCCACCCACAGTACCCACTTCAACATGCTTCACTGGGCTTGGATTGGGAGTTGATGTGGTGGGATGTTGCACTGTGCCCTTCCTAGGTGTACCCTTGCCAAACAACACCTCCTCAGTGGGCATAGACACTGCACGCCTACTTCTGCATGAGGTCTTAGGGACAGTAGAGTCCTTTGCTGGTGATGCCTCTGAGGCATGGGAGCCTGATGCCACCCTCATTGCTTTATTGGACTTGCTCTTCCCTGACGGGCTCTTGTCTATGCATTCTGGGGTGGCTCTGCTCTTCCTAGGGGATGGTGTCTGTGGGTGGGACAGTTTGGGTTGTGTTTTCTGTGTGCTCCTTGTGCTGTATCGTGTTTGTGACACCTGCGCACCGTGGTCACTTGCATCTGATGTGGCCACTGACTGGGGGGTGGACTAAGGCACCTGAGCAGGAATGGGAGCATGTGCCTGGTGAAGGGCAGACGTCACTGAGGATGACAAAGCCTGGACTGTAGCCCACCCAAGTCAATGTGTGTATCCCAGCAGACACTCACATATACCGTCCAAGTATGCAACCACCTCGCCTAATTTCTTGTCATGCTCACTGAAGGCATTGATCAGGGCAGTCTGGCCACACAAAGTTGGCGCAGGAGCTCTACTGACTCTGCAGTGAGGGCAGCAGGGAGGACAGGTGCAGGCTCAGCGGTGCCATGTGTGAATGTAACTCGTCCCCTCTTACGGACACGGATACGGGCAGCACCAGAGGAAGTGGATGGGAGGCTGTCCACTGGCCGCTGTGTGGTAGATGATGACGCTGACTCACCATCCCCTGTGCCTAACAACATGGATGCATCACCGCTGGCATCAGATGATGTAGTGCTCTGTGTCTCTGGCACGGATTCCTCCTGTATACTACGGTCCCCCTCAGATGTGCTAGTGAGCTCTGTTTCACTGGCTTCCAGTGCAGCTGTGGTGCTACTTTCGCCACCACTGGTTTCCAGGTCCCGGTCCTCCGTGTCCACAGTTGATTAGGCATGAGAGAGAGAGACAGGGTTGTGTTAGTGTCATTATCAGGACAAACCAATCCAATCACTGCATTACAGGAGATGCCCAAATCGACATGCTGACCAACACACCCTGCAATCACAAAGCAGCACCACACTACAGTGCCTGTAACACTGAATCTCTGCCATGACTGAGCCGTGTTGAGGACACACACCGCAACACCCTGCCTGTGGATTAAGTGTACCAGACATACAACTTGCTCAGCCCACACCTAGGGACCTGATGTGTGGACAACACTCATTACTACAGACATACCTTCAGGGAACAGGAAGGGAAAACACCCCCCCCCCCCCCATGAGGACATGACTGGACACAATGCCAAGTGGGCCATACCAAGCACCATTTGGTACTCTGGCCCACCTTGTTGTCAGATGTGTGGGCCTCAATGGTCATGGTGCATGCAAAGTAGGCACACATGAACTCACACTCAGATAGTAGACCCTGCTGTTTCCACCCTTATAGATTCCTCACACTGTACCAATCCAATGCTGAAGTACCATGTGGATCTTTACACATCTGGAAATGAGGAAGAACATCAGGGAGGGTCACCTTTATAAGGGCATTTTGTCATAATGCATGACACTGGCACACATCCCAGCAGACACTCGCATGACACAGCACAGCTCCACCACACGAACATTACATGGTCCCCCGCTGCAACAGGCCCTGTACACATGCATCCACTCCCAGCCACAGTCACCCTCCCCAAATACTCACCCCTGCCTTCTTGCTGATGCTCCTTCAGACGTGCATCCAGCTCAGGATGAGTCACTGCCAATATGCGGACCATTAGTGGAGTCATGTTGCGCCGTGCTAAATGCCCAGTGCGCTGTATCATGCCCAATGTCAACTCAGCCACGGTTTTTGCAAGCCGACTGATGTCGTCCCACCTCTTGAGGCAGTTTGTGTGTCATCTGTTGGAGACCCCCAGGGCTCGCACCTTTGCTGCAATGGCCCTCCACACGGCCTTACTCTGGTGTACCTTGAGCTTCAGGTATGGGAGAGAAGAAGGGGAAATGATCAGCCACAGAGTGTCATATACCAACATCTATCACCACAGTAGCAAGACACCTACTCATGACCATTTATAAATTCTCAACATCACATACTGGGGGACCCCTCACAAGGGCACTCTGCATGGGCCAAAACAATGTGATTGCATGCATTCATGAGGGCGTACAGGGTCACAGATAATCACACACACATGAAGGATGACTGCACTGAACACCCTCGTTGGCTTGCAGACATCACCAGTCCCATGCATGTCTGCACACTACATACATGACATTTATACCTGATTGTGTTTTGAAGCCCTGTGTGCTGGCACTGGGCCCAGTGTCTGGGTTCACACTGATTCAGCCAACAGTGGCACACAGAAACAATCTCCCAAGCAATTCCTGTCCTGGCATCTACATGTCCAACATCCTGTGGCCCTTGATGGCTGATAATGTAACACACACCACTCACACATAGAACTGCAGGCAGGTAAAACAGTGACATTGGGACACACACACTCCCTCGCCCTGGAAACAGCTTACTTGTCAGTGTATGACACAACCCAACACCCTCAGGCATATCATGCAGCAGCACAAGTACATGTCTGACACCCCACCTGCCCTACAGCTACCTCGACAATGAATTACCACTATATTGGGGCCACCATACAGCCTTGGGTACTGTGCCAGCACCTCGTCCACCAGGACCTCCAGCTCCTCGCTTGCGAATGGACTGGTACAGATCTTCTCTGTCCTTGCCATCCCTGTGGCCATGGAACACCTGTGGTGGAAGTGAGTGGTGAGGGGTACAATGCAGCAGCAAGAGAGGGTCCCAGGCAGCAGGCACTTCAGGCAGCAGCAGGAGAGAGTCCCAGGCAGCAGCAGGAGATGGTCCCAGGCAGCAGCAGGAGTGGGTCCCAGGCAGCAGGCACTTCAGGCAGCAGCAGGAGAGGGTCCCAGGCAGCAGCAGGAGAGGGTCCCAGGCATCAGCAGGAGAGGGTCCCAGGCAACAGCAGGAGAGGGTTCCAGGCAGCAGCAGGAGAGGGTCCCAGGCAGTAGGTACTTCAGGCAGCAGCAGGAGAGGGTCCCAGGCAGCAGCAGGAGAGTGTCCCAGGCAGCAGGCACTTCAGTCAGCAGCAGGAGAGGGTCCCAGGCAGCAGCAGGAGAGGGTCCCATGCAGCAGGCACTTCAGGCAACAGCAGGAGAGGGTCCCAGGCAGCAGACTCTGTGTGCAGTGGAAATGTGAGGCTCACTCCCACAGCTTTATAGCCCCCGAGGTCGTTTGTAAGATGCAAAGCTGCAACAATTGGTTGTGTAGTTCTGCCTCATTCAAAATCATCCAATGACCACCTCCGCGGTGGCGGAGCAAGCATACCGCAATTTTAAAAACTGCATCATGCCACCGCGATCGTCGCTCCCATTGGCTGTAGGCAATGCTCCATGGCGGTGTCGCACCGCCGGTGCCAGGCGGTAGCTACCGCGATTTCGGCGGCGGAGCATGCCCACCGCCATCTAGACATGTCCATATGCCAATGGCTACCGTACTTGTGAAAGGGGTGGTGCTAGTGTTGCACCGCCGGTGCCAGGCGGTAGCTACCGCGATTTGGTTGGCGGAGCATGCCCAACTCCATCTACACATGTCCATATGCCAATGGCTACCGCACTTGTGAAAGGGGTGGTGGTGGTGTTGCACCACCGGGGCCAGGCGGTAGCTACCACGATTTGGGCGGCACAGCATGCCCACCGCCATCTACACATGTCCATATGCCAATGGCTACCGCACTTGTGAAAGAGGTGGTGCTGGTGTCGCACTACCGGGGACAGGCGGTAGCTACTGCAATTTGGGCGGTAGAGCATGCCCACCGCCATCTACATATGTCCATATGCCAATGGCTACTGCACTTGTGAAAGGGGTGGTGCTGGTGTCGCACCACCGGGGTCAGGCGGTCGCTACCACGATTTGGGCGGTGGAGCATGCCCACCGCCATCTACACATGTCCATATGCCAATGGCTACTGCACTTGTGAAAGGGGTGGTGCTGGTGTCGCACCGCCGGTGCCAGGCGGTAGCTACCGCAATTTGAGGCACATGCAAAGGCAATGTCCATCGTGAACATTGCATCAGTAGACAGCAGCAACCTGGTTAAGGGCACATGATAGGGCACACAATGGCATTATCACATATGATAGACAGGTGGACGCATGTTATGCGTGACGCACATTGGTCTGTGGTCCCTCCCATGTCACTTAGGCATTTGATGGTTGCTGATGCTACACAGTGTTAAGCTGGTGTGATTAATGTTTTAGGAATCAATGGTATGTGTGTCAGTGCTGGCCTTGGCAATGCTTGTCCCACTGTATGGTGTTGGCACTTACTTGTGCTTTCATTTCAGCTCATGCACACTAGGGAAATTTTTACAGCTGCTGTGATCATTGTGTTTTGGATGTGTGCCAAGTTACATAGATGTATTAATGTGTGACAGGTACAGCAGATGGGAACGAAACAGTCATGATCATTTTACACACGTTGTTGGATGGTATGGTACAAGGCTTACTAATGTGTAATGTGTGTTTCTGTATGTGTGCATTCACATTGACCAATGTGTTGTTTGTGGCACTTGTGTATTACTAATGGATAGGTGTGCCCTCGGTGTGTCTTATATGTCCACCCATGTGATGTGCCATATCTCATGGCAGTCTTTGCTTTACCGTCACATCCTTACATGTATGTGCAGTGTCCATCTCAGGATGGTTGTCAGTGAGATTTGTCCATTTACATCTCAACTAGGAGGAGGCCTAATCTCATACATCACCTGACAGTGCTGGAGGACATGGAGGATATAGCAAACATTTGCAAGCTTCGCCTCGACAGACCGACACTGAAGACCCTTTGTGATCTGTTGGAGCCCCAACTGCAGCCTCGTCGCCACTATCCAACAGCATTCACACCCACATACAAAGTGATGGCAGCCCTCAACTTTTTTTGCAACTGGTTCCTTCCAGGAGACTGTGGCCAGCGCTGCAGGGATGTCGCAACCCATGTTCAGCCTTGTGCTGAGGGATGTACTAGCAGCCATGATGATACATACATTTCCCTAGGAGAGCAGAATTGGCCGGTGTGAAGGGTGACTTCTATCCCCTTGGGCACATTCCCCATGTTGTTGGTGCCATTGATTGCACCCGTGTAGGTCTGGTGCCACCACAGGCGAGTGAGCACATTTTCAGAAATCGAAAACATTATCATTCGATCAATGTGCAGGTAGTGTGCCTTGCGGACATGACCATATCACATCTGTGTGCAAGATTCCACGGCTCTGCCCATGATTCTTACATCCTGAGGAACAGCATTGTGCTCCGGATGATGGCAAATCTGGTACCCGAGCGTGCTTGGATTGTGGGTGAGTATGCCTAGTGGTATGGTGTGCTGTGTGTGTGAACTGCTGCCCTCTGCCTGTGCAACATTGCAATGTGAGTTTGTCTGTCCTATGTGACTCTGCATATCCCAGTCGGCCACGGCTGCTAAAACCACTACGGAATCCCAGGACCCCGGCTGACATTAGGTACAATGAGGCCCATGGCAGGACCCGATGTGTCAATGAGCGGACCTTTGGCCCACTCAAATCAAGATTCCGCTGCCTTGACAGGACAGGAGGAGCAGTGGCATACTCGCCTGGGAAGGTCGGCAAGATCGTTGTGGCATGCTGTATGCTGCACAACCTGGCCATTCACAAGGGGATCCCCCTGCTCCTGGACGATGGTGAGGACCCAAGACCCCTGCCTGTTCAGGGCCATGAGTCCAGTGATGAGGACAGTGGAGAGGAGGAAGGAGTTGACATGCATCAACAGCTCATTAACCGCTACTTCACTTGAAGGTGTGTAAAGATGTATGACTTGTACATTGTCTGTTGTGGTTGTTGTTGTTGTAAGGGCTTTCTGCGGATGGTAGAGCAGGCACATATTGAGTCACCTGTGTGTAGCAAAGGTGGCATTGACGTTCCATATGTGGATGTATGCTGGATTCTATTTGTTAACACCTGCTGCACATAGTCTTGTAAGCCTGTAGTCTCATGTGTATGTTTGGTGTAGTGTTATGTCTGTGATGCCACAATGACGCCAGTGCCAGTTGTTCTGTTGTGTCTCCCTAGGTGATTCAGAATAATCCTGCCCTTCATACTGTACATCATTTGAACAGATCATGGACATTTTCTAAACTGTAAATATTACACTAAAAACGATACAGCACAAGATCTGGTGCATCAGGTTTTTTATTTGCAAAGTGGACATGTTAGGGGTGCGGGTATATTTACAGGAAGGTGGTGAATGGGCAGTGATTTGACAGTCATGGTAGATGAGATGCAAGAGTAGACACCACATGGATGTGGTGACCCAGTCCAATAGACAAGTGCCATTGCCAAGGCAGTGTGGGGAAGGACAGTCCAAACAGTCAATGCAGTGGGGAAGAGGGTTGCCATCGAGGCTGGCTCCATAACTGGCGTGTGGGTGGTGCTTTGCCTCCGGGGACTCCCAGGCTCTTCTTTGGATGCCCCCTTGATCTTTTTGGCAGTGGGGGGCCTGCTGAATGCCCAGCGTTGTCTGAGGACTCACCCCTCTCTGTTTGCGCAGGGAGGATGGTGCACTGTCATCCTGCAGCACAACAGAAGAGGGCGGAGGTGTTGGTTGAGATGCAGGCCTGTCCCTCAGCAATGCCACTTGCTGGACCATGAGGTCCACCATTTGACCAAGGCGTGTGTCGATGGACCTCACGTAAAAGTTTGTCTGACCGGCCACTTTGTCCTTGGACCTGTTCATAAGCACCGATGACTCTGGTGAAGTGGTCCAGGGATGGTGTGCCAACCTCCTGAGGTCTGGGGGGACCTGGCCCTCCCACCTGCCCTGCTTCCACGGACATGTTGCCTCGCTAAGGTGGGTCCACTCTCCCTGCCCTCCACAGTTGGTGTTGTGTCTTGGTCGTCCCCTGGGACAGGGAGGGTGCTGGTAGTGGTGGTCATGGTGGCCGAAGTGGCAGTGGTGGAGGCACAGGCCGTGACTGCAGGGGTCTGCTGTGCAGTTGTTGGTGCAGCAGACGTGGTGGTGGGAAGGATGGGGTCCTGGGACCTGTTGGGCCTTGGCACACCAGATGGGCCGGCCAGGAGCTCATCGTCCAAACTATCCTGGGAGTCAGCATCCGAGAGTCCATGTACCGGGGGTGGAGTCTGGCTCTGGTGGTCATTGTTGTCATCAGCAGCGAGTTCTTCATCACCTGTGGATTAGATTGTGAATGGTCAGTATTGGTCTCTGTGCAAGTATTCTGTTAGCTGCATGTAATCAACTGTCTGTACACTACACAATTGAGAGATCTTCACTATTATTAGTAATGACATTACTGGCGGTAATTACATGGTGGAGAGGAACATCAATAACTGGTACATGTAATGTAGCGATGCATTGCATGCAACTGCTGCTGTGTGTGGTGGTACAAAGAAAAACCAAAGGTGGTGATGGACGTAGCGTTGACAATACAAACACTTACCCCCAGTCAAATGATCTGGGTTTAATCAATCACTGTTCTTTATCTCACTCCGCCACCCCAGTTCAGACATGGCCATATGCAAATCAGTCTGACCCTGTGCCTCATGGGAACAGTCCAGCCCGAACTGCCAAGCCATGTCTTCCCTGGACTGGAATCAAGCTTCCCAGGACCGGTTTCTGGCATTACAGCCGTCTTCAGCCGGGCTTGCTTGACTCCAGTGGCAAAGTGAGCAAGGGACTCACGTCTGAGCATACCCTGCCAACTTAGGGCGAACAAAGAAAAACCAAAGGTGGTGATGGACGGAGCGTTGACAATACAAACACTCACCCCCAGTCAACTGATCTGGGTTTAATCCATCACTGTTCTTTAGCTCACTCCGCCACCCCAGTTCAGACATGGCCATATGCAAATCAGTCTGACCCTGTGCCTCATGGGAACAGTCCAACCCGAACTGCCAAGCCATGTCTTCCCTGGACCAGAATCAAGCTTCCCAGGACCGGTTTCTGGCATTACAGCTGTCTTCAGCCGGGCTTGCTTGACTCCAGTGGCAAAGTGAGCAAGGGACTCACGTCTGAGCATACCCTGCCAACTTAGGGCGAACAAAGAAAAACCACTGTTTGGGGGAGGCCTCCCTCCCCCAAACAGTACTCTCATGCAAGATGGATACATACCTGTTAGGTGAGGGTAGACAATGCAATGGCTGGCACATGTTCCTGGGTAGTGTGGGGGGAGGGCTCCATCTTGGTAGGCTGTGGGACAGCGGGCATGGTGGGAGTTGTGATACAGGCCTCACTCCCCCACACAGACCTCCCAGGCAAGATGGATACCTACCTGTTAGGTGAGGGTAGACAATGCAATGGCTGACACATGCTCCTGGGTAGTGTGGGGGAGGGCTCCATCTTGGTAGGCTGTGGGACAGGGGGCATGTTGGGAGTAGTAGTACAGGCCTCCCTACCCCAAACAGAACTCTCATGCAAGATGGATACCTACCTGTTAGGTGAGGGTGGACAATGCAATGGCTGACACATGCTCCTGGGTAGTGTGGGGGAGGGCTCTATCTTGGTAGGCTGTGGGACAGGGGCCATGGTGGAGTTGTGATACAGGCCTCACTCCCCCACACAGACCTCCCAGGCAAGATGGATACCTACCTGTTAGGTGAGGGTAGACAATGCAATGGCTGACACATGCTCCTGGGTAGTGTGGGGGAGGGCTCCATCTTGGTAGGCTGTGGGACAGGGGGCATGTTGGGAGTAGTAGTACAGGCCTCCCTACCCCAAACAGAACTCTCATGCAAGATGGATACCTACCTGTTAGGTGAGGGTGGACAATGCAATGGCTGGCACATGCTCCTGGGTAGTGTGGGGGAGGGCTCCATCTTGGTAGGCTGTGGGACAGGGGGCATGTTGGGAGTAGTAGTACAGGCCTCCCTACCCCAAACAGAACTCTCATGCAAGATGGATACCTACCTGTTAGGTGAGGGTGGACAATGCAATGGCTGACACATGCTCCTGGGTAGTGTGGGGGAGGGCTCTATCTTGGTAGGCTGTGGGACAGGGGCCATGGTCGAGTTGTGGTACAGGCCTGCCTCCCCCAAACAGAACTCTCATGCAAGATGGAAACATACCTGTTAGGTGAGGGTGGACAATGCAATGGCTTACACATGCTCCTGGGTAGTGTGGGAGGAGGGCTCCATCTTGGTAGGCTGTGGGATAGGGGGCATGATGGGAGTTGTGGTACAGGCCTCACTCCCCCACAGAGACCTCCCAGGCAAGATGGATACCTACCTGTTAGGTAAGGGTGGACAATGCAATGGCTGACACATGATCCTTGGTAGTGCGGGGGGAGGGCTCCATCTTGGTAGGCTGTGGGACAGGGGGCATGGTGGGAGTTGTGGTACAGGTCTCACTCTCACACACAGACCTCCCAGGCAAGATGGATACCTACCTGTTAGGTGAGGGTGGACAATGCAATGGCTGACACATTCTCCTGGGTAGTGTGGGGGGAGGGCTCCATCTTGGTAGGCTGTGGGACAGGGGGCATGGTGGGAGTTGTGGTACAGGCCTCACTCCCCCATTTAGACCTCCCAGGCAAGATGGATACCTCCCTGTTAGGTGAGGATGGACAATGCAATGGCTTACGCATGCTCCTGGGTGGGGGAGGCCTCCATGCTCCTGGTGTGTGGGACAGGGGGCATGGTGGGAGTAGTAGTACAGGCCTCCCTCTCCCAAACAGAACTCTCATGCAAGATGGATACCTACCTGTTAGGTGAGGGTGGACAATGCAATGGCTGACACACGCTCCCGGGTAGTGTGGAGGGAGGGCTCCACCTTGGTAGGCTGTGGGACAGGGGGCATGGTGGGAGTTGTGGTACAGGTCTCACTCTCCCACACAGACTCCCAGGCAAGATGGATACCTACCTGTTAGGTGAGGGTGGACAATGCAATGGCTGACACATGCTCCTGGGTAGTGTGGGGGGAGGGCTCCATCTTGGTAGGCTGTGGGACAGGGGGCATGGTGGGAGTTGTGGTACAGGCCTCACTCCCCCACTCAGACCTCCCAGGCAAGATGGATACCTACCTGTTAGGTGAGGGTGGACAATGCAATGGCTGACACATGCTCCTGGGTGGGGGAGGCCTCCATGCTGCTGGCGTGTGAGACAGGGGGCATGGTGGGAGTAGAAGTACAGGCCTCCCTCCCCCAAACAGAACTCTCATGCAAGATGGATACCTACCTGTTAGGTGAGGGTGGACAATGCAATGGCTGACATGTGCTCCTGGATAGTGTGAGGGGGGGCTCCATCTTGGTAGGCTGTGGGACAGGGGGCATGGTGGGAGTTGTGGTACAGGCCTCCCTCCCCCAAACAGAACTCTCGTGCAAGATGGATACATACCTGTTAGGTGAGGATGGATAATGCAATGGCTGACACATGCTCCTGGGTAGTGTGGGGGGAGGGCTCCTTCTTGGTAGGCTGTGGGACAGGGGGCATGGTGGGAGTTGTGGTACAGGCCTCACTCCCCCACACAGACCTCCCATGCAAGATGGATACCTAACTGTTAGGTGAGGGTGGACAATGCAATGGCTGACACATGCTCCTGGGTAGGGGAGGCCTCCATGATGCTGGTGTGTGGGACAGGAGGCATGGTGGGAGTAGTGTTGCAGGCCTCCCTCCCCCAAACAGGCCCCCCACACAAGATGGCTAGCTACCTGTTAGGTGAGGATGGACAATGCAATGGTGTTTGGGTTGTGCAAGGAAGTACTTATCAGTGTGTTGGTTGACATTAGTTTGTACTTACCAGCCTCCTTGTGGAGTGGTGTGGCTCACTGGTTAGAGGCAGCAGACCCAGGAGCAGAAGTCGGCCCGGGACCAGGGTTCAATTCCCGACGCGGCAGGGTCGTGGACTTGGGTCAGCGGACTCGATAATTCTCACTTCGGTGCTTACTCTAATCAGGGGTTCCACTCGGCAACTCTGGGCATTAGCTTGCCTAATCTCCACAACGGCCCCATCAATTCCGGGGATGCCTGGCTCCACCTTGGGGACTCCCAGCAGGGACCATCCCACAGGGAAAGCCAGGACGGGTTCCCCAGAGTTATACAGCGCCAGGAAACCTACGTACGGGTAGCAGTGCGCTTTACAAGCTCAAATACATTTCCCCCGGCTACTCCTGTGAGACTCTCAGGATGCAGTATGGCAAGCACCTTCTCCTCCCATGGTGTGAGTGATTTCGCTGGAATGGGAGGACCACCGCCAGTCCTCTCAGCCAGCTCCCGGTTCTTGCTTCTCTTCTCTTTGACAACCCTCTTGAGCTCATGCCACCACTTCATGATCTCCTTCTTGGATCGCAGGGTGGTCCCTACTGCATTGACCCTTTGAACTATCCTTTCCCACATTTGTGTGCTTGTGACTAATGGTGTCTGTTGGACCAGGCTACCAAACAGTTGTGGTTCCACTCTCACTATCTCATTGACCATGACTGTCAACTCACTCTCCTGTGAATTTTGGCATTTTATGTGCTGCCATGGTGCGTGGTGTATGAAGTGTTTGTGGGTGCAGGGTTGTGTGTGGTGTGTGTGGTGTTGAGGTGTGAGGTGTGTTGTGTGGTGGGGGATTGTTGGTGCTGGTGTGATGGTGGTTGTGATTGTGGTAGTGGTGGTGGTGGTGGTGTGTGTGCTGTGTTTCTTTGCCTCTCCTGTCAGATGTGGTGTATGGCCTTCTCTTCTGGAGTGTTGCAAAGGATTGTTATCAGTGAAGGGGCTGGTTTTATGCTCAGCTGAGTGGGTGTGTCCTAATGGTATTTTGATGTCAGGTGTGTTGTGGGTGTAGTCTATGGATTTGTATTATTTTTTGTGGATTTGTTTTTTAGTTGTTATGTGATTTGTGTATTTGTGTGGCATGACTACTTTACTTTGTGCCAGTTTTGGCATCTTTGCGGTGTTTTGGCATCGTCCGACATGTTTCTCATGTTTGATCCGCTGCGGTAAGCTATGCTGCAGCTCTTCCGCTGTCTCTCCCATTCACTCCTGTTTGCAACCACGGTGGTCGGAAACACCGGATCGTACCGCTGGACCATCGGGGATATACTAATTTCCTGTGCGGTGTCTCGGCTTTGCTTGCGGCGGGTTGTGAGTTTTCCGCTGTGTTTCCGACCGCTGCGGTCGTTTTTTAGACGTCTCCGCCCACGCCGAGCGGTTTTTGTTAGCCCGCTACCACCGTGGTCGGTATTTTTGGGCAGATAATCCTAATTTGACCGCCGGTTCATCCGCGGTAGCGGCGGGTGGTTGTTTCCCGCCTTCATGGCGGTCGGGGTGGTTTTCCACCCACTATCCTAATGGGGCCCCTTGTGTTCAAAATATGACGAAATGTTAACATTTCCAACACTTCCCAAAGACTTTTTGGTGTCTTCATGTACAAGTGTTTTAAATACTGGTTGTCCTTTTACGAGAGTGAGTTGCAGTAGATCTTCAAAAACTATCACATGTTTTACTCCAAATAAGATATTGTATTCTGTTTTTAGAATTTGCTGCATTCTTAAATGCACAAAGGCAAGCATTAAGTTTGAGACCATGCTCACCTCATCAATAATCAGAAGTTTAATTTGCTTTAGCACTCTTGAAACTTCATAACAAGCTTCTCCAGATAGCTTGTGATATTCCAATTTGTTTTCATGCTCCACAGGTAGCATTAGTAAACAATGTAATGTAATTCCTTTAATGTTATGTGCTGCCAACCCATTTGAAGCAGTTACTACACAAGACAAATGTGAGTCAGTTGTTTACTGTAGTTAACTGGTCAATACTTTAATTAAGAAACTTTATTCCTGTACCAGCTTGACCACTGACATACATTGGGATAGGTTGAAATGATGTGCATGTGGATTCTTTCTTTTCATGAAAAAAACCATGGTCGATCTGTTATCTCACTTGCTGATATATTTCTTTCTGTTCAACATTTAGTTATGCTTCAAAGTTTCCTTAGTCCATAATATCTTCTTGAGCTTGATGCGTTGCTGTTTTCACTTCATTCTTGGTGATTGCTGCTTCATTTTCAAGAATTGGTTGTCCTAGTGGATCTTCACTCAGTTGAGCAGAACTTTGACTATCTTAAGAACTGTCTAGCAATCTCAGCTGCAATAGTAGCTTCTTGATCAATTTCACCAATCAACATTTTGAGATAATTTGCAAAAACTGTGCATTCTATGCTATCTTTACAAGCATTGAAAGAATGTTCATAGCACTGAAAATCTCCAAGTAATTCCAATTCTGTACGCCATTATTAAAGAGTTGCAAAAGTGCTAAATAGTATCACAACTCAGTTTTCTGTGATTATTCAGATTTCCTTTCCTTTGTTTCACCAAACATCCTTCTGAACCAATCACTGCATATTTTCCTTCATTTATGCTTTCTGTAGTATTCCTCTTAAAAGTGTAATATTGCAGTACTTCATAGAGACATGTTTTCAAGATGATGACTTCTATTTGGATAGTATCTGTCCAACATATTTGTTTTGACAATATCTGTACTTTCCGGTTCATTTTCTGCTAAATATTCGATTTCTTGCATAGATTTAAGTACTCAATTTCGTTTTGCAGCAAGACCTAGACTCACCCAAATGATTCTTCTAGACTTCGAGTATAAACTTGCAGATGACAACCGATCCGAGCATTTGTATGCTCCAGTTTCTCGATGGGATAACATCTTCATACTGCAACTGTACAACTTCTTACTAAGACTCTTCTCGTGGGAAATTTCTTCCCACATTCTTTCAACTCTGTCTTTTTCGCTTTTGTTATGTAAGATGTCACGTACCGGGCAAAAGCAATGGAATTATCCGCATCATACTGGATATCTGTATTAGCATTCCACATTGAGAGAATAACTGGATTATAATCATTGATATACTTTGATTCTTCACTTCTTCTCAAATTGTACGCATTTTTGGGAGATTTTCTAGTGATGGTATGTCTCACAGCTGACATGAAACTGTTTACTCTTCCTTTGGATATTACTGGATGTGGAAATCCAAAACGACATTTGGTATAAAACATTTCCTTAGACTTGCACTTTCGTCGAAAGTATTTGCCACATCGATGCCTTTGGAATCGTAGCACACGTTGCCTTAAGGTGTTTTCTTCTGTTCTTTTTGGTATAGCACAAGTCACATAATCTTCAATAAAAGATAAAATAGTTTCATCCGAATCAGTTACAAATTTGGATGAAAACTTGATCCATAACAGCATATGTACATGAGGAGCACCTCTAGCTTGATACTCCTTTCTCCAAAAGAAATCAACAACTTCTCCGAGAGGAGGATTCATTTTATTGCAGATAAAAGACATTATAGCTTCAAACCTATGCATGAAATACCTGCATACATCTACAGGATTCAAAGAGCGCAATTATCCAGGTGTCTTGTATTCAATATTTTTTAAAATTTGAATTTGCTTCTCCACAAAATTCAAATTAATCATCCCAAGCGTATTCAGCACAGCTTAGGGTAACAAACCACGTAGGAGTTCCTAAGTTCCTTAGCATGCATTTAAGTTCTCCATGACGACGATACCAATACTCAATAGTACCACGCTGAATTGCCATCAAATTAATCAGTTGAGATTCTAAATGATCGTCTCTCTGATGTACTTTATCCATAAATTCCTTTCCAGAAACATTTTGAAGATGTACTCCTGTTTTTATTATGTGGTTGACGGCATATGAAAGTCCAGACAAGTCACTTTCAAACAAAAGGTGAAATATTTGTATTGGATACACTGTCGAAATCTTGGATCTTCTGCATACAATCTTGTTGTCCGATATTCTGATGCAGGAATCTGCACTGATCGTTCGTCATATCATCAACCTTTTCCAGTTGTGAACAGCTGGGGAAAACAACAAGCTTCCAAACTTTTTTCCCATACACTCATGGGAGTCCCTTTCGCTTTCTTCATTTGGAATTATTCAATAGTATTCCCCATAACTTCTTTGGAATGAAGTGGATGTACACTATAATGTTCATAAATTTCTTCACTTTTGGACATGTCCACTTTTTCAATTTGAGCACTTGACGTTTCACTATCATCTCCTAAAAGTATTTCTTCTTCTTCCACATACACATTTTTGTAGTAATCATTGTTTTTTATAAGATATAATACTGCCTTTTGCACTTTCCTGACATCCACTAATCCCTGCCAGATTTTCTTACTCTTAGTAGGAACACCATTAATTAGAATAACTAGTGGTTCACTTTCTACATTCTCTACACCAATAGTTTCAATATGTTTCTTTAAATCTAGAGGTTAATATATAACTCTTCCTTTTAATCCTCTCTGTAAATCTGTAGGAGGCAATTTACCTGTTTTAGGCTCCATACAAACAATAGCCTGAAATGGGTGCACACATTTAATCAAAATAGACTCATATGTGCTTAAATCTATTAATTCTGCAGGAATAGTTACTAACTCAAGATTATTATGGACAGTTCTAGCAGCCATTTTATTATCATCTAATTTGTTATAACAATATTTACAAATACACAGATCAATACCCAAATCAAAGCAATCCTCTATCAACAAATAAGTTGCAAATTCTTTCCACTTAATATTTTCTCTTTTTAAATATAAATCAACATTTCTAGTCTAATTTCTATAGTGAGTTCGTCGGCAACAACTACAAGAATGATTTGGCCTTTCACATGAAATCACCTTAAACTTTGTAATTAGTTCTTCAAACTTTTCTGTAGTAATATTTTCCACATTTTCCTAAACATCTACTTCTATTAATGTCTCACTTTCTCTACTCTCTTTTTCAGGGTCAAAGTAACTAAACTCTATTTCATCACAAACCTTTTTCACATCTCTGGCTGAGCCACGCAACAGAGCACTGTTTAACTCATTTAAAAGTATTGCTAGACTTTTTGCATAATACAATCTTCTGACTAACTTCTGCATTTGAGAATGATGTACTGCTAACATTCTAAAATGATGAAAAACACTTTGACATACTTTCCTAGAAAGACAAGCCAGAGAATGACCTTGCAAACCAGTATTTTTTCTCACTCTGCAAGGATCTAGTCCTTGAAACATCTTAATCTTTTGTTTAACACTTTTTTTACTATACTCTCGTAAAAATGCTGGTCTTCCTTTGTATTTCTTCACACCTTTCACCAAATTAAAGACAGCTCTATTGTAAAACATCTTCTTTCTAATTTCTTCATACTGACTTTTCCTCCTTTTACCATACATTGTGTCTTTTGAATGCGATTCCCATTGTTTCTTTTCTTCTTATTTTTTTTGTTGAGGCATTATTTGTACTTTCCACAATGTGCACACTTGTTTGTAGGCTTTGACATTTTTGTAATAAATTCTTTTGTTGTCTTTCCGCAAGACTTTTTCTTTTTTCCCACATGTTGTTGTTCATCTAATTCTTGCTGTTGATTTTTCTTCAAATAATGTCCTTTTTTATGTTGTTTCCTCTTTTCTGTTTTTATAGCCATGATCATTTTATTTTAATGATGATGAACAATATTTGTAAACAATTAATATATATAATATTATTTTAATAAATCTATAAATTATACTATTCTATTACTAAACACACACATTCTACATAACAACCATTTAAACACTTCCTTTTGAAATCACAATTAATTTACTGAAGCACACAGGTACTAATTGAATAATTATTGGAATGAATACGTGTTATACAAATGCATAGACAGTGAATGAGTACCTAGAGTGCTAGTAGTTCACAGCAAGGTGTACCACTGCTTGTCTCAATGCCTGAGTCATTCTGCAAGTGCATAAACAGTGACTGGGTTCCTAGAGTGCTAGTAGTTAACATCAGGATAAGTTTATAAGCGTTTATGTTTCAGCAGACTGATTAGATTTGGACATGCTTCTGTCAGGATTATTGTAGGAGGAGACACAGACTCACAGTGTGATTCCAGACAAGCATGACTATTACCTGGAATTTTGCAGGACTGACTCAGTAGTCTGCAAGGGGTTAGGGGACCACATACACTGTGCACCTTTCTGCAGTTTTGCTTTTCCATTTTTAGTGAGTCAGTGAATCACGGTTGAGAAGGGGTTTTCCTCCTAGAGGTAACTTTTTTTGAGGGACTACTACTTTAACGGCTGAATTTATCCAGCTTGTCATATGATTTGTTGCAATGTTACTGTCTGGTTCCAACTCAGGAATTGACAGTGAGAGCTGCTCTTTTAGTTTCGGGGAGTCTATCCTTGACCAATCAAGGTATGTGGTGTGCCAAGGTGGCGGAGCGGGTGTAACCGCATCCTTTTTCACATTTATGGAGAATGTTATTACCTTGTGGTCTGACCAGGGAACCAGCAGGATTTCTATTAACTCGATGTCACTATTGGAAGTAAAAATCCCATCGAGAGTGTGCCCTGCTTTGCGGGTATCCTGCTTGACCTGCTAGATAAGGACATGCTTCTGTCAGGATGATTGTAGGAGTGGACACAGACTCACAGTGTGATTCCAGACAAGCATGACTATTACCTGGACTATTGCAGGACCGACTCAGTAGTTTGCAAGGGGTTAAGGGACCGCATACATTGTGCACATTTGACTGTACCACTGCTTGTCTCAATGCCTGAGTCAATCTCAAGTGCATAGATAGTGACTGGATT